>NC_073393.1:28827839-29496172 GCF_028641065.1 Leucoraja erinaceus | reverse complement strand
TCAAAAATAGACACAATGTGCTGGAGTAATTTAGTGGGCCAAGGAACTAGTGCAAGCATCAACTGAAAAACTTAATCCAAACCAATCAATGGACTCATTATCTTAGAACTTAATCGGTCAGTTTGGAACATTTGGAAATTTCTGATCAAAAAACTGGGTTTCCAAACCTTGGAACACTCACTAACCCACTGGACAAAATGGATAGGAGACGTTACTGGTTGAGACCATTCATCATGCTGATTGTAGTGGGGGAGGGGAGAAAGCTGGAAGAGAGGTGGGGGTGGGCAAAGTCTGGCAAGTGATGGGTGGATACAGGTGAGAGTTTTGTTTAGATTGGCAAGTAGTTGGACAAAGGCCAGAGATAAAAAGACAAAATGTGAGATGCAATCTTAACGAAGTACTGGCAGGCTTAATTATAGCATGGCTTTCTCATCCTCTCTCTTGCATATCTGCACCAAATTCTACAAATGTCTCCATTTGCCACAAGCACTCTTAAACCCATCTGTGTCGGCGTGAGGGTGTGTTAATGCATTAGTGAGTGTTCCAAAGTTAGGAAACTCCGTTTTTTGATCAAAAATTTCCAAACGTTAGGACAGAGAATGGCCGATTAAGTTCTAAGATAAGGAGTCCATTGATCGGTTTGGATTATTTTTTTCAGTTGATGCTTGCACTGGTTCCTTGGTTTAGTCCATAGTTTTGCCATCGGACAAATATACACATGGAAAAGTTTGAAAACTGACCTTTTTCCTTTGCCAAGAAAACAGGGCTTACCGGTAGCTCTTTGACAGGGTTCTGAATTGACCAAAGTAACAACCATTTCCATTTTTCGACGTACCTAACTGCGAAATCAAAGTTATGAACTTTGGGTAAACATGACCTAACTGTTCAAAAGAGGAGCCTGCGTAAAAACTCTGGGCGGTCCTTTCTGTCTTCTATATTTTTCTTAGATATCTTCATACGATAACAGTTGGCTGTGTTATGATACCCGAATTCAAAAGACTTTTTCATGGCCGTGCAATTGTTGCCTTTTGACTTGATGGGGATATTTCTACTTGAGGCTCCACAAGCACTGGAGCACCATCTAGTGTTTCTTTCCAGTGCAGCCACTGCTGCTGCTTACAAACAGGCAGGCCTGCAAATATTAACAGCAAGTTAAAGATTGGCTCCTCAAGTAATGTGGAAATGGGGAGAGTTTGAAATAGTCATCACTTTGATTTGAGATCAGGCAGGGAATAAATGAGCGGACACAAACGATGCTGCCTTTAAATGAGGAAGAAGTTAAGGAGTCACCACCCATTTAAAAATTGTTGCTGTGACAGGATATGAACTGTTAATGAATGAACTGAGAAGGGAACATGGAAAAAACGTGCAGAGAATCCACTTAGATTTAGTATTGTGGTCACACATCTTGGTGTAACAATACCAGTGACTCTATCACAAGGGTTCCATTATAAAAGGTTAACTCCTTGGTCCAGTAACCACCTATTAAAGGAAACAAGTCTTTTTGTTCAAAACTCAATGAAGTGAAGTTAATATTTAAGTTCTTTTTTTTCTGTTTCTCTGATGATTAGGGCCGTTAATTAGAGACATTTGGAAATGGGGTTGACTTGGAATGATTACAAGTTTTCACAGTGCATTTACAATTATCATAAGGTCGAGTGAAATAAAATTCATTTGTTTTGAGGCGAAGATTCAACTGTCTGTGCATTATTACTGGGTTACACGTTTACCTGCTAACAGGTGCACTTATATTTGGAAAGGCTTTCAACTGGCTGTTGAATCAATGTTGCCTGTGGAAAAATCTCGAAGATTATATTGTTGACAGTTCTTTAAATTTTCAGTCTGTCATTTTACGTCAACCAGAGGAAGGTAATCAGTAAAGGAAAGCTCATTATAAATTGGAATTATTATTAGAGATTGAAATTGTAACCAATAAAATACAGAAAACATTTATGATGCACTAGATGAAAAGATATTTCACCAGTAAAACATTTTGCCAGTAATGAAGTAATCGTGCAGAATTTACACTTTTTGTTTCATTATTTTTGTACGAATGCTGTATGTGACTTTCAAATTGCACATGTCGTAGAATACTGACTAATCTCCTTGTTTTGGAAATACTATGTTGCTGTTGCTGTTAATACTCTTGCTGAACAACTATCTACCTCAGTGGTGACCCTTGGACTATCCTTGATCAGATTTTGCGGGCATTAGCATACATTAAATGTTATTCCCTTATCATGTACCTATGCACTGGAAATGTCTCCATTGTAATCATGTATTGCTTTCTGCTGACTGGATTGCACACAACAAATGCTTTTCAACGTACCTCAGTACACATGACAATAAACTAAACTCAAACTAAAAGTAGCATAGATAATGGTAAATGTTAATGCTACATACTTTGAATATGCACATGTTGCTATTGTTATTTGCTCTTAATAGAGGTTGATAATTGATAAGTATCTTGATGGGAGATTTTTATAAACAAAAATGCCTGATTTTTCTAATTAAATCTGAAAGAGAAGCTCTGAACCTACCCAAAAAATCCAAACCCTCATTATACGCAAGGTCTCAACAGGAGAGATAGTTATTTATGTAAAATAAGACGTATTTATCCAACAAATCTCACAATATCAGGACAATGTTAATGCCCTTTAATTACTGAAATATATTTTTTGGTGATGCTGTTTATGCAAATGGATGTTACTCTGTGTAGAGAATGTCCCACTGACAGCAATGTATCAATCACCAGTGTTCTTGGTGTTGCTGCTTTAGGAATAAATATTGACCAGGAATCTAGGGAACTCTCTTCAAATTAATGGTATTAGAACTTGACTACAAGATGTGGCTTTGGTTTAGTAACTTACACCATCTTGGTGGATTTGCATGGAAAACATATTTTCCTGGCCTTTGCAGGCAAGTTGAGATGTTAACGTATTTAACAACTCTGAACTTGAACTGGAAATGTGTCGACTCTTGTGTTCCGAGTGAAATCTGCCGTGAGGGAGGGGGAAGAACAATGGAGGACCCAGTGTGCGGGTCCACTGTGGGGGGGGGGGGGGGGGGGGAGAGAACAAAGGAGGAGCAGCGGACTTTGTTCAGCGCTGTAGGTGGCCACTATTTGCATACCTTGGGTATGCAAACAAAGAATTTCACTGTGCCTTGTCACATGTGACAATAAAATATTCCATCTACTGTTCCTATACTTTTGTACTTAAGCATGATTGTGCCTATGTGGAGTAAGATTTTTACTGAACGGTATGCAGAAAAAAGGAATTTCACTGTACGTAGGTATACGTAACAATAAAGCACTATTGGATAGGTGACCAGCTTATCGTCATTAGTATTCACCCACTCGCTTCCTCTTTTGATCATTTGCGAAATTTTTCTCCCTGCACGACATCAAGGTGCGGTCAGTCCTCTCCCAACTTGGCTGCAATTTGCATCTGGCAGTTGACAGAAAATTTCACTAAATGTGACAAGCCTGATCTTGTCTGTGGTCACATTTGTGTAGAAAACTATGATAGATCACACCCAGTATTTACACTGTGCTTGCCTCCATCCTAAAGAAAAATATATTCCAGGCTGGAACAACCTTAGAAAAGTCATTTACTTACTTTAGGAGGATAAACCTTCCCATGGTAAATAAACACCAACCTATCTCATCCCTGAATCCCTGTGTACACAGATCTTCCAAACCACACATCACACTCTTTCCGCACACACATGGAAACTGGTCATCTCCATTGTTGTTCCCTCTGATCAGAACCCAATTAATGACCCTGTCTTGCTCCTGGACTCCTGGATGCCATTTTTTTCTTTACATGCTCAACAACATGAGATGGCAAATGTACAAAAAAAGTGTGCTGTGAAAGTCTGAAGACCAAAACGGATATTCAGGGAGCAGTTCAATTTCCTTGGCCATTATTTCCAACAAGATAGTCCACTTTTCTGTCTGGAACATCTGGAGTTGAGGGGAGATCTGACAGATGTATACAACATTGTGAGAGGCATAAACAGGGTAGACAGGCAAAACCTTTTTCCCCCATGGTGATAATGTCTAATACTAGAGACTTTAGCAATAAGGTAAGAGGGGAAAAGTTTTATGGAAATGTGCGGGGAAAGTTTTTCACACAGAAAGTAGTGGAGGCCTGGGATACATTGCCAGGGGTGGTGGTGGCAGATGTGAGCAGTTCCCAGGCATCATGTTTGGCACAAATATTGTGGGCTGAAGGGCCGGTTACTGTGTTCTCCTGTTATCTATGTGAAAAATAGAGCCATAAGGTCATGATAAGAATTCAAGCTAAAAATGTAAGAGAAACATCCAGAAGCTGAATAGACTGATAGAGTTACCAAAAGGATTGCAAACGAACAACATAAATGTACTCATGGGGAAACTATGCAAATATATAAATGTAAAAAGTAATATGACAATATGTTTACCTCATTTCGAGGTAGAAGGGGGCTAGCATAGTTTATAAACACTAATGCTGTAAATTCTCTGTAATTAATTTCTTATCTGCTGACCATACATGTGCTTACTTAGGAATAGTTGTTCCTCAGCCTATGGGAGATTTTCATACCAGCCCTGGGCAGATGAAGCAACTTGGAGTAATTCTACTTTCTGACCCTGGTTTGAGTAAGCATAATCTAAGATTTGAACCAAGTAGCAATTTTGCAGAAGACATTTACCAGGATGCTGCCTTTGACTGGCAGTATTAGCTACAGTATAAGGAGATGTTGGACAAACTTGGATTGTTTTCTCTGGAGTGGCGGAGGCTGAGGTGAGACATGTTAGAAGTTTGTAAAATTTCGAGAGGTATACAAAGGGTAGACAGTCAGAATCTTTTTTTCCCCCAGGGTTGAAATGCCAAGGACTAGAGGGCACAGCTTTAAGGTCAGAGGTTGAAAGCTGATAGGTGATGTACTGGGCAAGTATTTTTCACACAAAGGGCAGTGGGTGCCTGAAACATACTGCCAGGGACAGCGGTGGCAGTAGACATGATACTGCCATTTAAGAGGCTATTAAATAGGCACATAGATATGCAAGGAATGGAGGGATATGGATCACATGTACACAGAGGAAATTAGTTTAGCTTAGCATTATGTTTGGCATGGGCATTGTAGGCCAAATGGCCTGCCCCTGTGCTGCATTCAATATTCAATTCCATATGGTGAGAAAAAAAATAATGGCCAGTTCATTCCACCATTGAGGAATTTTGCAGTAGATTTTTTCTTATATAGGCTTCCTTGGTGTATCTCTACCTTAAAGAATGGTGGAGAAAAAAAGACCACTTCCGACTAAATAAACTAAAAAAATTGTAAAATAGTATCTTTTGAAGTTGTTATGATAAACTTTAAATATGAAAATCTTGGATTTCTATGAAGTGATTTTCATAACCCCAGGAGATCATGAAGTTCTCTACACCCAATAAGGACATTCATCATTTAAGCAGAGAAAGTTAACAGCCTTTGACATTGACATTTCCTCTCTACGGGCAAGTTGCCCGACCTGCAGCATTTCCTGTTTATATTTGAGATTTCCAGACTCTTCAGTTTTTTGCTATTGAAGTATTTTTGAAATGTAGTCACTGTGGATAACGTGCTTTAGATATAACAAGGACATGATGTAAAACCTACTTTTCTGTCCGTATTTTGATAGTTAGTAAGCAATCTCATCTGTATTATTTATTTCCTATTCTCCAGGGAGTGAAGGATTTCAGTGTACCTGTACAACTTGATGCAAAGGTTCACATAGACCTGGTTGTGGTGGGTTCCGTGGCTGTATCCAAGAACGGTAACTTTTAGAATGTGAATTTAAAATATACACTTGCAATTTTTTAGTTATGTTGCAGTATGACACCGATAAAGATTTTTAGTATCAATAAATTGCATTTATTTAGCATTTATTTGTTTAACTAACATAACAAAATACATCAACGAGCTTCATTGAGAAATGATCTCAATGAAGACAGAGTAGGTGAGTCAAGAACCAGGGGATGTAAGTTTAAGGTAAAAGATTTAATAGGAACCTGAGGGGAAATTTTTCACATGTGCTGCCAGAGGAGGTAGTTGAGGCAGGTACTACAGTATAACAACATTTAACAGACATTTGGACAGGTAGATGGATAGGAAAGGTTTAGAGGGATATGGGCTAAATGCGGGCAGGTGGAACTGGTGTAGATGGGGAATCTTGGTCAGCATGGGCAAGTTGGGCCGAAGGGCCTGTTACCATGCTGTATGACCCTATGACTGTAAGACAAAGTCTAAACTTAGCACCAAACCGTAGAAAGAAGTATTAGGAGAGATGATCAAAGTCTTGGTGAAAGAGGTTGGTTTCATGAAGAGTTTTGAAGAAACAGAGAAAAGTAGTCATGCAGCAATCGGGAGCAATTCTACAGGTTGGTCTTCTTGGCAAATGTGTATAGGGTCACTTGAATGTAAGAATTGGAGAAATTGTGGAGGAGAAGGCTCTGCTATAGCTCCTCAGCTTGTTGTGACATTCAGTGAAATTGTGGCTATTTTGCTCTTCTGCTTGAACTTAATAATCTTTGATTTCACCAAAATCTTTGTGAAACTTGGGTTGGTAGACTCAAGTATCCAAAATTGTACATTTTCCCCATGGCCGCGTGGGTTTTCTCTGAGATCTTCGGTTTCCTCCCACATTCCAAAGATGTACAGGTTTGTAGTTTAATTGGTTTGGGTTTGTATACTTGGTATAAGTGTAAACTGTCCCTAGTGTGTGTAGAATAGTGTTAATGTACAGGGATCGCTGTTGGTGCAGGCACGGTGGGCCGAAGGGTCTGTTTCCGCGTTGTATCTATAAAAACAAATTTAAAAATTAAATAATTCTCTGGAATTAAGGAATTCCAGTAATTTCCATTTGTGCTTCATTTAAATGGCAGGTGGATACTTTATCTTGAGAGTTTACTCGCTATTTCTAGATTCCCTAGTATCATCTAACATACTTCAAATATCTAGTCTCTCTGGCTCCTTCAGAATCTTACATGGTTCAATGTGGTCAACCTCATCCTTGCAAACTCCAGAGTATGGATCCTTTTACTCAAATTTTTCCTCATAATGTAAGTCTTACTTAATCGTGAGAACGTAAGAAATGCCAAGTAGGAGGAAAGATTTTAAAAAAAGCAAAGTGTTGGAGTAACTCAGTAGGTCAGTCAGCATCTCAAGAGAACACGGATAGGTGGAGATTTAGGTTTGGACCGAACAGTCTGAAGAAGGGTACCGATCCAAAACTCCACCAATCTATGTTCTCCGGAGATGCTGACTGACCCACTGAGTGACACCAGCATGTTGTGTCTTCTTCTGTAAACTAGCAACTGCAGTTCCTTACGGCTCCAGGTGTTGTAGAAAGCAAGGAAAGTTGTCAGATGGAAGATTGGGCAGAGCATTGGCTGATGAAATATAATCCCAACAAGTGTGAGGTGGTGCATTTTGTGAAGGCAAATATGGTCCAGACACATTCAGTAAATATTAGATCACTAAGGAATGATGATGAACAGGACTTTGGGGGTTCAGGGACCTTGCTGCTTAAGTTCCCAGATTCCCAAAAGCGGCAACATAGGTAGATTGGGTGATGAAAATGGCCAATGACAACAATGCCACCATCTTCAGTGGTCCTTTATGAATTAGAGTTGATGTGAAGAAGCAAGGATATGATATAATTTAATTGAGCTCATGTTTATAGAGTTTAAAGCTAAAGCCTGGCGGCTACATATGGAGCCAAAGTTTGTAAATAAATAACTCCTTTAGCCATGTTTAACCAATTTTGTATGTGTTTTGTAAAGGACGTACCACACCTTTGACTTCTTGCATCTAATATGTATAATAATGTATAGGGCTTCAGCATTGTCCATCTATTTTCCTTTTATTTTGGAATATTCTTAACATGCAGTTTTCATTTAATCTCAAGGCTGGAGAATTGGAAAAGGAGAGGGATTTGCTGACTTGGAATATGCCATGATGGTATCAATGGGGAGCATCGATGAGAAAACAGTTGTTGTTACCACAGTCCATGACTGCCAGGTTTGTTAAACAAGTATAAGAGAATGTGAGGTGAAACATCGAGGCATTATTTTGTTTAGATCTGTTGGAAAAAAAAGGTCAAATGCATCTGGTGTTGGCTTTAGAGATACGGCATGAAACAAACCCTGTGGCCCACGGTCCACATTGACCATTAATTGTCCATTCTCACTAGTTCTATGTTAGCCCACTTTCTCACACACTCCCCACACACCAGGGGCAATTTACAGAGGCCAATTAACCTGCCAACCCACACGTCTTTTGGATGTGGGATGAAACCGGAGCACCCAGAGGAAACGCACGTGGTCACAATTGAAAATACCAGTCAACACCCAAAGTCAGGATGGATCCCAGGTCTTTGATGCTTTGAGGCAGCAGTGCCACCCTTGTGCCACTGTGCCACCTATTTACATTGGATATAATAGGTAAAAAATTGTGAGTGGCAAAGTGGCAAAGCGGTAGAACTGCTGCCTTAAGGGCCTGTCCCACTTTCACAACCTAATTCACAACCTCTGCTGAGTTTGCCCTTGACTCTTACTCGCAGCATGGTCGTCACGAGGTCGTAGGTAGGTCGTGATGCTAGTCGTAGGTACTCGTGGCATCATGTAGGTCGGGGCGTTTTTCGGCATGATGAAAAATGTCCATGAATAAAAAAGGTCGTGAATTAGGTTGTGAAAGTGGGACAGGCCCTTTACATTTTTGGAGGTTAATTGACATTGTACATTTGTCAATTGTCCCTAGTATATAGGGTGATGTCAATGTACTGGGTGATCGCTGGTCAGCGCGGACTCGGTGAGCCGAAGAGCATGTTTCTGCGCTGTATCTCTAAAGTCTAAAATCAAGTTTAAAATTAATAAGGTGAACCCTATCATCTATTAATATATAAAACTCAAATCCGTCCGCCTGCAATACGGATCCCTTCCTGCCTTTTGATTCGTTGACGGCTGCTCCTTCCTATCAGCTTCCAACACACTTCGAAACAAAGTTGCAAGACAGGAACACTGAACTTTTCACTGCTGCAGCAGGCAGGGGAGGTGTCAATGGATTTTTTTTAAAGAGGCAGGGCAGTGCTGGAATCTTACTTTTGAGAACGGCTTCAGTTCCATTGGAGGAGACGGGTGCATGGTGGAATATTGGGTTGGGGGATCACACCATTGGGGGAGCAGACCCAACGGGTCTGCACTTGGTCTAGTTAATACTAATCTCAAAATCTGTAATTGAACAGAAGGGACTTAAATATATGAATCATACGAAAATGGCAGTAAAATAACGACTGCTTCATTAAGTGCCTTGCTCTTATTCCTGGATGCTTCCACTTCACACCCACAGCCATGAAATCTCCTGGGAAAGACCTGAAACCAGCAGAGAACCAAAGCTAATAAAGGGGTAGAGGCAGTGGGTGGAATCTGGGAAATGTCTGCACGACCCCATCAGGCTATTGAAACCAATCCAGGAGATCACATTGACCAAATGTGCCTTAACTGTTAATCCATTCACCTTCAACATGATGCAATACATTGCCCAGCCAAACACTCCTCCAGCTTCCTCTAAAAGGCATACAGAGAGTTAGAAACCACCACATGAACCAGCAATGCTTTCCAGACCCTCAATACCCTTTTGAAAAAGCATCCAGCCCATTCCTGCTTTTATACACTTTAAATGTATATAGTGCAGTTTTCCCCAATGTGTCAAACCGAAATATTCCATCAATTGGCACCCAATCCAACTTGGACTACTGTGCGAATCAACTTTTGCAAATGGGCAGTGCTGTAAATGGTGTTGTGACTGAGGCCATCAATAGAATATTTTCTTTTCAACTTGGAAAAATAAATATGAGCTACTGCAGAGGAAAAATAAAACCACAAATGGTGAAATTTGAAATAAAAACTGAAAATACTGTGAGTGGATAGCGGGACATTCTGTTCTATTGAAATGCAACACTTAGAACATTAACCTGCCTGTTTTAGTTGTTGATCAACCACCTATGCATTTTGGGCATTTTGTGAAATATTCTATGAGTAATGTCTCATTTCAAAATCTATATTTTAATATCACGGGATTTGGTAACAAGGTTCAGAAAGGAAAATTAAAATCCAAGTTCCGTTATGAGGACTGAATGATTTCATGACAATGGCTGAGTTAAATGCTAAAGGATTTCAGTTACGTGGAAAGACGATGGAAACTGTGATTATAGGCAATTGAACAGATGTTAAGGATAAATTTGATGGAAGCATTAAAAAATTAAGAAGAGTTTTAATTAAACATTAAATGTTCACCCATGCCAACTAAGATGCCCTATTCCTCAAACATGATAAATAATTAAACATGATAAAATGTTTCCATTGGAAGGAAAATCCATAATCAAAATACACAAATGGAAGCAGACCTTGTAAGCACTTTAAAAATGTAATCAGATGAAGGCGAGGGGGGAAAGATTTAACAGGAATCTGAGGGGTAGCTATTTCACACAAACGGTGGTGTGTGGATGAAACAAGCCGTCGGAGGAGGCAGTTGAGACAGGAGGGACTATCGCAATGTTTAAGATTCCATTAGACGGGACAGGACAGGTTTTAGAAGGATATGGGCTAAACACAGGAAAGTGGGACTAGTGTAAATGAAGCAGCAAAATGTGTAGGCTTGTTGTATCTATCTAGTGTACATGGGACATGTTGGACAGTGTGGGCAAGATGGGCTGAAGGTCCTGTTTCCACACTGTATGACTATAGTATAAGAGATATATGTTGAAAATTTCAAATATTTTTAGGTCCATGGGAGGGGATCTAATTTAACATATCTCTCCATGAGGCAATAAACTGAATGAAGGGCTGAATATTCTTACACTATTCAACCCACAGTAATTTTAATCCTCCAATACTTTAAATAAAGTGTGCCTGTTGTTTAAATAATCCAGATTGTTTTAATGTAAGAATTCCTGTTAGATACATACATAGACAATAGGTGCAGGAGTAAGCCATTCGGCCCTTCGAGCCAGCACGGCCATTCAATGTGATAATGGCTGATCATCCACAATCAGTACCCTGTTCCTCCCTTCTCCCATACCCCTTGATACCGCTAGCCCTAAGAGCTCTGTCTAACTCTCTTTTTAATGCATCCAGTGAATCGGCCTCCACTGCCTTCTGAGGCAGAGAATTCCACAAATTCACAACTCTCTGTGTGAAAACGTTTTTCCTCAACTCAGTTCCAAATGGCCTACCCCTTATTCTTAAACTGTGGCCCCCGTTTCTGGACTCCCCCAACATCGGGAACATGTTTCCTGCATCTAGCGTGTCCAATCCCTTAATAATTTTACATGTTTCTATGCGATCCCCCTCATCCTTCTAAATTCCAGTGAATACAAGCCCAGTCGCTCCATTTTTTCATCATATGACAGTCCCGCCATCCCAGGAATTAACCTCGTGAACCTACGCTGCACTCCCTCAATAGCAAGAACGTCCTTCCTCAAATTAGGAGACCAAAATTGCATACAATACTCCAGGTGTGGTATCACCAGGGCCCTGTACAACTGTAGAAGGACCTCTTTGTTCCTATACTCAACTCCTCTCGTAATGTTCATTTTAGAGTTCAGAGAAGATTGAGAAGATACACACATGGATGCAATGTACTGCAGGATATTTGAAAAGACAGCCCAACTCACCCATGCCAACTAAGATGCCTTATTTAAGCTAGTCCCATTCACCCCCATTTGGCCCATACCCCTCTAAACATTTCCTATCCATGTACTTATCCAAAAGTCTTTTAAATGTTGTTATAGTACCTGCCTCAACTACCTCCTCTGACAGCTCATTCCTTATTAACCCACCACCCACAGTGGAAAAAGTTGCTTGTAAGGTTCCTATCAGTTCTTTCCCCTCTCACCTTAAACCTATATCCTCTGGTTCTTGATTCCCATACCATAGACTATGACTTTCTTTTAGACTTTAAACTTTAGAGATGCCATGCAGAAACAGGCCCTATGGCTCACAGAGCCCGCGCCAACCAGCGATCACCCCGTACACAAGCACTATCCTACACACCAGGGCCAATTTACGATTTCACCAAAGTCAATTAACCTACAAACATGTAGTCTTTGGAGTGTGGGAGGAAACCGAAGGACCCGGAGAAAACCCATGCAGTCACAGAGCATGTACAAACTCCATACTGACAGCAACCATAGTCAGGATCGAACCCAGGTCTCTGGCACTGTAAGGCAGCAACTATACCGTTACACTACTGTTCCACTCCTATGGGCCAATATGGTCTACTCGTGAGGAATCAGGTCAGCGAGAGGAAAAGTTAAAGGCGATTCCTCTGGCCCGGAACAATGTAAACTTTTTTACACCACTTTTCAAATCTGATTCCACCATTGTGCAGGATAGTGGTAGCTGGTATGCAGGGACAACTGCAGAATATCCCCCAACACTGTCAACTTGTACACCATCCTGACTTGGAGGGACATCACTGTTTAGTTTAGAGATGCAGCATGGACGCAGGCTCTTCGGCCCATCCATCAATTACCCTTTCACACATGTTTCTGATCCTCTCCCAACACTGTAGGGGTAATTTCCAGAGGCCAATTAACTTACAAACCCGCATGTGTTTGGGATGTTGGAGGAAATGGAGCACCTAGAAGAAACCTACGCGATAGGGAGAAAATGTAAACTCCACACAGACAGCATCCAATGTCAGGATTCAACCCGGGTCTGTGGTGCTGTGTGGCTGCAGCTCTACCAGCAGCACCACCGTGCTGCCCAAAATTATTTTTTATTTGATTCCATGGTATATTCATTCAGGCAGCACACGGTCCCTCAGAATTACTCTGTGACTCCTGCAAACTATGGGTGAAGTCTCTTCATTCGAAGAGGTTCAAAGGTTCAAGATTGCCCCAAAAACACCATCTCATGGGGAATTAGGGGTGAGCAGTAAATGCTGGCTTTACCAATTATATACCCGTACCATAAATGAATAAATTAACAAAATCTGACCCAGAGGTAGAAGTGCTTTGTACTATGAACTGTTGTCATATGAAAGCCAATGGAACTGAAAATGGTCATATTTTGAATTCAGGCAGAGAAAAAAAAAATCAGAAGATCTAGTTTGACCATTTTGTTTATTCCCTCCAGGTGCTTTAGTGTTTGCACATAAAAAGCATCTATGAGCATCTTAGTGGCTTGGGGAGATACCTCTTAATGGAAGGGAAAACCCAGCAGCTCTCAGAATTAAGTGGTGTGCTTCACTGCTTAGCATAGGAAGATGGTGCAAGAGTAACAGCCCCAACCAGGAAGCCAATCATCGGCGAGGTAAACATTTAAACACGAGTTTAATTTCTAAATAAGTTTTTGAAAAAATAAACACCTGCATGTATATTTACACGAGGATAAGGCTGCTTTGCAGAAGGATCCTTAAACATTTCCTCTAATTCATTCATTGCTAAAGGTGCCATTTGGCATCCGTTACAGTGCATTTCCCTGGTTCGGAGAGGGTGCCAGAGGGTGTTTTTTTTTCCAGTTATACAGACCAAATGCCAACAGCAACAAGTTTGGCTCTGTAGAACAAGTGACATAATATGCAAAGCACTTGGTAGCATCTATTGAACGTTCGGCACATTTTTAGGCACAGTTTGCCTAGAACTTTCAACAGTTTCTATGCTTCTGTTTTTCTAGTTGCTGGACATCCCAGAAGAGTTGATGGACAACCATGATCTAATTGTCGACTACATCCTTACACCTACTCAAGTGATCACGACCGATTGTAAACGTTCCAAACCTCAAGGAATTATATGGTCAAAGGTTTGCAAACTTCATTCATTTCCTACACAGTTCCTTTTTCTCTTCTTCTGCCAAAAATATTTTCCTCTCCATTCAGAAAGACTATGGTCTTTCTGCACTATGTACAAATCCCTGTATTTGTCATTCATTTGCAAGTTGAACCAATTTGTAATTAGCCTCTTAAGGGTGATGTCACCTTCATTCTGTCTCCAACAACTTTCCAAGTTTCTCCAATGTACTCAGCGGTAGGGCTACTGCTTTACAGCACCAGAGACCCGGGCTCGATCCTGACTACGGGTACTGTCTGAACAGAGTTTGTACGTCCTCCATGTGACCATGTGGGTTTTCTCCGGGTGCACCTGTTTCCTCCCACATTCCAAAAACGTACAGGTTTGCAGGTTTAAGAAGTAACTGCAGATGCTGGAGAATCGAAGGTACACAAAAAAGCTGGAGAAACTCAGCGGGTGCAGCAGCATCTATGGGGCTCCATAGATGCTGCTGCACCCGCTGAGTTTCTCCAGCTTTTTTGTGTACCCAGGTTTGCAGGTTAATTGGCTTTGGTAACATTGTAAATTATCCCTAGTGTGTAGGATAGTGCTAATGTATGGGGTGATCACTAGTTGGTTTGGACCAGGCACGTGCCATGAGTAATTACTCAAGGTAGGCAGTCAGTCGGCTTTTAAAAAAAATCTTAAACCGCGCATACGCAGAGTGTTCTCTCTGTAAAAAATAAAAATAAGTAACTATTCAATTTTCCCAAGGCTTCTAAATCTCCTTCATTTTGTAATTACTGAATGGGTGGGGGACAGAGAATGAAGGCAGTTGGAGAGATAGTGGGAAAAACGGGAGCACACCGGGACAAGTTGAATCAGTAGTCATCTTATTGAATGACAATACTAATTCAAGGGACCAATTGGAGGAAGAGTTCCTTTCACAGCGTGTGGAGAGTCTGTGCCAGGGGTTAAAGTTGCGGGGAGGGCAGGAGTGTTGAGAAGGAGGGGGGTCGGAGATCATGTCAGACTCACTGACTGCTGCCGCATTGCTCCGGGCACAGACAGCAGAACTAGCTGCCACTTCCGGGGAGGGAGGCAGCTCGGGTGACTGCAAGCGGCCGCCGGGACCCGACAGCAGAACCGACTGCCACTTCAGCGCCTTCTGCCGGGCGGGCCGCTCATCTCTGGCAGTAGGTGAGCGGGCTCTCCGATTGAACACCTGTCACCTGCCACTTGCCGGCTTCGCTCATGTCAGCCGCTTCCCACAAATCCTTAAATTCCGACAGCCGAGTAACCTCAATTGGTCCCTTGAGTGCGCTCACCTCTGGTTTAAGGAAATTTAAGGATTTGCGGGAAGCAGCAGCGGGGAGGGGGGTAAGAAAGTTGGAAGAGAGGAGGGGCATGACAATGACTGGCAGGTATTAGGTTCATACAGGTTCATACAGGCTGCTCTACATCGGTGAGACCAACCGTAGGCTTGGCGATCGCTTCGCCCAACACCTCCGCTCGGTTCGCAATAACCAACCTGATCTCCTGGTGGCTCAGCACTTCAACTCTCTCTCCCATTCCGAATCCGACCTTTCTGTCCTGGGCCTCCTCCATGGCCAGAGTGAGTCCCACCGTAAATTGGAGGAGCAGCACCTCATATTTCGCTTGGGCAGCTTACACCACAGTGGTATGAACATTGACTTCTCCAATTTCAGGTTTCTCCTCCCCTTCCCTTCCCAGCTCTCACTCAGCCCACTGTCTCTGCCTCTTCCTTTCTTCTGTCCCCCCGCCACCCCCCCACCTCAGTCTGAAGAAAGGTCTCAACCCGAATCGTCGCCTATTTCCTTCGCTCCATAGATGCTGTCTCACCCGCTGAGTTTCTCCAGCATTTTTGTCTACAAGCAATTGATTTGAATAAGTTTTAACCCGTGATACTTGCAGTTTCAGCTGCAAAATCATTTCACACAACAAGCAGTGCTCAACTGTTGGACGATCCCACATTTGCAGCCGAGAAACAGGTTTGGCTTGTCCCACCTGGGACAAAAGCAAATGGTGTCAGCAATATTATGAATCCCCGGGGCTAGTCTCATATCATTGTCAAATAAATGGATGCATAATATAATTCTCAGCATTGTAGTGGATCAGTTCCATAAACAGAATGTCTATAATGGAGCAGAGGTGAATGGGACAGTACCCAGGCTTATGGAAGGACTGTTCAGAAGCCTGATAATACAGGGAATGAAGCTGTTCTTGAGACTGGTGGTGCATGCTTTCAAGCTTCTGTACTTTCTGCTGGACGAGAGCAGGGAGAAGAAGGAATGACCAGGGTGGGACAAGCCTTTGATTATGTTAGCCGTGCTTTAGCTGCTGACCTCTCAACTCTTTAAACCAGAAGCACAAAGTTACATTTGTGAGACACAAAGAACAAATTGTGCTCCCTTTAAACAACCTGTTATCAGTTTTTCCTTTTCTGTTCGGGACAGGTGGATTTGGAGATGATGCAAAAAATTCCAATCCTCAAATCCTTTTACTGCAGAGAAAAGCAAGAGGGCAAGGATGTCGCTCTGAAGGATGAAAGGTGCATTGACGAAAAAGAACTGCAGAAGTTCTCTGGTGAAAGGATGCCCAGGAAAAGTGCAAATGCAACACGGCTTAAAAGTGATCCATTTGAAAAGACTGGGAGTTGTGATAAGTGTGAAGAAGAAACAGAATGTGAGACAAAAGCTCAGTCTAATGCCACAAGTAGAGTTACTGCAGTTTACATGGGTAACATACCTCCAAGTCTGAGAGTCAGTGAATTGAAGAATATTTTGAGAGATCACAATGTAGCTCCACTGCGTCTGAATTGGCAAGGTGCTCAACACCGCGCTTTCCTTGACTATAAAGATGAAATAACTGCAGAAGCAGCTGTAACTTCACTCGCAGGGTTAAGTGTAAGTGGGAGTATAATTAGGGTTGAACTTGCCAAACACCAAGGAGACAACAGATTTAGAAGTCAAACAAATGCACGTGTGAACAGACAGTCTTTAACCTGATCACATAATAAAAATATTCATGTAAAATTTTAAATGCAAAATAAAAATAACGTTTCTTAATCAGATGTCTAATTAAAGTGGAATCAGCTTATTGTCATTGCTTGTATTGCCTTGGTGGAAAAACATCAAGGGACATTTTCAATTCACATAGTCAATAGAATAAATGGGCGGCATGGTAGCGCAGCTGGTAGAGCAGCTACATTGCAGCGCCAGAGACCCGGGCTCGATTCGGATCTCAGGTCCTGTCTGTGTGGAGTTTACACATTTTCCTTTTGACCACTTAAGTTTCTTCCAGTTGCTCCAGTTTCCTCCCACAGTCAAAAGACGTGAAGATTTGTGAAGGTTAATGGGCCTCTGCAAATTGCCACCAGTGTGTTGGAAGTGGATGCGAAAGTGGGATAACATAGACCTATTGTGAATGATGGGTCGGTTCAGGTCTCACCTAGAAACGTCACCCATTCCTTCTCTCCAGTGATGCTGCCTGTCCCGCTGAGTTACTCCAGCTTTTTGTGTCTTATCTTCTTTTATGAAGTATGGAATAAATGTCTATGACTGCTCACAGGGTTAATTAATACACCATGAACATAAACAATTGATATTCTAGTTTTGACTCCAATAGTACTCAGTTTTCTCTTTCCCAGACTATTCATTGCACTGGTTGAGGGGTGATCTTATAGAGGTGTATACAATCATGAGAGGAATAAAGCGGGTTGACCCACATGATTTCTTGCCCAGAGTAGGGGAATCGAGGACCAGAGGACATAGCTTCAAGGTGAAGGAGAAAAGATTTAATATGAATCTGAGGGGTAACTTTTTTACTCAAATGGTGGTGGGTGTATGGAACAAGCTGTCAGAGGAGGGAGTTGAGGCTGGGACTATCCCAACATTTAAGAAACAGTTAGACGTTCATTTTTAGGACATGTTTGGAGGGATATGGACTAGGCACAGTCAGGTGGGACTAGTGTAGCTGGGACATGTT
The DNA here is from genome assembly GCF_028641065.1 of Leucoraja erinaceus. Classification (NCBI taxonomy): domain Eukaryota; kingdom Metazoa; phylum Chordata; class Chondrichthyes; order Rajiformes; family Rajidae; genus Leucoraja; species Leucoraja erinaceus. The sequence goes on along the minus strand of NC_073393.1, from coordinate 29,478,369 downwards.
GGCCGGTGTAGGCAAATTGGGCCGAAGGGCCTGTTTCCACACTGTACCACTCTATGACTGTTAATTCCACATTGTTGCACATTTCTTTAGTGTTATCAAATTTAACGGAACTGGTTAACGTATTTGTAACAGTCAATATTTGGTTCATTTGAAGTTAATTCAAAGAACAAAGGACATTTATTGTCACATACACCAATTGGTGCAGTGAAATTTGAGTTACCATGCAGCACACAAATAAGATAAACACAACACTATAGAATTTAACATAAAACATAAAAAAACATCCTCCCCTCACAGCGGCATCAACTTTTCCCACTGTGAGAGAAGGCACCAAAGTTCAGTCCTCTTCCTCAGTTCACCCGTGTTCGGGCTTATTGAGGCCTCCGCAGTCGCCGCTATGGACCCGATGTTTCAGGCCCTCGAACACTCGCAGCAGCCTGGAGCCTCCGAATCGGCCACTTCCTACCGGAGACCGCGGCTTCCGAAGTCCACAGCCCGAGCTGGGTGGAGATTCAATGCTGGTGACCTCGGCGAGAGATCCCAGGGCTACACGATGTTAAAGTCAGCATCAGCGCCTCCCGCGGCTGGTAGCTCTGCAGACCACAGCTCCACGGTGTCAAAGTCGGCAGTCCCAGCACTCCGGAGCCTCCAACACAGCAACCCCGGTAAGACATCGCTCACTCTGCGATGGAATTCAGTGCTGCATCGACCCCGCTGAAGCTAAAGCTCTCGCCCGGTCTCCAGTGGGATGGACGCCAATCCAGGTGGTAGGCTGGGGGGGGGGGGGGGCGAAGATGCAGTTCGGAGAATAGTCGCATCCCTGACCAGGAAGTGACCAAGAAAACAGTTTGTCCCTCCCCCCCCCCACTTAATTAAGACTAAAAGATCTCCAGAAACAAACTAAAACAGACTAAAAATAACAAAAAGAATGAAAGGACAGACAGCTGCAGGCTGGGTAGCCACACTTGATGGTGTCACAACTCAATTACTCCAGTAATTGAAATTTATTGGGTAATTGCACAGAGGATTGAGAACCAGTGGACATAGGTTTAAGATGAGGGTTGAAAGATTGAATAGTAACTTCAGGAGTGTTTTTTTTACACTTAAGGGTGGTGGGTATATGGAACGAGCTGCCAGAGGAGGTGGTTGAGGCAGATACTTTCATAACATTTAAAAGACATTTGGACAGATACAGCAATAGGAAAGGTGTAGATGGTTTTGGGAATAGGGTTATATATGGCATGTATTTGGAGTGGGCAAGTTGGGCCGAAGGGCCTGTTTCCACACTGTATGACCCGATCACTAAAGCCTGTTTCTAACAATTTAACAGGTTAAGCAACTTGTCAGTTAGGAACTGGCTGTGGACATTTCCTGCAGCTAGTTTTTCCACGGAAATGGGACCTGGGAAACATGGCATGAATATTGTTCCACAGCGAAGGCCATCTTGGAGCTTGCTGATGTAGTCCTGAAAAGTAAGAAGGGACATAAAGGATCACTGCCACATGGACTTCATGTCCTCGGGTTGGGCAAGAAGCACAATAAAATTGTACATGGATGTAATGCTTGGTCAGAAATAAAGGTTAGGAATGGTTGAACAATTGGAAAACATTAAATGAGTGGATGGAAATACAGGAGAACTGAATAGGTAACAATGTATGGTTCCGATCAGACCTGAAACGTCTCCTTTCCATGTTCGTCAGAGAAACTGCCTGACCCGCTGAGTTGCTCAAGAACTGCAGTCCCTTTTTGTAAAGCAGCATCTGCAGTTCCTTGTTGTTACAAATAACAATGCATGTTGACTGTTGGACATCGTTAGTTGGACATCGTTTCTAGATATTCCCAGTTTTGGGGAAGGGCTATTGAACTGAAGTACACATCTCCACAGATGCTGCTTGACCTGCTAAATGTTACCTGCATTTTCTGTTTTTATTTCGGAATTTCAATGTCTGCTGCTTTGTATTTACTTTTCACAGAACTCTATACTCCAGTTGGGTGTTGGACAGCGAAATGGGCCCAGAAAAAGTCTCAGCTCATTGTCAGGTCTTGTATTCCTACAGACAGCACCCGTAGTCAGGATCAACCTGGGTCTCTGGAGCTGTAAGGCAGCAACTCTACTGCTGTGCCACCGTGCCGCCCATGCATTTATGGCTTGGCATTGGGTCAAAGCACTATAAAAACTGCAATTTAAAAAAATCTGCTGGTAGATGTCCTGGTAATTACTGGATGTCCCACTGGTACTTTGAGAATGACAATAAACATGTTTATCCACAGCTTGAGAACTTTCTTTGAACTCAAGCAAGTGACACTCGGATAAAACAGGTTAAAGAAAAAACATTAGGTGCAGGAAAGAAAATGGTGGATAATGGCCTCTGGGATGTCAGCTTTGCTAAAGTATCACAAACATTTTCATGATAGTTCATCAGCTGAACATCCCACTGACCAAGAACTATGGGTGTGAGGTCAGCTGAGGATGTGGGACCATTGCATTTTACAGCCAGTGTTCTATGTTGATGTGTAATGGATGACTCCAGTTTATACTGGTCTACATTGCAACATTTGCTTCGTAAATGCTTCCGGCAAATAGGGAGGAAGAACAAATCCAGCCCAGTTGGCATTGAGTGCAACCTGAAAAAAATGAAATCAAATATGATTGTTTATCCTCTCCCTCTCTTCTCTGTGCTCATCGATCTCTCACACTATCCCCCACTCTCCCAATCACCCTGCTCCTTTCTCCTCCTTTGTACACTCGCCTCCCATTCCCGAGTCCCTCTCATCATTTTCATGCCCCATTTCTCACCTCTCCCAGTCCATCTTCCACTTACGGTTCAGTGATTCTGTACATATGTGCAGTCACATTTTTTTTTTGCATGCAGTTTGGTAAAGTATTGCCATACCTAAGCACAATCCCCAATAGTACAAAGAGAACACTGAGACCGCATATGCGTTGCCAGGTTTTGGCAGCATTTTTAAGGCTCGGTCCTCTGGAGCCGCGCCCAGTTGAGGTGTTCCCCAGGCTACTGCAGGGCCTCTAGCCATTGCCTCTGTCCAGCAAACCATTGTCCCTCTCCTTACCCTGACATCTTCAGCCTTTGTGCCTCCTGCAGCCGAACCTTAAGGGCACGGAAGGGAAAAAACTCTGGTTCAATCTCTCACCAGACCATGGTCTAGTGTCCGCGGTCACTGGCTCCATCCATCCTCTTCTCATTCGCCGGTCCTTGGGGGCCGAGCAAGGGACCAGGCTGGGCAGCTTCACTCTACAGGTTGCAGCTCCCTGCGTCAGCCTTTCTGCTGCACAGCTCATTGCATCCCTCCCTCAAACTTTACATTTCACTCCTCTTTCCTTATCTACGATCTACCTCATTAGTGACCCTTGGCCAGGCACGCGCCATCAGGGTAGGCAAGGTAGGCACTGCCTACCCTGACTAAAATTATAAAATGGTAATTATCAAATATAAATAGTAAAGGCATGGGAGAATAATGCCTACTTAAGAGATCGATCTCTTAGGTAGGCATAATTCTCCGTGCCTTTCATCCGCAGTACATGTAACATGTGAAGGTCTGTGCAGCTCACGTGCCGTCGACGATGCTTCAAGCCGTCAATTTCCAGGGGACTAAAGGCAGTTGAAATTCTGCCTTTGCAGTACTGCGCATGCTCATCAGCATACAGCTCATGCGCAGCGCAGGTTTCTTGGCGGGTTTTTATAACATGGATTGCCATTATCTTAAGAATATCTTAAGAAACAAAGAGAGAAGAATGGAGGTCGTGTTCAAATTCACTTTGGCCAACGAGAGTTGTTTTTTTAAATGTGCTATATAAATAAATGTGACTTGACTTGACATGTGACAAATGATGTGGTAAGTTGATTTCTTGATGTTATATGGTTGACCACTAGGGGCACCGCACTGAAGGCGGCCTCTGCCTACAGTCTGTTCGTTTTTCTATATATTTTTAATTTTTAGTTAGTTTTAAAACTATATTTCTTTAGTTTCTTTAATTTTTCTAAGTGGGGGAAAGAGGTAGCAGAAGGGTGAAACCGTTTCCCAGTCACTTCCTGGTGAGGACGCAACTATTCTCCGAGTCGCATCTTCGCGGCCTACCACCTGGATTGGAGTGGCCTTTCCTGCTGGGGACTCGGACCAGAGCTCCAGCAGCAGCGGCGCAGCGCTGGATTCACCACGGAGCGGCCGATGCCTTACCTGGGATCGCTGTGGAAGCTCCGGAGTGTTGGGTCTGCTGCATCTACATCTCTGTGGTCTGCAGAGCTTCCACGTGTCCAGCTCTGTCTTCAATATCGCGGAGTCCTGGGGCCCTTTGCCAAGGGCCATCAGCATTGAATAGGTATGTTGCAAAGCCTACCTGAAGCGTCGCTGAAAATCTGTCGCTGCGGGTGTGCGCGATTTTGGCGCCGTTTAGAGGGGGGCGGGTTTAAAACGCGATTTTCCCTAGGCTGTTCCAATCGAAGATGTTCAGCCTAGTTAATTATTAACGAAAAATCGCTGGAAGACCCCGTCGCAAAAGCTATTATTAATTTTAAAGGCCTTGTATAATAGTTATAGTAGTTTAAAAATCGATCTCTAAACCCGCGACCACCGGCAGCCGTCAGGGTCGCATAGAGCAGACAACAGAAGGTAGGCTGTTTATTTTTACATTAAAAATGGCTTCTTAAGATCCCTTTATACAAAGTTTAATATTGCGAGTAGCTCATTTTGGGCCCATTATATCCCGCAGTATTTTTCTGGGCATTTGAGGGCACAAATCTAGCGCAATGTGAACGTTCTAAACCAGCGCGTTCACAGGATCCCACTAGAAAGCTGATTTAAATTGACTTTAATTTACAGCAAGTGAACACTAAATTCCTTCCATTTGGCCTATAAATTAATGTAAATGAGATTTAAAAATCATGTTTTATTGTGAATTATTTATGAATATTATTTGGACACTTAGGCTATTTAAAAATGTTAATCATTTATTAAGAAATGGATAGATGTTTAGATCTAGTAATTGAAGTTTGAAATTAGCTACACTTGGGTAACTAACTAATTATATACTTTAATTTCAGGTCATCCAAGTAAGATTATTTTATATTTGTTTCAGAATGGTTCAATCTACGATAACTGAAAATTTCATTCAGTTCTCTTAATTTTTAAGAAGGTTATGGGCTTTTGACTGCACACGATCACAGCTTTTTTGTTATGTCCATAGAAAATCAATAGGGAACAAGATGCTAATTTCCGAGTATGAAAATGGCCATAACATTTTAAATACTTCAGATATGAAAGTGAATTAGGTGTCAAATTAAACTTCTTTTTAAGCTTTATCTGATGGGATAAATTACAGACTTGATTTTTTAAATCTCAAAATTTTGTAACATTGCTACATTGAATCTCCGCCCAGCGCGGCCTGTGGACTTCGGGAGCCGCGGACTCTTGTAGGAGGTGGCCGTTCGGATGTCCAAGCCGCGGAAAGTGTCCTCCAGTCCCGACGTCAGACTTCTATCACTCCGGCGAGCGGGCCTGAACATCGGGCTGCCCGTAGCGGTGACAGTGGGTGTTCGGGAGCTCCCCGACCACGGGAGGACGATGGAGGGGGAAGACTGAATTTTTGAGCCTTCCCAAACTTTGATCCCGCTGTGTGGGGATGTCTGTGTTAAAAACGATCGTGTTCTGTGCTCTTTATTATTCGTATGGCTGTGTGGCGACCACACATTTCACTGTACCAATTGGTACATGTGACAAATAAACGTATCTTGTATCTCGTATGTGTTTTTAAAAACCGTATTTCCCAGCATTGACGACTCTAATTCTTACCCAAAAATAAGGCACAAAAATTTACATGTGTCTTGGAAGCAGGAAGGTTGTTAGCCAAGATAGATAAACTTGGCTATCCCTAACTACAGCAACATCAAGAATTATGTTGTTGTATTGAGGGATAGCCAAGTCTATCCCTCATTGCTGGCAGCTGATGGGAAGCGGCTGTAAAAGGACAGCGCCGCTGGGGAGGGGAGAAGGAGGGGGTTGGGGATCATCCCAGCAACTCACTTGCCGTGACGCTCCGGGTGCGGTACCACCGCATTGTGGCCGGGGGGAGAAGTAGTTCGGGTGGCTGCGAGCGGCCGCCAGGACCGGAGATCTCAGGTGGGTGCGAGTAGCCGCCACCTCAGCTCCTTCTGCCGGCCTCCGCTCACCTTTGGCAGTGCTCTCCGTCTGAAAACCTGTCTCCTGCCGCTCGCCAGCCTCACTCATGTCAGCCGCTTCCCCCAAATCCGTAAATTCCGACAGCGCGATCAAGGGACCAATTGAGGTTACTCGGCTGTCGGAATTTAAGGATTTGAGGTGAGTGGGCTGGCAGAAGGCACTGAGGTGGCGTCCGCTGTCCAGTCCCAGCATCTGTTCGCAGCCACCCGAGCTACTTCCCTCCCCGGCCATAACGCGGTGGCTCCGCGCCCGGAGCGCCGCAGCAGCGACGAGTGAGTGAGTTACTGGCATGATCACCGACCCCCTCCTTCTCAATGCTCCTGTCCTCCCCGCAAGTTTACCCCTGACCAGACTCTCCACATGCTGTGAAAGGAACCCGTCCCCCAATTGGTCCCTTGAACAAGTATTGTCATTCAATAAGATCACAACTGATTCAACTTGTCCCGGCGTGCTCACGTTTTTCCCACCATCTCTCCACCTGCCGTCACCCTCCACCCCCCACCCATTCAGTCATTCAGAATGAAAGAGATTTGGAAGCCTTGGGCAAATTGCATTCTTTATTTTTATTTTTTGAGCGTGAGAAATTCTATGTCCCACCAGCCTTCTTTCAAAATTTAGCAACTCAAAATTGGGGTGCATTTTCATTGCCGGGAAATATGGTACTTTATTAAGAGATTTAACTTTTGAAGACTTTATAAAAGTCAACTGACAGCTAACGGAGAGAACAATCTGCGTGTGCGGGGTTTAAGATTTTTATTAAAGCCGGCTGACTGCCTACCCTGAGTAATTACTCATGGCACGTGCCTGCCCTTGGCTATCTTTGATCGGACTTTACTGGCTTTATCTTGGGCAAAACATTATTACCATGTATCTGTGTACTGTGAATGGCTCCATTGTAATCATGTATTGTCTTTCTGCTGGCTGGTTTGCAAGCAACAGAAAGAAGCTTTTCACTGTAGCTCAGAACACGTGACAATAAACTAAACTAAACTATCTGACACTCCTTTGTCTCCTTTTCACCTCTTTTTTTTTCACTTGCATCACCCACTTGCCAATCCTCGCCTCTATCACCTAACACTTGCCTGGCAAAAGTTCCCGGCCTGCCGTGAGGGGCAGCAGAAACTCCTGGCGATCCACGCGCATATCCTGACAACAGGCTGGCACGCATGCCGCGGAACCGGGAATCCACCTGTGGTCATCTGAGACCTGCTTCCTGCTCAACTCTGTGGGTGGAGAGAGTCGTAACAGTAGTGGATGCTGGACAAAGGGCCATTTTGACGATGGTGGCGGATGATGGAGGGGATCGGTGCTGCCAGGACAGATAAGACTGAACTCTTAAGAACTTTGAAACTTTGTTGGCATCAGAAACATGGTGAATCTTTGTGCATCGTCTCTGTAAAGTCTACTATTACACCACAATTGTTGCACTTTTGTACTTATCGATGATTATGCTTATCTAGAGTCATAGTCATACACTATGGAAAAAGACCCTTTGGCCCCACCTACTCACACTGGCCAGCATGCCCCATCTGTACTAGTCCCACCTGCACGTGTTTAACCCTTATCCCCCCCCCCCCCCCCCCCCCCCCCCCACCCCGAACCTGTCCAATCCAAGTATTATCTATATTGTAGCAGCACCTGGTGGTGAAGCTGTGTATTCAGAACCCTAGTCAGTGGTCGGGACTGTCACGTGATCAGGGTTCGTTTGGGAGCTTTTCAGTATGTTCAGTAGCTCGTGCTCCTCACAACGCCAGGAGCTTAGATCGTTATTCCTGACCAAGTACACGTGTAGTTCGAGTGTTATTTTGCTAATAAAGAACATTTTACTCTACCTGCCTGATCTCGCTATATTGGTGACCCCGTCGATCCAAACGTTTTTCGGATCCGTTATTATGAGGACTTCGACGCCAAAATGCAGTTTCGCTAAAACTACCTGTTTTCTGGGCAATACAACCTCATGTGTGGTTCCAGCACTTTGAGGCCCAATTTCAGATTAGGCAAATTGTTGCTGATTCGACTTAATATTTTTATGTGGTCGGCGCGTTGACCCAAGAAACAGCCGTCCGTTTGCTTCCTTACCTTCAACATCCGCCTGCTGACAACAAGTATGAGGGCCGCGATCGAGCCGCCAGGATCCTGCACATGGACGGCTTTGGTGACCGCAAGCCGTCTGTATTCATGAGCGAAATGCTTTCGCTGATGGACGGTCACCTGCCTTGTCTCCTCTTTGAGCAGGCGTTCCTAGAGTAGATGCCTGACGACATCTGCCTGCTCTTGGCCGGTAGCGACTTCATATATGATTTTACTGGATTGCATGAAAAACAAAGATTTTCATTGTGCCTAGGTGCATGGGTACATGTAACAATAAAATATCATCATCATTCCACCCCCACCTTCTCTCCCCCGACCTCCCCCCGCCACCCTCACTCTGAAGAAGGGTCCTGACCCAAAACATCATCCACACATTTTCTCGACAGAAGTTCCTGACCCGCTGAGCTCCTGCATTTTGTGTTTCGCTGAATGTTTACCCTCTGTTAGGCAGCAAACCAACGAGCAAATGCATTGAATATTAAATAGCTAAATGACAAGACTGGAAGCAATTAGCATGTGTGTAAACAGTTAACTTGCTGTCAAAACAGCTAAGACATATTTCTAACTGGAATAACGTTTACTTGTTTGGAATTTGCTGTGGTGTCACTGATCCATTCCTTGCAACTTCTGCATAGTGGCTGCTTCGTGAATAGGTGCCATACAACCAAAATTTGTGTGACATTCCTAAAACTAATTAAATTGAAAACTATTTCTCATAATTATATTTAGAATGTCAGTTGTTCCATTGGATTAAAAAAGGTTGTTCTTTCCACCAACTTTTTAAAAACTTGCGTTTATGAGAAATTTTAATTTATAAATTATAATCCAGCAACAAGGCCGTTTAGCCCCTCATGGGTCTGGTGTTTGCTCTTGAGTTGAAGATAATTTCAAACACCTGTCTTTCTCCCCTGTTTCCATTTCAAATATTTATCCAGACTCTATTAAAAAATGTTTAGACTCTGCCTCAATAGTCACTTGTGGCAAACCATTCCATTTTTTAATAACCTGTGTGTTTCGAACTATTCGAAAAATAGTTTCGAACTTTGTGTTTGCTCTTTGGAAAATCCTGAATCTATGCCCCTTTTTACTGACCTGCCAACTTGTATAAATAATCCCCCTTTTTTTTGCCATCTCAGAAATGTTCATAATTTTGAATGGCTTTGAATTATGTGTTGTTTTACAATTTCTTCTGCAATTTCTCCTATTCTGAGGTTTAAAAAAAACCAGAGCAGTTATTGCAAAAGCACCCAACAAATAAGGTTAGTTGGGTTGTTTTACTAACAGCTTGCAATCTTCTACTGTATATTTGATTTTCAGCAATCTGCCAACATACAGCACCCAGGTTTGATCCTGATCGGGTGCTGTCTGGGTGTGTAATTTGCACGTTCTCCCTGTGACCGCATGTGTTCCTCTGGGTGTTCCAGTTTCCTCCCACTTCGCTAAGAGGTGCAAGTTTGTAGGTTAATTGGCCTCTGTAAAATAGCCCCTAATGATGTAGGGAATAAATGAGAAAGTAGGATAATAGAACTAGTGTGAATTGGTGATAGGTGGTCAGCATGGACTCGATGGGCCGAAGGGTCAGTTTCCATGCAGTATCTTTCAAAGATTCAGTGTTTTGGTGTCATGCAAAGTGTAAGGATCAGAAATGCATTAATTGTTTCCACACATTCTGGGCGGCATGGTGGCGCAGCGGTAGAGTTGTTGCCTTACAGTGTCAGAGATCTGGGTTCGATCTGGACTATGGTTGCTGTTTGTAAAGGGTTTGTATGTTCTCCCCGTGACCTGCGTGGGGTTTCTCTGAGAGCTCCGGTTTCCATGCACACTCCAAAGATGTACAGGTTTGTAGGCTAATTGGATTGGTAAAATTGTAGATTTTCCCCAGTGTGTGTAGGATAGCATTAGTGTGCCGGGATTGCTGGTCGGCCTGGATTCGGTGGGCCAAAGGATGTATTTCTGCGCTGTACATCTAAACTAAACTAAAACATTCATTGCATTGATGACTTAATTAAATTAAAGATTACAGATTTAACCATTGCACTTGATCAATGTACCAGAAAATGTATGTCATTAATCCCCTCTGTGTTGGCATCATTCACATTTCAAGCCCACCAATCATCCCTTCAAATGTCAGACATAATGAACTACAGATGCTGGTTTACGAAGAAAGACACAAATTGCTGGTAAAACCCAGCAGGTTCAGCAGCCCCTCTGAAAGATATGGTGACATTTCAGGTCGGGACTCTTCTTCAGTGTGAAGAAGGATTCAGATCCAAATCTGCAGAGTTATGCCCCTGTCCCACTTAGGAAACCTGAATCGAAACCTCTGGAGACCTTGCGCCCCACCCAATTTTCCGTGAGGTTCCCGGAGGTTCCGGTCACTCTCCCTATTGGTGGAAAGTGGTTCCCGCGTAGTCGCGGCTTGTTCTATGTTCCTGCTATTATTTCAAAAAAATCAAAACCGACCTTGACTAAAAATAGGTTGCCGTTTTGTCGAAGCCAGTGGAGTGGGGTTGCTATTTACTTACAGGCAGTCGAAGGCAATCTCCTTCGCTGACCAGCCATTTTGATTGGCTCATTGGAGTTTTCAGCAAAGATCCTATCGGATCTTTGGTTTTCAGGAATAGAAGATCCATCGGAAGGTAAAATGCCCGTTAACTTTATTAAACTTCTTAAAACTGTTTCCACTCCTACTTCCCCCAGTTCTATCCCCTTCTCCCCCCCTTCTCTCCCTTTCTCCCCCCTTCTCTCTCCCCTTCTTTACCCCTTCTCTCCCTCCCTCCCGCGCTCTCTAATGGACTTACCGCGCTCTGTAGCAGCCGTTTACCTTTTCCTTCATCGAGCAGACAGTGCTCCTCCGCTCTCCCTGGCCACAACCTTAGCGGTGTGTGTGTATGTGTGTGTGGTCGGCAGCAAAGATCCTATAGGATCTTTGATCAATAGATGCAACACGCTTTGGTCGAGGCTTTCCAGGCAAGTGACCAAAACCTCTGGTGACTCATGGAGAGTGACCGGAACCTCCGGGAACCTCACGGAAACCTTGGGTGGGGACGCAAGGTCTCCAGAGGTTTCCGTTCAGGTTTCCTAAGTGGGACAGGGGCATTACTCCAGCAATTGTTTTTGTAAACCGGCATCTGCAGTTCCTTGTGTCCCCAATCATCTCTGAGATGGTTAAATGTCTGATGCAACCTACTCTTTTCCACAGTTAGCATTACCAAATACCACCAGCAGGGGGAAGTACGGTACAGGGAAGAGTCAAGGTTCAGTCAAAGTTACTCATTGGCTCTTATGGTTTTTAAAGATTTCATTTTTTTAGATATGATTTTACTGTTTTATGAAATCTCCCTTTGCAAAACTAATTGAGTGCTTTATCTTTTTGTTAATTTTAATGTTAGCTATCAGGAAGAGTGCATGCTCCAGAGACTTACATGCATGATTGTGATTAGATGGAATAGTACAAGGGGCTGAAGAATATGGATTGTGCAAAAAAAGAGAAAAATCTAACATTAAGAACTCTCACTTGAACTTCAACTCAAATTGATGTGAAGTCCAATGAGAACCATTTTATCACCCTGTTATTCAATCCTTTCCTACCCAAGTGCAATGAGCTATGTCTGTGTCTGGAATTTCCACGAGTGTTTTCCTGCTCCAGTGCTGCAAATTTTGGCAAATGCCCCAGAGAAACAGTTTAAAAAATGATAGAGTTTGCTTAATGCCAAAAACAGCCATTAACACTGTTTCACCAACTAGGTCTCTATTTAGGTCACGGCAGTGGTTCGAGAGAGAGCTTCATGCAACTTCATAGAGCTGGAGGGTCGTACAGCACAAAGATGGACCCTGGTTCACTACACCCATGCTGACGGTTTTGTTAATCTACGCTATTTTCACCGCTTTCCAATAGACAAAATAAATTCAAACACTGGATACCAGACTGGATGAATTAAGATCTAGATGAACAAGCTCCATATGATAGAGACTTAAAATTCTTCTTAAATTCCACTTGTATTCAGGTTGGTACCAACTTCCAATTTGCTTAACACCGATTGCCCAACAGTAACCCCTGGAACAATGAATGATGAGCTGAACTGAAGCCGAATTAGTCTTAAGAAAGGTCCTGACCCGAATCATCAGCTATCCAGGTTCTCCAGAGTTGTTGCTTGACTCGCCGAGTTACACCAGCACTTTGTGCCCTTTTTGACTGAACACACGACTTAGAATCATGAAAGCTTAGTGGGAAGCCATTCACCCTGTTCAATCTGTGCCATCTCTTCATGAGAGCAATATATTTAGCCCCAAACCCCAGCTCGCACCTTTTACCATAGAGTAATTGCATTTATGAAATCCTTCTTGCAGTTCCTAAAACCTGTTAAGTTGCAGCACACTGAAGCCCAAATGACATCCATAGAAGCAAGAAGTGGAATTGGCCTTGGTATGGATTGAGTGTGAACTGCCTGTCCAAACCATTGTAGTGGCTCCATACTCTATGCCAAAGGGATAACTAAGCTGGCACCCGATGTACCAAATGATCCTTAATAATCACTTGCACTTACCCAGGAAAATGTGTGATACATAGGTATTTCTTAACAACAAATGAATGAGCAAAGAACCGAAGAATGTTCCACCAGTTTAGCCAAAATAAATAAATCAAAAGAATTAGCCGAAACTTCATTAAATCCCCTTGTCTTCAGGAAAAGTGCATTTTAAATTAAAAAGAATCTGAATAATGTCATGTAAGTGAGATTAAATTATGCATTTTATGCTGTGATTTCACGTTAAATATATCGTCTTGACAGTCAGGGAAGAATCATGCATAATGTCCCTGTGTTTTGTGTGAATGCATTAACTTCAGAAGAACGAGACATTTATCTAAACAATTTTAATTATATTTGAGGTAACTGTGTTGGCAGCAGAAAAGTGGCGACTCTGTGTGTGCCACCTAGGTGAGGTCTGCTGTATTAATTTACCAGTTTGAATGTAAAACAAAGAATTTCACTGTACCTTGGTACATGTGATATTAAGATATAATTCAATCATTGAACCATTAAAATTTATAAACTAGTCTGCAAAATGATGATGTCCGTTTTAAATGCTGCACGCTGTTGTATTTGCAGCTAAATTCTAGTGTTTAGCGCTGAAAAAAAATAAAATTCTGTATTTATTGATTTATCAGACTTTTTTTTTAACATTAAACGTAAATAGTTTTTGTCCAAAAGAGAACAAAAGCTTTCAGACTTTGTAGACATGGATTTGGAGGGTTTTCCAAGTCAGCTTGTAAAGATGCAAATACTGTACAATCATCGACTGAGAGAACGATTAACATCTTGGGAGCAAATGCTTCATTGGACTAAAAGGTAACCGTACCACTTCTACAGGCATGAGCAGAAGCGGAGAGGAAGGGCAATGGGGAAATGTCACTGAATTTTTATGCTTATTGCTATCACAGAAGTGCAGCTAGTGAACTTAATGGCCTGTGAATGAGTTTTCACAAAGGCTTCAATGTGATGAAAAGGTGTTGGATGACATATAAAGTTCATCTCAGTCAGGCAGCCTGAGGCATGTGAAAGTCAGAAGGAGATTAGACTAGCCAAGTCATGTAGCGACATATAACTACTGTATTACCAAACCACAAGCTGTGGGAATTTTTTTTTTCACCCTTTGCAACCTTGGATACCACTTTGACCTTCATCAATTTTACAGTCTTCTGCCTGATTGTCCTGCAGTGGCAGCTGTTTCTGGAGATGTAAGTGAAGCCAAGCACTGTAAGGTATGGGATTTCCTGGCATTGTGCAAAGTGGAATGGGAAATCTCCCCTACAGTGCTTGACCTCGTGTGGGCTTCGAGGACAGATACCACTGTAATACACAACTTGGAAAGTTGTGAAGGAAAATAGGAAGATCCTGGATATCTGAAATTTAAAAAAAAACAGAATGTGATGGAATTTCGCAGCAGGCTTGGTACACCTGTATGGAAACACGGAATTTGTCTTGTAGATACAAAAATGCTGGAGTAACCTATCGGGGCATGATGATGTGGGAATTGCAGAGACATGGCTGCAAGTGGATCGGAGCTTGGAACTGAACATTCAGGGGTTATACGTCCTATCGAACAGACAGACAAGTCGGCAGAGGGGGTGGGGTAGCTCTGTTGGTAAAGAATGAAATTCAGTACTTTGCGAGGGGTGACAGAATCAGAAGATGAAGTGTCATTGTGCATAGAACTGATAAATTGTAAGGGTAAAAAAGACCCTAATGAGAGTTATCTACAGACCCCCGAATAGTAGCCTGGATATAGGGTGTTAAAATTGGCACGTAACAAAGGTTATGCTACAGTGGTTATGGGAGATTTCAATATGCAAGTAGACTGGGAAAATCAGGTTGATACTGGACCCCAAGAAAGCGAGTTTGTAGAGTACCTCCGAGATGGATTCTTAGAGCAGCTTGTACCACCAGGAAGAAGGCAATTCTGTATTTAGTGTTGTGTAATGAACCAGATTTGATAAGGAAAATCAAGGTAAAGGAACCATTAGGAGGTAGTGACCATAATATTTTAATCTGCAATTTGAGAGGAAGAAGGTAAAATCAGAAGTGTTATTATTGCAGTTGAGCAAAGTGGACTATGGAGGCATGAGGGAGGAGCTGGCCAAAGTTGACTGGAAAGGGACCCTAGCAAGGATGATGGTGGAACAACAATGGCAGGAATTTCTGGGAATAATCCAGAAGATGCAGGATCATTTCATTCCAACAAAGAAGAAAGATTCTAAGGGGAGTAAGAGGCGACCATCACTGACAAGGGAAGTCAAGGACATTATAAAACTAAAAGAGAAGACGTATAACATAGCAAAGATGAGCAGGAAGCAAGAGGATTGGGAAACTTTTAAATAACAACAGAAGTTAACTTAAAAGGCAATACAGGGAGAAAATATGAAGTATGAAGGTAAGCTAGCCAAGAATATTAAGGAGGATAGTAAAAGCTTCTTTAGGTATGTGAAGAGGAAAAGATTAGTTAAGACAAATGTGGGTCCCTTGAAGACAGAAACAGGTGAATTTATTATGGGGAACAAGGAAATGGCAGGCGAGTTGATCAGGTATTTTGGTTCTAACTTCACTAAGGAAGACACAAACAATCTCCCAGAAGTACTAAGGGACAGAGGATCTAGGGTGACGGAGGAACTGATTCTATGACTCTAGCTGATAATAGGTGGCTTCATTTAAAAAGACAATGGACCACATTCAAGCTCAGCAATGCTGCAGTATCTTAAAGTAATTGCTGGTGTATCATTAAACATTTAACGGTCCTAAGAATAGAAGGGCAGCATGTTTGAGTGGTAAAGGCTGAAACATGGCTAAACATATTCAGCCAGAAGTGATTATTCACCTTAGTTTCTCCACGAGCTTCCTATTGTCACATAAGTCAGATCTCCACCTGTTTGATTCACTGCAGAAGATATCAAGATATGCCTGAGAGCAGTGGTTACAACAGAGGAAATGGAGCTAGACAACTTTCAGACTGTAGTACTGAAGCCCTTGCTAGTTGTTCCTCTGGCCAAGCTCTTAAGGTCGTTACAATCAGTGCTCTTTGTGTGAGGTTATGCTCTGGTATGGTGTTCCAGCACCTCTAAAAAGTTAAAAATAATAGACTAATAATTACACAATATTCAATTCTTCTTTTAATTCTCCAGCAAATTAAGTTGACCTCGCCTGTATGCAGGAAGAGCTGGACAACACACAGAAATAGTCTGAGAAGTGGCATGTAACATTAGTACCATCGAGGTACCAGGCAATGGCCATGTCCAACAATGGTGAGTCTAAAGATCTACACTTGACCTTCAATGGAATTACCATGGCTGATTTCCCTCCAATTAAGATTTACGCCATTGATCAGATAGTCAACTGGACCGATCATATAAATGCTGTGATTATAAGCACTTTGGAGGCTGGATATCTAGTGGAGATGACCCAACCTGACACCTCATGCTTTTCTACCATCAAAAAGACAAAAGTCAAGAACATGGTGAAATATTTTCCTTTTGCCTCCAGGCAAGCAGTTCCAACAATACTTCAGAAGCTCAACACCATTCAGGAAAAAGTAGCCCATTTGAGTGGTATAATCCATCACTCTCAGGCATCGGAGATTTCCTCATTCTTCAGGGAGCGGAGGTTCCCTTCTTCTACTATAGATGAGGCTCTAACCAGGAACTCTTCTATACCTCGTAACTGTGCTCTCACTCCCTACCCCCCCCCCCCCCCCCCCACTCATAACAAGGTCAGAGTCCCCCTTGTCCTTACCTTCCACCCGACCAGCCGTCACATACAACATATAATCCTCCAACATTTTTACCACCTCCAACGGGATCCCACCACTGGCCACATCTTCCCATCTCCTCCCCTGTCTGCTTTCCGCAGAGACCGCTCCCTCCGTAACTCCCTGGTCAATTCGTCCCTTCCCACCCAAACCACCCCCTTTCCTGGCACTTTCCCTTGTAACCGCAAGAAATGCTATACTTGTCGCTTTACCTTTCCCCTTGACTCAATTCAAGGACCCAAGCAGTCTTTCCACGTGCAGCAGAGGTTCACCTGCACCTCCTCCAACCTCATCTATTGCATCCGCTGCTCTAGGTATCAGCTGTTCTACATCGGTGAGACCAAACGTAGGATTGGCGTTCACTTCGCCCAACACCTCCGCTCCGTTTGCAATAACCAAACTGATCTCCTGGTGGCTCAGCACTTCAACTCCCCCTCCCATTCCGAATCTGACCTTTCTGTCCTGGGCCTCCTCCATGGCCAGAGTGAGGCCCACCATAAATTGGAGGAGCAGCACCTCATATTTCACTTGGGCAGTTTACACCCCAGTGGATTGAACATTGACCTCCAATTTCAGGTAGTCCCTGCTTTCTCCTCCCCTTCCCAACTCTCCATCAGCCCACTGTCTGCCTCTTCCTGTCTTCTTCCCGCTCCCCCACCCTCACATCAGTCTGAAGAAGTGTCTCGACCCGAAACGTCGCCTATTTCCTTCGCTCCATAGATGCTGCCTCACCCGCTGATTTTCTCCAGCATTTTTGTCAACTCTCAACATTTAGTTCCTTCACCTCTGACTCTCAATGGCTGTAGTATGTACCATTTACAAAACACAATGAAGGTACAAGCCTAGATTCCTCCATTGCACCTCCCAAACTGGAAATGCACATCCTAATCATGGTGGCGCAGTGCTGGAGTTGCTGCTTTATAGCGCTAGAGATCTAGGTTTGACCTTGACAATGGTGCTGTCTGTACGGTGTTTGTATGTTCTCCCCGTGTCCACATGGGTTTCTATGGGTGCTCCGGTTTCCTCCCACACTCCAAAGGCCTACAGGTTTGTAGGTTAGTTGGCTTTGGTAAAAATTGTAAATTGTCCCTAGCATGTAGGATAGTGCTAGTGTACGGGGATCGCTGGTCAGTGCGGACTCGGTGGCCAAAGGACCTGTTTCCACGCTCGTTTGCTAAACTGAACTAAAGTAAGCTAAAGTAAGCTAAGGGCAGGAGTTGCATGGGATCAAATAGCACCTGCAGATTCCCCCTCAAATTATGCATCGTCCTGACATAATATTTGGTGATACATTGGGTTATTCAGACAGTTTAGAGAGGAGAGGAAGTGAGAGAGGGGAGAGGATAGATTGCAGATCTAGAGAGGAGAGGGTAGTGAAGAACTAACAAGTGACTAACAGAAACCATGTAAGAAGTTGATAAATATTAAATACTGGCTTCTTTGAAAATCAAATTAGTTTATAATTTTATATACAAACCGGTCTTTTGCCTGAGGTCATGGCATATACCCATGTGTGGTGGAGAAATCTTTAACAAAAGTAACACTGAATCACTGTGCTGTTAACTTCATCAGTCCGCCTAGACCAGGGATGTGCGTTCAGGTGAGGCAGGGGCGGCAGAGCCTCACCTGTCATACTCCTAAGGAAAATAGCTGTTAAGAAAAGTAAAGAAAAACAATAATAAAATAAAATATAAAGGTTTTTCCACTGATCTGTGTTATAAATGTCATTTCTATATGAATCTAATCATTTTTTTATAGTCAGAATAGCCAAATTCCGCTGCAAATACAGGGAGAGATGAGAGGTGAGGCAGCAACGAGCGACGATTGCGCAACCCCTCAGGAACTGGATGGAGCAAGGGCAATGTGTGTGCTCTGTATGTCACCAATGTAATGTTTGTAAACCCCTTCATTACATAGTCCAGGTAGCTTATTTCACGTATAAATATATAAAATTTTGGCTCGCTGGTCTCGTCATAAAACTGCAATGAAAAAGCACCAGGGGAGGCAGCGATCACATCTGCCTCACTGAGGGGGCGTGTATTGAGCCCAGTGGAGGGGGAGCGAATGTCCACGTAATTGACGCTGCCTCACTCTCCCTCCACGTTAGCTAGCTTCAGCAGCGGCGGCGCAGTACTGGATTCCACCTCTGGCAGCGCTGACTTTCCAGCCACGGCCGGCCCTGACTGGTAGGTTGATTCGTTGATTTGTGGCAGCTGATTCGGAGATTCTGGTCCGCTGATAGCTCCCAATTGGCCCCTGCGCCTAAAGGGGGCCCGCGCTGGAGTAATGTACTCTCGGCTCGGGTAGATCTACCCCGGGTAGAGGGGGGAGAAAGGGGTGGAGAGAGAGTAGAGGGGTGGAGGAAAAAGCAAGGGGTAGATGGGGAGGGGGTATGAGGAAGAATGGAGAAGGGGGAGAGGGGGAGGTGGGCCATTCCCTCACGGTCCCGGGGCAACGCTCCCGCCCCTCCAGTCACCGTGCATCACGCTCGCAGCCCCGGCTCTACCCCTCTCTCTACCCGGGGGAGATGCGGTGATCAATACAGGGGGGGCTGGACCACTGATACTAGCCAGTGCCTTCCCAGCCATTGGCCTCACCGCACGTCACTGGCCTAGACCTATATGATCTCCTGGTTGCCAAGCGCTTTAATTCTCCCTCCCATTCCCATACTGACCTTTCTGTCCTAGGCCTCCTCCTCTGTCAGAGTGAAAACAACACCCCATATTTTGCTTGGGCAGCTTACAACCCAGTGGTAGGAATATTCACTTCTCTCACTTCAAGTAACCCTTGCTTACCATCACCATCCCTCCCCCATCCTAGTTCTCTAATCAGTCTGACTATCCTCCTGATTACATTTTACAGTGTTTGCTTTTTGTCACCTTCCCAGAGCTAACAATGATCTATTCTACATTTTCTTTGACCTTCGTACCCTTTGATCTCTTTTGCATACCTTAAGGGCCTGTCCCACTTTCACGAGTTATTCACAAATTCTCCCGAGTTTTCCCCTTGATTCACAGAATGTTCGTAACTAGTCCGTAGGAGGTCGTAGGAGTTTGTAGATATATCGTAGCGGCCTGTTATGCTAGCTGTAGGTACTCGTGGCATCAGGCAAGTCGGGACGTTTTTTCCACCCTGATAAAAAATGTCCATGAGTAAAAAGAAATGGTTGGGATGAAAGAAATTGCAACTTTTTACTCGTAAGGAGGGCATCTAAATAGTCGAGGGAATTCGTAGACATACTCGTAGGAGTTTGTGAACATAGTCATGGAAGGTTGTAGGAGTTCGTCGATTACCACTATCTTGATTTTTCTTTTAGGTCCTTTAAACTCGGCAGAGGTTTTGGATTAAGTCGTGAAAGTGGGACAGGCCCTTTACCCATCCATATCTCTCAATCCCCTCGTCCCTGACTCTCAGTCTGAAGGGTCGCAACCCGAAACGTCACCCATTCTTTCTATCCAGAGATGCTGCCTGTGCTGCTGAGTTCCTCTAGCATTTAGTGTCTATCTCATTGGCAAAGAAAGGCGTGTCTAATGGTTCACTGTTGCAACATTATATTTCCCATTTTCAGGTTCAGTTGTGTCTCAACTACAGCAATACGGTGTATTTCCTTTCACACTTCTAGATTGAATGAGTTATGTAATGCTTCACAGTGCAGCACTGGATAGCTATTGATCCTTCATGCAAGACTGGTGAGTTTGCGACTTTGTGAATGCCTGGCAAAAATGTAAGATTAAACGAGAACTTACCAGTTTGAAGTTTGATCTTTATTTTATGAGGAGTTACGATGAGGGATTACGTGAAGAAGCCCGTTCAGCCGCACATGCGTCAATCTTCAAAGCAACGGTGTGAAATCACAGATAATAATAGTGACTGAAGTATGATAGTAAGATGAAAGAAGACTAGAACTACCAGATGATCTTAATGAGGGCTGGGAGCGGAGGGCACGTAATCCCTCATTGTAACTCCTCATAAAATGAAGATCAAACTTCAAACTGGTAAGTTCTCGTTTAATCTTACTATTTTACTTTGGAGTCACGTGAGTGACTACATGAAGATTTCAAAGCTCTGTGATTTCATGCCGTGAGAAACAAGTCTACACAACCACAACTGCCTCATTGACAAATGAGGGAAAACATTCATAATGCATACAGTCATGACATAGATTTAAACATGCTGATGTTGTTAAATGACCAATAACAATAGTCACATCTCTCATCTGGATGGAACCTATAACAGAACATAAAATAAATTGAGAAATACCTCTGGTCTGGCAACGGGTTATTATAACATGTTTGAAATATTGTTCGTTTGACCACACTACAGCCGTTAGGATGTGGTCCAGCGGTACATAAATAACCCTAGCTGTTGCTGTTATAGCAGCCCTGGTGGAGCGAGATCCAGATCAGTATCTACTCCTGCATACCTCAACTCTGTTTTAACACCTGACGAGATCTGAGCAGATAGGTTCTTATAACGTCTTTTGTAACTAACAATCATAGTTAGCTCAGAGTCTCAAAGGCTCTTGGTGACCTTGACGTATTGTTGTATATGTGTGTCCCCACATAACAAATCCCTGGGTATGTCTTGAACTATTTTGAGACCTGACACCCCTACTGCTCTGCTTAAATTAATTATAGCATGAAATACTATGCATATATTTGCAGATGTAATCATCCTCTCCTGTCACAATAATGTAGCGAGTGACCTTTTGCGCTAATCAGCGCCAGGAGGATAACTACCTAATGAGGTCCGATCAAAGCTAAGAATGGAGCTGGAACCCCCTGGTTAAAATAGTGTTACACAATGTCAGTCTCCCATACTGCATTGTACTTGTCCTGGGAAACCTGTGTAACAGATATCCTTTACTAACTCGATATCAGAGGTGAACCCAACAACTTGGACCTCGCTAGCTGCAGTAAGTCTGATGGAAAGCCCCTTGGCACAGTTAATGACCCTATAATTTAATATAGTCAAAGACCATTTAAATGAACTGCAATAACTCAGAATCTGTACCATTTAAAATATAACATGAGCATTAAACAAACGCTTCCCATCTGAAGCAGCAAAGTACCGCCTTTTGGTACCATTCCAGCACTGTGAATACATACAAAAATAGGCATAACAACCCAAGCTGTAAGCAGTCTATTGAGAATCTGTAGAACATATATTAATTTTATCATGCAACAGCTGATCTCTCAAGCCACAGGCTGAACCAGCAAGTTACGTTTAAAAATAACTATATAATGTTGCATTATTATTATTCCCGACAAATCGGGAATCAAACTGCATAGGCCAATTCCACAGCTGGAACCTAAAGCGACTCTTGACAACTCTATTTCAAGACCCGACTCATAAAGCAAATTGGTGGAAGACATAAAAGACCATTCCTCATGCTTGTAGCGAGAACGTATCTTTCGCCACTGTTATGCCCCACATTTTTGCAACCTTTAATTAGCATGAAAACAATATATCTATATTTGGTGTTCAAGAAGGAACTGCAGATGCTGGAAGATCGAAGGTACACAAAATTGCTGGAGAAACTCAGCGGGTGCAGCAGCATCTATGGAGCGAAGGAAATAGGCGATGTTTCGGGCCAAAACCCTTCTTCAGACTTGAGTGTGAAGAAGGGTTTCGGCCCGAAACGTCGCCTATTTCCTTCGCTCCATAGATGCTGCTGCACCTGCTGAGTTTCTCCAGCAATTTTGTGTATCTATATTTGGTGTTGCATTAAATCAGAATTTCATAAATACTGCCTGGTCCAACACCCATTCTGTGATGTAATTGATCTGTACTTAATGATACTCCCAGTATCCATTAGATTATGTACCTTTTACAGGATCTTTTCCCTGAATGCACCTTGTGCTTATCATATGCCACATCTTAGTGTATCAACATGAAGTTGAGCATGCACCTATGCATATTCACTCAATCACTCTTTAACCCATAAATGCACTTAGGGTCTATATATAGTTGATACCAATACTGAAGAGTTAATAACTCATTGCAAATCTCCTGCACCTCCAACTAGAGATGACATTTGCATGTTCCCACCTTAAGCCATAGCATTTTTTTGCAATATAATGACATATTTATTGATCAACTACTGGAGCAATGCTGAATACTGTTTGTCCATCATAGTGGCTTTATTAGCTTCAGCTGGCAACAGCAAGTTGTATTATCAATGACCTTCATGACTCTTATTGTTTGTCATTAAGCATGCTGTCAGTTCTCCCACTTGCACAGCTGCATCACATCTATTACATTGCCAGTTAGTCTAATGAATAGGAACTCCTTTATAACCACAAGGCTGGTCCAGGTTTCTATTGATTCCAATCTGTTGCCCAGGGCGGAGTCACAGGCCAACTATCCATTTGATAACAACCTAATTTACTGGATAGGAGAGAACAATTCCTCAATTAGCTTGAGACTGAGTGGATTTTAGCCAAATACAGCATCAAAATATAATGCAGACAATACATCACAAGTGTTTTTGAACTCTGAGTAGTCCTTTGAATGAATTATTGTTATCATACTGTTTAAATTGCCTCATCATAACAATGCCTTCAAATATCTCTGATGATCATTGTACATGGAACACCCTATGAAATCAGTTTGATCACCCTTCTTTCGTAATGAACAGGCCACACCTGTCATCATTTTGAGTCTGGCCTGAACGGCAACTCTGGCCCAGTTCCGATAATTCTCACATGTCCCAAGACAACTCTTGCCATAATTCTGACCTTGCCTTGAAAGACAATTCCCATATCTCCGAGCCAGTCCCGAAGGCAACCTGGCTAAAATACTGGACCTGGCTCAACACTCTTCTGGCCTAATTCCAACCTTCTTGGAATACTAGTATTGTCCAGTTACCTGGCTAAAATGCCTCCGAGTAGATGACAATGTCTCAATTATTTGTGTATTGCCCAACCAATTGTAAATCTTACCAACTTGTTCATGGTCACTTAGTTGTAGAGTAACTCTGGTCAGCTTTAATGCTGCTACCAGATTCAGTGAACCGCTTCCTGCCAATGAAGCCATGGGGTGTGTTTTCTCCTAAACTATGAATCCTTACTCGTCGTTGGCCTAATTGGTCCAACAGTTTATGCTTTGCCCTTCAGATTTTGCCTGTGGAATATGTCTTAACTGAATAGAAGAATCAGCAGGTGGCTCTAACGTCCCCTGATAGTGGTGTTCTCTGCATTGTGTTGGGATGGCAACCTTGCTGCCAAGCATCGTACCTCTGACATGTACCATTCATCCCTTGAGATATGCTCCACGCTATACCCTCAGCCTCGGTATCAGATCTACACTGACCCGGCATGTTCTCCTCTTCCATAAGGGAGACATTAAGCAGCCCTACTACAAGGCGCTGCTGGCATGGCCTCTGCAACAGGCCCACACTTCAGGGTCAAAAAATGCCCCGGTAAGCTCACCTCCTCCATGAGGGAAACATCATGCAGCCCTTCCACAGGTGCTGTTGCCATACATTTAAGCAGCCCTATACAAGGCGCTGCTGACACGGCCGAGAACAATAGGCCGGCACTGCCATAGATTCGGCATCCCCATTATGCAGCCCTGTTACAAGGCACTCCCAATAAGGCTCCATCCTGGCAATTCCACATTATTAATTTTTTCCCCCGGAAAGGAACCCTCCTGGCACCAGGACTGACCACTTGGGTCGATTTACCCCATATCTTGGGGACCTCCACGGTCTGGGCACCGCATAGTTGGTGGATTTCCCCTCCCCCGGGAATCCCAGCATCCTTATATATTACCGGAGGGAAAACCCTACCTGCACCAGGGCTGACCGTTCCGGTACGTTTAACCCCTTTCCTGGGGACCCCTGCGGTCTAAAAGCCGCATAATCACTGGATTCCCCTACCCGGGAACCCCAGCCTCTATATGTATATCGGGGAAAATCCTCCCGACACCTGGCATATATATTTATATCGGGGGTAACCCCTCCCGACTCCCGGTCTACTGGAGGTCCCCTCCACGGGACCTCCAAGATTAACATTCATATCAGAGGGAAAATCTCTCCTGACTCCCGGTGCACTGGAGGTCCCATCCCCGGGAAACCCCAGCATTCATATTCATATCGGGGGAAGCCCTCCCGGCACCCGGCCTGCTGGAGGTCCCCTCCCTGGGAACCCCAGCATCTCTGTGCCTATCGGAGGGAACCCTCCCGGCACCCGGAGCCCCTGGAAGCCACTGACCCCCGTGAGCGACCGGCTTCCGCGACACCCGACAACCCAGCTACCCGCTCTTGGCGGCAAGAACCGGGGTTTCCCCACAGCCCATAGCTGGCTCCCTCGTCGGGCCTCGCAAATCCTCCGGCAGGAAGCCTCTGGAACAAGAGGTTCCTGCAAGGAATAAAAAAGGTAAGAAAACAAGCTTACCTTGATTTAAACTTACCGGGCTGGAGGAGCTCCTGCTCCCCAACCGGTCGCCTGCACCAATGCGTCTGGCGTAATGATGCACGTGCGGCTGAACGGGCTTCTTCACGTAGTCACTCACGTGGCTCCGAAGTAAAATAGAAGGCTTGATGGGCCTGTCCCACTTATGCGATTTTTTTCAGGCGACTGTCAGAGTGGAACACACATACACACACACACAGCGCTTCCTTCACCAATCCGTTATGCAGGAGGGGGACAGGGCAAGCGGGGGGAGCACTGTCTGAGTGAAATTCACCCAGTGCAAAGCCAAGGTGATACAGAAACACACCACGATGAACAGGAAGGTTGGCGCTGTAATTAAGATGGCTAAAGCACAGTGTACGGGAATGGTCACGTAAGTCCTTTATAAGAGGGGGGAGAGGGGGGGTGAAGCGGGAGAAGGGTGGAGAAGGAATGGAGACAACTTTTAAGAAGCCAGAGATAAACGTTCGTGAAGCTCAGCGGACATTTAACATTACCGGTCGGTTATCCTTGGTTCTGAAAACTGCTGCTTACATTTTTTTCCCCAATGAACCTTCGACCTCCTGGCAACCCACTAGGACCTCCTGGCGACCCACTTAGGGCACGAGAATTCTCGCTACTCTCCATGGCGGCTTCATTCTGGTCGCCGCTAATTTTTCAAAATGTTGAAAAATTTGCGCCGACCATAATGAGGCTGCGACTAGTTCCCAGAATGCGGGAACTCCTCACGACCATGAAGGCGACTCCCCGGCAACCACCCGCGAACATGTGGCGACCATGTGGTGACTGCATAGTCTCCTGCAGTCGCAGAAAAAGTCGCCTAGGTGGGACAGGCCCATTAATCCCTCAATCCTGAGCTAAGGGGGAGCATATGCAAGTGGAACTCAAGAAGTGGGTGACAGAAATAACACCAGCAGGGTAGATCAAAAACCACAGTAAATATACCGGGTTGCAAAGGGTAAATGTAAATCATAAGATCATAAGTCATAGCACTAGAATTAGGCCATTCAGCCTATCAAATCTAGTCTGCCATTCAATCATGGCTGATCTATCTCTCCCTCCTAACCCCATTCTTCTGCCTTCTCCCCATAACCTCTGACACTCGTATTGATCAAGAATCTATCTATCTCTGCCTTAAATATATCCATTGACTTTGCCTCCACAGCCTTCTGTGGCAAAGAATTCCACAGATTCACCACCCTCTGACTAAAGAAATTATTCCTCATATTCTTCCTAAAAGAACCTTTATTTCTGTGGACGACCCTTAGTCCTAGAGTCTCCCACTAGTGGAAGCATCCTCTCCACATCCACTCTATCCAAGGCTTTCACTCTGTATGTTTAAATGAGGTCCCCCTCATTCCTCTAAACTCCAGCGAATACAGGCCCAGTGCTGTCAAATGCTCATCATATGTTAACCTACTCATTATTGGGATTAGTCTTGTAATCATTCAATGCCTTGAATATCTTCATCTAGCAGAGTTTATGGGAGAAATTGTGAAAAAAAATGTGGTGAACTACAAATGAATGAAAGCATTACATTAATGGAATGGGCACTGATTTTATGCATCATTAGCTAACATTAGTGCCACATTACATGGTTGATATTCGAATTAATGAGGTGTTCAGACATTAAAAATTTATTTTGATGCAGTGCAGCCTGGAATATTTCAAAACTACCAATTTAATATGTGTAATCGGATGTGGTCTTTGAGCACAAAGACCATATCTGCATCAGCCAAGGTGTCAAGGCAAATGGGCCAAAACCTCTGCCCAGTTCCCTTGAAGCACTGGTGGAAGAGAAGCTCTAAAGACTG
The DNA here is from genome assembly GCF_028641065.1 of Leucoraja erinaceus. Lineage (NCBI taxonomy): Eukaryota > Metazoa > Chordata > Chondrichthyes > Rajiformes > Rajidae > Leucoraja > Leucoraja erinaceus. The sequence goes on along the minus strand of NC_073393.1, from coordinate 29,451,554 downwards.
AAGAAATGCAGGATGCTGGTTAATGTCCATCAGAGTAAGTCCTGTATTTTCCTCTGAAGTCTGAAGAAGGGCTTCGACCTGAAACGCCACCTATTTCTTCTCACCAGAGATGCTGCCTGACTCACTGAGTTCCTCCAGCATTTTGTGCCTATCTTCAGAGTAAACCAGCGTCTGCTGTTCCTTCCTACACTTTTCCTCTGCTTGTTGTGGTTCTGAGGTCCCGTCAGCATCTTAACCCTTTTGTTGTGGAAAGACAAATTAGAGCTGGGATGAAAGGAGGCAGATATCTTCCAAGATGTATCAGACCAGTGTCGGCAGTAAACCTTTCCTTATCCATTATGATCCTTAATGAGTACGGAGGCTTGCGTGCAATATATTCAGCCACACTCACGCACATGAGATGGACTCAGGCCATGAACTGTTGCAGATGATTCATGTATACTTCTTTTCAATGAACAAAAATCTGCAGAGTGTAAGCAAGAGCCTTATGTTTTGGGGTCATCTTGTTTACACTATTTATAGATTACAAAACACTTTTGTTCATCTTAATCCCTAAATCCCCATCACACCAATGCCAATTTGGCTTATGGCCAAGTTAAGACTATCATTTTTTAAAAAACATTTCAGACTTGAAAGCACTTGAAATGTGGCGACTCTTGTGTACTGAGTCAGTGTGGTCTACTACCTTACACTCTTGTACTTAGCACAATTTTGCCTAAGGTATCGTAGGATGTTCACTGAACTAGATGAAAAAAAAAGAAATTTCACTGTACGCAGATGGTGGTAACGGCAATGGGCGGGTTGTGCAGTCTCAATTCTGGTGAGTTCGGACATGGCTCACGAGTCCAATCCGTGAACCGCACACTTGAGGGCAGTGGGGGCAGATGAAGGTCATTGCTGGCGGGTTCTGGGCGGTAGCCTTACTCCTCTCCCTGGCTTTGGTAAGTCGCTCTAGGCGGCGCTCCTCGAAGCTGCTGGCTGCTGTTCACACTGCTGCGCGCCAGCGTGTTCTGTTGCTTAGATACATGTGACAATATAGTACCACTGGACCATTGAGCATGTACATCCAACCACAATGCTACAGCTGATGTTCTGCAATGGGTCCCGTACTTAGAAGAGATAGCAAACTTGAAGCAGCAACTTTTCACACTGTTATGCCCCTGTCCCACTTAGGAAACCTGAACAGAAACCTCTGGAGACTTTGCGCCCCACCCAAGGTTTCCGTGTGGTTCCCGGAGGTTGCAGGTGGTTGCCGGAGGTTGCAGGTAGTGGAAGCAGGTAGGGAGACTGACAAAAAACCTCCGGGAACCGCACGGAAACCTTGGGTGGGGCGCAAAGTCTCCAGAGGTTTCCGTTCAGGTTTCCTAAGTGGGACAGGGGCATTACTGTGTCACTCGGTTGTATCGGTACATTATGTTTAAACAGGAACTTCAGACTTTAGAGATTAACATGGAAACAGGCCCTTCGGCCCACTGAGTCTATGCCGACCAGCTATCACCATACACTAACCTACAGACAATGGAAAATGTAGTTTTATTGAATCCAATTAACCTACAACCCTGTATGTCTTTAGAGTGTTGGAGGAAACCAGAGCACCCGGTTGGTGGTGAATAACTAAACATTCAATGGGAGCAGGGGGGTTCAATATCTTCCCCATCCTCAATGATAGCTGAATAGGTGATCGACTGTACCTTGACATCCTGTTAAGATCCCCACTGTCGCAGAAGACAGTCTCTGGCCAATTTGCTTCACTCCACGTGATTGCAAGAAGATTACAGGACCGGATGGCATCCCGCTGGAGTACGGAAGACCTCTGCTCCAGAACTAATGGTTTCTAGCTAAGTTGTTCCAGAGCAGTAACACGATTGACACCTAGAAGGCAATATAGAAGGCTTCCCCATGCATGTCTTGTTCACATAAAGCAGGACAAATCCATTACAGCTAATACCACCCAACCAGTAACAGCAAAAGTGAAGAATCAATATTCAATAATGCTATCAAATATCACAATAATCAATAGCAATTCATCAATAACTATCCATCAATGCCCAATTTACATTTTCATAAGTTCATAAATTATAGGAGCAGAATTAGGCCATTCGGCCCATCAAGTTTATTTGGCCATTCAATCATGGCTAATGTATCTTTTCCTATCAATCCCATTCTCCTGCCTTTCCCCATAACCCATGACACCCGTTACTAATCATGAATATGTCAATCTGGGCATTATAAATATCCAATGATGACCTCCACAGCCGTCTGTGGCAATGACTTTCACCAATTTGCCACCCTCCAACAAAATAAATCTTCCTCAATTCCTTTCTAAAGGTATGTATTTTATTTTGAGGCTATGGCCTCTGGCCCAAGACACATCCACTAGTGGAAACATCCACTACCTCAATAAATAAATGTACTTCCCAAGATATTCCCAATCCAATGAATTATGTAAAACCTCACAGTGTTGTTTAATGTGAATTTGAAGGACTAAAATAGGGTCACTGAGCAGCAGGTCAAAGGAGGAATATTCTTCTCAACTAGCTATTTAACTGAGTTCTTAAAAAATCCACATTATTTTGTTGAGCAAAAGTGAGCATACAGTCTCTTGAGAAGCCATGCAACTAACATCAATAGATGGCCTAGTGAAAATGGTTCTTGCAAAATTGATGATACATGTAGCCAAGCAGAAGCTGATTGAAAGTTACTGCAACAATACTTTTATCTAATCAGTAAATTACATCTAATTTTCAATGGTTAAATATTATTCAGTTTGGACACCAAAGTAACCTTTAAATCTTCTGAGTGTCATTGCTCTTCATGTTGTTCATTTAATGTAACATGGCTAGACATAAAAAGCTGGAGTAACTCACCGGGACAGGCAGCATCTCTGGAGAGAAGGAATGGGTGATGTTTCGGGTCAAGACCTTTCTTCATATCTTTGGTTTAAACCAGCATCTGCAGTTCCTTTCTACACATGTAATCTAACAGGGCCGCAGGATCCCAACCCAAAACTTTTAAAGTCCGCAGCCTTTATGACATTGCATTTATTAGGAAAGGCTGAATGCATATTCTACCTGAATGCATATTTAAAAATGGGGAGGAGGAGAAGAGAATTTTGAAGATAGTTTTGCAGTGAAAGGATTTTGAAATGCAAAATGTCGATTTGCTCCCAGTTTACAAATGGTGTTTATTCTGATTCCTGGCCAGCAGTGCAATTATATAGTGATTGACAGATAAAAATGCAAACAGTGTAACTACTTCAAATTCAGTTAAGAACTTTCCATTTGAACAGCTTGTAAACTAAATCTTTATTTATTGAAGGTATTGAATTTGGTAAAAAGTAAAGTGTTCATTTCAGCAAATGCAAAGTGGAAGAAAGTAGTTATAATTCCTGTAAATATTGCCACGTAAAGATGCTATTTTATACATCATCTATTCAAGCATCGGGATAAAATTATTCATGCCCAGAACTACTGGTTTAAAATCCTCAGTCTGAAGAAGGGACTCGACCCAAAACGTCACCCATTCCTTCTCTCCAGAGATGTTGCCTGTCCCGCTGAGTTACTCCAGCATTTTGTGACTCTCCACTGTTTCAAAATGATTGAATCAGTGAAATTCTCTTTTCTACAAGGAATTCTAGGATTTTTAACCGATATTTTTCAGATGCATTCTACTATTCTACCCATTTATTTGTTGTTATACAATAGCTCACTGGAGTCAAACGTTCAGCTGTGTAAAATGCACCCAATTTGCACAAATAGATTTTATTTAATTCACATGTTTAATCGATAATGTTTTATTATTAATGTTTAATATTTTATGTGTCGTTCCTAACTGTCAATGTATGTCATGTTGTCACTTGTGGGCGGAGCACCGGCAAATTCCTTGTATATGAATACTTGGCCAATAAACTTATTTATTCATTCATCATTCATTCATTCATCAATCATTCATTCATTCAATCATTAGATCATATAATTAGCACAAAGTGAGGACATTCTGCCAATTATGCTTGTGAAAGTTCTTTGAAAGAGCTATGCAATTGTCCTGTTGGAGACAAAGGAAATTGTTTAAAAACATAGAACATAGAACAAATAACAGCACAACACAGGAACAGAAACCTTGGGCCCATATTGTTTGTACCGAGCATGACTCCAAACTTAAAGTGATTTTATTTGCCTGTATGTAATCCATATACTCTATTCTCTACTTTTCCATGTGCCCATCCAAAAGCCTCTTAAATGCCACTATCTATCTGCCTCCATCATCACTCCTGGCATCGTGCTCCAGACCAAAATCATTCTTTGTGTAAAAGACTTGCCGGCACATCTCCATTAAACTTTAGCTCTATCACTCTATCTCTATGCACTCTAGTGATGGACAATTCCACCTTGGGAAAATGGTTCTGACCGTGTGGGAAAAAAGGTTCTGACTGTCTCATTTCTTCTATGTTGCTCTACCAAAAACCCTCTTAAAAATTTGAATTCCATTAATAGGTCTACCCATAACATCCTCTTCTCTAAAGAGGTTAATCTCATGTTCTCTAATTTCCCCATGTTATCTCATTCTGATATTATCCCACTAAAACATTTCATCTGTACCATCTGCAGAGCATTGACTTCCATTTGTAGATGGGATATCCAGAATTCTATCCACTACTCCAGCAGACTTGATCATTGCCTTAGGAATGTTTAATATGTTCTGTATTCCTTATTTAATGTCCCTATTTACAGCAATCAATGTGTTTTCTTAACAGTTTTATCAACCAACCCTACTACGATGAAGGATTTGTGAATGTGTTCTCATAAATCCTCCATTCTTTTACCCTGTTAAAGATAACACTGTTTAAGCAATGCTGTCTCTCCTATATTTCTTCATTCATATCTTCATTAAATTATGCCCCTCATTTCACCATTCTAATTGTTCTCCTAATTGCACACACAGCCTTCCAAATGTCTTATTCAGCTATCACATTATATCTCATATTCCATACTCAACAATGAAGGCCTTCACCACCAGGTCTACCTGTGTTCCCTCCTTCATGGAATTACGTACCTGGACACCAATATCATTCTGTTATAAATGACTTACCAAGCCCCTACAATTTACGGTGCAAGTCCCGCCCTGGTTTGTCACATTGCATTTATCTAAATGTAATTCTATCTACCATTCCTTGCCCCATCGACCCAATTGATAAGCTCCTTTCCTTTCCACTATACCTCCAAGTTTCCAGTCATCCACAAATTTTACTGACCACGCCACCTACATTCAATGATGTAAACAATAATATCAATCTAATAATAATTATAGAAACATATAAAATTCTTACAGGATTGGACAGGGTAGATGCAGGAAAAATGTTCCCGATGTTGGGGGAGTCCCGAACCAGGGGTCACAGTTTAAGAATAAGGAGTAGGCCATTTAGGATTGAGATGAGGAAAATCATTTTCACCCAGAGAGTTGTGAATCTGTGGAATACTCTATCACAGAAGGCAGTGCAGGCCAATTCGCTGGATGTGTTCAAGAGAGAGCTAGATTTAGCTCTTAGGGCTAAGGGAATCAAGGGATATGGGAAAAAAGTCAGAACGGGGTACTGATTTTAGACTAGCTTGTATCGGGCTTTACTATCCTTTATCTTGCACAAGACATTATTCCCTTATTCTCTATCTTTACTCTGTGGCATGCACCAAAAAAGCTTTACAATGTACCTTGTACATTGTACAATGTACATGACGATATAAAACTAAACTGAACTAATTCTATTTAATTTTGCTAAAAACATCTTAATGCCTCTATCATACATACAGTACATAGCACACACACACATATATATATATATATATATATATATATATATATATATATATATATAGACACACACATAATATAGCACGGGAACAGGTCATTTGGTCTCCCCATATCCATGTTGAACATGATTTATTGGAGTGTCAACATGAGTAGTCAATGCCCTGACCGTTGAAGGCAAGCAGTTAATTTTTACTTGACAATTTTCATCCTCATCATTCGGATTAATTCCTTTGAGATAGTGATGGTTTAGGGCCTCTTTATAAACTGTGTCTGGTCTTCCATCTAGTACTCACATTGGATGCCATATCAATGCCATACCAATGGCATCCTATCCTGGAGTTTGTGTCGGATGTATTACAAAGAAAACATTAACTGCTGACAATTTATTTCACCTAATCTTCAACATCTCTTTTGAGGACACGTTACTTTCTTGAAATTACTCTACAGCTTGTATGACTGTGTCCATCGAGCAGCACCAGGCAGTATGCATTCATTTTAGTTCCACTTCATTAGGAGCTAATTAGCTCATGGGAGAGATGGTTTATTTTGCTGCTCATAGTGTAACTTGTGTTGCATTCCACATTGACAAATATGCACATATTCTCAGTACAAATCCTGATTGGTTGACTGCCAAAGTATTTACTCAAGCTTGTTTATATTTGCAATTAGTAAATTAAGTTATTCTCCCTATTAAAATGTAAGAACATTCCACCCCTTATGCCTGCTAGGCATTCAGTAAAGCCAAAGCTGAACTTGTACCAGAGTGTTCCAGCTTTAGTCAATGCTTCTTGATTCCTTAAATGCCCAAAAATCAATTGGTCTTGCTCAATACACTCAGTGACTGAGCCTCCACTGTCCTCTTTGGGTAAAATAAATTCCACAAATTCGCCAACGACTGTGTGAAAACTTTTTCTCACTTCCGTCTTGAAGGGTTGATGCCTCATTTTGATACTATGAGCCCTTGTTCTTGATACCTCCAACCAGGGGATATATCAACCCTGCATGAACACTAGCAATGTCTTTAAGACTTTTGTATGTTTCAATGAGATCACCTCTCACCCTTCTAAACTCAAGATCAGCTCTTTTTCATCCGCACTCTTCCAACTCTAACTGAATCATCCTATCAACAACTAGAGAGCAGTCCTGAACTACTATCCAGCTCATTGGAGATATTTAGACTATCTTTACTCGGACTTTACTGGACTGTGTCTTGCACTAAACGTAATTCACTTTCTCATGTGTTCCCTTTATAATGTGTTCCCTTTATACTGTGGGTGGCTCGAATGTAATCATGTACAGTCTTTCCGCTGACTGGTTAACACGCAATAAAAGCTTTTCACTGTACCTCGCTACATATGACAATAAACAAAATTAAACTGAACTTAAATTAAACTAAACTAAACCAAACATGACAACCCTGTAGCTCAGTAAACAATCTGGTGGACCTTTGTTGCATTCCCTCTAGTCCAAGTGCGTTTGTTCATAGGTAAGAAAGCTTTCTTCACTATACACCTTTTAACAACTCTTCAGCTAAAATATAATTTTACTTCGGAGTCACGTGAGTGACTACGTGAAGAACCCGCTCAGTTGCGCAGGTGCGGCATTACGTCCAGCTGTGCAACGGCGGCCCAGACGGGAGTCGGGAGCTCCCGCAACTAGCCTGAAATAAGGAACATTAGGTAAGTACCTACCTTAATCGGGCCTTGTGTTTTTTGCTCCAGCGGAGCAAAGCAGCAGAGGAAGCGGCCCCCGTTCGACTCCAGCGAAGGAGCCGACAGTGGAGGGGGATAGGCGTAAACGGGACCGCACACGCTGCGGACCACTGACAGGGTGTTGCGCTGATGCCGGTCCGCTGAACAGCTGTTAGATTAACAGCAGCGGACCGGAGGGAAATTTAAAACCCGACCGGCAACCCCTGCAGACTCCTGACAAGGAGAATCGCCGCCCGGGAACCGCTAGAATGCCGCCCGAAAACGGCAGGCAGCCTCTATCAACAAACCTTACCAAAAATACAGGTTCTACAGAATTAACTTTCCTCAAGCTCTGGAACAGGCTGGAGACAGCAAAAAACAAGTATGTCTGTCTCCCCAAGCCAGAGGAGGTCATGGAGCTAAAAAACTCCAGAAAAACGAGGGGTCACTGGCTGAATGCCAAGGGAGCTAACACTCCCACCCCAGTGCTATTGCACTAGCCATCTCCCTTGTCAAGGGATTGATGGGACCAGAGCTAGGCTGGTCAAAGAGGAAGGGTATAAGACCAAACCTCAGGATAAACGATCTCAGGGAGGTAGGGCATATGCCTCCTCCACAGTATCTACAGTACCCTCTGCTCCCTCTTTTGAGGCTATCAAGGGAGACATAGAAACATAGAAACATAGAAATTAGGTGCAGGAGTAGGCCATTCGGCCCTTCGAGCCTGCACCGCCATTCAATATGATCATGGCTGATCATCCAACTCAGTATCCCGTACCTGCCTTCTCTCCATACCCTCTGATCCCCTTGGCCACAAGGGCCACATCTAACTCCCTCTTAAATATAGCCAATGAACTGGCCTCAACTACCCTCTGTGGCAGAGAGTTCCAGAGATTCACCACTCTCTGTGTGAAAAAAGTTCTCCTCATCTCGGTTTTAAAGGATTTCCCCCTTATCCTTAAGCTGTGACCCCTTGTCCTGGACTTCCCCAACATCGGGGAACAATCTTCCTGCATCTAGCCTGTCCAACCCCTTAAGAATTTTGTAAGTTTCTATAAGATCCCCTCTCAATCTCCTAAATTCTAGAGAGTATAAACCAAGTCTATCCAGTCTTTCTTCATAAGACAGTCCTGACATCCCAGGAATCAGTCTGGTGAACCTTCTCTGCACTCCCTCTATGGCAATAATATCCTTCCTCAGATTTGGAGACCAAAACTGCACGCAATACTCCAGGTGTGGTCTCACCAAGACCCTGTACAACTGCAGTAGAACCTCCCTGCTCCTATACTCAAATCCTCTTGCTATGAAAGCCAACATACCATTTGCTTTCTTTACTGCCTGCTGCACCTGCATGCCTACCTTCAATGACTGGTGTACCATGACACCCAGGTCTCGCTGCATCTCCCCCTTTCCCAATCGGCCACCAGGGCTGGGCTGGTCTACAACAAGGGCAGGCGGACGAGAGCAGGAGTATGCCAGGGGAGCAGGATCATGAAGAGCTGCTGTGTGTCGTGGGCCACTATATGGCATCACCACGCGCAGGAAGACTACTGGAACCTAAGATGGCAGCCAGTATCAACCATCTCTCCAACAAAGCCCTGCAGGAGACGGCCTTTCTAGAAGCTTTAGAAGAGTACACAGCGCCAGAGACTTGAGAGGCACTAAAGTAAAGAGTGTCAACGGTCAAGTCTGGAGGCAGCTGGGTCAGCAGATTCGCAGTCAAGAGCTAAAAATGCAGCGAATTCTGAAGCTCCTAACATCAAATCACCGCCTTTGCTCGTTTTCCACGGAACATACTAACATGACCACCTGCCAACAGGAGTATCAGCACTAATGTGCAATATACAATATGAGATCAACAATCTAAGGCAGGACAATATAAGACCTGCCCTCAACCCCAAATATGCGGGGCTATGCAAAACCGCTGCAGCGGAAAGAGAGGCAGCTAAACCTGTGGGCCTCATGAGGGCAGGCCCGGGAACGAGCAGGACATCTCATCCGACACCCAGCTGGCAGCACCCCTCGGCATCCACCAGTCAACACCCACATCCAAGGACTGGTGAAAGCTCGGGGACCGCTGCTTATTACCCCCAAAGGTCTTTTTTAGACATGGGCCCGGAGCGGACCCCAGGGAAAATGCGCCGCCCCACCGACAGCACCAGCATACCAGCAAAACAGAGCCTTCATGAAGAAACAATGAACATGGAGGTAGGTAGTCTGGTTCCTGCCAGCTTACACAAAATAAGGGTGCTCTACTAACTGGGGGGCGATTACACTTGTTTTAAAAAAGCATGGGGTACTGTCACAAATAACAAATATATACTCAACAGTATTAGTGGATACAAAATTGAATTCAAATTGGGCATATTACCGCCAGTTCAGCATGCGCCCAAAGGGTATTTTTCCCTCTAAGAAAGAGAAGCGAGAAGGACAAGCTGAACTAAAAAGGCTCATTGCAAAAGGGATCATTGAAAATACCAAACATGAACCATTGGAATTTGTATCGAATATATTCACTAAAACTAAAAAAGACGGTGGATGTCGCATCATCATTGACCTAATATCACTAAATAAATCTGTTGAGTATATACACTTCAAGATGGAGACGTTTGTCACTGCCAGACAACTGATCTCCAAAGGATACTTTATGGCAAGCATTGATATTAAAGATGCTTACTATCTAATACCCGTACACAAGGATCATTGTAGATACCTAAATTTTATCTGGATGGGGCAACTATGGGAGTATAGAGCATTGCCCAATGGTCTAACCTCAGCCCTAGACTATTTACAAAAATACTAAAAATAGCCATGAATATTAAGAAAACAAAAGCATACTCATGGCATATTTGGATGATATCCTCATATTAGGGAAAACAAAGGAATTAGCTGTGGCAGCAGTTCTAGCTACGAAACAGCTCCTTGAGACACTGAGGTTCGTCCTACACCCAGATAAATCAAAATTGAAGCCGTTAACTACCATAGATTATCTGAGCTTCAATATCAATTCAATCCATATGACTGTTACTTTGCCAAGGTGCTCGGGTCACTATAATCAAATCATGAATTTACCCACTAAAGCTATATCAGAATTACAGTGGTGGGCAGACAATGTTTGGCACAGTTTCAGCCCTATTATTATCACCAATCCTAACTTGGCTATTAAAAACCGATGCCAGTGCTTTAGGCTGGGGAGCAACTAACTCCATATCCAGCACAGGTGACAGATGGACCAATTCAGAATCATCGTTACTACACACACTGGGCATCAACTATTTGGAAATGTTGGTCGCCTATTATGGGTTAAAAGCATATGCATTTCAAATGCAGCACGTGCATCTGCGGTTACGGATTGATAATACTATGGTGGTGGCTTATATTAACCATATGGGGAGCATAAAATCACTATCGTGCAACAAATTGGTCAAATAGATCTGGCAATGGTGTGTCGAAAGACATTTTTTAACTATCGGCTGCCTATCTCCTAGGTAAGCTAAAACACAGTGGCAGACACCAGGTCACGGGGGGGAAAAATTTATGATAACATCGAATGGATGTCAAACCCAAAATATTTGCTAAAGTTATTAAGCAATATTGAACGCCAGATATCAATTTGTTTGCAACAAGACGGAATCACCAGTTACCTATGTATGTGACTTAGGAACCAGATCAGAGGCAGCAGCAGTAGATGCCTACACGCTGAATTGGGGGAATTTCTGCTTTTTGCTTTCCCTCCCTTCTGCCTCATCAGCCGGGCACTTCGCAATACAGATGGAATCTGCCTCTGGGATATTGAAGGTGCCCGACTGGCCTACACAGCCATGGTTCCCAGTTCATCACGACATGGTGGTCGAGTCACCTATGGATTTCCCCAGTGGACCACGGTTGTTGACTCACCCAGTATCAGGCATAAGCCACCCATGCCATGAAAATATCAAACTCCGGGGTTGTAGGTTTGAATAGACCTTACCAGGGACTGGGATTATCCAAATGAACCATCACCACCATGTCGGCATCCCTGCGAACAGCCACCAAGAAGCAAAAATGGGATAAATACTGCCAGGACGCAGGGACAACATACAAAACTACTCAACCACTGATGTGCTGGAGTTCCTGGGCCATCTACACCATGATGAAAAGATGAGTTACAGTGCCGTAAATACAGCACGAAGCCCCCTGTCTGCTTATCTAAAACAGCAGGACAGCAGAGCATGGGATCCCATCCACTGATGATAAAACTTAGTTAGGGCATTTACAATAACAAGCCCCAAAACCAAGGTATACCCATGTATGGGATATCAGTATGATATTGACATATCTCAGAGGATGGCCACCAGCTAGATCCCTCAGTCTTGAGCAATCTATGTTAAAAAACGCTCATGCTTATGGCTCTCGTATCCGCTCACAGAGTCCAGTCACTCCATAAAACTAAGACTGGATAACATGGTGATCACCCCAGACCGCATCACGTTCATCATTCTAGGTCTGGTAAAAACCAAAGCGGCCAGGAACGCCCAATTCCGGGCCTACCCACCAGAGTCCAGGTTGAGTGTGGTGACCCATCTACAACAATATATAGACACAACCCACAATCTCAGAGGGAGAGAAAAAGCCCTATGGGTCAACCACAAGAAACCCCAAGATGGGGTAACGAGCCAAACCACTTCAAGGTGGCTCAAGCAGGCACTGAAAGCTGCCGGAATAGACAATAATACATTTAAATCCCATTCCACTAGGGCAGCATCGATATCAGCGGCTGAACGAATGGACGTCCCGGTTGACCACATCCTCAATACGGCAGGATGATCGAGGGAAACGACGTTCAGAATATTTTTATTGTAAACCGTTGATAAAGCCTGACTTAATTGCAGACAGAATATTACAAGCTGCAAATATTTAATTTAAGCTCAGGGGAGCTATTTATGTTGTTATTGTTAATAAATACCTTTCTGTTTCTTGAGAAAGCAGATCCATTGGTTGATTACGATAACACTTCCTCCCTCAAGAAATTCAGCAGTGAGTGAAATAAAAACTGTTACACAGTTTGAAATCACAGACCTTTGAAATCTTCACGTAGTCACTCACGTGACTCCGAAGTAAAATAGTAAGATTAAACGAGTACTTACCAGTACGAAGTTTGATCTGTATTTTATGAGGAGTTACGATGAGGGATTACGTGCCCTCCGCTCCCACTCTCATTACATAGATCAAACTAGTAAACTGATGTCTCCTTGATCTTTACTATGTTTACTTCAAATATTGTGTCTATCTGTGATTCCACACCGCTGCTTGGAAGTATGCCGCACCTGCGCAACTGAGCGGGTTCTTCACGTAATCCCTCATCGTAACTCCTCATAAAATACAGATCAAACTTCGTACTGGTAAGTACTCGTTTAATCTTACTATTAAATTGAATACATCAAATCTAGTCATTGTAAATACTCCAGTAAGCTAAAAAACCTTTTAACCTCATGCCCACAGGTCCTTCTGAACCACTCCTAAGCAGGAAGAAAGGTGCATGGAACTGCAGATGCTGGTTTACAAAAAAAGACACAAAGTGCTGGAGTAACTCAGCAGATCATGCAGCATCTCTGCAGAACATGGATAGCTGTGGTTTCAGGTAGGGTCCCAAATGAAGAAAGGTCCCAATCCAAAACGTTACCTATCCATGTTCTCCAGAGATGTCGCCTGACCCGCTGAATTACTCCAGCACTTTGTGTCCTAACTGGGAAAGGTTTGACCTGGAAACATAGAAACATAGAAGATAGGTGCAGGAGTAGGCCATTCGGCCCTTTGAACCAGTCCACCATTCAATATGATCATGGCTGATCGTCCTAAATCAGTATGCCATTCTGGCTTTTTCCCCATATCCCTTCATTTCCTTAGCCCTAAGAACTATATCAAACTCTCTCTTGAAAACATCCAATGAATTGGCCTCCACTGTGGCAGAGAATTCCACAGATTTACAACTCTCTGGCTGAAAACGTTTTTCCTCATCCCAGTCCTAAAGCTGACATGCCATTGGATTGTTGGCTCCGGCCATCTGCATTGCACTTGGGTGGGAGCTATTTTGGCAATCATTATTTTACAATAATGTTACGTTTCATCTGCTGGAAGGTCAGTCCTTGGCTCCCTGTATCAGCCTTTGTAGTTTCTGCCAAGCCTTTGTTCATTTTTTTTTGTGTTTTTCCCTTGGACGTTTTGGTATATTTAACATTTAAATAAGCTGATGTATCACCATCTTGAAATTTGACAGTTCAAAACATACAGTAGCAAAATGATTTTCCAGTATTATGTCTCCAGAGTGGTGTTAAACCAGAATAGGAAATATTAAAAAATGTTTCATTGTTTTTAAAGTTCGACTAAAGTTTACAGGCTTCTCTCAGGTCACAAAACAATGGGACACATTACATATATCAGATTGCATGCTACTTTCAAATACATATGCCGACGACTTAGCTAGTGACCAGACAGACCTTTCCCAAACCCCCTTAATTTGACCTCAACCCCTGGCAGGGATTAACCCTGGCGTTGTCAACTAGGAAATATTAAATCGATAAAATTTAGCACTTGCTCCAAAGTTTACGTTAGCATGATCCTAGCCAAAACTTCCACCCAAGACTCTTTCTTCTAAGCTAGTGATTCTTTCCCCTTTAATTAAAATATATATATTTCTGCCTTCAGCACTACACCAGAAGCTCTATTTCTGTTTGTTTTCTTTGGCTTTATAACCTGCCATTTAATTTTAATTTACAGCCAACACAAGCAAACAGGTAGCAATTCTTGGACTGTGCTCTGTGGCTGCTGCTGAAATAATTTTCTCTGGGATTTTCCCTCTTGAACATTACATGAAATGTACTTATAGAAAGTTTGAAATACACCAAGGCACATTGGTAGATTATAGGCAAACTGCTCATCTTTTCATGCTTCAATTTTTAGCATGCCTTGCGTACATTTTATCTTTTCTGAGAGAGTGTAGTCATTCTGCTAAATATATATATATATATATATATATATATATATATATATATATGCTTTTCAAACAAAGTATTATACATTCTCAGAGAGTAAGAACATTGTTGAAAAATGGGCCTTTTATCTCTGCGCAGCTTTCATTCGAACCAGAAGATGGCAATATTGTTGCATGTTTCAGAAATTGGACCGATCCGCTCATCAGCTCAAGAATCATACAATAGGAAGAATGCTGCACACAAAAGATTTTGATAAAGGTTTGACATTTAATTTAATTTAGTTTAGTTTAGTTTAGAGATACAGTGCGGAAAAAGGTCCTTCAGCCCACCAAGTCCGCGCTGACCAGCGACACACTAACACCATCCAACACGCACTAGCGACATTTTACAATTTTACCTAAGCCATTTAGTCTACAAAGCTGTACGTGTTTGTAGTGTGTGAGGAAACCGTGGAGCACCCGGAGAAAACTCACGGGGAGAATGTACAAACTCCATACAGACAGCACCCGTAGTCAGGATCGAACCTGGGTCTCTGGCGCTGTGAGGCAGCAGCGCTACCACTGCGTCACTGCGCCGCCCTAATCTTTCCAACTATTTTTATCCGAAGATATATGACATAGTTAATGACAATCATTTTCTAGGGTGGTATTGAGGGCTGTAGTGGATGGTGAAGATGGGTGGCAGTAACGGGGATTGGGGGCTGACTGCTGAAAATAGTACAGGGGTCTTGATCAGCTGATATAAATTGGATGAAACTCATTAAATGTAGGGTTTCAATTGATGTTACATCAACCAGTCAGGAAGATTCCCAGTATAATCTATTATCATCATAAATACGTTGGGCAATTTAAGCCTTAGCCGACAGTAGAAAAGTTTTCAATTTAATATTGTATTTATTCAAATAATGCTGACTAATCTAAAGCCGTTTAAACTGTCAGAAAATTAGGAATTTTCTAAAAGTTTATCTTAATGCAAACGTTGCTGCATGTTGCTGAAGAATAAAAAAAATAACAACTTTAATATTGCTGTGTAAAATGTTAATATTATTTACAATTATCTCTTTGCTTCCATTTTGTTTTAGGGACCTATTGCATCATATGATATAAAACGGAAAACATTTCAGTGTGCCTGTTTAGTTTGTAGTCAGTGGTAGATGTATATTGCTGTATTGTATGTGTTTGCGTATTAAGTGTGTGCGTCTTATGTGTGTGTGTGTGTGTGTGTGTGTGTGTGTGTGTGTGTATTATGTGTATATTATGTGTGTATGTCTATACATTTTAACTGCGCTTGACTTCCTCTGCGAATGATTTTAAATAAAATGCAGTTCGAATATTTCATTGATTTGCTGTCTATACTTTCACAGGGATGCTTTATTTAAACTGTTTTGTGTATACATTGGGTCAAACCCTGCTCACTCAGCAGGCAATTCCAAGCAGAACAACCAACATTCAGCCATTTAAACTGAAGTTCCGGACTTCCGCGCGTGAGCTGTTAAACACAGAAGGTCAGGACTTACTGAGAGATTCAGACAGCCAAGTCTGTAGGTTCTGGGATTTCTCATGGAAAATTGGGAACTTTGGGAAATTGCCACAAGGATCCTTTACAGGATCAAAATTTCCTTTAATTTCAGGAAGGATTGTGGAGCAAAAGGAAAATCAAACTAATTTGCTTCAGGATAATATTTTCAATTATCTCCAAATCTTTTTAATATATTTTATTTTACTATTACTTTAAATTTCAATTATTTTATCTTTATTTTTTCTTTATTTTGATTTAGATTGTTTTAAAATATCTCTGAATATCGGATGAATGAAGAAACCCATAAAATCAATGGCAAATTTCCACACTGGGAAACCTCCACTCCATCCTCGTTTGCCAGCTGTCAAAAGTTGTGAGGGGTGTTTTGTGGTGGGGACTTTGCAATATACTGTATCACCCTCTAACCTCTACCCTGAAGTCAAGCAGAATGCACAAACACATCGTACACACAGACACATCGCGCGCGCGTGCGCGCGCACACACGCACACACACACACACACACACACACACACACACACACACACACACACACACACACTGTCAAATGTGTATTGGGGATTGGAGAGAGTTGGTACCCATAACTATGCCTGCTCCACGTCTTTACTCACTCCACCTCATGGATGGGATTAGAATTCAATGTAAGGGCTCATCGAAGCCTGGTTTAGGATGTGTTGGTGGCAATGAATGCCAGAACTGTGCAAGCCTAACTTAATCCACAGGATGCAGAGAAACAGCTTGATAAATCTTCCACATCTCGCACAGGTAAATGCTGGTATTTAGCTTGGGGGCAGAAATTGGACTTTAGTGTCGACCGTAAAACAGAATGAAGAGTAAAACATATGAATATTGTGGAAAATGAGAATTGAGAATGCAATAACTATCTTTTATTTGGAAGAGAAAGAAGTACTTGACCTATAATACCTAGGAAGACATCACATTATTCCAGTGCCTATATGGCATAAGTATGTTTAATAAAGTATTATTTAAGCATAGTCATTATTGTAATTTAGCAAATATAACAATCGGTTTGTGCACAGCAAGCCGCATGAACAGCAATGTGATATTGAAGTTTTAAGTTCTTTACTTTACTTTATAGATACTGTTTTGAAACAGGTCCATTGGCCCACCAAGTACACAATGAGCAGCGATAACCCAGTACGCTAGCACTAGCCTACACAATAGAGACAATTTACAATGAACAGATGACAAAATAACCTACAAACCTGTACGTCTTTAGAGTGTAGGAGGAAACAGGAGCACTAGGAGAAAACCCACATGGTCACAAGGAGAACGTACAAACTCCGTACAGACAGCACACATAGTCAGGATCGAACATGGGTCTCTGGCGCTGTAAGGCAGCAACTTTACCGCTACCCATGACTGAGGAATAAATATTGGCAAGAATACAAGGATTAAATCCTGTGTCATTTTCAGAATAATACTCTGGAATCTATTGCACCTCTATGAGAGAGAAGAGTGCCAACATTAAGATCATACTGAAGCTTTCTTTTCGCTCATTTCATTAACGCAACCTGGACACATCTGGTGAGGGCACCATTTTGTTGTCCATCTCTTGTTACCCCTTGGATTGAATAGCTTACCAGCCATTTCGGAGGGCAATGAACAGCCATCATGTTTTTGGGCCTGGCATCACATGGTAAGGATTGTAGATAAAATGGGTAGGAAGGAACTACAGATGCTGATTTACACCATAGACACAAAAGTAACTCAGTGGGTCAGGTAGCATCTCTGGAGCAACATCGAAACATAAAAAATAGCTGTAGGTGTGGGCCATTCGGCCCTTCGAGCCAGCACCTGAATTTGATATGATCATGGCTGATCATCCAAAATCAGTACCCCGTTCCTGCTTTCTCCCCATATACCTTAATTCCATTAGCCCTAAGACTACCAGGGGCGCTGGGGAGATGGCCAGCCCTGCCGGCAGTCCGTTTGTTTTTTCATCTTCTGTTATTTTTAGCATCTGTTAAAAGTTTGTTTAAATGTACTTCAGTTTGTTTTATATGGAGGGGGGGGAGCCGCCTCGGACTGTCATGAGCCCCATCGCGGGGCGTAGACTTAACATCGGAGCGGATCCCTTGCCTGGGATCGCTCCCACTGCGGCCTGCAGACTTACCATCAAGAGCTCACAGTCTTGGGAGAGGCTAGTCAGGAGCTCCAACGCTGCAGAAGGTTCAACCAGCCCTGACGCGAGGTTTGATTGACCGGCGTGGGGGAGCTGATAACCCCCCGATGCAGGAGCTGAACGCCTCGACATGGAGGGCCTGAACGCCGCCGTTTACGGGAGTAAAGATCGTCCCGTCAATGGGGGGCTCAAGGCCTCTGAGCGAGGAAGAACAAAAGGAAGGACTTGAACTTTATTTTGTCTTCCATCACAGTGAGGAATGTGTAGGAGTCACTGTGGTGGATGTTCATGTTAAAATGTGTTTTTGAGTTTGTTGCTTTTAATTGTATGACTGACCTGGCCAGTGAAATTCCTCGTATGTTGCAAAACGTACTAGATGAATAAAATCTGATTCTGATTCTATATCTAACTCTTTCTTGAATTCAATAGGAATAGGTGATATTTCGAGTGGAGACCTTACCTCAGATTTATAGATTTCTTTCATGAAAGTAGATTCCTGAATCTCGTTTATTTATTACCATAGAACACCACCATACATCAACCCACTAACTGCAGAATGAACTAAATTTATCATCAGTAATGCCCATAAAGTAATGTAGCACCAAACATGAAGAGTGATGGTGAAGTAAAGATAATTTAAAAGTTAATACTCAATGGCAGCAAGCCCAGGTTCTTTAAATACTGTAGACAGTGGGTGGAAAGACTTTGGGAGATAGGAAGTTCCACAGCTTGAAGCATCAGGAAAGAATGAGTAAAGGACAGACAATTGTGCAGTACCAAAGGGAGGAAGGATATCCTGGATAGCATACAATTTTATACTTTGAAGGAACAAGACAGGAAAGTTCAGAGGAACAATGACCAAAAGTAATAAATGAAGTCATGACAAATATGAAGGGTTGTAATAGAGGAAGAATGCAGGTTATAAATAAAAGACTGGAAAGCAGGTTCCCCCCCAACTGCCTACAGGTATGAGAAGAATGTCTGAACACACTCCACAGGTGTGGGAGCAGAGTTTGGCAAAGAATTTAAATCTGAGTATTTCTACAGAGGTGTCTTGACTATACACACATATGCATACACACACATGCGCACACAGTCTAATGCTAACTGGGGATTAGAAAGAGTGGGTACACATATCTATGCATGCCCCCACCTCTTTACCCACTCAGAAAAACATAGAAAATAGGTGCCATTCGGCCCTTTGAGCCAGCACCGCCAATTCATATGATCATGGCTGATCATCCAAAATCAGTGTCCCGTTCCTGCATTCTCCCTAAATCTCTTGATTCCGTTAGCCCCTAGAGCTATATCTAACTCTCTTGCAAATACCCAGTGAATTGGCCTCCACTGCCTTCTGTGGCAGACAATTCCACAGATTCACAACTGTCAGTGAAAAAGTTCTTCCTCATCTCAGTCCTAAATAGCCTACGCCTTATTCTTAAATTACTCCATCTCCAGGATGGGGAATTAGAATTCAGTGTAGGAGCTCATCAGCTCTTGGTTTAGGATATGTGGGTGGCAATGTAGGCCAGAATGATGCAGTGTAACTTGTTCCACAATTAAGTCTCAGACCTCCTCTGAACAATTTGGAGGAGATGATGGTCACAAGTCACAACACCAATGCCAAATAAAATTAGGGTTGTGATCTCGCCAGAAGAAATGCTACGGCAGGTCCCAGGAGAGGGATGTAGCAAGAGAATTACCTTAATAACATGTGACTATAATTTGTTCCAAATTGGGCCCCACTCAACCCTTCCTTCAAGGAATAGTTCAGTAACATTGTGACATGCTTGTGGCTAAGGTCCAGAGTAACAAATCTGTCAAAATAAAGGTTTCTGGCTTTTTATCACATGATAACCAGAAAGTCATTGTCATACAGCGTGGAAATAGGCCCTTCATCCTACTTCTCCAAACTAACCAATATGTCCCATCTTTACTAGTCACACTGGTCTGTGTTTGGCCCATGTCCCTCTATACCTTTCCTAAATGTTCCTTAAGTGTTGTGATTGTACCTGCCTCAACTACCTCCTCTGGCAGCTCGTTCCATACAGCCATCACCCTTAATGTGAAAAAGTTACTCCTCAGGTTTCTATTAAAATCATTCCCCCAGGTTCTTAAAGATAGTGGAGTCAAGGGATATGGTGAAAAGGCAGGAACGGGGTACTGATTGTGGATAATCAGCCATGATCACAGTGAATGGCGGTGCTGGCTCGAAGGGCCAAATGGCTTCCTCCTGCACCTATTGTCTATTGTCGCCTTAAACCTATATCCTCTGGTTCTCGATTCCTCTGCTCTGGGCAAGAGACTGTGCATTTACCCGATCTATTCCTCTCTTGATTTTGTACACCTCTATAAGATCACCCCTCATCCTCTGATATATTTTTGTTCATTACCTGTAGGATACCAAGGTTAACTCGTGGCTTTATGGTGTTTAGTTTAATTTAGTTTCATTTTGTTTAGTTTAGTTTAGAGTTACAGCATGGAAACAGGTCCTTCAGCTCATCGATTCCAAATCAACCATCAATCATTAGGAATGTTACAAAATGTTGAGATTAAAAAAATCAAGCCTGTAATTTATCCCATCAGATAAAGCATAAAAATAACTTCAATTTGATACCTAATTCACTTTCATATCTTCAGTGTTAAAAAGGTTATGGTCATTTTCATGCTCGGAAATTAGCATCTTGTTCCCTATTGCTTTTCCAATGACGTAACTCAAAAGCTGTGATCAAAGACAGTCAAAAGCCCATAACTTTCTTAAAAATTAAGCGAACTGAATGAAATTTTCAGTTATTAATAATTGAAGCATTCTGAAACAAATATGAAACATCATACTTGGATGACCTGAAATGAAAGCATATAATTAGTTAGTTACCTAATTCTAGCTAATTACAAAATTGACCATTGTGACGGAATTAGTAATAAATGACATACCTGTTGTTTTGTCCTGATATTGTGATCCGTGATGTTGAAGGCGTTGATGGCATTAGAAGTCGCGTTTAACTTCAATCCAGCGATGCAATGGTCCAGCAAATTAAAAAAGACAACAACCCGGGAACGGAAGCGCAAATTAATTTTCTTCATCACCCCCCCCCCCCGTTGGTGGGTTTTGTAACAAAGCTGCAATCACAGATTCACACTAGTTTTATGTTATTGCACCTCCTCAACCACTCCTTATACATACGGGGGCAATTTACAGAGGCCAATTAACCTACAAACCCGCACATCTTTGTGGTGTGGGATGAAACTGGGGGCGCTGGATGAAACCCATTTGGTCACTGGGAGAACGTGCAAACTCCAATCTGACTGCACCCAAGGTCAGGATCAAACCCAGGTCTCTAGTGCTGTGAGGCAGCAACCCTACTGGCTGTGCCATTGTGCCGATCAGTTTAGATAGTTCTTAAACAAAACAGTTTACTGATGAGACTGCAGATGCTAGCATCTTGAGCAAAAGATAAACTGCTTGAGGTACTAGGTTGTCGACCTGAAAAGCTCTCTGTCTGTTTTCCCCCACAGATGCTGCCGGACCTGCTGAGTCCTCCAACATTTTGTTTTTTTTGCCATTCATTGGTAAGTCTTACAGCTGTGTAGCTCTCACCCAAAGACAGGGCTTTCCATTTGACAGTTGCCTCGCAGTTCTTTATTCCATTTGTTTCTCTATTTACACAGCCTTTCAGTTAGCTGTCAAACCAAATAGTACACGTGTACATATACTGCAGATAGGTTTTGGTATATTGGATCAGTAGAATTTTATTGATTTGAGAGATTATTTTACATTGGTGTCTCTGTTACATCTTCAGAAATCACATAACCATCTGCCCTCACCCTCTTCTCACCGTCCCTACATTGAGCCTATATCTTTTGGCCATTAAATTTGATGAGGGAAACTTAAAGGCAAACGGCTCAATTGCAGAAAAGCACACATTGCGGGCCAGAATCAATGTGGATGCATATTGTCATGTTTCCACATGGTTTCAAGTAATTATTTTTCAACATTATAAAATATAGAGATAAAAATGTTGTTCCCAATTAAACATTTTCAAAGCACAACATTTTTAAGAATGGTTTATTTTAATGTATTTTAATGTAAAATCATTAATTTTAATAGGGACTTTTAAATCACAGCTAATAATGATAGTTTATCGGGTCCTAATTAAGTTACTGAATACAAGCAAAGGGCTGATTCAATGTCAGGCATGAAAAACAATACCTTTCAGCACCTTAGGGTCTTACAATGTGCAAAGGATTTTTCAGAGGGTGGTGAGAATGTGGAATGAGCTGCCAGAGGAGGTAATTGAGGCAGGTACTATAATCATATTTAAAATACATTAGGACAGGTGCTTGAATAGGAAACGTTTAGAGGCATATGGACCAAAGATTAAACTAGGTGAAGTGTTTTATGAGATGATGATTAGATTAGGCATCTTGAACAGCATGGGCAAATTGGGCCGAAGGGCCTGTTTCCATGTTGTGTGACTCTACCTTTGATTTGCAGCATAAATAGCCTTAAACTCATTTCAGCTGTCTGCATTTTTCACCATTTGTAGATTTAGACGAATATGGCACTGGAAGCGCCTTAGACGCCGAAGAGTGAACAATGTGCTCCTCGCTGTATCCTCCCACCCTTGATATTCAGTTCCAGTCTGCTCACACAGGTGATGTGAGTTGGGTTTTATCATGCCCATTCCATTTCACCCCATGTCCAACAACAACATCTTGGGTGGTTAGTGTGTCTGTGTGTGAGAGGTTAGTTATTGTGTGTGTGACGCCTCAGGCCGCCCCCTCCCCTCGCAACCGCGCGTTGCGGGAACAGACCCAACGGGTTTGCACTTGGTCTAGTTACAAATAAAATATAATTGAACCATTGAACTGTTGATAGGTAAACATTGGAAATATTTAAGGAGGAAATTTCAGCGATTAGTGCCTTGTTAGCTGAATAGCCATCAATGATTTTAGACAATGCACAACCATCAAGTGCAGGATGGTTTTCAAGTCTAGGCTGGTCGAGAGACAATTCAGTTACAGCTAAAGTTTCAGTTGAGGTTTTAAATGGCTGAGCAAAATGCACTGTGGGCCAAAAGTATTGTTTAAATACTATAATTCAACTCTGTAATCCGTGTTCATATTTTTGGCATATTTGTATGAAATTTGTGGCATGTGTCCCTCTGAATGGAGTTTGCTACTATATAGGGATTTACCAACACAAGAAATCTCTTGAGCAGTACAATTATGTTTATTTATGAAAACATTTCAGCCAATTTTGCCAATTAATTCTGTGGAATGAATTTCATTGCTGAGAACAGCCCAGTGAATGTCCTTACATATTTGGCTGATAACGTTTCTGGTTGGCCAGGCAAGTGAAAGAGTTTTCTCAATTCCCATTGGTCATTTCAACAGGATGGAAATAAAGAAACTCACTCTGAAAGCATTATTTGATTCCTACTTTGTTTTAAGATACAAGCTGCCACTCCTGATCATGGATGAGTGCAGTGGCATTTATTGTTCAATTGTTCATTTCATCCATCCAGTCACCCTTGGTTTATCTCCAACCTTTCCTATACATCAGTTAGTCTTTCCACACAACATCTGGGATGGGGAATTCCAATACCCATGTGGTCCTCTATCGTTAAACCATTTCAAACAATTTCCGATGAAAGGGAACACTACCTATCTATAGATAGAAACAAAACGCTGGAGTAACTCAGCGGGTCAGGCAGCATCTCTGGAGAAAAATAATAGGTGATGACCCTTCGTCAGACGCTACCTATCGAGAACTACATACCACAACCATCACTGTGCCATTGAGCACACTGTGTTGCTGCTTGTATTCATGTACAATGTTATCTGATTTGATTGAAGAGTATGCAAATAAAACTTTCCACTGTATTATGATACATGTGACAATAATAAACCTGTCTAAACCTTTATTTTTACACTGTTGCACATATCATATCATAATCTCAGCATCATTTTGTAAAATTCAGATTTGTTGCATTTGTTCATTGCCTTTTGGTTTTCTGCGAAATTCCAAACAATCACCATTAATAAATGTAATCGACCAATTAGAATTACATGACAACCTGTTTCCGGATTGCTGTCTGGGCGAATGCCTGAATATCTGCAGAGCTGCACACTCTATTTTAGATATGTAACTGTAAGCTGAACATTCACCTGAGGAGGACCACTATTTCATCTTTCACTCAAAATATATCAGTTTTGAAATACCTGTACTGTACTCCCTCATCACGAGAACAGCAGCTTTAATTGAGTTCACAAATCTCTGATGTGCAGTTTAAGCATATGTGCTTTTAATTCACTGACTGAATCCACCACCGCTTGCGGATGAAGTAAGATTACTGTGTAAACCATGTAAAAATTTGACAAGAGAAAATCTGTAGTGAATATTGAACTGTATAAAGCAATAAAGATAAGGGTATGACTTTCACCAGTTTTATAGCAACTATGATCTCAGTCAATCTACTAAACAATTTAAGATGTTCAGTGTCGAGCACTATGTGTCTTGTTTTGTATATATGAACCAGCATCTGCAGTTCTTTGTTACTGCATTTTCTCACAGACAATTTAAATTAATTTTGGAATCAAATTAATTCAGATGCTTGAAATATGAATTAGGATTGTCATTCCATTACCTTCAGGATTGATGATAGGTATTAACCTGAACAGTTAACTCCGCAAATGCTGCCTGGCCTGTTGAATATTCATGGTGTTTTCTCTTTAATTACCTGTTTCTATCCTGATTTTAAAAAAACAATTTAAATCTGGTGATTCAATAAATTACTTGGAGACTATCTAGGAAGAGTTCTGAACTTGATGATTTGATGGAACAATATGTTGCAAATGCAGTTGAAATAAATACTTTCCCAAAATTATCCCTAATTCCAGATGTACTTCCTTAGGACATAGACATAGTCCATTTTTGACCGTAAAATTCATGCCGGTTCACAGAGAAAACCCACCCCAATCTGGCTAATTTTTCATCTATTCTCCTCACATTCCCATCATCTCCCCCAGATTCTACAACTCATGGCACACTAGTGACATTTCACAGGAGCCAATTAAGTACCCAAATCCCAAGTCTTTGTGATCGGGTGGAAACCAGAATACCCATAGAAAATCTATACAGTAAGAGAAAGCGCAAACTCCATTCTATGAGCTACAGCACACTGTTAATTCATTCTCACCTTAGTGTCAAGATATCCATGGAATGTGTAAGCTGGATCCAGATTGGAATAAAATGATTTGGTGTGGACGGAGTAGCCCACAACAAATGTTGCTAATTTTTTGCATTTTTGTGTGAGGATTTTCTACTTTGGCACTGGCTGGCTCCACATTTTCAAACCAATAATTTGAAGGGATGCATGGTGAAAGCAGCTAAATTGGATAAATTGAATTTTCCTTGCTAAACACCAGCAGGGGCATTTGGGCAAAATGGCTTTTTCCCTTGCTTAATTTTGTTCAGTTTACTTTACTTTAGTTTATTTTGGTTGAGTTTAGCTTATCGTAGTTTAACTTGGCTTGTTTTAGTTTAGTTTAATTTAGTTTAGATATACAGCACGGAATCAAGCCCTTCAGCCCACGGAGTATGCGTTGACCAGCGATCCTTGTGCACTAGCACTATCTTATACACACTAAGGATAATTTACCAAAGCCAATTAACCTACAAACTTGTACATCTTTGAATACCACAACCGTGTTGAATTATTGGCTTGGAGCTGTTGTGAGCAAATCATTTCCCCATCACATTATCACCGTAAAGATCAGAATTTAAGAGGAACTTAACATAAGAAAAATATTAATTAATAATTATTTTGCATCTTGCTGGGTGATGGGTGGGTGGAGATCTGAATGAATCGCTGGGATAATTCTTGTAAACCTCCAGTGAACCCTCTCTGATGCCAATACATATCTGAGGAAGGATGTGCTGGCTCTGGAGAAGGTCCAGAGGAGGAGGTTTACATGAATGATCCTGGGAATGAGTTGGTTAACATATGATGAGCGTTTGACAGCACTGGGCCTGTACTGGCTGGACTTTAGAAGATTGATGGGGACCTCATTGAAACTTACGGAATAGTGAAAGGCTTGGATTGAGTTGATGTGGAGACGATGTTTCCACTAGAGGGAGAGTCTAGGACTAGAGGTCATAGCCTCAGAATTAAAGGACATTCCTTTAGGAAGGACATGAGGAGGAATTTCTTTAGTTAGAGGGTGGTGAATCTGTGGAATTATTTGCCATATATGGCTGTGGAGGCCAAGTCAATTGATATTTTTAAGGCAGAGATAGATGAATTCTTGAGTGGTATGGGTGTCAGGGGTTATGGGGAATAGGCAGTAGATTGTGGTGCGCAGGGAAAGATAGATCAGCCATGATTGAATGGCGGAGTAGACTTGATGGTCCAAATGGCCTACTTCTGCTTCTATCACGTGATCTTATGACCTAAAACTGCCCACAATACTCCAAATACAGTCTGACCAGTTCCTTACGAAGCCTCAGCATTATATCCCTGCTTTTATATTCCTGTCCTCTCTAAATGAATGCTAACATTGCATTTGCCTAACACTAACATTTACATTGATTTAATATTTCTGTGCGATATCTCGAATTGCTTCCCCTTTAAAGGCACCGCATACAAGAGCATGAGTACCCGTCCTTAGCTATATTAAAAAATGCAAGTATTTTCCAGAGGTATCCTGGTTGCAGCTGATGAAATGGCTATT
Source organism: Leucoraja erinaceus (assembly GCF_028641065.1). Classification (NCBI taxonomy): domain Eukaryota; kingdom Metazoa; phylum Chordata; class Chondrichthyes; order Rajiformes; family Rajidae; genus Leucoraja; species Leucoraja erinaceus. The sequence goes on along the minus strand of NC_073393.1, from coordinate 29,424,668 downwards.
CAAGGTAGTGCCATGCGATGGCGCTGCAGAACGGGGTTTCTCCACCACTACACGTCGCCTCCTTTCACTGATGCACTTTCCCTCAATCCACAAGACTCTATGGTTCGGCCGCTGTGACCAACCAAAATTGTAAAGAGGGAGACAAATGTGCGTTGTTTCAAGTTATTATTGTCCGGGAGATTTCTGTACATTTTTGAACAATTTGTCTCTCAGATGTAAATCATTTTAGAATTTTAATATCCATATATACAGATTATAGTTCTGCTCACAAGATAAACAATCGTACGGATAATAATGTAGATATAGTCAAATGTGATGTCAGCAACGTAGAACAAATGATGAATAATCCGTTTATAATTTTAACAAACTATTTACATCAGTAAAACTTTTTACACTGTTTAAAATAATCAATACTTAAAATACCGACAGCGCTGATGTGGAATATCTATTCGGCGCTGCAGGAAAATGGGGGTGAATACTCAAGAAAAGTTAAAGAAATGATGACAATTCACATCGAAGCAGAACTGATTACAACAGTCTTAAGTTTAATACAACTACATCCACATTCTTTGGAAAATATACTTTATAAATGACACAATTGTTTAAAATAAAGCATAAACTACAGCTACAGGGAGGTTCTGTAATGTACTAATCATTCGCTACAAGTCTGTGATAACGTCCGTGTGACCATAGACCTCGGAGTTATTTCAGCGTTTATGGAATAATGCATATTCATATTAGAATAATTTGGATGTGATTGACAATAGTGCTTCGCCTATATTTCGCACATACAGAATTAGCAGAAACAGTCTGGGTCGGACCTTAATTTGCTTGTTCATCTTTTTGTGTTTGAAATTGGTGTTTTAAATTTTACAATTATACCCCATTTAAAAATACTCGGAAATTTTCACTTGCAAAACGTTGCTTTTGATTTCGCTGTTTATGTACATGACAATTATAGAGTTAAATAACACTGATAATCGGAGAGGAACAGGCTTTCAAATAAATTACACCCCCGTGTCTGAAATGTCAAGTTTGAAGCTCCGCAGTTTCAGATCACGAGCGGGCTGTGGTGGGTCTCTACACACCCCTCACGCTGTTAACTACAATATTCATTTCAGGCTACGGAAACTGCGTGCCAGCTTTACTTTTATTTTACAGAATTATACAATATGGTGTAGACCAGACGCAGGATAAAAGCGCACGTCCTTTTCACCATCTACTAAAGCATACAAACCACCTCCTCTAAAAATCCACGTGAATTACATTGCATACAGTGCGCAAGATTAGGTTAAAAAACGTGTCACAATACTGCTTTCAAATCTTTCCAAATAGCAACAAAAAACACAAAATATGTATTTTCCTCAATACACATTCAAATCAAAAAGGAAAGGGTGCTCTTTTTTTTAATTAGAATGATTTCTATTAAAAGACACGTTTATACAAGGCAAATATTGCCAGCAGAGTTCATGGTTTTGGAGTCTATGCAGTGTCCTGTATGAAGGTTAGCTAAAATTTAGAATAAATAGTAACTATTTAGATTGAGCTTCGCTGAGCTGAAAGTGCCTTCACAGATCGTATCTTTCTCTAGCAATAATCCTGGACCCACTTATTTCTTTAAATAAGGATCAACATAAAGTTTATACAGACCGGAGCGCACTGCAGATGCAGGTGAAAACCATTACAGTGCAAGGCAAGGGAGAACATATTCCACTCGGTTCTCTCTATATGGTATCACATTACACATGGTTTGATATCTTGGTAAGTCACTTGCTGATGATAGTAAGATCCATTCGTTGATGGATGCATTGAAGGAGATGTCATGGCGTTGAAAGAGAAGACAAATTCTTTCCTGTCGCACATGCTGGGAGACTGCGAATGATATCGCGGGATTCCTGCTGAAAGAAAACGAGGAAAAACACACCGATTAGGAAATACTACAATGCATCTGTTAATATAATGAGTTTTTTTTACATTTACAACGAAGTGATACAGTTAATTAAAACCTCCAAAGAAAATAAATATGTGAAGTATTGAATTAGAAATGAACCAACTTGGTCAACCAAGTTGACCAAAAAGGTAGCAAAGTATGAAAGGCCCTTAACGTTTTTATAGGTTCCGCTTTAGTGTCGGTAAATAGCTGGTTACTGTGCGCAGTAATGGTTGACAAATTCACCACTCCATTTTCATCGTTAATTATTTCATAAATGCTTGTCCACAATGCATGTTCATTATGTACGTACCATGTGTAGGAATGAACTACAGATGCTGGTTTAAACCGAAGATAGACACAAAAAGCTGGAGTAACTCGGCCGGCCTGGCGGCATCTCGAGTGAAAAGCAATAGGTGACGTTTCGGGTCGACACCATTCTTCAGAAGAAGGGTCTCGGCTCGAAACGTCACCTATTCTTTAGATGCTGCCTGACCCGCTGAGTTACTGCAGCATTTTGTGTCTATGCATGTACCATTATACTGACTATTCAGTAGTACTTATCACGCTGCACATTAGTCAGCATTGGAAAGACACACTTGAAGTCCTTGTTTTATATTAATGCTAATTTTGCAACAGAACCCAACCTCTCTCAAGTATTTAAGAAAACCTGTTACTATCACAGTTACCGAGACTGTGAACTGACTATGGATTGTTACACTGTTTTGGCGAACCTCGAAATCATGTTAAATTTCGTAGAATATTCCGAATATATTACCAAAAATTCTGTGGCCCCCTAACTTGCTTCATGGCGAGTTGGCATGTGTGCAAGATTTTTAGTCTAGTTTTGAGCAAAGAACCATTTAAATTTAAATTTAAATTAATCACTGACAAACATTTAAAAATGCATCCCGCTTTTGAAAGCTTAACGGGAGCATAAGCTAATAATCCCTATTCTATTTAGAAGTTGCATTAGCGTTGCATTCCGCATACTCTCTCAATTGAAGGTAACTGTGTCATTTGAATTTAAGTTGATAATTTGGCTGTAATATGACATTGTATACCATGACCCCGATCATCACTGCTACACACGCAAGCTACTTTACAACATAGATTTTACAAAGGATTCCTAGATTTATTTTCTCCTCTGTATCTATATCCTATATATCAATCTGTTACATTGATTCACTGAACAGGCCCAGTTGGTAAATTTATCTACAACTGAAAATCAGAAACTGACCAGGGATTACCGGGAAACGCTGTCTCTGTAGGTACATGGTGGCCATCACGGGCAAGGGAACCGATTTAGCTAAATAGCTTTCGGTTAGATTTTCAAGTTGCAACTAACTAGCTTTTTAGGAGAGCGAGAGCGAGAGGAGCTGAGATGTGTTTATTTGCTCTCATTTCATGTTGCATATTTCAAATCCACCGCAGAAATAATATTTGTTTGAAAATAAAATCTGTTCTGGGGTTGATTGGGAATGGGATGTTGTGCAACTGCAAAAGTGGCTTTCCCCCCGCACCCGCACCCGCACCACCCCCATCCGCCCACGTCTCCGCAGATTCACACAGTTCATCGCGCTTTAGGCAGGCGGGCTACCAATCCCCAGAAGACGGTTTCTGCGGCAGGGAGTCCGCTCTCCACATTCTGATGTTGTTATTGCCGTCGAGTTGGCACCGCAGTAAACACTGTCTCCGCGGGGATGGCATCGAGATGTTTTCTTTGACCAAGTTTTGGAATTTGTTGTAAAAACAAAGGGCGGTTTATTCTCTCGGTTTGTTATTTATTCCAACCAATAACCAATTATGTGCGGGGAGAGGAAGCAAAAACAACTCACTTCCTTAACTTAATGACACTTTTGAAACTCTACTGCAAGAAAACAGCTCCATCCCAGCCTCTATCATTTCCCTAATTAATCTTACTGGCGAACAGCCAAATAACAATGCATCGGAGTGAGTTTGAGGTCGAAAACATTTTATTTTTGTGCTTTACAGATGTTATCAGTGTGACCGAATCAAATTTCAATCAGCATCATCTTATTTCAAGACAGTTGGGAAAACCTTTTGAATTTTGCAACAACCATTCGCAGAAGCAAATGTAAATCTTTCAGTAACTATCGCACTTTAAAAGAAGCAGAGATGCGCTAACAGTTATTCTCATCTTGATCTAACCGTCTCCCCTTACACCAACAATATATATATATGTTTGTTATTCCTTCATATTTCTGCCTAAAATCTTCCCTCATTTGTACTTTGGCCTCAAATTACAGCTTGTGGGGAATTTTATAATGAATAATCAGGAAACGATGCCTTCTGATAAATATCATGTATTTAGGTTAACCCGTCCCATCCAATATGTCCTCTTTCACAATGGTGATTGGATTAAACATATATATGGCCTTCTTAAATGTGTAATCCAAATTAGAGACAAATCATCATCTTTTCAACACATTATCTTTACAGTTCGTAATATAGTTACATTGCTAGTGTTTTAATCTATAGTAACCCCTGAACCATAAAATCGTTCACACATTAGCCACTGTGGGGTAAAGTAATACCAGGGATCTGTACCTTGTATATCTGCAGCGTTGTGGCTATTCTGATGTAAATAGGACTGGTCTAGAGAATGCGCTTGCAGGTTTGAAGTTAGATTCGCCGACGGGTTGCACGGTGAGAGGGGCTGCTGTTTGATATAAGAAGGTCCGTTGTTGAGCGCGGATGCTGAAGGAGCCCAGGCTGACGCCGCGGTAGTGTACATGGAGTGCGTGTCCATCACTCCGCCGCCGGGCAGCAAAGGAGACGCGGACACTGAGCTGTCGGCGTGGTTGGGGTAGTCTCCCACGGATGATCCCGTACAACTTCCCATATAATGACCATTGTTGGAGGAGAGGTGGGAGACAGAATGTCCCGATAAACTCATCCCGTCCACGTTGCTTGGCAAATGTCCATTCATCATGCTAATACTACCATCTAGGGAGAGTCCGTTTGGAGCACACGAGATGGGTCCTCTAGACCCCTGGAAGTTGTACGTCTCTGGGATGTGGTTGAACCCCAATCCGTTCACCATGCTGTACATGGGCTTCAGAGCTTGGCACTTCCTGCGAAAGCCCCTCGGTCTCCGCCTGAAAGAGCCCTCCTCAAACATGAACTCGCTGGCAGGGTCAATGGTCCAGTAATGCCCTTTGCCCGGTCTGCCTAGACCCTTGGGCAGTTTGATGAAGCACTCATTCAAGGAGAGGTTGTGACGCACCGAGTTCTTCCAGCCTTGGTAGGAGCCTCGGAAAAAAGGGAATCTGCTTTGCAGGAACTGATAGATTTCGCTCAACGTTAACCGCTTGGTCGGTGCGCTCTGAATGGCCATAACAATCAGGGCAATGTACGAGTACGGAGGCTTCTCCGGGCGCCGTATGCCTGCGTTTGTTTTCTTAGTTTTGGTGGTGGAGGTGGCTGATTCCATCACAGAGCTCTGATTGTTGGGCTTCTCGATCCCCGTAGACATGGAACTACTCTGGGCCGCGCTGTGAGCCGGCGGCTGCTGAACCTCGGCCGTCATTTAAGAACAATTCTCAGCAAGGAAGTCACTTGAAACCGAAATCCGCCAAAAAGTCTCGTCTCCGCCAAGATATTTCCAAACCTTCAAGCTTTTTTTTCTCTCCCCTCAAATAAAACTTTCCTTTTGCTCGGAAAATAATCCAGATTCCCCCACACCCAAACAAAAAGAAAAGTAATATCGAGGCAGTTGTTAACAGCGCGAAGGAGGGAGCCCTTCTCCGGGTAGAGTTATTTCTTTGGTTCTGAAGCCCTTTGCAAAGGTCGCCGAGATGTGGAGTAGCTTTTCATCGCAGTTGTTCTGGGATCTGCCACGCCAAAGGGATCGCGTTCACTTATCTCTTGTCATCAGCGTTTCGAACCTCTAGGCTGTCAAGACGTAAGGAACCAGAAACTCCCCGCCCCGACCCCCCTCCCACCTCGGTCAGGACTGGTGGGCTGTTAAAGTGAATGAACAACCCGCCTTCATTAACTATTTGATGTGGTATCTGAACTTTTCTACGTAGCCCGAACTAGCTTTTTATTGGGGGTGGGTGGGGTGAGGGAAGAAATCAATCTGTAAGGCTGACCGTCCCCCTCTTTTTTCCTCTCTGAGCAAGGGAGAGAGGGAGGGAGGGAGGGAGGGAGGGAGGGAGGGAGGGAGGGAGGAGAGAGAGAGAGAGAGAGAGAGAGAGAGAGAGAGAGAGAGAGAGAGAGAGAGAGAGAGAGAGAGACGATGAATATAAATGAAATGCAGCTAATTCATCAAGAAAATAGAATAAAATCCATTTGCATCTCGTGATCAAGATCTCAAATTAAAATTACCCACATCATTATAAAAATATTTTTGAAACCACTTTTTAAAAATTACCTCATTAAAAAATCTCGGGATAAAAGTGGACGTTGGAGAATGTAGCAAAGTAAGGATGCAGAAAAAACGATGACAAAAAATGTACATGTATGTATAATTATTTGTGCTTACTTGCAAAGTTATGTTTGTCCTTTTGGAATACGAGAAATCGTTCATGACATATTGGTGTTGGAATACTGAAAATGGGAATTAGAAAAGCTCTCTCCTTATGAAAGCTGGAGTTTAATAGACAGGAACATGTACAGGATGTTTATACAAAAACAATGTAAACATCTGCAATCTGCTCCTTTAAAGAAAATTGAGTGAAATCCCATCTAATACTGTTTCCTTTCTGTAACTTATAAAATGTTCTTTGTAGCTTCACGCCTGACTGTTTAGAGATATTCTCTTTATGTATGTATTTATATATAAATAAGTCAGTACATGCTGGGTTGTGCCCAGTGCTGGCTTTGCAGTGTGCCACACACACACACCCGTACTGTCACTGCAAAAGACAGAAAAAAAAACACAGCGACACGAACGAGCAGCCTCGGCGCCTGGCATCGTTTGCAATAATGTGTCGCATCCCCTCTAACATTATCCAAGGTAAGGGACATCACATATTTTTTTTTTTTGCAAGCCTTTCAAGTGAAAATGAAAGCGTTTACACGATTAGAAGGCAAGTGTGAGACACCCGTGCTTTGATTTGATTTAGAAAGTGCCATTCTTATCGTTAGTTAGTTGCCATGTTTTATAAAGATGAACTACAAAAGCATTCGGTAAACGCAGACGGCGCCTGATTCTCTGAAAAATACTCCCTTCGGTAAGATCGTGGGATTTTTGCTCAATTTATATGTATGTCAAATGTATTTATACCAAAGATGATTTTCCTTGGAGAAGTTGGATTCTGCAATGGGTTTAGTTTGTTTTGTTTCCAGTGAGGATAGGTTTTGTCGAGGTGTCAGAGACTTGATATTTACACAATCGAAACATGTTTGCAAACAGCTAGATCGTTAAGGGTCGGCTGCGAGGACATGGAACGCAGCAAATGTGTGAACGTTTATATTCCTAACGTTTGAATCAGAGTTATGGGGCAGTTTGGAGATTGCACGTTAAAAATAATACTAATGGAATTTTAAAACATGGCAATGCAGGCCAGTTGTCGAGTCCCGGTGAAGCAAAACGAGAGCAACCAATAACATCGGTGTGAGTATCAACTTGTAGTATGTATCAACATACGCCAGTAAACTTTAGTCAAAAATAAGTTGATAAAAATTAAACAGAACGTGGCGAACAGTTTTCGTGCCTATTTCAAAGCCGACCACGAACACTTAAAACAATAACAGCAACAAACCCATTGTTTTGCACCCAATGGTGGTCAGAATATGAGGCTAGGAATCTTGTGGGACTCTTCAATAATCTAAAAGTGGATCACGCTCATAAACTCAGAGCTGTGCTTCAAGTGAATAAGACAAATTGGAACGTTATAAATATAGGTGCATTCGAGTGACATATTTGCCTAAACAATTTACAAATGTTTTTGTTAATACTTAAGGCAGATTATTGAATGAGGTATTGTCAGGGAGTCTTGCGGTGTATTCTAGTTTTTAATTTAATTTCATTGTTATGATAGAATGTATGCCAGCGCATTCTTCTACCCACGTCCTTAAATGCTTTTTTTCCTGGGTAATATTCGCAAGCTTGATCCACCTGCCCGCAGCCAAGGACGATGTTAGCAACATTGCAGATACAAGTAAACTGGTAAGGTTTTATTGCCCGTACTGATGGCAAAGTGCACTTCCAGTCCATAGATATTATTAAATTAAAATATCAACGCAAAATACAATAATGTAATTATATGCTTCATTAAATCAAATGCTGAAGACAGAGATAGCATCAGTGAATGGTTGAACAAAAGAACGACGCATTGGTGTAGGGATAAACTGCAGATGCTGGTTTAAAGCGAAGATGGACACAAAAAGACACAAAGTACTGGAGTAACTCAGCGGGCCAAGCAGCATCTCTGGAAAAAAGGAATAGGCGACGTTTCAGATCGAGACCCTTTGGCGTATTGGTATGACTGTCACTTTTTCTCATATTTATATTGAATAAGGTTTTGTCCTATCGCTATGCTTCGGAAGAATCTTTTTTAACGTGCTTCACGGTATAATACATCCGATTAGTTATTGCGCACAACCTTTCTGAGATCGATTACAATAAACAGATTGGATATATAACAAAACAATGTATTTTTACTCTGCTGGGGAATAAAGCGGAAACTAACTGGAACCGTAATATTTTATGACAACACAGTTCTAAGTAAATTTAAGTGAAAAGATTCAGTGACATTGGTTGGTGCCAACCACAAAAATGAAAAAAAAACTAAGATTAAAAAGGACTATTGATCATAAATCAAATAAATGTAACAAGAAAAAATCAATTTTATGTTTAAAATCTCAGTGGCTATGTTAATTATCGTGGCAATGTAATCCTTCAAATAATCCTTCAATGATATCCTTCAAATAATTTCTTATGCTAAACGCGTTTATATAGAGATATATATAATTTAGTTTAGTTTAGTCCATTGCCATGTGTATGTGTACCTATATGTGCATTACATGATATACATATACATCTAACGCATATATATATATATATATATATATATATATATATATATATATATATATATATATATATATATACGCATGCATATATATATATATATATATATATATATATATATATATATATACGTATATATATATATATATATATATATATATATATATATATCGCGTACACGCACACACACACATGCACAAATACGCACACACACACACATATATATATATATATATATATATATATATATATATATATATATATATATATATATATAGACACACGTGTGTGTGTGTGTGTTTGCATGGAAACACACAGTATGTATTCCGCGTAACCCCCTTTCTAATAAGCAGCTTTAAAATAACAGATCAAAATCAGATTCGACAGAGTGGTGTTGATTGTATGCGAGGTAAAAATAAGATTAATAAAAGGGGAATGATGCCGCACGTAGCCCAGGTTTGGGGTTAAGTTATTGTAAACAGGCTGTGCAATCAGTGACCCTGTTCGCCGGCGTTCGGCATTTATCAGCGCTCTGGGCTGAGGTGGGACGCAAGCCGAGACCACCCACGCCTGGAGTTAAGGCAAGCGTGTGCCCCGTCCACTCCCTTCATTTAATTAACACCAGCCGCCCCCAAGCACCCCCTCAACCGCCCACGCCACCACCACCCCAACGCCCAATCGCTTTTAACTTTTGGAAGCGTTCTTGAGCCTCTTTATAAAAGACGTTCAATTATTTCAACAACATTTCTGGATAACCACTGCAATTAGTCACAGTCCGAGGGGGTAGTGCTAGGAGTAAATTAATCGGCTGTTAATAAAATACACCCTCCCTCCCTCCCTCCCTTACCCTAAGGTGGTGACAGAGTAATATAGTGCCTACTTAAATGGCCACACAATGACAGTTCAACCTGAGAAAAATTGCCATCAAATGCTGGAATGTAGAGTTGGTTCAGTTTTCCCACGAATCCCCGCTTTATACACCTGAATAAACTAAGCGAAATAATATCTATATATGTATATAAAGCGGGGATTCGTGGGCGCGGGAAAAAAAACGGAATAGATATATAGATATATAAATTATTTAGTTTACTCCCGTGTATGTATACAGACTCACACACACACACATATATATAAATAGATATTATTTAGTTCCGTTTATTCCCGTGTATGTGTGTGCGTGTGTATATATGTATACTCACACACACACACACACACACACACACACACACACACACACACACACACACACACATACACACACACACACACACACACACACACACACACATATATATATATATAGCGTGTGTGTGTGTGTGTGTACACATACGCACACTCACACAAATATATATGGTATTCCTTTGTTTTATCCATCTCTAAATCCCACTGATGTATGAGCAATATAGTAAGGAAAGAGATGCATAAAGCAGGAGACACAACTTGCTCCGGGCCTTACTATGAATACCAACGCATAACGACTCGCTTTATTGTTGTGCAAATGTTACGAACAATTCAGCATTGAATAACTATTGGAAGAGCATAGTAAACTTACAATTTAGCAAGTGTAGAATATAGTTATACAATAACACCAGAGGATTGTCGAAATGAATTCGGATACTGGATGGAAATCCTGATGCCATTTGATATTCCCTTAACTGGAATTTATGACACGAGAGAGTCAAGGTTTACGTTGGCGTGGTGCAAAACAACTGCATATTTGTTTACGAAAAGTAATATCAAGGACGTGTTGAGGGGGGTAACGTACTTAAACGCTAACATAATTTAAAATTATGCTACAATATTTGTTAGAAGGGATATTATTATTATACTTAGTGCAGCGGTTTGAAAAGGCTCATACTTGAAGAACGCTACCAATACTGCCTTTTTAAATTACAGTCTAATCTGGGCCAGAGGGCCTAAATACTCCACATCAAACTTTAAAAAGCGGATGCATCCGGTTATTTAAACTGTAGGGATTAAAAAACAAAATGCTTCGAAATGAACTAGATGGCAATAAAATGAGTGGATTTTGCCAAGGAATGTTTACTTTGGTTTATAACAAACTCGAGTTTCATCGGGTACCCTTTCATTGCAGAAGAACACTGAATTGTAATATATATGCTACATTGTCTTCGGTTTTGTGGCTTGAATGAGAATTCAGTAACAGGGAGCTCTGGACAGAAACTTAACTTCATAAGAGAAGCCAACTTTTTTTTTTACACAAGCTCCAATTAGAAAACCAGGGGTGTAATTTTTCAATGTAAATACTTTAACAGAGCCCAATGTTTATTAAAGTGATAAATCTTTTTTGATCCAAAAGATATCAATTATTATCGTGGCGTCCCTATCTCGATCCATTTCGGCTGGCTCTTAACTAAAGGCACAGATTTTCCATGACGTTATTCCAGTGAAATATGTGACAACGATATAGTAGGGGGAATTTATAGCCTTCTCCACAGTTCAATTATGTTTTTTTAATACTTGTATCGTCAGTTTTTAAACAGAAGGTCCAATTTGAGTCTGATTTAAAGCAAACAAGGGCACGTTACTCAACATATAACCGTGTCTAGTTTTTTGTATCAGAAATGCAAATGGCATCGAACAGTAGTTGCGACAATATCATTGCTTAAATGTTCCAGCCATCCGTAGAAGACGGGCTGTTTGTTTGGTATTAGTTGACACATTTTCAGTAAGAAATAAACACGGAAAATGCGCAAATTACTGTTACAGCACTTGAAAAATCTCAACCGTGGAGGCTTGCTGTGCGCAGTGTGTGTAATTGTACATTGCCCTCGTTTATGCTCTATTGGGCCCATGTTCCATCTTCTATATTTATTTAATATTTTCTTCTATGTTTACATATAGAAAACATATTTAATATTTGATATATTTTATGGTCGATATTTGCTTGGTCGATACAGCCTAATGATTGGAAATTGCAATTCTGCAATTAAATCAGCTTGCGTGTACATACCGACCCCAGGATACTTGCGCCTGTCACGGCGGTAACACAAGCAACCAGTTTCAAATAACATTTCTGATCTAATTCGATTAAATCGGATCTATAGAAGATGAAAATATGTTCTAATTTTCTCTTAATCAAAAGGTTATTACGGATGAGCATGATCCACCAGGTCACTTTCTGTCAAATTTTTTGTTACCTGCAAGTAAATATAAATCAATAATATTTTAATATTATTAATCATTATTAATTATATTTTGGATGGGAGCATTATGTTACAAGCCAGCTATTTGGAAATATTATTAGAACTCAAATCTGTGTTATCCTTAACCATGCCGAGGTGGTTTTGTTAACATAAGATAGGAATATTTCTTTCCGGTGTTCTGGCCGTTTAGCCGAATGCATATCTAATATTATGAAATACTACATCGTATACTGCAGCACAATAGATTATTTTTTTGTCACATATTAAGTGAAGTATGATGGGTGGTCTCTGCGCAGTTTATCTATACCACTGGCCGTTTTTCAAGTTAAAATTCAAGACAATTGTTTTTTTTTAATCAATATTTCTTGAAACGAAGAGATTTAGTAAATTGAAGTCCGGTGATCAACATAATGCGCATTGTTCTTAAAATTAAGATTAAGATTAAGATAATTGCCTGTAATTTAATGGTTAAAGGTTAGAGGTACTGTACTGTAGGGATCAGGACTACAGGCTGCTCTAATTCTCACAGTATAAGAATTAACCGACGAACATTCTTAAGGCAACTGTTGAGTTTAGCAAAATAGGCGTTTGGCAGCAACTAAATCCGGCAAAAATAATTCAGATGCGCACATGTAATTATAAATACAGTTAAAACCACATGTAGATGTGATGTAAACAATTTTCGGTTATAAGATTCTTGATATTAAGTGGTAATTTAATTTTGAATTGCATAACTGGCAAAGTTGCCACTTGCCTTATAAACAAGCTCGACCAGTATCAATATATTCCAGTGGTTCACATTAAATAAACGAAGTAGCAATGTGCCTTTCTACATTCTTATGAATTATTGGCCACTCATGTTTGACGTTTCCCCCAAACCAGTTTAATCATATATCAAAATGCAGCCTCCCTGTTCATATTTCGCAGGGTAACGATATAGGGGTCGGTGATTTGGAGAAGGGGTCTGGAGCTGTTGGGGAGATTTCAGGGGATGTGCCGAATAAAAATCGCCGTGGCTCATTTGAAGCTGCATTTAACTAGCAAAACAATTTCTCTATGGCTCTATACCATGTCGCTGTGTGTTTTGTGTACATTGTGTGCAGGTAATGTGGGGGATGGGATTGCGTTAAATCCGCGTACTCTTGTCAAACAGCACTAGAGGGCTCACTACCAGGTCCTTCATTGGTTGAAAAGTACACTGACATAACCGAACTTGGCTTCAAGTAAACACATCTGATAAGGGACTATCACTGCTAAGTGAATATAATTACAAACAAATGTATATCTGAATCTACTTCGACGATGGTGGTTTGCCCAGGTCAAAAACCAGTTTCCGTCCTGCCTCACAACGATGGATACAATCGGGTGAAAATTAAGAGAACCACGCTTTATCATTAAATGAAACCACTGCAAAAATAGAAAAATGAAGCTAAAGAATGTTAATCACTTCAATATATCGTTAACATTTGCTTAGCTACCAAGAACAAACGATATTTATAAAGAATAAATTTTCATCTCTTCAAACCTTTCCATGTGGCCTATCTCACTGATTTTCTGCGGTATCTGTCATTAGGTTCTGATCTCCTGCCCAGCCCTGATTGTACTGGCTCCACCGTTGACCACCGTATCTTCAGCTGCTGAGGGCCTTTAAGATGACATTCTGTCGTAATCCCCTTTCTCTCCCCCATCCCTCCTCCCCAGCCTTTTCCCCATTTAAATCATTTTGAAAACTTACCTTTTCTTTTACCACCGCTTTCAACATTTGTGGCATTTGTTCTACGGCAGACCTTTTGCCAAATGGTTTTGGTGCGTTACTGACATATATAATTTTAACTGTTAGAAATTTGAAACAGAGGCCACACATGTTCAGCGAATCGATCAGCACTCAGCATAGAATGATAGATTACTTTGGATTTCCCCATCATCAGAATGGATTAGCTTCTGCATGTGTCTTTATCCAGAAAATATATCATACCATGTAGTAGAGCAGATAAAATGTGTAGGAAGGAACTGCAGATGCTGATTTATAACGAAGATAGACAGAAAAATGCTGGAGTAGCTCAGCGGACCAGGCAGCATTTTTAGGGAGAAAATGAATAGGTGACGTTTCAGACTGATGAAGGGTTCCGACCCGAAATGTCACATATTTCTCTTCTCCAGAGATGTTGCCTCAACCGCGGAGTTACTTCTGCAGTTTTGTGTCTATCTCCATACCATTATGAATGCGCTAAAAAAAAATGACGACACAAGAAACTGCAGGTTGGAATTTTGAGCAAAACACAAAGTTCTGGAGAACTTCAGCGGGTCAGTCTACAAGATAAAACATGATAAGAACATGAAAATTAATTGACACTAACAAAAAATACACCCAATAATAGGATCAAAGAGACAAAATGTCAAGTTCAATATTAGCATTTAACATAAACCCAATTGTGAACATACAGTAAACCGAACTCATTGCGATATATGGAAATTAAATTGGACAAGCTCGAATTGGGATAATTTCGAAATTATCCGAATTGCAATATTGAATTGGCGTTTATGAATCCGTATAAAGGAGCACGTTCTTTGCAACGTCAACATTGTGTACTTTGACAATGGATCTTTTTATCGAAAGAAAAGAAAACCCTCCCGGGAACCAGTAAGAAAGTATTTGTCAAATATAGTATTCCCAACCCCATTTACGTGAACCTAATGTAAGCGGATTCCTGACAACGTTTTAATACATAATGTCCCAAACTAGCAATTGTATTTCCAGCATAGTCAGTGATTAGAGATGTCAATGTTGGTATTTGTAAATGATGTGCAGTGCAATCCTCTACGTCTCCCTCACTTGACACACGAATCAGGTTTGCAAAGCCTGGGATCGGATTTTTCAGGTGTGATCGTGGACAAGCACTTTTATGCATTGGTGTGGGCATCTGACAAACACCAATCAAATGTTAGTGATTAGATACACTGGAATAAATGCTACCGGAGGCCAAAGATTAAAATATATAGGAATTTGATGATGTAGGATGTACTGGACAGTTTATTGCCCTGTAATCGTATGCAGCGCCGTGTGTGTGGCATGGATGATATTTCTGGATAATTAATTCCTCGATTCTGCAAAACGATTGGGTAAAGTTATTAAGATTTGGGCAATCACAACGGAACAAAATGATTATTGATCCCATCCATCATTCGAGTTTCAAATTAGTTTTCAGACCTCTTCCTTTAGTTATATTGGAGGAAAGTTTAGGATTTTTTAAATTACAAAACATTTCCGGCAGTTTCTATTTCATGTATTTTAAAGGTTTTAATTTGTTAACAGTGAGTTGCTTTTGTGAAAATAATTAACTTTGGATTTAAGTTTTCTACTGATTCATCATATACCCCCCCCCCCCCCCCCCCCCCCCCCCCCCCCCCCATTCCCCCGAGAAAATGCCCCTCCTGTCATTTTTCGGGTATAATTTAGTGATATGCCTATGCCTCCATGCACCAATAACACGCATTTCTACCTTTTTGCGCTTGTTTTAACTAGATTGGCAGAAAGCGCTGGAGTAACTCAGCGGGCCAGGCTGCTTGGTAGTGGTGTGGGCGAGGGCGGAGGGATATGACGGTGTCTGAGCATATACACGTCTCTCAAACACAGTTCAACAGCAGTCTAATATCACTGGCTGAAATTGGAGGAATTGCTCAATGGTTCCAAATTATAGCAGAAAAAATAATCGAAATAAGCTAAGAACTCAACTATTGATTTGGCTGATCTTACATTTTGTTTTCTGAGCGATTATAATGAAGGCATGTAGAGCGCAGTTCTTATTGTTTCAGACCTTAGGGGAAAACTATTTAACTTCTGTACATTTCGCACGAATTGGCAGCACAGTTCATGAAAGCGACGCTCATTGCGTGTTGCCTGGTAGTCAAATAGTGAACAATTAAAGGGTGGTATTTTCAACTGGTTATGTTTTCCCATTTGAACGGTTCACATTTTACATACAAGGGGTTTCATCTTTTGACTTGTATATTTATATTTATATATTTATTAACCCGAGAATGTTTCTGCAACCAATAAAAATAAATTGGTAATAATTGGTTATTCTTAATATTCCAATTGAACACGCACACAATGATATACAATTTGGACTTATTTTGTATGGCTACGACTTGAAATGTAATTATTCGTTTTGATTGTCACGCGTTATTTGTCTGTAATACATGTGGATATATTACTCCGTTATTACAATATTCGCATTTGTATCTTCGTTTTAAAGCAGTCTTTCCAGATATTCCAAACATTTATATAAATCAGGCCATCTCCGCTTGTTTGCATGTTCGTTGTAGACTGGTACAATCCCCGTGCAAACGCGGCGGATTGAGTATAAATAGGAAAAGTGATTGTAAACTGCTTTTGCTATATTGCAATCTCTCGGTTCCCTAGTCTTGCCTAGCTAGGTTGAGTTCTAGGCTCATGTTATATGTTATGAGGGTAAGGAAACAGACCCATCTATGACCCAACCCGGGCTAACCACGCAGCACGAAAGGACTTCCATCCTCCGGAAAATGTTTCTGAATAAACGTGGCTTAAAATTTCCTTAATACAACGCAGAGAGGAAATCCTTCCGGAGGTCGAACATTTTCCATCGGGTTCTCGAGTGCGCGGTATTTATACTTATTCATGACTGTCATCATGATAAAATATTGCAATTCGTTATTCATCAGACAAAAGATCCAAACTATTCTCAGCAGTTCGAGGTGAATGTAAATTCAGTCTTCAAAATCTAATCACGCAATTGATTAAAGTAATAAACTGAGGGAGCATCAGTTCCTTCAAGCAAAACAAAAACAACACTGAATGAATCATTTGTTCATGAAATTTTATTGTATTAGAGTACGAAGACTAAAAGTCAACAAGATAAATAATTCTTTAGACGTTAGACTTTGAGATACAGCGCAGAAGCAAGCCCTTAGGCCCGCCGAATTCGCGCCGATACACCAGCGCTCTCCTACACACTGGGAAAAATGTACAATTGTATCGAAGGCCATTAACCTACAAATCTCCACATCTTTGGAATGTGGGAGGAAACCGGAACACCCGGAGAAAACCCACGCGGTCTCAAGGAGAACGTACAGACAACACCGGTAATCAGGATCGAACTCGGGCCTCCAAAGTTGTAAGACAGCAAGTCTATCGCTACACCATTGGGATGTCTTAAAATAGCAAACCTATAGAAACATTGTATTTTCATTTTGGCGGTGCTGACAAATGAAAGCTAGAAAGCGACTCCAGTATAATTTCTTAAGGGAAATTAATATATTCTGGACGTTCACAAAAAGCAATCTTCAAACAGCTTAGATGCACCAGGTTAGGTAATATTAATTCAGAAGATTGTCATAGCATGGTAGACACTGCGATGTGATATGTGTGGGAAGGAATTGCAGATGCTGGTTTAAACCGAAGACAGACACATAATGCTGGAGTATCTCCGCGGGACAGGCAGCATCTCTGGAGAGATGGAATGGGTGACGTTTCGGGTCGAGACCCTTCTTCAGACTAGGCAGGGGAGAGGTAAACGAGCATTTGGGGATATGGTACGTTCAGCTACCCGCAATGATAATGTAGACACAAAATGCTGGAGTAACTCAGCGGGTCAGGCAGCATCCCTGGAGAGAAGGTACACAAAAATGCTGGAGAAACTCAGCGGGTGCAGCATCATCTATGGAACGAAGGAGATGGGCAACGTTTCGACCCGAAACGTTGCATATCTCCTTCGCTCCATAGATGCTGCTGCACCCGCTGAGTTTCTCCAGCATTTTTGTGTACCTTCGATTTTCCAGCATCTGCAGTTCCTTCTTAAATATCCAGAGAGAAGGAATGGGCGCCCTTTCGGGTCGATTCCCCTCTTCAGGCCTGGCAGCATCCCTGGAGAGAAGGAATGGGCGGCCTTTCGGGTCGAGACCCTTCTTCAGGTCGTCGCCCATTCCTTCTCTCCAGAGATGCTGCCTGATCCGCTGAGTTACTCCAGCATTTTGTGTCTACCTTCGATTTAAACCGGCATCTGCAGTTCTTTCTTACTCAATGATAATGTCTTACATTGGTTTGTTTTTCTACAACTTAATCGATAAAATATTCATGTCCTCATTGCCCTGGAAAAATATGACAAATTTTCCGACGACTTTGATGAAAGACAAATGGAAGAGATTCATCTGCGTCCTACGAACTGAAGCTCATCAGACCCTAGACTTTAACCAATTCATAGAATTCGGCCACATCACTGGACTTCAAATTGCTTTCATGCAATAAAATTGTTTTTGCTTCTCTGTAATGTATGGCGGCATGAGGTTATTTTTCTCAGTGATTTTTTTAAAGGGTAAATAACAAACGGCGGCTGTGAGTTGTTCAGCAAATGAAGGCTCATAAAGTTTAACATCGTTCATGATTTCCAAACTCATGCTGCTGAAAGTTAAATAAGCCAATCACTTTCTCGATGGGTGGTATCTTTGCGATTCCACATAACTTCTAAATTCCCGCTTTGATAAATCGGCGCTGTGGTCAAAAAGGGCATCAATCATAAAATATACATTCCATTAATCATGATCAATCTTGTCAGCAGACACGGCTAGTAATTTGGCTTAGGTTCAACTTCTGCATTTGTTGAACTAAATTAATCTCAAAAAAGTAGTATGGGGGGGGGTGGGGGGTGGTGGAGGTTTATAGGGCAGCGAGTCACTTTTCCGAGCCAACTTTTCTTCGCATATTTTTTTTCAGTCACTTGGGTTATTTTCTCCGGTAGAACACATTTCACATATCATGTATTGTCAATCGAAACCCGCATTGTGTGTTTGAAACACGCATGTGGTAATCTATTAAAATGAACGCAATCACGGGTTCTGAAATGATCCATATCAATCGATATAGGTGCAGTTTTCTTTGGGGCCACAAAGTCAACACGAAAGGATGGAGTTGTTCTGTGGAACAACTGGGATTTTTGAGGCGAGTTTCTTTCCTATTAGTTGACCGAACACAATAGTTACCAATGCCGGATTGCTGAACCTTTAACTCCGTCAATCCGCTCTTGGTACAGACATCGAAACAATTGATTTGCACTTTGTATCAAGCCAATACAGACTGGCGTGCACTCGTCCTTTAAGTACGAAAAATAACTTTTATTTGCTGAATCTTTACGAACTAGAAACCGGTTATGTTTTGAAGACACAGAAAAATTGGCGTCCAACGCCGCAGGGCGCATGGTGATGCGGTTGGATTGAAAGTATAATAATACATTGCCGCCTCGCTTATGTCCCGGCCCCAATAGCATCTGTAAAGCCATTCCCAGAGTAATCGTAAGAGCACTTGATGGTGATTGTGTTTGTGGTTTAATACCAAACACGATCGATAGTTTAAAACCAGGAAGAGTGGACGAACATAAGGGCAGGGTTAGAATTATTGTTGAATTCTCTCTGACGGCGAATATATAGTATTCATAGCAACGAACGGTCATTGCAAGAGTACGAACATGTTGCAAACGTGTCTTGCATGCGATAACATACAAACACCTAGAAATCCCGTTTGAATTGTATATTTTAAAACACGACTCGTTCTGGAAGATGCATTTTATTCCTCTGGTATCTTACACATTAAATAAAAGAAGTTACGTTTTGTTTTTATTTTTAACGTTTAGGTTTTAACCCCCTGCAAAGCCACAACAACAAAACAATTGTTCCTGTTCATATCCGGATCATATGACAAAACAAAATCAGAAACACACGTATACTTTATTAATATTAATACGTACGTAATTTGCCTTCGTTGTAAATATTTGGTTCAATAGTTTTAGAGCAAGGTTTTAAATGAAGACAATAGCATTAAAAAACATAGTTGGCGGATGCCTTAAGAGCACCCACGAATATGCAGCGCCGTGTCCATTTAGTTTCTTTTGCGCAAGATTCACGTTACATCAGATGGTATTCAGAAGTTAATATAGGCTGTCGTTTTCGTTTCATCAGGAACAACGTCGTTACTAATATGATTAAATAATAAATTTCGAATAAATGTCCAACCTGACATCTCATGTAAGTGATATGACACAGCGTGGAAAGAGTCGCATATACTGTATTTTGGGTAGATTTCAACCACTGGATGTAACCTAACACCTGACCAAAATCTAAAACATTCTGTTTGACCCAACAATCATGGAGGTGTAGTTAAGGTGAATATTAACATTTTTGCATTAATGGGGCACATCTACGTTTTATTGGCCACTTTTCAAAAGATATTCAATATTTCTCTGCAAGGATGCATGCTCACGGTAATGGATCCAGTATCTGATTAAATTGGGAGATTTCCTATCCCCTAGACTTCCAACATATTTATTTTACAGTCGTTATATAAACTGAAACAAGTGTTTACATTTCAGTAAGCTTGACATTCCTTGACATGTGCACGGATTATTGCTCAAAACAGGTCAATATAATTGGAGATACATTGATATATTTGAAATCTTGATACACAATCTCTCAAACTTTTTCCAAGTTATACTGTTTATATGCAGCTTGGTATGACTTAACATCATGATAACTATAGGATTAAAATGTAATACTTGGGGTTAGTATAATGCGTGATTCATTGTGGCATTCATCCTTAACAGGTATGTACCATCATCTGCTGAGTTTGGTTCAATTTTACATTGCACAAACTGCAATACTATGCACATTTTAAATGATTATAGAAAGACATCTAACAGATATTGTGTTCCCTCACAGTCTTTTCACTTCATATAATCCAAAAATTAAGTTCACATGTATATCTTTTGTAACTGCTAATGCATAGAAATAGGATAAAAGAGCACCTAAGATTACAAAAGTTAGATTAGCTTTTTTGCTCAACGTATGCAATAATTTCTGAGATTTTACAAAACTGTAAACTTAGAAAATGTGTTGATATGAAGAACTGGAGGTTTTGTGATCTGGTAAAAGTTATATGCAAGACAATAATTCAGTGTTGGGCTATATTTCAATGGAACTTCAGTCTGTTTCTTAACCAGTCACGTTGACACCAAATGACCAAGTTCTTCCTAAAATCATGGAATGATTCGAATATTAGCAGATTATAAATATTATAATTAAAATCCCTAAACAAGTTATATATAGTCAGTAGAAATGCATAAACTCTAAAATATACTATTTCTTTTGAAATTCTCCTTGCTCTGGATTGAATCTCGACACCATGAATACAGGATTTAGATGTATACAGGTGGTGCAGCATCTTACAACTAGGCCAGCGAGAAGATCATTATGTAAAAAAACATGCAATATTTTCCCCAGAGATTTCTAATAACATAGTTATTAGGTACATAAAGTACAGGACAATCTGGTCTGCATCTGATTTGAATGTGACGCATGAAACATTGCTAATACTATTTGAGATAAACCATGGGTAGTAAAAAGTAATATAAATATATATATCCATATATTTTTGTTAATCCAGTTTTAGCAATAAATGATTATGTACCTTCTGAATGGTATAATGAAGTTTCTATTCATCACATACCTACAGAATGACAATTTCACCATGTCGATCGGTAAAATCTTTGTCAATGCAAACCATATTTGTTTGGGTTCTTAAACACTGCAGTATAACATTGATGTTTATTCCTCAACAATGATTGACATCGTGGTTCAGCACGCAAAAATTCAAAAGACATCAAAAGAAACAATGCTCCACCATAACTTTTAATCAAAAATAATTTTAAATTAAAAAACATTCTCTTTAATTTTAGTCAAAATTTGTTTTTTGTTTGCATTGTTTGTGCCATCAGCCTATTATAAGTTCAGTTATAATGCCTAATGTTCATCTCCCTCCATTCTCCAAAACGATGACTGGTACATGCAAGGCCACACTCATGTATAGCCCCAGCTGTTTCTGCTTACATTTATAAACAGCTCCAAAATGCAATAGACTGTCTAAGTTAATTTTAAGCTTATTGGACTTGCACTTGCACAGGTCTAAGTGATGTGCGATACCACCCTGCCACCTCGGTCTCCCCCAACCAGCCGGTTAGACTCTTGTAGATTAGCTTTCATGTGCTCTGGAGATAGATAATGAACAGAGTGTAGAATTGTTTTGCCACTTTTAC
This sequence comes from Leucoraja erinaceus, assembly GCF_028641065.1. NCBI lineage: Eukaryota > Metazoa > Chordata > Chondrichthyes > Rajiformes > Rajidae > Leucoraja > Leucoraja erinaceus. The sequence continues at coordinate 29,402,450 of NC_073393.1, read as the reverse complement.
TTTGGCTTAAAGGAGGAATTGAGTAGCAGTTGCAAAAGAAGTGACAAGTTAGCTGCACCACTTTTTCAATAATTCTTCATTATTATTATTGAATCTGGACAAGAATGCGATGTAAAGCATTATTTTTAATCTACTTTGGAGTATATGTTGTTATATGAATAAGGGTAAAAAATGCCATTCAAGCTTCAGCTCTAGCTGTAATCTCTACTTGGGATGCAATGATACACTTGGTTTAAGTAGCCAGTGTGGAAAGCAATATTCTGGATACTTGCACTGGGAACACAAACAATTAACATCATAGGCATCAGTATGCAGTATAAGAGGTAAAATGACTTATTTAATGGAAACCAGATATTTTTAAAAATATGGAGGGCATTAGCTTCGGCACTTAGTGTTGTGATATTTTAAATGACATTTAAAATATTCCAGTGGAGTGGAAATAACGTATTGTTGTTCCCATTCTCAGGATATTACAGAATGATCCTGCTTTCCTTTCTCAGTATAACATGATAGGCGATGGGTGCACAGCCTATATAACATTGAATCATAATGGGCACTGTTGTCGGAGGAGGTATAGTTATGAGCTCTCTCCCATTTAAATACTGCCAATGGAACTTTTATATATTTAACCAAGCCCTTTTGCTTTGAGCTTAGTTAGCAAATACAAAGTATTTAGGTGCTTGCAATCCTAAAAGCATCCGATAAATTCAAAATTTATAAACTACGTGGGTCAAAGATACCTTTCTTTTGGCAGGGGGGGAGAGAATCATGGGAGAGTTGCTTCTCATGGACCAATGTAGAGAATAGAATGCAAGGTCAGATGCTAGTTTGCTAGTATGTCAGATTGTCACCTGCACTTCGCTTGGGAGAGAGGCATGGATGTGCTGAGCAGAAGAACTGAATGCACTTTGTATCTGGCCCCTCATATGGAATATCAAATACAGGCCCATTCATTTGAATGGAGTTGTTAATCTGGTTGAAAAAGGAAAAGAAGATGCATATCAGTGATATTTATTATTAATGTTTAAAATTAACTGAGATGTTAAAGATTTTAGAATAAATTTATGTAATTAAGGTTTTTAATCTGCTTTACTTTTGAGAGCACAAGAAAAAAGGAGCAGATTTAGGACATCAGACCCTGCAAGCCCTCCGTGCCATTCAAAATGATCATGACTCCTCTTCCATGCCATTTCTCCCTTTTCCTCTGTGCCTTTATCAAACAAACATTTATCCACTCTATTTGACATACGTCCGCCGATCCTGTTCCATCACCTACCAGAGTAGCAAATTCCAGAGATTAATTACCCTCTGTCATAGAATGATTGGGCCATATAGTGTGGAAACAGGCCCTTCGGCCCAACCTGCCCACACCGACTAACAAGCCCCATCCCCACTAATCCCTCGTGCTTGCATTTGACCCATATCCTTGTAAACCTGTCCTATACATGTACCCGTCTAAATGTTTCTTAAATGCGGTGATAGTCCCTTCCTCAACAATCCCCTCTTGCAGCTCATTCCATACACCCCCAACCTCTTTGTGTAAAAAAGGTATCCATCAGCTTCCTACTAGATTTTTCCATCCCTCACCTTCCCACTCTGTAAGAAGAAATTTCAATGTACCTCATTTTTAAATTACCAGCCCATTATCATCGCAGTTATGCCTGTCTCAGTGGGTCAGGCAGCATCTCTGGAGAACATGAATAGGTGACGTTTTGGGTCAGGACCATCCTTCGGACTCCTTTGACTTCAAACACTATTGAGTGCCTCAGTTTCTCCTTCTGAGTGTGTAGCTGCATATGGACTGCACTACTTGGCCAGGCAGCCAAAGCAGTGCGGCCACCAACTTGATTAATCCCAGAGATCAAAAGGCAAGAGTTTACAAAGAGCATGAGTGCAAAACAGAGACTGGGTCACTCTCCAATGCTTTTTTTCATCGTCTATATCTCTAGTTTCCCTTATCCCTAACCAGTCTGAAAAACCACAGCACCACATTTTACACAAGAGTGTGAACTTAACATCTTGTAAACACAATTTGAATACCATATCATTTTCCCGTGATACAGATTTAGATCATGATTGTAATACCTCAATAGAAACTACAGCAGACAAATCTTTCTTGTCCAAAGTTTAAATACCAGGAAATGAATAGTTGAGGAAATGAAAATTACAAATTATTATTTTGTTACACTGTTGATGGGTTAATTATTCCAACAGTAGAAATAGAATAAAATCAGTTCTAAGTAAAAATCAAACATTTTAAAGTAGTTTCTGCCACCTCTTCTATCTTGATTTTTGCAGTTTTTACTGAATTCTTTATTTTTGCTTAAATCTCAAAAACAGATGTTTACCGATTTTCCATTTAATCCCTGTGCTTGAATTGGAAATAGTATTAGATGAACGGTGAATGGAGAGGGATTTGAACCATTAGATTTGTGCATGGATTGATGGTTCAGCTAATTCAGACAGTAAATAGCTGAGACCACAAAGGTGTCAGGTTCAATTACCAGTCTGTGTAATGTCAATTGATCCTATTCAAAGTGGCACAAGGGATGTTAGATTTAGCCTCTCAGTCACAAGAGTTTGCTGCAGAACCTGCACACAAAATATGTTTGCCATTGCCAGGGAAACTTGGTCTTCATGATTCTGCTAAAATTAATTTGAATAATGACAATGACAATAATTTAGAATCTATGACCAATCAAAGAAACATTAGACAAGGGCATGATTTTTTAATTTTTGTTTTTTTCATGAAAACACTTTCTTGATATATGGAAAGTGTCAAAACCTGGAACAGTTTTATTAGTATTGCTCAAAATAGATTTATCAATCAAAAATGATTATCTTAAATATGAGTGGGACATCTTTCACCAATGATTTTGCTTGCTGCAAAATTACCAGAAATAAAAATGATATAAACAGCTGAATGGTGTTTATTGTTTTGATGTATATCAGATATTCTTATAATATTGTATATTTTTGATATAAAAATAATATTTTGAATTTCCAATGCAGTTAAGAATATGAGAATAAATTAAAGAATATTCATAAATATGCATGAACACAAATGGATAACTTTGTTGCTGGACTTGTTTCTGGAACATTAAACCTTGAACCTTGAACAATTATGAAAGATTATGGAACATGCATGCACAATTTGTATAGGATGTGACTTATACGTTTGAACATTTCCCCAATATTTCCCTCAAATTTCCCCAATATCGTCAAGGCCACCGGCATAATTAGGGACGAGACTTCATCCCAGTCACTCCCTCTTCTCCCCTCTCCCACCAGGCAAGAGACAGAAGTATGAAAACGCAGATTTCCAGATTCAGAGACGGTTTCTTCCCAGTTGTCATCAGGCAGATGAACCATTTTACCAACAACTAGAGAGTTACTAACTACCTCATTGAAGACCCTTGGACTCTTTAATCTGGCCTTTTCCTTGCACTAACATTATTCCCTTTATCATGTATGTGCACACTGTGCACGGTTTGATAATAATAATCTAGAGTCCGCTGACTGGTGAGCACATACCAAAAAAGCTTTTCACTGTACCTTGGTACATATGGCCATAAACTAAACTAAACTAAACTAAACTAAACTAAACTAAACTAAACTAAGCAATGTTTAATATTAATTGCACTAATTCCACTTGGGTTATAACCTGAGCTGACAAAACAAAGTGGAACAAGTGGAAATTAAAGGCAGGTTAGTTAATGAAGGGAAAATTAACAACTTATTTCCATTCCCATCTAGTGAATTGCTGAATGTGTTGCATTAGGTAAGTTTAGACTGACATGGTTATGAACTCTTATGGTGAAGAAGCCATCGGTCGCTGTTTCGAAATACAGATATAAACAATGGTCATTTAGTAAGAGAGTGAACCAATGCCTGTGTGACCACATTATAATAACATCATCTGTAAGGAAGGACAAACTGATAGAAATGACAAAAAATATATAGCTCTAAGTGCTTAGCAGCAGTGAAGTGGTTTTGAAGTCTATGACTATGACTCAAGTCAGAAACATGGCGGCCAACTTGCTATTATCATAGTAATATGATAATATTGAATGCATGAAGGAAATAAAAATAAAAATAAAACAATCTGCTTTTTATCTGTTTTATGATCTGTCCTTTTTGTTTAATTCAATTCTTCAGTTGCAATGTGCTTTTTCTCTCTATCGATAAAAAATTAATGCCAGTATAATTCATCTGTACTCTTTCGAAATAGAGCCGTGGGAACTTTTATGTGTAACTGGGCCCTAATTTAAAGATGGCCATTCCAAAAGATGGCCATTCTAATGGTGGAGGAATCCCTGAGTACTGTACGGAAATGGCAACCTTGATCTTAAGCTTCTGTAGTGGCCCCGAAATTGGAACCATCTGCACAGAGTGAGAGATATTTTTAAATGGAGGAAAAAAAACCAAGGAACATCTGCTTTTGTTGATGTTTTATGATCTGTCTTCTTCACCAAAGAATAGTCAATTCTCTCGTTGCAATGTGAGTTCTCTCCTTACCAGTAACAAATCGACTTTCACGAAGGAAATCGGGAAAACATTAGTAGTTTTCGATTTTCCAAATTACTAATGTATTCATTTTATGAAAACTGAACTGATATGTATATTAAAACATGTTTAATCATATGAAATCTTGTGTTTCAATAGCCATGTAATTAATAATCATCCACAAAGCTAAATTATCCTCTTGCATTTTATTTGCAGAATATGAATCGCTCACCGTGGGATCCTTGATCCTTGATTGAACATTGTATCATTTTCAACGAATTTAGGTGAATTCAGATTATTATTATTATTTGAAATGTAATATTAATGATTTTGAAACATTTTGATGTAACTTGAAAAACATTTTGAAGTGAGTTATACACAGCATTGTTAACACAGCACAATTTGAAGATCTTCTTTAGGGCAAAACGTTACCCAAGATTATAGGCAAAAAGATGTTTACACGTTTGGTTTATTAATCAGCTTTTATGAAAAAATAAGATATTTGCTCCCAGACTCTAGAGCAGTGGTTCCCAACGTGGGGCAATTTGATTTTTAAGGGGGGCAATTGAGAGCGACTGAGGAGGTCTGGGTCCAAATTTTCAATTTTTATTTTTTTGGATTTTCCATCAGGTAAACATATGTAGTTTATGTTTCAGATGTTATTTTGAGTAAATAATTTTTTTGGGGTAAAAAATGTCTTTATTGTGTAGTTATTACATAATCACCGCGCCATCGCTTTTCATGCACGTCGCACGAAGCGCGCGAGGCCATGTTCTTTTGAAGCTTGTTTAAACCAAGGTATTGGCGTTTTAAGCTTCTTCAGCTGAAACTTTTTAAATGATAAGAATTATATATCACCACATGGGGGGGGGGGGCATCAGGATTTTAGAGCTGATTAGGTGGGGCATGGCCAAAAAAAGGTTGGGAACCACTGCTCTAGAGAAAAAAAATCTAACCCAACCGCCCTTCCCATATAATTCAAGCCGCCAAGTCCTGCAAATTTTGGAAGTGCTGGAAATATTTGGATTTTCAGTTTTTCATAATGAATAAATAAACCTAATGAACTTCAAGTAATTGTTATCATATTTCATTTTACAGCATTGAATTTGTTTCTGTGCCTGGAATTCTATCCCACCATCTAATCAATAATGTTGGAAAAATAAAACTATTTAAACAATATGAAATCATTTATCTTTTCCTAGCCTTTGTAAAAAAAACGACCCATACAAAATATTTACTGAGCTGCTAAAGCTCAATTTTATTGCCGATAGTTTTGCAAAATTTGTGACAGTGAAAATTGCAGCAAGTTATATTTATGTATAAATACCTAAGTTTAATTTATTAAGTTGTGGCATATTTTCATTATTGGACCACCTAAAGTTTAACTTTAGTTCTCTCGCTTCTACATTGAGAACAAAACAAATTGCATTGGCTTGGCTTAAGTTAACAGGAAAGTTACTGGATTGTGTGATAAGTAGTTAACAAATTATTGCCAAAAATAGGTGAAACATATCACCTAATTTGGCTCTTAAATCAGACCCAAAATTGTAATTTAGAATGCAAAATTAGATCATATACTGTATTTTGACCAACTAACTCTTTTGTGATTGGTTTGTTTTTGTTTCTATGTCTATGTATCTGGCTCTGTATCATTCTGCCACTGTAAAAGGATATCATGTTTAATAAAAATGAATTCAAAATGAGCTAAGGTCGTAATCAACTCATGAAGTTTAAACAATATCATCTACTGCTGCGAAAAGTCCAAGCAATTCATGGATGTCATCAGAAACCTCAGACTGCATTACAACTGTTATTCTCCACACATTCATAAACTGGGGATTTGTTTTAGGTTATTTTTTCCAGATAGTACATGCTAGGCATTGAGGTTGTGAAGTTTTCTCAACATGGTGCAAGAGAAATATTGGAGTTGATCCGATCAACATGAAAACTCAGCAACATAAGATAAGCTCTTTATTCAGCTGAGTCTTCATTGTGTCAAAAAACGTTGTATTAAATATCAGCTCTGGGTTTAATTCATATTGTATGATTGTAACTCATTAACACATGGACATAAAATTTCTCTGTTGAATGAAAGGCAAGACGTTGGGCTTAAAATACAGCGTAATTTCTCCTTACTATTGTTGAAATTTCTAAATTTTCTCTGCCACATGAAAATAAACACAGAATAGGGAATTCAAGAACCAGTCGACATCTGTTTAAGGTGGGATGGAAAAAAATTGATGGGAACCACAGAGGATGGTGGGTACATCGAATGAGCTGCCATAGGAGGTAGTTGAGGCAAGTAGTAGATCACATTTTAAAGACATTTGGACAGATACAAGATTTAGGGGGATATGAACCAGATGTAGGCAAATAGAACTGGCATAATTGGGGCATCTTGGTCAGCATGGACAAGTTGTGCTGAAGGACTTGTTTTTGCATTGTTTTACATTTTGACTATGACATTGCAATTGTCCAAAGGCACAAAAATAGCTGGGGTTTTTTTTTTAACAATAATTGAAGCTTGTTGTAATTTTTTCCCATATATTCAGCTCTTATTCAACAAACAAACAATATAGGTTTAGGGTAAGGAGGCACCAGTTGGCTTATTATATCAAATTCTTTAAACAGCATTTTGAAACAGATTTTACTCAATCAAGACTACAAAGAGTAATGAAGAATCCTGAGTAAATATGTCAAGGATGTCGTTTCTCCATAATAAAGTAACAAAGCTCCAAGAAGTGAGAAAATACTAGCACATATAGTAACTACAATGGTACAAAACACTCATCTACTGCATTCCACAAGCAAATTGTGAAGAATTGGTTTAACATTACAAGTAAAGTATGATCTATTCCATTCAACATATTTGTTTTTTTTCCAAATTCAGGCCTGGATAACGTTATACGGTCCTTTTCCTAATTTATATTTTACAATGCTACTCTGATTCAAAACAGGTTGATATATTAAATTTGTTGTTCAATAAAATGTAGAATCTGCCCATTTCTATCTGTAGTTTTAGAATGCTATTTCATTAATAGCAAAAGAAAGCAATTACATAACACCCACAAAAATCCCCCTTTAGTACTCATGATTATCCAGACGGTTTACAAACCTTTCAAAGAAAATAGTTGAAAGAAATCCAAGGAAGATAAATAGGTAAATACAAGCAGATTTTCTGGTGAGGATAGATTACAAAGTTGCAATGGACTTAATAAACAGCAATATGTTACCAAAATAACCAAGTAAGCGGAAGTTTAGGATAGTCCACCACCGATTTTCCAGCAGCCTTGGTTCCAGAGTCTTTTTGGATTAGCCATTTTGCAAGACCAACAGAGGCCATGGCCTCTGAGAGGAGTCCAAGGGCATTAGAACGGTCCTCCTAGGCCATCCAGGGGCCAAGATACCAACTCGTAAAGTCGGCCTCGGAAGACGGATCTGCCGGCTCCGGCCGGGCCAGAGATCCAGGAAGTGGCTGCAGGGGACAAATTTGACTCACTGATTGTCATGGAAATCTCTATTAGGTCAAGATTAACCCCCTCCAGGGGGACCTCCAGTGCGGATTTCAAGTGCGTACACGTAATTTTGTCTGGATTAAAGGAGGTGCTGAACCACCAGTTGCCAGAAAATCAGTGGACCTGTACAACTTTAGTTTAGTTTAGACACGGCGCGGAAACAGGTCCTTTGACCCACTGAGACCGCGTGGACCAGCGAACCCCGCACATTAACACTTTCCTACACATGCTAGGGATAATTTACTCTTATACCAAGTATACAAACCCAAGCCAATTAACCTACAAACCTGTAAGCCTTTGGAGTGTGGGAGGAAACCGAAGGTCTCTGAGAAAACCCACGTGGTCACGGGGAGAACGCACAAACTCCGTACAGACAGCACCCGCAGTCGGGATCGAACCCACGTCTCTGGCACTGCAAGTGCTGTAAGGCAGCAACTCTGCCTCTGCATCACTGTGCCACCCATGAAGAGGTTATATGAATAAGCAATTAATACCACTGTGCACTTCAGTATATATACAGTGATATAGATTTAGTGGTAAAAATAAATGGAAAGATACGCGTAAATGAGGCAGCAATAAATTGGTGGATTTTGCACATTACACTTATGATGGAACATAGACAGTACAGTGGGAAGGATCTTCAATGAATCAGATCAGCTTATCTCATTCATTGAACGGAACAGTACAGCACAGCAAGAGCCCCACTAGTCTTATGGCCAAAGCAAACTAATAAAGGTTTACTCTTCCAGTTTTCAGACAGTAAGACTACTGATTTTGAATACATAAGTGTTATTTTTGAAATAATTCTGACTGATGTTGCAAGTAGGTAAACTACATGTGAACAAACAGCAATGTTACCACAGTGCTGAGATTACACTGAAGTCCCAGATTGAAGAAGCAATAAAAACTATGCCCAGTGCATTTAAATTTTATCTGCTGAGCAATAATAATTGCAATTAGGTAATTTTATCATGAGTTCTGAAAATATGATAATAAAGTCTGAACATAATCTGGCTATATTAAATGGGTGTATTTTACTAAAGTATACTAAATATGTAAAAATCTATCTTTATGTTCGTTCTCAAGTGTAACATATTAATGAATTAAAAAAATATTTTTATTGTAGTCCTTATTGTGGATGGCACGGTGGCATAGTGGTAGAGCTACTGCCTTACAGCATTAGAGACCCGGGTTCGATCTGTCTGTGGGTTTGATCCTGACACATGACCTGCGTGGGTTTTCTTCGAGAACTTCGGTTTCCACCCACACTCCAAAGACGTACAGGTTTGTAGGTTAATTGGCTTGGTATAAATGTAAAATTGTCCTTAATTTGTGTAGGATAGTGTTATTGGTCGGTGCAAACTCGGTGGGCCAAAGGGCCTGTTTCCACCCTGCATCTCTAAATTAAACTAAACATATCAGGCAGCACCTTTTTCCTGCTTTATTGAAGACTGCAATAAATTGCAGAGCATTGTGGACGCATCCCAGACCATCACACAAACCAGCCTCCCTTCTATTGACTCCATCTACTCTTCACTGGCATCGGTCAAGCCACCAGCATAGTCAAGGATGAGTCTCATCCCGATCACTCCCTCTTCTCACCTCTCCCATCAGGCAAGAGGTACAGAAGTGTAAAAACATAAACCTCCAGATTCAGGGACAGTTTGTTCTCAGCTGTCATCAGGCAACTGTACAATCCTACTAACAAGTAGAGAGTGGTCCTGAGCTACCATCTACCTGAACGGAGACCCTCGGACTATCTTTAATTGGACTTTATCCTGCACTATACATTAATCCCTTGATCCTGCATCTGTACACTGTGGATGCCTCGATTGGAATCATGTATAATTGTTCCGCTGACTGGATAACACACAAAAAAGCTTGTCACTGTACCTCGGTACACGTGACAATAATCAAAACTAAACAAAACTAAATTATGAAGAGTAATTCATTCTGTTGTTTTCGCACTGCAAGAACCCTGGTGATATTGTTGCAATCAAGCAAAATTGCCTTCTGCTTGCCTCTTATTTTAGCATTTATGTTTCTACGGCCATTTTTCATATTATTAACAGAATGCTGTTATTCTATTCAGAATATTTGGGATTTATATAAACATAGGATTGTAGAGGACTAGACAAGACCATTACAAATGTTTATACAATTTAACAGAAATTATGTAAAGAACCCAAAGCTTAATATATTAAAAAATCACATCTTTTCATCAGTGATATGATAGACTAAATCAATGTGACGTGATCTGTCCCAATACCAGTACTTGAAGTATCAAACCTGGAAGTGTTGCATTTAAAAGATAGCTATCTAATTTAAAATTGGACTGGACAATGGTTTCCTTAACATATCTTTAGAAGTCAAAGTTAATTTCTTTTGCCAATCTGTCGACACTTAGCCTGCCCTAAACAAATAAGCAACAGGTGCTTTATGCTTCTGTCACTCATAATTCCTGTAATCAGTCTGCCCGTGTGATTTGGCAGTAAGTATTGCATCAATCAGCTGAGTCTTTTAATGCTGCTGCAACCATTAAAAACCTTTACAGAGGCACCCCGATCCTCTATCTGCATATCCCAGTGGGACGTCATGCTTGGGTCAGGCAATGCATGGATACACAACTTGCAAGACTGTGTTGAATTTCTGGTAAGAATAAGTAGGACAAAAGACACAAGCTTCTTCCCGCTTGTTATAAATGATGTGATGTGCCTTTGTGTAACTCCATACATCACTATCATTACTTGACTTGGATGTAATCAAACGGCAAATGGCAATAAACATTAGAGCACTGATTTAACTCAGTCATGGATGTAGTTATAATAATTGCCCTCATAAATATTCAGAAACATATGCTTTTGATTCTCCAAACTTAATCTATGCAGCTCCAAATGGCCTTACTTCCATCCCTGCTTTCTCATCTTGTCCGAAAACCTTGTGTTTTCGGACAAGAAATGTACCAGCTTGTGTTGCTCATAGGAACTTAAAAGCTGTAGAAATCCTTTAACCTTCACAATTTTTCTTTCTTCTTTAACTGTCTTTTAATAGTCAGTCTTGATGGTCCTCCCAGTTCATCCATTTGACTTTCAATATCTCCTTTTCAATTCTTCTCATTCTGTGCCATTTAGGAAATATGGACCCTCGCCCCAGTAATTGCCTGGAATGCTTTTTATTAGCTCTGGATATGTATCATTGCATAATTTGCTGCAATCACTTTTAGCAGAGCTCTCAGGCCCTTTGATTCCTTTGAAGACAATTCCATTTGAATAATTCTTGGATATTTTCAATGTCAAGGAGTAGCTGGCTGAACTTTCACTGCATGGATATTTTACAGGATATGATTTAATGTACTCTGTGCCACAGAAAGCACTATTTGCAGGTAATCTTTTACTGTTCCAAATCCAAGAAGATTAAGAAAAAGAGAAAGATGCTGTGGGCTAGGTGCCAGCCAACCCTGATTACCCAGTGTTGCTCTGGATACCTATTGTTATTGGAACTTCTGATTCACCAAAGTCATCATTGACAAAATTGAACATGGAATAATTTAATACTTTCCATAAGTTCCAAATCTGCTCTTCCAGCACACACTCACATCCCGACTTGTTGATTATCTCCAGCATTTGGTGCTTTTATTTCAGATTTCCAACCTTAGTCAATTGCATTTTGCTTTTTGAGGGAATATCTTACATCTATCAGTGATAGTAGGAAGCAATTTGTCCAGGAACATTTCTGTCTTCACAGACTTGGTGTGTACAATGATGAGGGGAATAGATAGGGTGAGTACACAGAGCTTTTTTTCCCCCCAGGGTAGGAGAATCAAGAGTGAGAGGACATGGGTTTAAGGTGATAGGGAAAAGATGTCAATAGGAACCAAAGGGGCAAATTTTTCACACAGAATGGGGTAGGTTTTAGGAATGAGCTGATAGAGGAAGGTACAATAATAATATGTAAAAGGCATTTGGACAGGTAGAGCTGCTGCCATACAGCACCAGAGACATGGGTTCAATCCTGACCTCGGGTCCGTCTGTACGAAGTCTGTACTTTCTCCCTGTAACCGTGTGGGTGCTCTGGTTTCCTCTCATATTCCAAAGCTGGCAGGCCACATTGGCGCAACAATGAAGTTGCTGCTTTAGAGAGTCAGAGACACGGGTCTTCTCTCCAGAGATGCTACCTATCCCACGACGTTACTTCAGCATTTTGTGTCTATCTTCGGTGTAAATCAGTATCTGCAGTTCCTTCCTCAATAAAGGGAATAACATTTAAAGCAAGTTAAAGTGCAATTAAATACAATTAAAGAGGGACTGAGGGTTTCCAATGAGGCTTAAGCCTTCCCTCTTGAATATGGCAAAATTATCATTCCACCCACCAAATTAAAATAGATTTACATGCTACACTTACAGTACACAGTGGGAACATCATGCAGTGATTGTGGGTTTTCTTTAAACATGTTTTTGTCATTTGTTTATACTCTTTATGATGTTCCCGAAATAATATCTTTCATACTACCGTAATATGTATTTCACCAGATGAACCCGACTATTTGCAGATTACATTTCCGCAATCCACAAAAATGTTTTAAACCAGTCAGCCACAAGAGTAAATGATCAAACAGCGTAGAGTTCAAAAAACCTCAGTTTGAAGCCGGAATCAGATTTTCTTCTGCCAGAGGACACCAAACATTGAATATTTCTGAACCCTCATGGTGTATTTCAAAAAATGTTATTTTTCATTTTAAAGAAATCATTTTATATTAAGACACGACCAAAAAAATAACAAAGTGCTGGAGAAATTCAACAGGCCAGGCAGCATGGAGTGAAAAGGACAGATGATATCTTGGGTCAGGGCCCTTTTTCAGACTCCTTTTTGCTCCAATCTTTTAGAATCATTCCAGTATGTGGAATTTGGGAGTAACATACCAACAATTATTTTCCACCAAAATATTCATGACTGTTTAATTATCATATGTACTGACAACTCTCACTTTAAAACTATGCCCTCCAGTATTGGATGTTTTCATCCTTGTTAAAAGGCTCTTAAATCACCATATGTTTTTTTACACGTTGCCACGTTGTTGTCCATTCATTTAGCTTGTCTACGTCCCCATGAAGTCTCTTGGCATCCTCTTCATGACTCACATTCAGAATTAATTTCATGTCATCAATGTGTTTGAAATGTTTTATTTGATGCCCTCAGCCTATTTGTTGGTAATTATTATGCATAGTTGGGGCTAAAGCATTAATCCTCATTGTATCTCATTCACTGTAGATCACCAGAAGCCATTGTTCCCATTCTTTTTCTTATATGTGTAACCATCTTACAATCTGGTAAGGTACACAAAAATGCTGGAGAAACTCAGCGGGTGCAGCAGCATCTATGGAGCGAAGGAAATAGGCAACGTTTCGGGTCAAAACCATCTGGTAACACTAGTATGTTACTCCAAATTCCACATATTGGAAGCTTGTTCACCAATCCTCAAAAATCTCTGAATGATTGGTCAAACATGATCACTTTCATAAATCCATGCTGTTTCAACGCAATCACATAATTATTATCTAAGTGTCATGATATCATACCTATATGTATTTGATTCCAGCATTTTCCTCAAATACGAGGCTGATAATTGTGTATATTTTCTTTTCCCCCTTTGTTAGATGGGTCATCCATCAGGAACCATCAGAATCTCTGGAATTTTGAAAGCTGGAAATCAGACATCCACTTTCTCATTAACTATCTCCTTCAAAACTGTAGTTCACAGGTGCTGGACATTTATTCATTTCAGGCTATACTAATTCCGTTTTATATTGGACCCTTGTTCTCAAGTATTTGCGAGAGTATTTTTCTGTGCAGCCAGATATAAAATATTTGTTTATTTCCTCCCATTTTCCTTTTCTGCATGATAACTGTGGGCGATGAAACACTGGAACTTTTGCTCTTTCATTCCCAGAGATACAAATGCACCTTTCAGAGGAGACAATTATTAATTTACGCCTTTGGCATTTCATGTAGTGCACTTGGTGTTGTTTCTGTAATAAAAATAATAAAACATTTTCACCTTAAAAGCTGTCGGTGGCTATTTCCAACATTCTTTTTATTTCTGATTGCTTTCAACTACAATACTACAAGGCAGAAACGACAAGGCACAATGGCACAGTTGGAGAGTTATGCCCCTGTCCCACTTAGGAAACCTGAACGGAAACCTCTGGAGACTTTGCGCCTCACCCAAGGTTTCCGTGCGGTTCCCGGAGGTTGCAGGTAGTGGAAGCGGGTAGGGAGACTGACAAAAAAAAGTAAACTTCCGGGAACCGCACGGAAACCTTAGGTGGGGCGCAAACTCTCCAGAGGTTTCCGTTCAGGTTTCCTAAGTTGGACAGGGGCATTACTGCCTTACAGTACCAGAGACCCAGGTATGATCCTGACGATGGGTGCTCTCTGTACGGAGTTTATATGTTCTACCCCTGACTGTGTGGGTTTTCTCTAGGTCCTCCAGTTTCATCCCACACTTCAAAGACGTACAGGTTTGTAGGTTCATTGGTGTCGGTAAAAATTGTAAATTGACCCTAATGTGCAGGCGAGTGCTAGTGTACAGGGATCGCTAGTCGACGCAGACTTGGTGGGCGGATATGGCCAGTTTCCACGCTGTATCTCTAAACTAAACCAAACCACGTTATGTATTTCACAAAGTTATCATTCTCTCCTCATACACTTGCCTTTTTTAACATTGCTTCAGACAGGTAAGCTCTGTAGAACAAACCTTTACTGCCATCAATCAATTGGCACCAATATCATCAGTGTCCACCTCATCACATATCATTCTCCTGTCTCTCCACCTCTACTTCTTCTGTGCAAGTAAACTCAAAATCTATTTGTTTTCTACGTTTTCTAAAGAGAATGGAAAAGAAAGATCAATGAAATGTTAACTTGTCCCTCTCTGGCTAACTACTACTTGATGTGTCAAATGTGTGATGTGTTTTTATTTCTAAACAATGTTGTTTCAAAGACTGAAAATTGCTTGGAGTGATGTAAAAGGAAACTTAATGTTATGTCTTTCATCACGTGGAGTCATCCTAAAAAAGGTCTTCTGCTCTAAGTTTGTTTCAACTATAAGTTAAGCTGGTCAACTATATATATTTGGACACAAAAAGTTGGAGTAACTCAGCTGGATAGGCAGCATCTCTGGAGAGAAGGAATGGGTGACGTTTCGCGTTGAGTCCCTTCTTCAGACCCGACCCAAAATGTCACCCATTCCTTCTCTTCAGAGATGCTGCCTGACCCGCTGACTTACTGTGTCTATCTTTGGTTAAAATCAGCATCTGCAATTCCTTCCTATATATTTTTGGAGAAACTATTAGTACTGTGTGACTTCAGATCTTTATAAAGATTAAATGTGAATGAAGATTCAAAAAACACAAGCCACAAGAAAATAGGAGCAGGAGTAGATCACTCAGTCCCTCAAGCCTGCCCCACCATTCTATATGGGGACACAAGGAATTGCAGATGCTGGAATCTTGAATAAAACCCAAAGTTCTGGTCAGGCAGTATCTATGGAGGGAATAGAACGGACTGGCGACGTCTGAATAAGGGTCCCAACCCGAAACGTCACTCCAGAGATGCTGTCTGGCTCGCCGGGTTACTCCAGCACTTCATGTTTTACACATCTTGGTTAATCTATGTTAGCTTCAACTCCTCGTCTATGCCAGTTCCCTATAACGTTATGTTGGTTTATTTTGACTTGAGCTAACACATGCACTGCCAGTCACACTAAGAGAAAAAATATCTTATCCTTTCAGTTTTTTTTTCTGGCATTACCAAAATACTTTCAGGCTAAGCTAAATATTTTGTAAACAGTTTGCTGTGCTGTAGCTTACAAATGATTTACTGGTGTGAGGCAGAGAAATGTACTCTCTTCGGATTCCATGGCTCTGACTTCAGTACATTTGGAGGTCAGTATTTGCACGTTTACAGTTTGGAGACACCATGCCCAATGCAGTCTGAAAATAACCAATGCAGCAGAGCAATTGAAACTTTATATGAACTCACATCACAAGAGGGAACAGAGACTTCAAGATCACACATATTATGAGCATCAAGCATTGGGTTACATAAATACACTAATGCACACTTCACTGGACAAATGTTTTCAGTTGGAACAACCTAACAACTGTGTTGGAAAATAAGCCCACTGATGATTTTCCTCAAAACGATGACATTGTCAGTATTTTAGTGATTGGATAAATACTATTGTGTGAATGGATAAATACAAGAGCACAGATGATCAACTCCTGCTCATGTTCCCCATGAAATTGGGTTATGGGAACTTTTAAAACCACTTGGAAAGACAGATTTGGGTAAAAATATCACATGATAGGCAGCATTTCATCCAATGCTCAATTCCACCAGTACTGCATCCTGGTTACCTATTTGTTGATCATGGATTTCCCACAGTTTCAATTCTTCTTATTTTCCCTTTGTTTGTTAATATTGCTATTATTGCTCCTTTCTCGACTTCTTTTCTCAAGATCCACTGTATGCCATGCATCTTTTTTCTGCTTGTCCATGGAACTTTTGTGTACAGCATACTTGCACAGCAGTATTATAAGACCGATCCTCTGATTATTCCGCCACCCCAGTGGTATCACTTGTCTTCATTAAGCCTTGTACTTAGTGGAGTTACACTACTGTCAGAGATAATATATTTTTAATGGTGGCTGTTTTCACAAATGGATGGAAGTGATTGATTGTCACTACTTTAAAAAAAATTAGAGAGGTTTCCTCAGTACTTTGGCCAAATTCCCCAAGCCTTGATTCTTTAGAAAGAATATTTATTTTAGGCCCACTGAGTCTGGGCCAACCAGTGCACACCACAAACACTAGCGCTCATCCAACACACAAGGGAGAATTTGCAATTTTCCCGAAGCCCATTAACCTACAAACCTCCACATCCTTGAATTGTGGGAGGAAACCAGAGCACCCAGAGAAAACCCACGTGGTCACATGGTTAACGTACAAATTCCACACAGGCAGCACCTGTAGTCAGGATCAAACGCGAGCCTCTGGTGCAGTAAGGCAGTAACTCTACCACTGTGCCACTGTACCGCCACTTGCCCTAACATACCTGTCTTAATCATTTCACTATATTCATTAAGTTTATTCTCCAAATATAAAACAACATTATTGCTGTTACATCAGCAAAGTCCCTTATTCACCAACATCCAGATTCCATGGCCACTCCACTCAATAGGCACTAAACATGATGTTTTAGCAGAAGCCACAGATATGCCCAAGTACCACAAATTCTGAGTCAGCTCTCTTCAGTTAATTAATTCTGGCTCCTTGCATAATCACCTAACAAGTCACAGCCTACTTGCTTACCAATTTATTTTATTTATTTATTTACCAAATGCAAATCCAATAGTAAAACTATGTTAAATAACGTACTGCTTAATATGAACCCCCCCCCCCCCCCCTTTACTCACTAAAGCCCACAAACTCCGTAGACAGTGCACTGAGTGGGCGTTGGATGCTGATCTGCAACACCCTGTGGCTTAGCTTTTCGAATGACTTAAGACCATGAAAGATTTCTCTGTGAGACAAATACTACTTTTAGTAAAAGGTTCAGTTTTGGTTTTAGAGTCATCTTCAGTTCATTGAATCATTGGGTGGCACAGTAATGCGGTTGGTAGAGATGCTGCCTCGTGCCACCAGAGACCATGGGTTCAATCCTGACCTCGGGTGCTGTCTGTGTGGAGTTTGCACATTCTTCTGCATTAATCTCCTCTGCTTGCTCCGGTTTCCTCACACATCCCAAAGACGTGCGGGTTGGTAGGTGAATTGGCCTCTGTAAGTTTGGCCGAGTGTGTGATGTATGGGATAACATCGAACTGGAATGAATGGGTGATTAATAGTCCACATGGACTCAGTGGGCTGAAGTGCCTATGTCCATGTTGTATCTTTCAATCAATCATAATTTCACCTTTGTGATTTTTAAAAAGCGTTTGGGAAAACATTGAACGGTTACCTCCCTCAAGAAAATGTACTCAATTTCAGGCTTAATTTGTGCCAGATTGCTGCCTGCACTCAAAACAGAAAATTAACCAGGTTGAACAGGTATATATATATCACCCATAATAACAGTTTTTAAACTGATTGACAACTCACTCCAATTCATTTTAAATGAGATTTGCATTGAGCATAAATTTCAGATCTATCCCACAGAATTAATGGGCTAAAGTTGTCTGAGTGCTGGTTCGTTGCTATTTTACCCAAAGCATGAACCCATACACCAAACGTCACAGTTCTGTGAAGGGGAATATTCAAATACACATTATGGACAGAGATAACAAATAGTTTTAAGTCAAGTCGAGTTAATTTTCATGAGCACATGTACAATAAGGTCCAAGTACTATGGAAACCTCCAACCCCAAGCTTGCTACCTCAGTTTACAGATAAAATAGTTTTATCTTTATTGATTTCATTATATAAGTATACATAAAATAGAAGCTATAATAATGGATCATTCAACAGCTCAGAAGTTAGACACAAAATGCTGGAGTAACTCAGCAGGACAGGCAGATCTCTGGATCGAAGGAATGGGTGATGTTTGGGTCGCGACCCTTCATTCTTATTTCTGCTCTGCCACCAATATGATGTTTCAAATCAAGTCAAGTTGAGTTTAATGTCATATGCACACATACAGCTATGGTGAGGCACTTCAATTGTGCCTCAGTGTCACTCTCATCCACGTATGCCTTGATTCTCTTAATATCTCTGCCTGATGAAAGTGCTCCTCAGCCCCATCCTGCCCGTCCAACCACATATTTTGAGACTGACCAAATATCATTCTGGGCACTGTAGCCAGGGAAAACATAAACTTCCCACCTACCCTTTCAAAAACCTATATAAACGTACCTTTATGACATCACCTCTCATTCCTTTGAAATCAAAAGAATAATGTCTCAATTGCTTAATTTCTCCTCACTTACAATAAATATGATATTGCAAGAATCAATCTGGCGAACCTTTGCTGAACTCTCTCAATTGCAAATATATTCTTCCGCAAGATTGAAGAACAACCTTGTATGTGATACTCCAAATCTGGTTTGGCTGGGCTACTGTATGTTATCGGATGACGATGTTCCCACACTTGTAATCAAATCCTCTAACAATAAAGGCCAACACAAAGTTTCCTTTCTTAATTTTTTTGCTGAACATGTATATTAGTTTCCAGTGATTCCTGTACTAGGATATCCATAACCTTTTATCAACTTGGATATGTAGGGAATGGAGGGATGTGGATCACTTACAGACAGAGAAGATTAGTTTTACTTTGTTTCGTGTTCAGTAAAGACATTGTGGGCTGAAGGGTCTGTGCCTGTGTGTACTGTTTTATGTTCTATGTTCTTCAACCAATATAGTTGAATGTACATGAGACTCAGAAAAGTGTTCGTATCTACATGAGGCGCCGCCTCGAGAGGGCAACATCTATTATCAACGATTCCCACAATCTGGGGTCTGAGGACGCAACCCTGAGGGGTTCCTGTGTTCAGGGTGAGGGGATAGGAGGTATATCTCCCCATCTTGACCACCTAGGGCCTGGCGTTGAGAAAGTCCAGGACCCAGGCACACTGGGGAGTGTTCAGCCCCAGTTCCAGCAGCTTCTCAGCAAGTCTGGTGGGGATTATGGTGTTGAAAGCTGAACTGAAATCAATGAACAGCATCCTCGCATAGCCCCCCTTCTGGCTGTCAAGGTGAGAGTGGTGTGCAGAACCTGGGAGACCGCATCATCCGTAGATCTGTTTGGACGATATGCGAACTGCAGCAGGTCCATGGTGCGAGGGAGGAAGGCGCAGATGTAGTTCTTGATCAGCCTCTCGAAGCATTTCATGACTACCGAGGTGAGAGCCACTGGTCGGTGCACACATTCTCGGTGTCCGAGCACGACGTGAGGAGGGTAGTCATTCAAGCAGGCTGGAGAGGCATCCTTTGGCACTGGTATAATGGTGGATTCTTTGAAGCAGGAAGGGACCACGGACTTGGCCAGGGAGAGGTTGAATATTGTGGTGAGCACTGGAGCAAGCTGATTAGCACAAGACTTTAGTCCTCGCCCAGATATACCATCTGGGCCTACAGCTTACCTCATGTTTACACACGTCAGAGCCCTCCTCACGTCGTGCTCAGACACAGCGAATATGTGCACGTCCCCAGCGGTGGACCTCCCTCCACCTGGCGGTGCTGTTAGCTTGCGAACAAGGAGTGATGTTGCTCATCTCCAATCGTGCGTAAAAAGAGTTCAGGTCATCAGCTAAGGAGGTGCCGGCACTCCCAGTTGAAGGGGGGTTGTTCTGGTAGTTAGTTATAGTCCGTTGCCCCTGCCAAAGGCATCTGGTATCCCGCTGCTCCATCTGCAATGCACTCCCTGTACACACATGACTGTGTTACCAGGTTCAGCACCAACTCCATCATCAAGTTTGCTGATGGCACTGTGGTGGTGGGCCTGATCTCTGATAACGATGAGAAAGCCTAGCTGGAGATGGTGGCTGACCTGGCACTCTGGTGTCAGGACAACAGCCTCCTCTTGAATGTCACTAAAACTAAGGAGCTGATTGTTGACTTTAGAAGGGCTCTACAACCGAGGACGTACATGCCCCTGGAGATAAATGGGACTACTGTGGATAGAGGGATAGACATGGACAACACACACTGCCACACTGGTGAGGAAGGCAAGGCAGCGCCTTTACCACCTCATGCAGCTGAGGAAATTCAGAGTCTCTCTGAGGATTCTTCAGTCCTACTCGGGGGCTGTAGAAAGCATCTTGTGCGCTAACATCACAATCTGGTTTGGGAACAGCTCTGCCCAGGACAGGAAGGCTCTGCAGAGAGTAGTGTGTTCAGCCGAATACACAATGGGAACTACACTCACCTATACACCAGGAGGTGCAGATCCAGTCCCAGCAAATTCATGAAGGACCCCTACCACCCCAGCAATGGACTGTTCCAGCTGCTATGGTCAGGCAAGCGTCTCTGCTGTCACGTTGCGAAAACAGAGAGGATGAGACAGAGTTTCTTCCCACAGGCCATCAGGACTGTAAACTCTGATCTCACCAGGGACTAATTTACTGTTGTGTCTTTTTTTTTGTTTTCTAAAATGTAAACACTGGTTCTGTTCTGTTCTGTTCTGTTGTATTTGCACAATCCACAGGCATTGCCACTTTCATTTCACTGCACATCTTGTATGTGTATGTGACAAATAATGTTGACTTCACTTGACTTGATCTGTATTCTCACTGCCAGCATTGAGCAAGAGGCAGAGAGAAGCCAGAGGTCCCACACCAGCAGGTTCAGGAGCAGCTATGTTCCTACAGTTATGATCTGGACTGCACAACCCTAATCCCACTTCAGTAATGGAACGCTACAGTCCACCTCTTGCATTACCATATAACCATATAACAATTACAGCACGGAAACAGGCCACAGACTTGTTTTCTATTTGTCTATCTATGTTTACACTGGTGGCTTGATTTTTGCACAGTCTTTTTCTTTTAACTGTCTTGTACAATTTGAGTGCAAATTATATATAATTTAAATATAAATTAATTTTCCGAGTGTTGTCTGTATGTACATGTCCATGTCTGTGATGTTGCTGCAAGCAAATTTTCATTGTACTGTAACTCAACATTCAACATTCAACAATAAATTCAACTGGACTTGACTTGACTTGAAGTATGGTTTATTCAACAACAGGCTATGAAACTCTACGAAGCTTTGTTGCAGCCAGAGAGCATTTTGCTCCTCTGTTCGACATGCAGAGTGGAGGATTAGACCTGCTGAGATTTCACTCAGCTCTGTTGTGGATTCTCTTCACTGAGAGTCACAGAGTTATACAGCTCAGATTCAGGCCCTTCAGTCTACCAAGTCCCCACCCATCATCAACCACTCACTTAATCCCATTTTTTAATCAATCCATATTCTGATCAACTTCTGCACTCCCCTATTGCTAGGGTCAACTTGCAATGGTCGATCTACCACCCTGCACGTCTTTGGGATGCGGGAGGAAACTGGAGGACCCGGAGAAAGCCCACACCGTCACAAGGGGAATGTGCAAACTCCACATAGACAGCACCCAAAGTCAGGATTGAAGGCAGGTTGCTGGAATTATGATGCAGCAGTTTTGCTAGCTGTCTCCTCTGTCATCCTGGCCACTTATCAGGTCAGGTCTGGTGCAGATGCTACACCCTTTGATTTTAATGGGGCATTACAGGGCACAGATTTAGGAAGCAAGGGGCAAGATCATTTATTTTTTCTCCTTAATATTATTTTACTTTAATTATTTTTGGATGTTTTTATTGTTAACTTTTCTCATTTAAAAAATAAGTTTTAATTTACCTGGGACCCAAAATATAGCACAGAAACAGCCCCGTCAGCCCACAATGTTTGTGCCCCACATGGCACATAATCTGATCTCATCTGCCTGCACATGATCCATATCCTTCCATACACTGCATATTGAGTGCATCTAAAAGCATCTTAGACACCACCATTGTGAGTGCCTCTAAAACCGCCCCTGGTAGTATGTTCCAGGTACCCACTACGTTTTGTGTAAATAACTTGTCCTGCACATCTCCTTTAGACTTTGACCCTCTCATCTTAAAGCCATGCCCTCCAGTCTTTGATACTTCCACCCAGGGAAAATGTTTCTGCCTCTGTACTCTATCCATGACTCTCATCACTATATATATTTCTACCAGGTCTCCCTTCAGCCTCTGGTACTCCAGAAAAAACAATCAAAGTCTTTAGACTTTAGAGATGCAGTGTGGAAATAGGCCCTACAGCCCACCGAGTCTGGGCCGACCAGTGATCACCTTGTACACTAGCATGATCTTTTAATACAATCATCCCACAGCAGTTGGTGGAGAAGCTGAAGCTGTTAAAGGTGGATACTGGCACTTGCAACTGGGTCCTTAACTTTTTATCACAACGGCAGCAGACAGTCAGGGTGGGCAGTCGGACATCAAGAACCATCGCTGTGAGCACTGACTCACCCCAAGGCTGTGTCCTAAGCCCCCTGCTGTTTAGTCTGCTTACACATGACTGTACTGCTAGACTCAGCAACAACTATATCAACAAGTTCGCTGATGACACAGCAGTGGTGGGTCTCATCAGCGACAATAATGAGTCGGCGTACAGGATGGAGATGGAGCTGCTCACAGAATGGTGCAGATCCCACAACCTCTCAATGTGGAAAAAACTAAAGAGATGGTGATCGACTTCAGGAGGGTTGGAAAACAACATCACACTCCACTGCATATTGATGGAGCTGCTGTGGAGAGGGTCAGCAGTGTGAAGTTCCTAGGACTCCACCTGGCGGATGACCTGACCTCTACGACCAACACCACAGCAGTGATCAAAAGAGCTCAGCAGCGGCTCCACCCTCTCTGGAGACTAAGGAAAGCAGGTCTCCCCACTGCTCATCTAAGGACCTTCTACAGGGGCACCATCGAAAGCATAATGACCTACGGCATCACTTCCTGGTTTGGGAGCTGCAAGGCTTACGAACAATATCAACTCAACAGGATAGTGAAGACAGCCAGCAGGATCATTGGTGCCCCACTCCCTTTCCTGTTTGAGATCTACACAAAGCGGAGCATCAGTAGAGCCATCTCCATCATCAAGGACCCCTACCACCCATCACACCACATCTTCTCCATTCTGCCATCTGGGAAGAGGTACAGGAGCATCAGCTGCAAAACCAGCAGGATGCTCCACAGCTTCTTCCCACAGGCAATATGACTGATTAACGGACTGTGTCCCCTCCCCAAATATCGTTCACCAACACATTCAACCTCGTCCATACTTTGACAGCTAGGCACCTGTCAAAGCAAAGCCACTGTTGGTCGGAATATCTGTTTTTATTCTATTGTACATTTTAGGCCTACTTTCTGTTTTTAGACATGGTAATTATAATTTGTTTTTAAAGCTCTATGTATTTATCCTTTTTTACTAACTACACTGAATGGAAACTGATCGAGCAACGTTTTTTAGTTTCCTCTGTGTATGCAAGTACTCAGTGAAAATGATATTAAAGAAATACTGAATACTGAATCCCACACACTAGGGACAATTTACAATTTATAGGAACCAATTAACCTAAAAACCTGTACATCTTTGCAGTGTGGGATTGTAAAACATAGCACCTGGAGATAACCCACGTGGTCACAGGGAAAAAGTACAAACTACATACCAACAGCACCCGAAGCCAGGGTCTAACCCGAGTCTCTGGCGCTGTAAGGCAGCAACTCTACCGCTGCACCACCGTGTCTCTCTTTGCAGCTAATACCCCCTAATCCATGCAGCATACTTCTATTTTAGTGGATGTTCGGAGAATACCAGAGACATATAACCACTATTAAAATCACTTCATATTTTTACAATCAACAAAGACTCCACTTACTTCCGCCATCTTTGCTGTTTGTCAGAGGCTGTCAGGAAAGAGGGGTCTTCTATGTGCTGCCCAATACCCTGTTGTCTGCAATGCTAGAAGCCTCTGAGATACGCTGTTTGCATCCGGACCAGGCAATTTTAGGGCGGCACGATGGCACTGCGGTAGAGTTGCTGCCTTACAGCGTCAGACACCCGGGATCAATCCTGACTATGCATGCTTGTCTGTACAGAGTTTGTATGTACTTTCTGTGACCTGTGTGGGTTTACTCCAGGAGCTTTGATTTCCTACCACACTCCAAAGGCATACAGGTTTGTAGGTTAATTGGCTTGGCATAATTGTAAATTGTCCCTAGTGTGTGTAGGATAATGCTAGTGTAGGGAGATTGCTGGTTAGCACAGACTCGATGGACTGAAGGGCCCGTTTCCCCGTTGTATCTCTAATCTAAACTGTAGGATTACGATCACCGGGTAAGGAGACTATTGGAAAAATATAACCTGCAAACCAGTTGTAAGGTGAGATGGCGTGGTAAAGGAGTGGTCAGTAGCAGAGATACGCATCAGTGCTCTGGCTGAGGGAACTCCTGTAATGTGCAGAGAAACTAAAGAAACTTTGTTTGGTCAGCATCCGAGCGGAGAAGATTCAGAGAAGTTTAAATAGGAGTGGTCAGAATTGTGAATGGTTTTGACAGAGAGTGAAGGGAGAAACTGTTTTCACTGGCAGGGAGGTCAGTGAGCAGATTTCAAGGTTATTGCCAAGTAGCCAGAGGGAGGATGAGGATTTATTTTTGCAGTATGGATTGTGAGCTACTTTGCCCCGGCTGCTGGTGAGGGGGGAAGCCAATTCAATGTTAACTTTCAAGAAAGGATTTTATGATGCTTGGAGGAGCTAGGCTGTAGTGAGGAGGAGAAGTATGGATCTCATGGATAACTGATGAGGCACAATGGGTTGAATAGTCTTCTCTTGTGATGTATGATTCATGATTCTGTTCTATGCATACGGAAAGCACTAAGTCTGGAGTTTAAATTACCGGGGAAAATATTTTTTTGTTCGAACATATCGGGCGGCAAAGTGGTGGAGTGGTGGAGTTGCTGCCATAAATCGGCAGAGATCTATCCCGACTAGGATCTCCGGGTGCTGTCTATACGGAGTTTGTACGTTCTCCCTGTGACCGTGTGGGTTTTCTCCGAGTGCTCCAGTTTCCTCCAAAGACGTACAGGTTTGTAGGTCAATTGGCTTCAGTAAAAATTGTAAATCGCCCATAGTGTGTCGGATAGTGCTAGTGTACGGGGTGATCGCTAGTCGGCGCGGACTCAGTGGGTTGAAGGGCCTGATCCACGCTTTATTTTTAAAGTCGAATGTTGAAAGTCTGAACATCGCTCAAAGAACAGTATAGCACAGGAACAGGCCCTTCAGCCCATTATGTTCCAAATACGATACCAATATAAATTAATCTCCTCTGCCAGT
Organism: Leucoraja erinaceus; assembly: GCF_028641065.1. NCBI lineage: Eukaryota > Metazoa > Chordata > Chondrichthyes > Rajiformes > Rajidae > Leucoraja > Leucoraja erinaceus. The sequence continues at coordinate 29,376,527 of NC_073393.1, read as the reverse complement.
ACATGATCCATATCCCTCCGTCCTCATGCCCATCCCATTGGTATATTGAAGCAATGTGGCACATTCCCCAGAATACGTTGTGGTGGCCCATCCGTAATGGCAATGGTGGGTTATGCAGTCTCAATTCTGGTGTGTTCTGACATGGCTCACGAGTCAGAGAAAAGGGCTGCACAAAAACCTGTGTGTGAATGCTTAAGGTGGGAAAGTTGTTGCCCTGTAACAACCCCACCCTCTCGGCCGCAGAAGTCAGAGTCCAGTGGTATGAAAAATCATCACGACTGGAGACTTCTTGGCTACAGTGGATGGTCATGTCGTCTTTAGTGCTCCGACTAGCATTCACATTCCCCAGTGCATTGTTGCATCGCCTTTCCAGACATTGGTTCATACAGATCTCTTCCGCCTGGTCCGCCAAAGCAGACTTTCCATGAAGGATGAGCATGTCCCACTGGATTACATGGTACCAGTTGCAAGGCCACGCCTTGGCCTGACAGAATGCACAGATGGAGAAACTCCATGCTCTCATGCATACTGTGTATTGATTTACTGGATTCAAGTGGATCTTGAGTTTGCACCATTGCCGCCTGGATCTGTGTCCTATTTCTCATAGAGTCATAGAATTATACAGAATGGACACAAGCCATTCAGTCCACCATGTCCAGGGGAACTCATCAATTTTAACCCCATCTTCCAGCATTTGGTCCATAGCCTCCCCAGCCAAGGTGATTTAAGTGCTCCCCTTGATACTTATTAAATTCTGATCGCAATTCACAATGACTGGGGTTAGCTCCTGATATTCCTGCAATAAATATGTTTGCAATGTGTTTGTGGCGAGAATCTAGAAATGAGAATCATTAAATGACATTTAGTTACAGCAATACTTCTATCGTGTATATTATAGAGCTATGGGCTGGTTAATTACAGTGCCTTTTCCTGATCTTTATGCCAGTTTGACATGCACACAGTGGTGTACACATTGCAACTGAGCAGCTACTACTGTATTATGCATTTGATGCATGCAATTGCACATGGATTTCTACCTTTTTCCTCCAGTTCAAACTACAAAGTATAATGGGAGGGCAGGTTTGCCACAATGATATGATTGATAGGCAGGAAGGACATACAGACTGCTGTCTCAGAAATATATCTGAATACCTTCATTTATTCATTCACCCACTTTCTTTTCAGATGGGTTGTGGAGTAGCACTGGAATTAGCCACTAATTTTGCAGTTGCAATTTAAACATCGGTGTGATTTCTTGAAGCTCTTGTTGACAGAGAAGGGAAGATAGACACAAAATGTTGGAATAACTCATCAGGTCAGGCAGCACCTCTGGAGAAAAGGAATAGGAAAGGTTTCGGATCGAGACCTTTCTTCAGACTGAGAGCCAGAGGAGAGGAAAACTGGGGGCATGTAGAGGCAAAAATAACAAAAGAATGAAAGGTATCAAAAGAACAAGTCAAGGCCTGCAAGGATAATCAAGGAAAGGTGGAGCCCACAATGGTTCATTGTTGGCCATGGAAGAGGTGATGCCGAGGGGGTACGAACAGTGAAACTAAGCAGAACAACAGTGAAACTAGTAGTATGACTAGGGTGGGGGAGGGCCAGAGAATGCAAGGGTTACTTAAAATGAGATAAATCATTATTCATACCGTTGGGTTGTAAGCTGCCTAAGTGAAACATGAGGTGCTGCTCCTCAGTTTGCATTTGGCCTCACTCTGACAGTGGAGGAGGCCCAGGATAGAACGGTCAGTGTGGGATTGAGAAGGGGAGTTTAAGTGTTCGGCAACTGACAGATCGCGTAGGCCAAGGCATATGATCAGTTGCATCTAGGACACCACAATGCACCGCCAATAATCATCAAACACGTTAAGATATGCTTGCATGCAAATACATCTGTTCAACATACGCTTACAAATCAAATATAAATTACTATGCATGTCTCTAAACCCTGATATAAAAGGTGGAATTTTAAGGCCCAGGAGTGCAGCAGTTTAGGAACAGCTAGAGTGTTAAATTCAGGGAAACGTCCAATACATCAGGAATCCACCAATTTCCACTGAATATTTCATTGTTTGAACTTTTCACCCGCATTTCCCTTCAATGATGCAACAGTCTTTGGCTCAAATGTGCGACAACTTCATAAGCCATCTATACTTATGGGTGGATTTTAAGTTCAGGATGAACAAGGGGAGATGGTTGAATAGTACATGGGAGACCAATAAATCAATTTGAAATCAATCCTTTCATCCAAGTCACCAGGATATGTTATTATTTCTTTGTTTTCGCTCCAAATAACACAAATTGGGTTGATGACCGCCCATGCAATGCAATTTTGAGTCCAGGTTTTAAAAGATCACTCCAGCTGTGCAATTTTAAGGGTTGTAATTTCAGAGATAAAGTGAATGAAATGGAAGAATGGAGTTAAGACTGTCCAACTATGCATCTTTGTCCAGTTATACCTTTCTAGATATTCACAGACACCTGTGAGAATTTGAGGAACAATACGCTTATTGCGATGGGAGAATAAGATAGAGGGGGCACCAGGAAGGTAAAAGTAGTGAGAGAGATTAATAGCCTCCATCAAAATGATAACAGGCAGCCTTGGAAGCCTAACCTCCTTAGTCAAACCGCACGTCAAAAACCTTGGTGTGATATTTGACTCCGCATTAAAGTTTGACAAGCAAGTCAACTTTGTGGTAAAAGCTAGTTTCTTCCAGGTTTGTACCATAGCTAAAATCAAACCATTCCTCCAATTCAACCACCTTGAAAAAAATCATCCATGCATTCATCTCCTCCTGCCTTGACTACTGCAACCCCCTATACACTAACTTCAGCCAATCATCCCTATCCCGCCTGCAATTGGTTCAAATTGCCGCAGCGAGACTTCTGACGGGTTCTCGTAAAAGGGACCACACCACCCCCATTCTGGTCTCTCTCCAATACGGTACAGAATCAACTTCAAGTTCCTCTTATTCATATACAAAGCCCTTAACGGGCTTGCCCCCCCCCCCACCCCCTTCATATCAAAAATCTTCTAACCCAACATCCTACCTCCAGATCCCTCAGGTTGCCGACTTGGTGCTACTGACTATCCCACGGTCTAGGTCTAAGCTCAGGGGTGACCGCACGTTTGCGGTTGCAGCACCTAGACTGTGGAACAGCATCCCTCTGCTCATCAGAACTGCCCCTCCATCGACTCCTTCAAGTCGGGGCTCAAAACCTATTTCTACTCCCTAGCGTTTTTGATGCCCTCTGTGGGGGCGCTGTAAACAGTTTATGTATGTATTGTTAGATCTGTGTACCATTGTATGTGGCACATTAGTACCTGCACTGATGTACAGCACTTTGGTCAACATGAGTTGTTTTTAAATGTGCTATACAAATAAAATTGATTGATTGATTGAATGATTGAGATGTATGAAGTGTGGTGTCATGTATTTGTTGGAGGCGGAAGATCGGTCAGAACCATGCTGTACTTACCTTTTTCCTGATCCGCACATAATTTCTACCCTGCGTAGGAAGGAACTGCAGATGCTGGTTCTGAAGAAGGGTCTCGATCATAATTTTAACCTCCCTTTATTAACTTGATAACCCTCCTCAAGTGTTTCAATGTTCACCTTACCTTACACCCATCTTTCTCTGTCCATTGCATACTTCATTAACTCAACATACAATGTGCTGGAGGAACTCAACATGCCAGGCAGCATCTGTGGAGCGAAATGGACGGACTAGGCAAATGGCAGGGAGCAATGGACTTGAATCCCAAGAAATGTCTGAACTTCAATGATCTTAAGGTTCTTGCCATTAATTTCTTCTTACATTTCACATCCCAAATTGTAACGTTTCACAATTGTCTAGATTAAATACCATCTGCCATATCTCTGCCCATGTTCCAGCTGATCTATATCCTGCTGTTTCATTTCACAACCTGGTTCACTGTCCACAATCCACTATTTTTTATGTTTGCCTGCAAAATTACTAATCTGTCCACCCACGTTTTCATCCAACTCATTTGTATATATCATAAACACCAGAGAGCCAGCACTGATCCCCGCAGAATCCCACTGGTCACAGACCTCCAGCCAGAATAACACCCTTCCACCACTCCGTTTTATCTTCAATGGCCAAGCCAAATTTGAATGCAATCTACCAAGGCACCATGTGCCTTGATCCTTTGGATCACCCCACCAGAAGGGAATTGATCAAATGCTTTACTGAAGTTGGTTAATATAGAACACGTATTGAAATCTCCCTTTTGATATTTTACTCACAGTAAAATGTGAGTTTATTATTTTAGTTTTTGTGTTCTTTTTACTAATCTGGCCTTCCTTACATTTAAAGGAACTTGGTAAATAGAAGCCAGATATTTTTCAGTTTTTTATCTGAATGCAATAGAGTTTTATTGCTCCATTTTTTTTGCACAGGGGAAGGTCATTTGTGGTCATCGATCTGAGCATGTTATTAATATTATGAAATCATGCAACAGCAACTTCATCTCATAGACTCATACAGCTTGGTTATTCTATATTTTCCCTTGGAATTCCAGTTGCCCTGACGACATCTGTTTCTGTGGTTTTCTATGATTCCACTGACTATTTCTCAGTTTGTGTAAGGTCATTTGGTATCTAATCTTTCTGAAGAACTAGCTGAAAGTGATGAATGACGCCAGACACGTCTAAAATTACTAATTATTACAATCACATGAACTTACCTTGCACGTACACCCTTCCTTCTCTATCCATTGGCTCTCCATTGACCCCAAACAGCATTGTGCTGAAGTAATATTCTTAATATTTAGTTGTGAGTTTGGCTGAACTCTTTCAATTGGTCTCTTAAGGAAAAATATATTGAGATAGGTCTTAAGATGGTTTAGATCCCAAATGTTGTCTTTGTTGGATGTTGCTTTAAAAAGTTTGATTTGCCTTACAAACTGTTCTTCTGAGTTATTAAAGATAGAGTGGAAAAGATGGAAATAACTGGATTTCAATTTTTCGACAAAAAACCTTCTTCTGTTATTGCTACTAGGATTAATTTCTCAGCATGATGTGTGGAGTGTGATAACTTCTCGGAAATATCTTATGTCAATGACTAATGTGGTCATGGATTTATACTGTAAGGTAAGTATGTATGCACACAATACGCTCTAACAGGGATACAATACTAAGAAACTGGGAGAAGCATTGAAAGCTGTACAGACATGTATATGACACTCCCAAAGGCCCTTCCACTCATTGTGAAGTTCTAGCCCTGGTTTGACTTCCCAAAATGCAACACCTCACACTTATCTGCATTAAACTCCATTAATCATTCCTCAGCCCACTTGCCCAACTGATCAAGATCCTGCTGGATTATTTGATAACCATCTTCGCTATCCATGATGGCTCCTACTTTAGTGCCATCTGCAAATTTACTAAACATGCCTTCTGTATTTTCATCCAAATTGCTGCTATAAGCCACATATAGCAGTGGGCCCACCACTGATCCCTGAGGCATGCCACTAATCACTGGCCTCCAGTCCCAAAAACAACCTTCCACCATTATGCTCTGCATCTTTCCATGAAGATAATTCAGTCGGCTAGATTTCCCTGGAACCCAAGCAATCCAATCTTCCAGAGCAGCCTACCCATCATGCAGAATCTTATCAAATGCCTTGCTGAAGTCCATATTGATAACATCTTTGACCTCATCAATTTGTTAGTTACCTAATCAAAAAACTCAATCAATTTCATAAGACATGATCTCCCAATACAAATCCAAGCTGACTATCTCTAATCAGCCCCTTATCCAAATGCACAAATATCTTATCCCTTAGAATACTGTCCAATAACCTGTCTACCACAGATGTTAGGCTCTGTGGTATATAGTTCCTATATTTGGGTTAAAGTTTCCTGGCTTTTTTTTCAGCCCTTCTTATATAGAGGTACACCATTAGCCACCCACCAGTCTTGTTGCACCTCACCCATGTCTAATGATGATGATTCATATATCACAGCCAGGGTGCCCGCAATTTCTTCTCCAAGTTCCCACAGTGTCCTCGGATATACCTTACTAGAACCAGGAGATTTCTCTTCCTTCAAACACCTTAAAGCGCTTTCTCACGGGGCGACTTGACGCAAGGTGTAACCAGAGTGAAGTGGTCGTGGTCTAGCACGATATCACACGATATAACGGGGGGTAGATAAAGAGTTCCCACGGTACTCGGCATTTCTGTTATTTGTGCGAGTGACTTGTCCGTCTCCCGAGCTTTCCCGTTAAATCTTGAATGAACATTGTGAACTGTGAAGTGTCATGTGGCACAAATGATGTCACTTTTTTTTTCATACACTATAAATATCCTCCCTTGGTTGAATTGGCTCATTTGGAGACATGCCTGCACTAATGCCGTGACTTTACTGCAGGAAGATGCCACATTACTTAGACGATGTTTATTGCGTCCAAGTTTAAATTTCCAACGTGTGTTTCAGAAGTACCACAGATCCCCACCTTTCTAAATTTCTATCTGGCAGTGTTTTCTGTCTCAGGAATTTCAGCCCTTTGTCTATATTTGATGACAGTAACTACAGACAAAGGGCTGAAATTCCTGAGACAGAAAACACTGCCAGATAGAAATTTATAAAGGTGGGGATCTGTGGTACTTGTAAAGAGTCAGCGCAGAATGCTTGATAATAAAAAACTGTCTGAATCAGCAGGTTAGACACAAAATGCTGGAGTAACTCAGTGGGCCAAGCAGCATCTCTGGAGAAAAGGAATAGATTCCATTTTTGGTCGGGACCCTTCCTCGGGATGATTGTAGGGGGGAAACTGGAAGCAAGAAAAGACCGGGACAAATCAGGGCCAACAACAGATGACCTCAGCAGGGTATTTTGAAGAGGGGTCCCGACCCGAAATGTCGCCTAACCCTTTCCTCCAGAGATGCTGCCTGACCCACTGAGTCACTCCAGCACGTTATGTCTATATTTGGTTCCCTGATAGGCCAATTGTTGGCTAGGGTTAGTGTGATCCCAAGAGGGGACCATTGTTGCAAACCTTGGCCTGTTTAACCGACATTTACTGCATGGGGGGGCAGGAGGGGGTGGGCGGGGGAGAGAGAGAGAGTGTAAGTTACCTAAAATCAAATAATTCAATGTTCATAGTGAACACAGACACAAAATGTTGGAGTAACTCAATGGGTCAGGCAACATCTCTGGAGAAAATGAACAGGTGGCGTTTGTGTCTATCTTCGGTAAAAACCAGCATCCGCAGTTCCTTCCTGCACAATGGATCTCAGTGTCAGTCTCTGACTCCCGTTGGCAGGCCATTCGGCCCACAGCCTGCCCAGCGATGACTAACCCATGTCACAGGGGGATGGTGTGAAGACGGAGTTAGACAGGGCTTGATTAATGTTACGGTTGGGGAATGGGCCATAATATGGCCAGGGAAACGCTGTTATTCCTGACGCCCCCTCCGCCCTTTCCCAGCTGTTCTCAATCGCACCCCTGGCCACACAAAAATTTATACTTTAAGAAGGAATACACGGAACATTTAAACTCAGAACGCTTCTAACAGAGTGAGCCATGTGAGCACTTTGATCATTCTCCCTGTATTTGCATTTGACAAAATAGTCGGAAAAAAATGTTTAAAAGTGTTCATACCTTTTGCTATGCCTAATTGGCCCTTACCTCTGCGAAAATAGTCTGATATTCGTAGGTGAAATGTCACCAACAATAATTGATTCTATTATTAATTGACTAATAATTGACTATTAGCGGAAAGATGCAATTCTGATCTAATATTATCAATGCCTCTGTCTTTGGAAGCAACACCAGCAATTTATTAAAACTGACTACATGCGGCACAGTGGTAGAGTTGTTGCCTCACAGCCCCAGAGACCGGGGTTCGATCCTGACCATGGGGGCGAGAGAGAGAGTGTAAGTTACCTAAGTTGCCTGTCAGATCTGGGAAGAAAAACATAAAAAGCTGGAGTAAGTCAGCGTGTCAGGCAGCATCTCTGGAGGAAAAGAATAGGTGGCTATTCGAATCGGAACCCTTCTTCAGACATCCTAATCGGAATTGAGTCTGAAGATGTGTCTCGTCCCGAAACATCACCTATTTTTCTCCAGAGATGCTGCTTGACTCGCTGAGATACTCCAGCTTTTTGTGTCTGTCTTCGTTTTAAACCAGCATGTGCAGTTCACTCCTTACATGGGTCTCTGGAGAACATTGATTGGTAGCGTTCCGGACCCTGCTTCGGAAAGGCATCGATCGCTAGTCGGCGAAGACTCTGAGCTGTATCTCTCAAAGAAGTACATGTGAAAAATTTCTCATGGACCATAAAAATGTGGGACCTTTCAGTAAAGTCCCTTTTAAAGATTATAGTTATTTTCTTAACATAACTCATGAATAAGTTGATGTCCATATGCGGATGCAAATCTTTATTTTTTAAATTCAATCCCACAGAAGACAATTTTTACTCACCTTCTGTCCCGTCTGTCCAGCTTTCGGGTTTACCGTTCGCAGGAGTTCCCACGGTAACCGCAAGAGTTATTACGGTATCGCACGGATATCGCACTGGCCACTACGTTCATATAATGTTGCAATGTTCAAGCACAAGTGTACAAGTCACTCTTGGAGAAATTCAAGCTTGCTTGAATTTTCTCCCGAGTCACCAAGTTACACGATTACCTGCCGTTAGCGCCACGGTGGTCCATGGTGGTCCACGAATGCCGTACTGTTATCGCACGAGGTTCCCACGATGTTAAACTCTGGTTAACTCTTGCGTCAAGTCGCCCCGTGAGAAAGGCCTATTAGGATGTTCAGCGCCATCTTGAACATAAAACAGACAGCCCTCAAGACATTCCCATTCATTTTCCAAGCTTCCCAGTCTTTGTCTTTCTCCATGTAAAAACCACGGAGAAATACTCAATGAGGACCTTGCCCATCTCCAGCGTCTTCACAGAAATGGCGGCATTGGTTTCTGAGGGGCCCTATTCTCTCTCTAAATACCCTCTTTCCCTTAATGTACACTACTTCTTTTTAAATTTTCCTTAATATTATCTGCCAGAGTTATCCCTTTATTGTCTGCTGATTTCCTTCTTAAGTGGAGCACCAAGGCAAAGTCCTTGTATGTGAATACTTGGCCAATAAACTTACTTACTTACTTACTTCCTTACTTACTTACTTACTTACTTACTTAAGTATGGTCCTCAGTTGCCAAAGATCCTCCAGGGATACACTTTACCCCAGCTGCCTCTGCTGCCTTCTTTTTCCTGAAAAGAGCCTCAATTTCTCTCATCATCCAACCTTATTTATCCTACCTATCTTTCCTTTCACTCGAACTGGAACTTGTATGCCCTGGACTCTTGTTATCGCACTTTTGTAAGCATGCCACATTCTGGACATTCCTTTGCCCACAAACAACCTACTCCAATCAAATTGAGCATCAAAATTGGAGTTGCCTCAATTCAGAATTTTAACTCGTGAGCCTGCCCTGTCTTTATACCAAGCCAATTAACCTACAAACCTGTATGTATTTGGACTGTGGGAGGAAACCGGAGATCCTGGAGAAAACCCATACAGTTCACGGGAAAAACGTGTAAACTCCGTAAAGACAAGTGATCCTGGTCAGGATCAAACCCGAATCTTTGGCATTGGAAGGCAGCAACTCTACTGCTGCACTACCGTGCTGTCCTAAGTTATTGGTCAGAACAGAAGAGATAAAACTGTCGAGAAGTGTTTCAAGAGCTGCATAAGTGTGGCGTCCTCTGAGTTCCCCGCACAGATCAGACTCCACACCATTGACAGCATCTATATTTCATGCCACCTTGGGAAGGCAAATAACTGAATCAAAGACTTTTCCAAACGCGGTAATTCCTTCTTCTCCCTACTCCCATTGGGCAGAAGATAAAGAAGTTTGAAAGTGTGCACCAGCAGACAGAGCAACAGTTTTTTTCCCTCAGTATCAGGCTTCTGAATGGTCTTTCCATAAGTTAGGGTACTATCCGATTCACTTCTAGCACGTATTGGACATTGGACGTTGCCCCTGGAACTGTTGTGCTGCAGTGCTGAGAATACTGTATATTCTGCACTCTTTGTCTTTTCCTTTGCACTGCCCATTGCAATTGACTGTGGCTTGATTGTATTGTTGTACAGCTTTATCTGATTTAATTGCATAGCATGCAAAACTTTTCTCTGGTTCTTGGTACACGTGACAATTCTGTATCTTCTCTCTTTCTATTTTTTTTATTTCTTTATGCACAACTACTACGGACTGACGCAAAACTGCATTTCGTTGTACTCATTCTTGTATTTGTGCGATGACATTAAAGTTGAATTGAATAATAAACCTAAACCTAAACCCATTTTTATTTTCAAGAAAGTTTCTCATCTATACTCAGAATCTCTCCTTCTTTGCCATTGGTGGCATGGGCGAACTCAGAAGATATTTGAGTATACAGTGGGCTGCATTGCCTCCAATATTTTAATGGTAATTAATGGAATTTAACAATACATAACGTCACTTGTTTTTCATGATTAAAAGATTTGCCAAAACAACATATCAATGGTGATATTTTTTTCAAATTCATTGTAAAAATAATAGTACCAACATGTGGCTATTTATTTGTGCGTTTATGCCTGCTCCAGACTATTGCATGCATCCTATTAAAATTTGGGAAGTGCACATAATATTAAAATATTTAAAAAAAATAGTAGTCATGCTTCTTAAAATGTGGATTTGAGGATTTTATAAAAAGCTTCTTTGTAATTTGGAAATGGTTAATAGTCTGTCTCACTCTACATCTCTCCCACACAGTTTTCTGGATCACTTCCCATGCAGTCAGGAGCTGTGGATAGTAACATGGGAGGTGCGGAGTTAGTGTTGGTTTCTCCAGCACGAAATTACCAGAAAACCACTCTAAAATTACCATTTTCCTTCACAAGCACGGCGTCCAGCCCCAATGACTGGGCACATGGTTCTCAACTGTTGACGAAAGGAAATCGTTGTGATTTCTGCTTGTTTCTTACTTCAACTACAAAAAAAGCTCTATTCATGTTGGCTAATTATGGATCAAGGAAAAATATCACTAGCATGATCTGACCCAACACACAAGGAGAAGTTTCAGTGCTGCCCATCTGCAGAACTTTGTCAGAGAATTTAACAATGTAAGAGCAAGCAGTTTTCTACAATCTGTTCTCAGTAAATCAATGCTTAAATTATAGCTATCCAGTTGGTTCAATACCACTTTTTTAAAATGGAAGTGTAAATGATAATTTTCTGTTTATTCTTGCCCTTTTGCATCACTTTATAATCAATTACAATCAACCTCCAAGCAATGTTGCAATTCCTAACTGTTTGTAAAAATACTGTTGACTATCCGATTACCAATTCAAGCTTAAAGTTTAATGTTACTGATGGTTTGGAGGGACATTCGAAAAGTTTGACAATTCAGTTTTTCCACTGGCTGCAGCCAGCTTGAGACTAACATCCCTGGGTGGTCTTAGTGCATAGGAGCATTTTTGAACCAAAGTGATGTGGCACAGTTATACTAGACTTACACTGCTGCCTTGCCTCAGTGAAACACAAAATCTATTTCACACCACGACAAAACACACAGCAGAACATCTCGCAGAAGCGTTTACAGTCGTTTTGCTCCAATTATTATCACAGGCATTTCACACTGCAAATAAGGTCTTCAAAACAACGATAAAGTAAATGGTGGAAAGGGTGCAGAGAAGATTTACGAGGATGTGGCCAGGACTCGAGGACTATAGGCAGAGTGCTGGCAGGCTAAGACTTTATTCCTTGGAGGGTTGGAGGATGGGTGGTAACCTTCTGGAGTTTTTCAAAATCATGGGAGAAATCGATCAGGTAAACGCAGTGTTTTGCCCAGAGTAGGGGAATTGAGAACCAGCGAACATAGGTTTAAGGTGAGGAGGGAAAGATTTAATAGGAACCTGAGGGGCAACTTTATTACACAAAGGGTAGTGGGTGTATGGAACGAGCTGCCAGAGGAAGCAGTTGAGGCAGGTACAATTGTAATTGTTTGAGAAGCATTTGGATAGGTACATGGATATGATAGATTTGGAGGGATATTGGACGAACATGGGCAGGTGGGACTAGTGTGGATGGGGCATGTTGATCGGCATGGGCTGGTTGGGCTGAAGGGCCTGTTTTCATGCTGTATGACTAACTCTATAACTGTTAATTTGCGGCTCTATTTCACTCACACCTTAAAGTATGATGGTGCAGTGGTTGAGCGACTTGACAAATGATCTTGAGATGTTGACTCATGATCCAAAATCCCATGCACAACAACAGCTGCAGAATCGAAATTCAGTTAATAAATCTGGAATTCGGATAAACTGGTATTAGTGACAATGAAACTACATGATTGTTGCTAATCACCCACCTGGTTTGTTAATGCCGTGCAGGTAGGAAACGACAGTCATGTTGGCAATATCTCATTGCCGGATGTGGATAGACACGGCTAGTGCAGCAAGTGTCTCACAGCTCCAGTACCCTGCATTCTATCTTGACCACTGGTGCTGTCAATGTGAAGTTTGCAAGACCCCCCCCCCCCCCCATAAGCCTGTGCACCCAAAGATGTTGGAGGAAACCACCTGGGAGAAATATGCAAAATGTAAATGAGTCCTAGTGGAAGTGAATGGTGGCAGATTCAGAAGTGATGTTAAAAAGGATGCTTTACAAGGAATGAAGTGGGGGAATTGTATTGATGGAGCAGACTCAATGGTCTCCAATATCACAAGAATATGAGCTCTAGATAACTCCAACCCTGTAGGAATATAGTTGACTTTTGACTGCTCTCTGAAATGATCTGACTGGTCTTCCTGTATTGACAAGACGATAAATGCTGGTCTCCACATTAATGTAAAGATGCCATAAAGGAATTCAATATGATGTATATATGGAAAAAATTGTTCTACAATGGAAGCCTGCCTATTAATTATGTTTTTTTACATTCGACAGCATGCATTTTCTTACATTTCTTCAAATTGGATTTCCGTCAAGTGCCATTTGGTTTTAAATTTGGAATTCATGGGCAGAAAATCTATGAAGTGTAATGTGTAACATTTTTATAAATTGAAGTGACTGCTCGCTCTGCCCCACAGATTGTCTAGTAACACCTGATTGATTGGACAAAGAGAAGTATAAATATGAGATAAACAAAACCATCCTTTCAGGAGGGAGGATCCTAACTATTGCTTTAATCGCAGTGGCAGATACTAGCCATTTAGTTTTCCAGAGATTTAGCATGGAAACAGGCCCTTCAACACACGCTGAACATTGATCACCTACTCATATACTAGTTCTATGTTATCCCACTTTCCTATCTACTCTCCATGCTTGGGCATTTTACAATTAACCTACAAACCCACACATCTTTGGGATGTGGGTGGAAACTGGAGCACCAAGAGGAAACCCATTCGGTCACATGGAGAACATGTAAACTCCACACAGACGGCATTCAAGGTCAGGATCAAACCCGGAACTCTGGCGATGTGAGGCAGCAGCTCGACCAGCTGCACCACTGAGAAATTGAGTTGTTTTCTGTTTCTATTACCTTGGATCCAGGTTGTGTAAACTGAGTGTGGAATTTGTGTGGAATAAATACTCAACACCCTTCCCGACAATACACTTCAAATTTAAACCTCAGAGCATTCCCACTCTTCGCACTGCATCTGTGTGGCATATCAATTTCCCACACATGCCATTCCTGTGGCGTTTCTCAGCAAGATTGACATCGTACTTCCAATTAATGCCAAACTATGGGCAGCCTAGTGCTACTGAGTCGTGCTCGCAAGAAACCTGAATGAAAGTGCCAAAACTTATTTCAATTAAGACCTTTATAAACGGCAGAGAGAGGAGACATTTCATCAGTGTTGCGGATACAAACTTGGATCCCAGAATTAAAATTATGTTGTATTTAGCCATGGCATAGTCTGTCCACAGCCTACTTCCTGACGAGTGAAAAATGGACATACTCTTAATGTTGTGACCACAATTGGCCTGTGTTTATGTGCATCTGTGTGTGTGTCTGTATATCTGTGTGTGTCTCTGTCCGCATGTGTCTGTGTGTGTGCACGCGAGAGTGTGTATGTGCGTGTGTGTGTGCGCGAGAGAGTGTGTATGTGAGTGTGTGTGTGTCGGTGTCTGCATGTGTTTGTGTCCCTGTGTGTATGAAAGTGTGTGTGAGTATGTGTATGTGTGGTGTGAGAGTGTGTGTGTGGGTGTCTGTATCTGTGTGTGGTGTGAGAGTGAGTGTGTGTGCGAACGATGGTGTGTGTGTCTGTATCTGTGTGTGAGTGTGAATGTGTTTGTGTCTGTGTGTGTCGATGTCTGTGTGTGTGTGTGTGTGTGTGGTGTGGTGTGAGTGTGTGAGTGCGTATATGTGTTTGTGGTGTGCCTGTGCTTGTGGTGTGTGTGTGTGAATATTGATGATGCTGGAATTCAGTCAATGCCAAATGCCAGAAATGCCAGTTCCTTAAAAAATCATATATTAAATGAGGAAAATAGATGATGTGGCAGAATAGAAAAATGGGGATGAATTTAACTTGTAAGACAGTAAAAATAGCTACTCCGTACTAAAAAAAAAAGCAATTTGAACTATATAAAACAAAACTAGAAATCCAAAATAATCAATCAATACTGCTCTGAAAGGTCCACTATTTAGTTATATTTCTCCGCTAATGCTGCCGGACCAGTGCATGTGTTTTTGAGCTGTTTTATGTTTTTATATTAATGGGATACTAAGTTCCATGGTAAGGGTGTTAGAATATTGAAGCCGCGTTGTGGGCTTGCCAATATTTCCCACATCCCAGGACTTCATAGAAAAATAAATTTTTAAATCGCAGTCCCGGGATGTGCCGTGCTGTTTATCAGGGGTTTTGGGAAATGAACTTTTTTTCCAATTCATACAGCTAGATGCCAACATTGACCACTTCAGTTACATCAGGTGAAAAGTCTTTTGTGATGTTGTCCAACGATATTTCTTCATTCCAATTTAAGAAAAAGCCTTCATTGTGCTCTGGTTTATTGCAATATTCTGCAGCGGGCATCCAAATATCCTTTATGCTAGATCTTTAATGTAATAATTATTATCTCAGTTTCAATCATATGGTATTCTACTGACCACCAAGCTCGTGGGACGCAATTATTTTATCAAAATAAAATCAATTCACTCCAGGATATTCATAGCCAGCAGAATTATTTTTTGGAAGAGTTTGACACATTGATTTCAAGATATAAATGCATCCTGCGTTTTACAAGTCTTGACAGGATGGATGCAGGGATAAGATTATCCTAGGAAAATTTGATTCAGGGGGTCACAGTTTCAAACTAAGGAGAACAAAAAGATGAGTAGAAATTTCATCACCAAAGGGGAGTGAATCATGGATTTCTTTAGCTGAGAGGCACTGGAGGCTTAGTTGCTGACTGCAATCAAGACCAGAGATAGATAGATTATTTTATGAATCAAGAAATTTGAGGTTGGTGCGGGAATGTGATGCTGCAGTAAAGATTAGTTCTCTTCTTATTAGAAACATAGAAAATAGGTGCAGGAGTAGGCCATTCGGCCCTTCGAGCCTGCACTGCCATTCAATATGATCATGGCTGATCTAGATCTAATTTTGATATGGGCATCAGTTTATTATTGTCACATGTACTGAGATACATTGTTTTACGTGCTATACAGGCGAATCGTACCATACATAATTACAATCATACTAGGCATGCAATAGGTGGTGCAAAAAGAGATGGAAACAGAGTGCAGAGTATATTGTTACAGCTGCCTAGAATGTACTGATAAAAATATGTGCATGGACGGCAACGAGATAAAATGGGAGATCAGGAATACATCTTTAGCATATCCTTCCTACTTTAAAATTGTTTATTTCAGGGTCAAGGGCACCACTGCTGAATGAAGGCCAGCACATTCTACCTATGCAATCACAACTATGGAATGTAAAGTTTTTATTTAAGACAAATCTTCCTTATTTGTTTGGCAATACTTCAACACATGATAATTGTAATAAGTGACAAATTGTACCAAACAGTAGGAACGAAATACAAGATGAGATCTCAAGGCATTCCAGAGCAGTGGGAATTAGAAGGGAGTTGTCTTAAGATAATTGGCTTAGTCATTGGGTCGTGGAGAGATGCAGAATGGAAACAGATCTATCAGCCCACTGAATCTGTGCCAACCATTGCATTTTTTCACTCTAATTGTATTCTAAGTGATTTTATTTTCTGCATATTTTCATCAGCTCACCTTCTGATACAACTACGAATCCTCGGACTAGGTGATATTTACTGTTGGAAATTAAGCTCTCAATCCAATTCACACATTTCTTGGATGTGGGAGAAAACCAGCGCGCTTGGAGGAAATGCCCTGGATCACAGGGAGAATGTCTAACCTCTGTGCAGGCAGTACCCGAGGTTGGGATTGATCCTGGACAATTGAACTGTAATGCAGCAACCACACTCATTCCCAACACAACATGTCAACTAAATTGAGGTAGTCTGGGATAAAATAATTCTTCATGACAAAGTGTTACAGGATATGTTCAGAACCATATTCTTAATGATTATGTTGTGTCTAATAAGGGTGAAATGAATTGTAAGTTGCATGCGATCTGAAGGTAGGAGAATAGTTGGAATTAAGTTACCATAACCTAGTTCACACTGAGAAATGTCAGAGAAAGCTCCTAAATTTCCACAAGAGAGTTATTAGACTCCTGCCATTAACTTTGAAGTGAAATCAATCAAATCTGCTGGGAAAAAGTCCAGTTTCTGCTTTGCGTATTTCTGGATCTCTTGATTGTTTCAGCGGGTGGAACATTCACCCATCACTTCCAGGGCCTTAAATTGGGAAGATGTAAATGATTGAGCAATAAAAGTCACTCATGAATCTTACAATGTTAATTAGTTTAGTTTATTGTCACATGCACCAAGATAAAGTGAAAAACTTTTTTTGTTGCGTGTTATCCAATCAGTGGAAAGACTATTCATGATTACAATCAAGTGTTCCAAAGTGGACAGATACAGAATAAAGGGAATAATGTTTAGTGAAGATAAAGTTCAGTGAAGAAGTGATTAAAGATAGTCTGAGGGTCTCCAATGAGGTTGATAATAGGTCAGGACTGCTCTCTAGTTGGGGATGGGATGGTTCAATTGCTCGATTACTGCTGGGAAGAAACAGTCTCTGAATCTGGACGTTTGCGTTTTCACACTTCTTCTGTGATCTGATCTTGACCTGGGCTGTTGCTAAAAACTACAAGGATTTTGCCTTAAATGTCTGTTGAACTCTGCCTGTTATTTTAATAGACAGAGGAAGAGGTGGTAGAACATTTCAGGACATATTGATCTGAATATGTCAATATGTCATAAGAAAAAGAGTTTTAGGATTGAGCGCTTGTAGAAAGACCCAATAAGTTAAGCGTTCATGTTACATTTTTTACTTGTTTTCTATTATTGTGGACAGCAATAAAACTTAGATCATCCCTACCTCAGGCCTCTTGCTTCCATTATCACCACACATGTATGTATCCAGGGCCTCCAGAATCCTCACCCCCAGTGACTTGGCTGTATTTCATGGACAATTTCCCCATGTAATCACTGCAGCAACAACAAATCTAAATCCCCTTTCAGAGCTTGATTGCACGTGGAACTTCCTCCGCTCCCACTCAAAATACTTCACGAGGAATGAATACAAAGAGCTGAAAGTCATTCCTTGAAACGTATCTCATTACATTCTCACGCTCTAATGAGAAAAGAACACGTCGAGAGTGATACACTTTTGAGTCTCAGTGCCCATTTTCCATTTGTAAAATTAAAGCCCATGACCCGTGATCACAAATTAAGATTCCTACCAATAGCATTATGTCATACACCTTCAATCTCGGTAGATATTTTACTCCAAATAATTAAATTAATTCCATCAAACCGCCTCCATTCAATCCTGTCAAATTTGTAATCGAAGTACACATGTAAAAAGTTGCGATCAAGGCATAAAATGGTTCCTACTTATCCAATTTTTTTTTCATACCCTGGACACTAAATACAGTCAATTCACTGCCAATTTTCACCCCCAGGCATCAGCTCACTTCAGAAACCAAGTGACATCTGTGTAAAATATATCCCTCCCTTCAGTGTTTTCTGTTTTAATATTTGATTGAATTGCAGGACAGATGTTTTAATAGGCTGTGGTGCAAGGATTTGCCAAAATGCTCTATTTATACATGGCTTATAGAAATCCAGGTTTAAGCCAAATCCTGATTCAAGCATAACATTTCTTGGCAAAGTCATGTTTATCAAAAATCATGTGTACACACATCAGTATCCTGTGACATTTCAGTCAGTAGGAAAGTTCAAATTCATAACACATTGGCCGGCTCTCTAATTGCAAGTTAATTAGAAAAAACAGCAGTTCTTTTGGCACGTTTTCCCTCAGGTGCAAAAATGGAAATGTCTTACTTGCCACTTCTTGGTCTTTAAAGCAACATTGTCTCCCAATTTCCGCCTGAATTTTTTCAATTGGCACGGAGAGTTAAATGCATTCTGCAAATAGACAGCTATCTCGAAAATGCATATTGTTGCCTCGTTTAAGGATGTGAGAAATCTTTTTCTCTTTCAACCTTCTTGTTCCCAACTGACTTCATCAACAGCTCAGAATAAATTTGCCCAATAATATTTCTTCTGTTCATGGGCCAACTTTTAGTTACTAAATATGACTAGTATTGAAGAAATGCTCTAGATGACCGAAAATTCATTTTTTTTCCCTTCGGGTTAAAAGGCTTGTCACCATAGTTAACTTTGCAATTATTGCAGGAAATATAATCATTGATGAGCTATCATCTGGATGGCACCTGTCAGCCAAGGTGATTCAATAGTAAAATTCAGGAACTTTCTTTGATAGGTGAAGAAGTAACTCTTTAAGTTAAATAAAAATAGCTTGATTAGACAGGAATTTGGTACAAAGATGTATGCACAATTTCAAGTCAAGCCTTCTTGCTATTAGTTTCATATACTGTACATAATGGAGGTAAATGTAAGAATGAGAAGGAATAAATTAACTGAACACTCCTTTCTTCATCAAAACAGGAGTAATAAATTTGGTTCAACATGTAGACTTTTATCAAAACACAAAGTGTTGGAGTAACTCAACCAGTCAGGCAGCAACTCTAGAGGACATGGATAGGCGACATTTCAAGTTGAGACCCTTCTCCAGTCTAAAGAAGGGTACCAACCTGAAATGTGTAGAAAGGAACTGCAGATGCTGGTTTACACTGAAGATAGACACAAAATGCTGGAGTAACTCAGCGTGGCAGGCAGCATCTCTGGAGAGAAGGAATGGGTGACGTTTTTGGTCTGAAGAAGGGTCTCGAGTTACTCTACCAAACTGAAATGTCACCAATCCTTCTCCTCCAGCGATGCTGCCTGACCTACTGAGTACTCCAGAGCTGTGTGTGCTATGCAAGATTGCAGCATCTGCAGTTCCTTATTTCTCCAGATTTTTTATAATTATGATTTCTGGTAATCCCATTTCCTGCTCCTTTTATTTGTCTTTTTAGTATTTATTCACATCTTAATAAAACATCATAATTAATTTCACATTGTTTCCCATCAGTTGGAAATCATAAGATGAAAACGTGAAGATACTTAAAAATGATTGCTTTTAGGATTGGTTCAAGTATACATTGGAATGAGGAAGAACAACTGCTAAAGTACACTTGCCAGAATGAGCAGTGATGTGGAGGGAAATGCCCAGGACAATGTATAGTGGATCCACGGATTCCAAGAGATGTACGTAAGCAAGTACAGTATACCATTGCAAGGCAGATAACATTTCTCCTCATATTATGTTCCTGCTCAATCTTGGACAGAGATTCTTCATGCTATAAGGTAATGTAAAAAAGACACTGAAGTGCAACTCAACAACAAACGGTGTCAAACCCTCCATTCAGACTGCTTTATAGAGAAATTATTTGCACTTAAATCCAAAAAGGAGTGAAGAAAAGAAACCAAAAGCAACCCCAAGTAATCATTCGGAGAAACAAGGAGCCGTAGTTCCTGGTTTATAAAACAGATACAAAATGCTGGAATAACTCAATGGGCGAGGCAACATCTCTGGATAACATAGTTGGGTTTAATTTCGGGATAAGACCCAATTTTCAGTCTGGTACAGTCCTCGTATCAGGCTGATGAAGGGTCCCATCCTTAAACACCACCTATTGATATTCGCCAGTGATGTTGCCTGACCCCTGAGTTATTCCAGCACTTTGTGTCTCTTTTCACAGGCAATAGGAGCTTTCACACACGGAAACGTGAAATTTCTGCACAGGGATCTGTGCGTCTTGTTTCAGGTTACCGATTCACCTCAGATCTGTTGGAGGTCACCCTCACATTAAATCTTTACCTACATTTTATATTGCTACTCACATCCGTCCGCTAACTTCAAGGCAGGAGAGATTTCCAATTCCAACCGGAAAATTAGCTGTTATAAGAACTTTAATCAGGAAAAGATTTGTGAAAATTGAATCATTTAATTGGTGGCTTAATTTGCAATTACAATCATAAAATCAACATGAAAGGTCTACTGATTTAATTATTTATTTTGAATTTAAGACCTAAGTTCTCTGTTACTGCGTTAATGTTTACAGAATAAAGGATACTTATTACCACTGCGTGATATTCCCATTTTTGGCAAAGGTGAATTCCTGCCTGTCTGTTCAACATGCAATCACACTGTCAATCATTCACAAGGCTATGATTGCAAATGCCCTTAGAAAACCCTCAGGCCAGACCTCCACTATTCAATCCTCTTTCAAAAGGAATGACAATTTTTCAAGCAAAATACTTACTAGGGAATTGGAGCAACAAGGGGAAAACCGAAACCAAGATACGTCAATTCTGGAAGCAGAATTCAATGTGCATTTACTCCCATATCACGGTTAGCATGCACAATAGTGGACAAATGATTAAACCTGGCACAAGGGATTTTAAAATTGAGAGTGATCTTTTCACAATTACAAATTGCTCTTCTATAATGTGCTTATGTTCAGACAACCTTGGACATGGAATAGTGATGTTAATCACTATGAAATGCATGACTGGAGCGCCTGTTGAAAAATTCTACCCAGCCGACATGATTTGCAATGACATAGGTTTAAGCATCTCTACAGACCACGATTTTGGCTGCCTGTTTCAAAATGTGGTTGGTATCAAGTTTTATATGAAATGTATAACTGTGTGTATTTTATTATATGTGCTAAATAGCAATATTTTAGCATCTGAAATGTTTATAAAAAATTTAGTGAGGTGATTAAGCCTTCAAAACTCTGCAATCTATGATAAAAGACCAATAGTTTTTGATCGCAATAACAAAATGCAGAAATCCTATTAGAGGCAGATCTCTCCTGTCCACACTCAGATGATCATTTTCTGTGTAAAAAAAATTCCAAAATTATCAAAGCTATGTTTTTTAAAGATTGTACAAACCTGTCAAGCTGAGGTTAAGCTGAACTGAACATTCTGTGTCAGGACAATTAGCTCTTATTGCGTTTGGCGATTATTAATGCTGAGAATAAAATGTTTGATTTATTGCCCACAGAAAGAGATATACACTGTTATATTATTTTCAGTAATAACTCTGAATAACGTATTGTGCAAGAGGTGGTCTAAATTTTTGGCTTTCTTGACTGGATATGCACCGCAATTGAAGCTCAAAGACGACCCATTTATTACTTAAATGCGAATCCATTTCCATCTTTATTAATTTGCACGTATCCCAGCTGATTGTCAATACAAGATACAATGAATTTTATAATGTACCAAAATCAAGCAGGGATAACAAATGGAAAATATATCAACGCCATGCACTGTAGTCAAGAGTGATATAATTCCAGAAAGTGTTTCAACATATCTTGTTTGGTAGATAAATAAACTGATCTCAATAAAATTCTGAGACACATTTCTTTATCTCAATGCATGGAAAGTATCTTGACATTGAATTGGGATATCTAGTGTGACCCCTGAAGATGGGGAACAACATTGTACCATTCACTGCTCTGAATAATATAGCTACCATGCTCTAGTGAGTTGTTAGTCAGTCATAAACCAAGACAAGGTATGCGGTGAGATAAATATGCAGAAAACCAAAGGAAATCGAAGAGTTAAGGGCCTGTCCCACTTTCACAACCTAATTCACAACCTCTGCCGAGTTTGCCCTTGACGCATACTCGCACAATGGTCGTCACGAGGTCGTAGGAGGTCGTAGTCAGGTTGTAGCAGGCCGTGATGCTAGTCGTAGGTAGTCATGGCATCATGTAGGTCGGGCATTTTTCTAGCATGATGAAAAATGTCCATGAGTAAAAAAGGTCGTGAATTAGGTCGTGATAGTTGGACAGGCCCTTTACATTGTAAAGCTTTATCATGCATCATGGCTGGGTAGGGCAATTCCAATATACTTGAACGCAAGTGTGCTGTCCAACATGGGCGCAGCACTCCACTCTATCAAAAGCAACTGCATGAGAGTGCCTCAAGCACGTGACATCTATCATCAAGGATCCACCTCCATCCCCTCCAAGGATCCATGTCCTCTTCTCACTGCTGCCATCAGGGAGGATGTACAGATGCTTGAAGTCCCACACCACTAAGTGCTGGAACTTCTACTTCCCTACAACTAGCAGGTTCTTGAACCTAATTGCGCAACCCATATCATATTTGAAGAAGGGTCCCAATCCAAAACGTCATTTATCAATTTTCTCCAGCAATGCTGCCTGACCCAATGAGTTACTCCAGCACTTTGTGTTCCAATGCTAACGTTACTTTGACAATGGGACTGTATGGTCCATCTCTTGCACTACCAAGGTCTTTTTTTCTAATTGTGTTTTCCAATAAGGAATTTTTTTCACAGTCTTCTTCCTTGTAGAAATTGTATGCATAATTACGTAATTTTTGTATAAATTATGCTTTTGTGTGTTTGTCTATGTGCCTGTGATGGTGTTATAAGCAAGACTTATCATTATACCTCTACCTCACCTTACTTGTGCAAATGACAAATAATCTTGACTCGACTTGAAATTGCTGAGCAACAAGATCTTCTTGATTTTATTGTTCAACGGCAACTTGTATCCAGCTACTAAAATGAAAACCTCTGTTTTCCTAAACTGCAGCTGGTATCTGGGTTCTGATCACTTGAGGCATGAATATAATAAAACCAAATGACTGTTATTTACCACGGAAGAATTTGAGATTGTGTTTGAATTTGAGTTTAGTTTATTGTTACATGTACCAAGATACAGTGGAAAGCTTTTGTTGCGTGCTAACCAGTCAGCAGAAAGACAATACATTATTACCATTGAGCCATCCACAGTGTGCAGATACATGGTAAAGGGAATAACGTGAATAGCATAGTCAGAGTAAGAAATGCTGCTGTTGGAGTAGAGGTTTAAAAGAGTGGATGGCTTGTAATGCGTGATTGTAGAACTTCTGTGACTAGCCACAAAGAGTTGCCTGGCTTGGGCGCCATCTTGCCAGACCTTTTAATTCCAATGCAGGACTCAGGCAGAGGAATGGCCATATCAGGGATGATGACAGATTTACCCATCAAGTAATAATGCAACTTACTGCAGTCTTGCTGTCAGAGAACCTATGGTAATGGCTCTCACAGCAAAGCAACTTAAATGCATTGAGATGGTGACCCTCCTCGGCCTTGCAATTGCCCATTGATATGCTTTATTCTTTACCAGCCTTGAGGTTCTAATGGAGCTGGAGGGTGCCCTGTGAAATGGAGCACTCCACAATCAGAGACCATGTCCGAGGATGGATCTTGAAGCCTGACTCCAGATCATCCTGATGGCTTTCTGACACCATATGATGTCAATGTTTTTTTCAATTGTTTCCAATTAGGCAGCATGGTGATGCAGCGATAGAGTTGCTGCCTTACCGTTCCATAGACCGGGGTTCAATCCTGACAACGAGTGCTACCGTGTCCGTACGTAGTTTGTACGATCTCCCCTTGTCCTGCGTGGGTTTTTCCCGGGAGCTCTGATTTCCCCCCACACTCTAAAGAAATACAGGTTTGTAGGTTAATTGGCTTGGTAATATTGTAAATTGTCCCTAATGTGTTTAATATAGTGTTAATGTATGGAGATCGCTGGTCGGCGCGGACTCGGTGGGACAAAGGTCCTGTTTCTGAGCTGCATCTCTAAAGCTTAAACTACAACTAAATGTCTCTGATAAACAGCGATATTTAAAAACAGTTTAAATCTTTTTTTTAATTAATTATTATTCAAGAAGTTAAACATTAATAAGAATTAACTTATTTCATGCATACATATTAACTTTAAAATATTGATATTAATTAAAATAAATAAAACCACTTATCTTTTTTATTTATACTGATGACCACCACTCAACACAATGGGATCAAGATTGATATGCCAGCCATTATTGGCAGAAAGCTAAGCAAAGTGTATCTGCCTCATTATAACTGAGTTTCACCCCTAGGCTCAAAGCTGAATCCAATGAGGCAGTGCCAAGTCAGATCATAAAGCCACATAGAGTCATGCAGCCCAGAACAAAGCCCTTCAGTGCACCATTATAATGCTGACTGTCAAGTATCCATCTTTACTAATCCCATTTACCAGCAATCGTTTTATAGCCTTTTATGGATTTGATGACTCAAGTGCTGATCTGGTGTTGGACCTCCAGTGCGATCCAGGCTTCTATGGAAGTCAAAATCATACTGAGCCACATAATACTGACAGCTGGTAGTTCTCTCCAGAATCACTGGCTTGAGTGGAGCACACTGCAAGCCAAAGAGCATGAAGGTCAGTGAGACAAAACACATTTACTTAGACTTTATATTTTCGAGAAGCAGTGTGGAAATAGGCACTTTGTCAGCGCCGACCAGCGATCACCCGGTACACTGGCACTATCCTATACAGTAGGGAAAATTTACAATTTACAGAAGCCAATTAACCTACAAACGTACGTCTTTGGGGTGAGAGAGGAAAACCGAGTAACCGGAGAAAACCCATGCAGTCACAGGGAGAACGTACAGTACAAACTCCGTTCAGACAGCATGCAGAGACAGGATCAAACTCAGGTCTCTGGCACTGTAGGGCAGCAACTCGACCACTACGCCATCTGGAGTAATTTGCTTTTGAGTAGAACCCTTGGAAACATTACACAATTTCCCATGTGTAGATATTTAAAATTGGTTATTTGGTTTTTATGTTCTACCCAATGCATTCTGTCCATTTCATTCATGAAAATAATAACATTTTAAAAGTCATCTCTCAAAATGAGTGACAACAACCACATAAATATGTTTTACACTGATGTATAATAGTAAAATTAAACGAGAACTTACCAGTTTGAAGTTTGATCTGTATTTTATGAGGAGTTACGATGAGGGATTACGTGAAGAACCCATCCAGCACGCATGCGCGACATACTTCAAAGCAGCGGTGTGGAATCACAGACAGACACAGTAATTGAAATAAATATAGTAAAGAAAAGGAGAGCTTAGTTACCAGTTTGATCTCTATTATTGAGGGTGGGAACGGAGGGCACGTAATCTCTCATCGTAACTCCTCATAAAATACAGATCAAACTTCAAACTGGTAAGTTCTCGTTTAATCTTACTATTTTACTTCAGAGTCACGTGAGTGACTACGTGAAGATTTTAAAGCTCTGTGATTTCAAACCATGTAACAGTTCATACTTCACTCGCTGCCGAAGTCATTCGAGGGAGGAAGTATGTTATGGTAATCAACCATGAACTGTTTGTAAAACAAAAATGGTGTTATCAACAATAACAAGACAAAAATGCTCCCCCGGGCTTAAATTATATATTTGCAGATTCTAATGTTATTTCTGCAACCGATACAGGTTCTGCCAGTGGCTTGTTACAAAGTTTGGAACGTATACTCCCTAGACCACCCCGCTGTAGCCAGGATGTGGTCCATAGGCACATCCATCCTCTTAGTCACTGACGTGGAAGCTGCCCTGGTGGAATAAGATTTATACACGTTAGTATTTACTCCAGCAACTCCCAGTACCTGCTTGAGCCACTAGAGATAGTTTAGCTCGTCACCCGACCATGAGGTTTCTTGTGGCTGACCCATAAGGCTTTTTCCTCTAATTCGGGAATTTCTTATTGTATCAATGTAGTTCATTAAGAGGGTCAAGACACATAACCTTGGTTCAGGTGGGTATGCCCGGAATTCCATGACTGGACCTGATGCTCCTGGTCTGCCCTGTTTGGCCAGCCCCTGAATGAAAAACAGGACACTATCTGGTGATATCACCATGTTGTCCAATCGCAGTAGATGGAAGAACTGGGTCTTTGTGCTGAGGTAAGGCCGTCAGCATAGCCATCTTCAGGGTAGGCTGTTCCAGGTGAGGGACCTGGCTGGTGAACATCCCCTAAGGTACGTCAGGACCTCACTGACTTCCCAATTTGGGTGTACCTAGTTCTGGGGAATGTGAATTGAATATACCTCTCCTGAATTTGATCACCAGTGGGTGGTACCCTTGCCCTGTTGCCGTGGTGCCTGAGTTGAGTAGACTGACAGAGTACTTCTGGCTATATTGATGGTGCAGTAGCTGAGTCCTTCATTGTGGTGAAGGCCTGCCAGGAACTCCAGTACAGATTTTGTTGTAGTTGAATGTGTAGTTCCTGAGTTTGAGCAGTTTCTTCCCAGGTATGTTCCCTAGTGTATATTCGACGGAATGCTGTCATCATGTTGATAGTGCTGTCTGATCCAGGCCCAGCAGTGGTCTTCCTAATTCTGTAATCCAGGCCCTTTCTTCCTGCAACCTAGTAGTTTATCGTGGCATGGATGGTTTATGCCTGAACTGGGTGGGTTTATAAGCCTAGGCTATTGGGAATCATAGGGTTTTGATGAGCATGTCGAGGACCATTGGGAACCATGACTGTGGGTTTAATCCACTGTATTTTGCGTAGTACCCGACTGATGAGACTGTAGTGCCTATTGATGAGGTAGAAAGAAGGGGAGAACATAGAGATTATTAGTCCCCCCCCCCCCCCCCCCCCACCCCTCAATATGTGGAAATGTATCCATGCCGCTGCCTGGAGTTGGTTTCATGCAACATACATTGGTACGTGGTGATTCAATTGGAATATAAGGTCATCGATATCTGGTGTCCATATTGCTTTGTAATCTCAGCAAATACTTTTGGTTTAAATTTTTGTTTACAGTATTTAGCTCACCTGATAGGTAAGTTACTGATGGTCAAACATGTTTGACGACATACGGTTACCAATTGTTAAATAAATTGTCACATAATATCGATTTTATTCCGCCCATGTGGTTTGGTATATGCCACCACTGTGATGTTGTTAATTTATAAACGAACATGCAAAATGGTGCACTACTGAACAATATGCTTGCCCAATAGTAAGTAAGTTTTACTTATGTAGCATGTTTTAAGTCAACTCGCATTGACACCAAAGTGCTTTACAAAAATAGATAATACGTTTGCATACCATAGAAAAAGGTTAACAAATAAAGAAAATGGACTCAACACATATGGAGTTCTACACAAACGTGTGTCCCCCCCCCCCCCCATAGCAGAATCAAATTTCCACTGTGGGGAAGGCACCAGAATGTTAAGTCCTCTTCCTCTGAAAACCCCAGAGGTTGGCCCATTTGTGGCCTTGCAGCCAGTCCGATGAATATACTCAATAGAACATACTCAATATTTCTAACTAGGTTTAATGCCCAGTGTCTATAGTGATGACAACTCCATTTGTCCATTAGTCCATTTGCCACCATATTCTAGGTATGGGATATAGTTTGAACACTAGTATCTCAGCTCATTGGATGTTACAATGTTCAGTAGCTGGTAATGCAGCTACTATCCCAATTACTTTTGCCACGTAGTTGATAGGTGGTTAAATGTTACCATAACTGATAGCATTAATGAATACCAGATAGACAATGTTGTGGATGGGGTCAACGTAGATATCTGGATAATATGACAGAGCCCAGGCTAAAATAAGTTAGTAGCTAAGCAGCTGATAGAGCTATTCCAAGGATAGTCTGTCGTTAATATATAGACATGCCATGACAAAATGTTCCTTAAGTGTCAGGGCTGGTTTGAAATTCTGGAATAGCTTCGGCTCATATAAGCCAATTCAATAATAAGTCAACTCAAATCAAGTCAAGTCAAGTTTATTTGTCACATACACATGCGAGATGTGCAGTGAATGAAAAGTGGCAATGCTCACCATGGTTGCCCCATCCAGGTAAATTGTGGTATATCCGAAATCTTATATCAAAGGGTACTGAATAGTATGCATCTTTAAAGTCGATGTCTACCATAAAGTATCCTTGGAATCCATGGTAGTAGTTACAAATTCCGTAAGTGGGTATACCTGGTGAATACTCAAGTGGTTAATCAATGATGGTGCGACATTCACTATCTTGGGGTTTTTTGGTACCAAAGACTCATATGAGATTTCTTATGGCCCCTGGTATATCTTTCCCAGTGGCTAGACCCTCATGTTTCTTAGTGGGAGGGTAGACCCCTTGGGGTGCAAGCTGAACTGGTGGCAAGATATTAATTCTATTCCCCTTGAATATTTTTTGGTATATAACGACCAAGAGCGGCCACACCCAGCAGCTCTTCCTGATCCTGCACCTCAAGCATACTCCCGATGTTGTTCAGCCAGTGACCCCTCTTCTTGACCAGCCCAGCTCTGGTCGCCATCAATCCCTCGACAAGAGAGATGACCAGTGCTGTAGCACTGGAGCGGGAGTGTTATGCTCCCTTGGTGAGCTTGCCCCTGCTCCTGGGGCAATTTTCGCTGGAGTTTTATACTCCATGACCTTACTCAACGCTTAGAGAGCAGACACTTGCTGGTTCATCTTCTGTGTCTGTCTCCATCCCGAGATTTGCTTGCTGACTTGCTCTGGAGGCTGCCTGCCGTTTTCGGCCGATATCTGCGGTTCTCAGGCGACGTGTCCCCTTGTCGGGAGATGCAGGGATACCGGCTGGTTTTGAATTTCCCTCCAGTCCGCTGCTGTTGGTCAGACAGTTGTTAGCGGACTGGGCATCGGCGCAGTACCCTGCTGTGGACTGCAGCATGTGCGGTCCCGGTGCCGCCTCTCCCCCACTCCACTGACGGAATGTTCCTTCCCTGGAGTCGAACGGGTGCCGCTTCCCTCTGCTGCTTTGCTCCCCCTGGAGCAACAAACGAGAGCAAAGTCGCGATTTTAAACTGAAGGTAAGTACTTACCTAACGGCCTTCAGGCTTGTAGCGGGAACGCCTGTACTCCCGCTCGTCGCTGTTGCACTGCGTGAACGCAATGTCGCGCATGCGTGCTGGACGGGTTCGTCACGTAGTCACTCACGTGACTCCGAAGTAAAATCATGTGGATGGCACATGATTGCAAAACATATTTTTATGCTCTTTGTCAAGCTTGAGCCAATGAAAGAGTTAACGCACTCTAATTTGGTCTGCAATCTGCTCTTAACAAGGACTTTTTTTTGCTGCCAAGTTTGCATTTAAAATTTCCCACGGGTCTTTCCAAAATTTGGAAATGAAAATATATGGGATTGAATGCTCTGGTAGGGTGGTGGTTGAGAAGAATCACTGTGGTTGCAAACTTGTGTTCTAGGGCTCAGTTTTCAGTGTGGTAAATGTTAGTTCCAGTACTAGCCCAGTTCTAATGGCAACCAGGAGGGAGAGTTGACTGTATTCACCAGCGCAATATTTCCAGGCCTGTCCTTTTCTCTTGATGCAAATAATAAGAAAACATTGAGACAATATTTTACGTGATTCTTAACATAGTTCAAATTTCTTTCTGATCTCTTCTAAGATACCGCATTTGCCAAACTAATGAAGCAAAGTTGTTTTTAATAGTTCCTGCTATGGTACTGATCCTTCCATGACTAGTGGTCTTTATAACTGATTATAATAAATAAGTGGGAGAATTAACAATGCAAATTTTCAGCAAAGTTTCAGGAGACATTTTTGAGCCGTGAGAATGGGTTTTTTTCTTACTGATCTGAATCTCAAAATCAGAAAACAACCAAGTCGTTCCCCCTCTATCTGCATTCCTTCCTCTGATTTTACAATTCAGAACTACTTGATCGTTTTGTGCCACACTTTGTGTTTTGTTATCTCTGGATAGACATTAAAAGCTGGAGTAACTCAGCAGGACAGGCAGCATCTCTGGAGAGAAGGAATGGGTGATGTTTTGAGTCGAGACCTTTCTTGAGTTACTCCAGCTGTGTCTATCTTCAGTTTAAAGTTGCATCTGTAGTTCCTTCCTACACACTTGTCATCTCTGGCCTTTGTTCTAATCATCTGCCTATCAAAACCCCACCTCGCCTATGTCCACCTAAAGGGTCTTGACCTGAACGTCACCCATTCCCTCTCTCCAGAGATGCTGCCTGTCCTGCTGAGTTACTCCAGTTTTTTGTGCCTAGTTGCCTATTTCTGCCATGCTTTGTCGTGCCCCTTCTTCACTCTAGTTTTCTTCTCCCTCCCCCCACAGTCAGTCTGAAGAAGGGTCCTAACCTGAAACATCACCTGTCCATATTCTCCAGGGATGCTCCTTGACTCGCTGAATTACTCCAGCACTTGTGACATTTTTTTTGGTAAACCAGCGTCTGCAGTTTCCTGTTTTGCGATTCGGATCATTCTGGTAACCAAATTATTTTCTTGTATCTTTTAAAAAAAATATGTAATTTCAGGAATTAAGTTTTTGGTTCATTGATATTATTCAATACTCTGCATTTGTTACAATAAGCGAGTTCGGTATTCCGACTGCGCATACCCCGGTCATAGGTCACTCGCGATAAACATTCTTGGCAACTGTGCTGCTGCATGTACATAGACCTACGTTTCATCCATAGTCAGGATCGAACGCAGGTCTCCGGCGCTGCAAGCTTTGTTGAATTGCTACTGGGCTGGGCTGTCCCTGTCCCCTCCTGAGTGTCCCATCCTTGTCTGGGGACGGCCAGAGATGTCCGGGGTAATCCTGGACTGACGGGACACCGGCCCGGAGCAGAGGCAGACCAGGCTTACAGCCAACGCGGAGAAGAAGCGCTAACTCCACTGCTCAGGGCCGATGTCCCGTCAGTCCAGGGCTGTCGATTAACCCGGTGGGACAGGTAGAGTTGTGCTGGAGTTAGCGTTTCTTCTCCGCGCTGGCTGTAAGCCTGGCCATCGCTGCTCCGGGCCTGTGTCCCTTCAGTCCAGGGTCACCCCAGACATCTCAGGCCACCCCCGGACAGGGATGGGACACACATGTGGGGACAGGGACGGTTCCGTAGCAATTCAACAGCGCTTGCAGTGCTGGAGACCCGGGTTCGATCCTGATTATGGATGAAATTTAGGTCCGTATACGGCAGCAGCACGGTTGCCGAGAATGTTTATCGCGAGTGACCTTTGACAAATCCCATGATTCCTTGTGTTTTTCGGAATACCAAACTTGCTTATTATAAGAATACGTTTATGCATCATTTTTTGTTCTTTCTCTTCTGAGACCATCAACCCTTGACTGGACACAGATGAATAAGATTGCTTGCGTTTAGTGGTCCACGTGGACCATTATCCATGGTGAAACTACACTGTGACCATGTGAAGACAATTTGACAGAAACAGATACCAGAAGAGATTGTCACTGTGCACTCACGAGACAGGAACACAAGTAACACACTTCAAGCAGCGGCTCTTTGATAACAAGCAGAAGCAGGAACCCAGGAATAGTACAATCAAATTGAAATCAGTGCAAATCTAACTCTGAAGAGAGTCTCCTTAATCTACTTGGCTCATGGACAAGCTGGTCCAGTGGGAGATTTAGGGGAGCCCATTTTAATTAAAATCTACACTTGTGAACAGGGTCTATGTTAATGGTATTTTGACAGCAGCTGTTCACATTCCTTCTTAAGTTGACTAAATTACTGTCTCTACAATTACAAGTTAACATATAAATCAGAGGAAAGTTAAAAATGATGAAATGTGAATGAGATGACTAAATGATACATCAAAATTACTATCATGACTGTGGTCTTTGAAGGGCACCACTAAATGGGCATGGAACATGCAATATGTTCCAAAAACAATAAAGTCAAGGAATTGTTCATTGTTGTCACACAGTGGAATAAATCCTCAGTTGCCTTTTTTTCCAATTAAAATAATTATTCCTCAAGGTCTTGATGAATGGTGGGTTCCAAAACCTCTCTTTAGAGTGTAAATGAAGCCCAGGCGAAGGTGGAAGAAAGATTAATAAGGATAGTTCATCACTCCTGCTACAGTGCATGTGGCTTCCATTTATTGTGCGACATGATGGATGGCAATTTTCTAGCACTCTTAGTTCTGCAAAAAGGGTCTGTGTTACTTATCACACCCATTTTATTCTTGAACTTGAGTTGATCAGAAAATCACTCAGCCAACAGATGTTTCACGTTGGCCCAACGCGGTTTAAAATCACCATCCAACTCTTTTAAAAAATATAGCTGTTGAAACACTTATCATTTCAACATCATTTGTTTCTGCGCTCTGCTATCTGTTCTGTCATTCAGTACTTGGACATTTTCTTTTTTCTACAAGTTCTGCTAGTAGTATTTTTTTTCATCGTTTTTTAATGAATGAATGTGGAGAAAGTGGCTGCATTTTCCCCTGGCTTTATTGCAGTATTTCATGCTTGAAGCTTTTGGTTCCAAAATAAATGGTACCTGAAGAGTGAAAATGTTTTCAGTTAGTTTCCCCTACATCTGCTTTAAATTTGTCATTCTTGGCACGGACGATCACAGTTATACTGAATCACAGAGTAAATTGACTGGATTCAGAAATTTGAAGAACTTTATATTTGCTAAGCCCAGAAGAACTTTATATTTACTAAGCCCAGAAGGATTAAATGTCAAGCTTCCATGATATGGAAAATAAGGGCAGCACATTAAATTATAAAGTACAGCTTTTAATTCATTGCAGTCTTAGTGAATGATTGAAATTGTTTCATTGAAAATGCTGGAGATGCTTAAAATGTCAGCTGGCATCTTTGGAGAGAGAAACAGTTAGTGCCCGGTCATTATAAATTAAATTTATTTTAGGTGACAAAGAAGGGGGAGGGATCGTTAGGGAATGTATGTTAGGATGAAGGTTTCAAAGGTATTTTATAGTCACGTGTACCAATTAAGGTGCAGTGAAACTCGATTACTATACAGCCATACTAGAAAAAGCAACAAGACATACAATTACATAAAAGTTAACATAAACAACCACCACAGCAGATTCCCCATATTCCTCACTGTGATGGAAGGGAATAGAGTCTAATTTTCTTCCCTCTTTATTCTCCCACAGTCGGGGCAGTCAAACCATCCGCAGTCATGGCGATCAAAGCTCCCGCGATTCGGCGATCAAAGCTCCCGCGATTGGGGCGATTGATGCTCCTGCAGCTGGAGCTCCCGAAGTCGGTCCCAAACCAGGAACCGCGAGCTCCACGATGTTAAAGTCCGCAGGCTCTCGCAGTTGGAGCTCCACGATCGATCCCCGACAGGGACCGCCAGCTCCACGATGTTAAGTTCTGAGGCTCCCGCTGTTGGAGCTCCCGAAGTCGGTCCCCAGCAGAGGCCGCCAGCTCCACGATGTTAGGCTGCAGTGCGGACGGAGATACGTTACAGAAAAAAATTGCATCACCGTTGAGGTAAGAGATTTAAAAAAAAGTTTCCCCCAATCCCACCCCCCACATAAAATAAGCTAAAGAACACTAAAACATACATTTAACACAAACTAACAAACAACACAGAAGGAATAGGACGAGACAGACTGCTGGTGAGGCAGCCATTGCCGGCGCCACCTGGTGGCACTTCACCACTGGATGAAGACCAAGGAATATAGAATGGCACAAGTAAAGGTGATGCTGTGTGAGAGAGGGTAGCGAATGCTAGATAATCTGAGCTTTCCTATTTAGAGGATATATAACTAGAAGGAAATGAATGAGAACATAGGACATAGAACAGTACAGCACAGGAAAAGGCCCTTCAGCCCACAATCTCCATGCTGAACATGATACCAAGATAAACTCATTTCATCGGCCTGTTTAGGATCCATATCCCTGCAGTGGAGGGGACAAAGGAGAGCGGGAGGAACATCCTAGAACAGTAAAATACAAAGCATAGCAGTTCTGGAAATCTGAAATATAAGTGAAAATAAATTACAGTACAGTCAGCATCTGAAAAGTGAACAAAGAATGAAAGCTGACAGTTTAGTTTGTTATTATTATTATTATTATTATTATTATTATTATTATTATTATTGTTGTTGTTGTTATTATTGTCATGTGTACCGAGGTACAGTGAAAAGCTTGTGTTCTCTTCAGTCAGCAGGAAGACTATGCATGATATTTCATTGGGCACAAACTTTGATACAAACTGGAAAGGTTAATGATCATAATTGACTGATTTTAGTGGGCATGCCAATTTACACCATTTTTTTTGCCAAATTTGTGTTCTTTAAACCTACTTACACATTGGAAATATTTTACACAAATAAGCCAAATCACCATCCGATTTTTATTAGATACCCTTTGAGACACTTATCTTGTCAACGTCGATCATTTCTGTAACTGCTATCCATTTTATTGCTCAGTAACTGAAAATACGCAACATATTCTCGTTCTCCTACAAGTTCTGCAAGTAGTATCGCTGTATTATAATAACTGTATCTATAAGGATTCTGTCAATATCTTGGTCTATGTTATACTTCCATAGAAACAACAAAGGGAGAGATTTAGAGGTACAAAAGAAATAAAGATAGGAGATGCTAAAACACTGTGTTGATCATGCAGCATCTGTGGAAAGAGAGGGTTAACAATTCAGGGCTATACATACAGCATGATTCCTTTTGTGGCTTAACACGTTGTGAAAATGATTAATAAAAAACAAGCCTGATTCTGAGTTTTATAAATAGAGCATATGGTACAAAACCAAAGAAGCCATGATAAACCTTCTTAGAACATTGGCTCAGCTATAACTGGAATATTGGGAAAAATTCTGGCACCACATTTGAGGAAAGATGGAAGGGCTTTAGATGGGGGTACAGATAAATTAATTTAATAATTCCAGTAGATGGAGAATAGCTATATGAATGGAGAAGCTGGAGTGGAGGAGACTAAGAGAAAATCGGTGGGAGGTTTTTAAAATCATAGAGTGCTCAGAGAGAATAGATATAGAGATGGAGATAAACTGTTCCCTGATCGACAGGTCAGAAACATGTATATAAAAAATATATTGGTAAAAAGTGGTATGAAGGTAAATGTTCTTAACTACCATGTTTAGGGCTTGGAATGCATTTCCAAACTGTAGCTATGGTGGCAGGTTCTGTTGCAGTGTTTGCAAGGAACATGAATGTGAGTCTGAGAAAAAAGAATTTGGACTCAGAAATGAGAGATGGAACCACTAATCTGAAATGAAGTAAAACATCATTCCTGCCACCACACAATATTTCCTTCAGACGTTGGTTACACTTCAAGATTCAAGAGCTTGTTAATATCCCTCATTCTAATGGTTGTAAAATGAAAAAAAGAAAAACAATTGATTTTTCAAGATCCTTCGAGACATAAAATTCACCTGGCCACGGTGTAGAATCACCTGCCTCTCTTTGTCTCTGTCTCTGTCTCTGTCTCTCTCTCTCTCTCTCTCTCTCTCTCTCTCTCTCTCTCTCTCTCTCTCTCTCTCTCTCTCTCTCTCTCTCTCTCTCTCTCTCTCTCTCTCTCTCTCTCTCTCTCTCTCTCTCTCTCTCTCTCTCTCTCTCTCTCTCTCGAAGGATCCTGGGTCAAAACATCACCTTTCCATGTTTGTCAGAGATGCTTACTCCAGCACTATGACTTTTTTTTTGTAAACTAGCAGCTGCAGTTCCTCATTGTAGTACCAGTACCCTCTGGTACTACAATGATTAGTGATGGTCTTTTATATTTTTTAGTTGTTCAGGCTAAAACAAAATAAGGTTCAGGCTTTTAATATTGTATTTGTTGTTAGAATGAACTTACAATCAACATTTGAAGTACTTACCCCAACACTTGCTTTGGTGTGACATCAACACAGTTTGGCTGCATGGTGGTGCACCAGCACAGTTGCTGTCTTACAGTGCCGGAGACCTGGCTTTGATCCTGACTATGGGTGCTGTCCGTATTGAGTTTGTACGTTCTCCCTGTTGCGACGTGGGTTTTCTCCAGGTGCTACGGTTTCTCCCACATTTCAAAGGCATGCAGGCTTGTAGGTTAATTGGCTTCTGTAAATTGTCCTTAGTGTGTAAGATAGAATCAGTGTGTGTGGTGAACACTGGTTGAAGTCGACCAAAGAATCATTTGTTGGAATTTTATAATTTGTATCTGCACTATCTGTTTTGTTGCAGGATTGCATGTAGATGGATGTAATGGTGGATGTAAATGTGTATTCTTATAGTCATAAAGTCATACAGTGTGGGAACAGGCCCTTAGTCCCAACTTTCCCATTACTGGCCAACATGTCCCATCGACACTAGTCCAACCTGGCTGCACTTGCCCATATCCTTCCAAATCTATCCATGCACCTGTCCAAAAGTTTCTTAAAAGTTGCGATAGTGCCTGCTTCAACTACCTCCTCCAGCAGCTCATTCCATATGCACACCATGCTCTGTGTGAAAAAGTTACCCCTCAGGTTCCTATTAAATTCTCGCCCCCCCCCTCACCTTAAACTAATGCCCTCTGGTTCTTGATTCCTCTACTTTGGGCAAGAGACTCTGTGCATCTCCCCGATCTATTTCTCTCATGATTTTGTATAAATTGTACAATCCTTGAACAATCTTAAAAGTTTAGAAG
Organism: Leucoraja erinaceus; assembly: GCF_028641065.1. Taxonomy (NCBI): domain Eukaryota; kingdom Metazoa; phylum Chordata; class Chondrichthyes; order Rajiformes; family Rajidae; genus Leucoraja; species Leucoraja erinaceus. Next base: position 29,339,687 of record NC_073393.1, on the reverse strand, counting down.
AATACCAAGAGCTTCATTTGTTACTTCAAACATGGATGAATTATATGTGACCTTTTATTCATTAAGCAATGAATTAATGCAGGAGAATTGGACTCTATTTCTCTAATATACACAGAGACAGATTATAAGCACTGCTAAGTGAAGTATATTGCAGATCAGCCGCAGTGCCAAAAGTGTTGCCATCCCTCTGTCAACAGCCTGAAACCTGCCTTAAGAGGAGCAACCCTCCTGTTGTGATCTGGATAATGATGCCAAGTTCAATTCTCCTTGCATGAATGCACTGTTGCTGGATTAGGAATAATTCTGTAGTTTGGAACAGAATTATATGTGAAGTTAAATCAGGCAAAATATTCCCATGCAGAACGTTGATAAATCTTCTCCATGTTACTTTCTCAGACAGTAAAAGTTAGATTTAAATTTCAAACATGTCCTCATAGCAGCTAATTTTAAAATTCAGGCAGATGAACGAAGGAGCTAATTTAGATAAAATAGTTTTTATGCTGACTATTATTTATTTTGGCATTCTGTAATGCCTAGCTACTCATCTGAATCACATTCTTCATTTATCTGCAGGCTACTGCTGAACAAAGGACACTTTAATCTCTGATGTGTTGAACATCACTATTTCCAAAGAATTGGAGGGTTGAACCCCCAACTCAGCTTTAAATTTTAGACTAGAGATACAGCACCAAAACAGGCCCTTCGGCCCACCGAGTCCGCACTGACCAGTATACTAGCTCTATCCTATACACCAGGAAAGATTTACAATTTTACCAAAGCCAATTAACCTCCAAACCTGTATGTCTGAAGTGTGTGAGGAAACCAGAGCCCCAGAGAAAACACATGCAGTCACAGGGAGAATGTACAAACTCCATACGGACAGCACCCATAGTTAGGATCAATCCTGGGTCTCTGGCGCTGTGAGGCAGTAACTCTACCACCGTGCCCGTGTGTGTGTCACCCATGCCACTGTGCCTCTCTGGAGAACAAGCAATATTTTTTAATGTATTCATTTTTCAGGGTGTTAGCATTGCTGGCAAAGGCAGAATTTGTTGTCTATCACCAATTGCCCTTGAGGATGTAGTAATGATTTCCAATCTTCAATGAGTACACTCCTTCTACTAATGTTACTATAAAAGTACTGTTTGGTGCAGGTTCCAGGTTATAGAGCCAGCTATGATGAAGAAAATATATTTCCAAAATAGGATAGTGTGCAACTTGGAAGGTTTTGTGTTTGCAAGTGCCAGCTGCCCCTATTTGACTTGGTGGTAAAGGTCAGAAGTTTGGGATAAGCTGTCAAAGTAATCTAACTGAGTAAGTGCAGTGCATTCTTTAGATAATACAGGCTGCAGCTGTGATGCATCAGTTTTATGGCAATGAATGTTCAGGTGGTGGATGGATGCCAATCATACGGGCTGCCTTGTCCAGGGTGGTGTTGAGCCTCATTAGTTTTTTGGACCTGTCATCATCCAGGCAAGTGGAAAGTATTCAAGACTTTCTGGCATAGTTTTAATAAGTATATGATATGATAAGATATAATATTGTTGTGTTTATGTGCTTGTAATGCGGCAGCAGGTAAGAATTTCATCATAATCATCATAATCACACTTTATTAGCCAAGTATGTTTTGCAACATATGAGGAATTTAATTTGCCATACAGTCATACCAATAAAAAGCAACAAAACACACAAAATACATTTTAACATAAACATCCACCACAGTGACTCCTCCACATTCATCACTGTGATGGATGTGATGAATATGTTAAATCTCTTCCTTTCTTTGGTCGGGGGCCTTGAGCCTTCCGTTGACGGGACCATCTTGGCTCTCATAGTGGGCGGTCGCTCCCTCCGCATCGGGGCGATCAAGCTCCCGCATCGGCGGGATCTCATCTCCCCCGCGCCGGATGATCGGATCCCAGTTCAGGGCTGGTTGAACATCTTGTGACTTTGGAACTTCACGACATCAGTCTCTACCCGAGACTGCGAGCTCCTCGATGGTGATGGTCAAGGGATCACAGGCTCCGGTGGTAAGTCCACGGCCCCGCGGTGGGGCTCAAAGTCAGTCCCGAGCAAGGCCGGCAGCTTCATGATGTTTGGCCGCAGAGTGACCAGAGATACGATCTGGAAAACAATCAAAACAAGACATTGAAAAATTGAAGAAGTTTCCCCCCCCCCCCCCCCCCCCACACCCCCCCCCCCCCCACACCCTCCACATAAAACAAACCAGAGAACATTAGCAAAAACTTGGTAAAACATACTAAAAATAATAACAGAATAGACAAAAAGACAGACAGACCGTTGGCGAGGCTGCCATCGCAGACGGCGCCACCCGGTTTCATTGTTCCATTCCCAACGCATATGACAATTGAAAACTCTTGACTCACCTATGTCGTGACATACGTAATCGTCAGTGAACATTCCGCACTTCAATTCTTACAATGGAAGGACATTTGTTGATAAAGCAGTTAAAAATGGTTGGGTCGGCACAGTAACACAGTGGTAGCGTTGCTGCCTGTGCTAGAGACCCAGGTTCATCCTGACTACTAGTGCTATTTGTACACAGTTTGTACTGTGGCCATGTGGGTTTTCTCTGGGTGTTGCAGTTTCCTCCCACATTCCAAAGACGTACAGGTTTGTCAGTTAATTGGCTTCGGTAAAATTGGAAAATTGTCTCAAGTGTTCAGGATAGTGCTATTGCACAGGGTGCTCGTGGGTCGGCATGGACTTGGTGGGCCAAAAGGCCTATTGCTCAGTGTATCTCTGAAATCTAATGTAAATAGACCATATTCTTTTATTATGGAGTATTTTCTCTTAATCCCTATTGGCCGCATTTTTATCAGAATCGATACCAAACTTTAGTGTTGGTTTGATGTTTTGTTTTAGATTTCAAGAATTGGATATATATTTTTGATTTTCAAGTCCATTTGATCCTTGAACTTTGTAGTAGGAAAGGTGGACTTTTTTTTTGAGATACAAGATGGTAATAGACACTTCAGCCCACTGATCCCATTCCGACTGTCGATCACCCATTCACGCTAGTTCTGTGTTATCCTACTTTCTCATTCACTCCCTAAACACCAGGGGCAATTTTGCAGAGGTCAATTAACCTACAATCTCACACGTCTTTGGGATGTCGGAAGAAACCTTAACACCCGAAGGGAACCCATGCGCTCACAGGAAGAATATGCAAATCCACGCAGACAGCACCTGAGGTCAGGATCGAACCTGCATCTCTGGCACTGTGAAGCAGTAGCTCTGTGAGCTGCTCCACTGTGCCTCCAAATTAAGAGAGGCCATTGCCATTTGATATTTTTCAGCTTTTTTTCAAATCCTATCGAGGAACCAGGGATTTTCAAAATGCTGTCAATTTACAGTAATGATAATCCGGCAGGCTAAGATTGAATGTAGATTTATTGTTCAATCGATGGTGCTTTATTTGTCACACGTACAAAACAGTGAAATTATTTTTGAGATGGCAGATTACGTGCCATTTCAAAATGCCACATGTGCTAGGAATTATGGAATGGCACCCGATTCAGGAGAGCCCCTGGATCGTTCAATATACAGACGTTCCTCTTCTTGTCTGCTTACTTTTAGGCCCCAGTAGCTCCTCTCACAGCTGCCTTTGAGGGCGCAGGAGGTAAGACCCCAGTTCACTTTCCTTATCCTTCACGATTACCGTGGCCGGCTTCCTCCTCTTCGGTACTCTGGTCTTTGGGGGACGATCAGGGGCCGGGCTCTGCGGCTTCCCCCCTGAGACCCGCCTGAGCAACTAGATCCCGTGGTGTGATAAAAAACAACGAATATAGCGAACACCCACCAGTAAACTCCAGTAAAATACAGCTGATGGTGAGAGAACCATCCATCCATTGTGCACCATCCTAGCTAACTTGTCTGCTGGAGGAAGGAACAGTGGTCAGGAAGTGATTCTTTTCCACATTCCTTAAACACACATCTCCTGATTCCTGCAGTAGGAAAAACCATGAATTCAAAAAGAACTGGCTGGCACAGGGTTTTACGATTTGGAGTCACATCTTTTGCAAACCAAAGGAAGTGTTTTATTTAGTGGGATTTCATTTGGTGTATTTGTACAAAACTCTGTTTAATGTTGAGACATCTTGGTGCCTATGGTAAGTCAAATAAAGTAGCATTACCTTCCAAATATATCAGAGCTGAAGAAAAATAATCCCAAGATGAGCTAATGGTAGAGTGAGGTTTAGGTTAAATGAGTTCAATTCTGTTGAGATCCCTGACAAATATCAAAATGCTATCCAATGTAAAATTTGTATCATATATGCACTGACTTACAATTCCAAATGAGCTGCAGAATTTATTTTAAAAATTGGAAGAACATTTTGAGTAAGATCTGAGAACAGCACAGATACAGGTCCTTCGGCCAACAGTGTCCATACTGAACATGATGCCAAGTTAAACTAATCTCCTCTGCATGCAAAGTTTAATTTGAAATTGTACAATCAAAAAACACAAGTTGTAAAGAGGACGCAAAGTCTGCAGCTGCACATGAGTAGATCAAGCGAATGGACAAAATTATAGCAGATTAAGTATAATGTGGTGAAATCTAAGTTTAGCTCTTTAGTAGCAAGAGTAAAAGAGCAGATTGTGTTTCAATGAAGATGGACTTTATTGTACTGATGGATCTGGATGACATACGCATCCAACACAATGTATTTCCTCAGAGGTAATTAGCAAGACTAATGCAATGCTGGCCTTTGCAACGGGGATATAAACACAGAATTGGGGAAATCTTGCCACAATGATGCAACACTTTGATGGGACCAAGCCTTGGTAATGCACGCAATTTTAGTTCCCAAAATTTATGGAGAGAAATATGGGGCAGCCCAGTGGTGCAGCGGTAGAGTTGCTGCCTTACAGTGCCAGATACACAGGATCGATCCTGACTACGGGTGCTGTCTGTACAGAGTTTGTACTTTCTCCCCATGACCTGCATGGGTTTTCTCCGGCTGCTCCGGTTTCCTCCCATACTCCAAAGGCGTGCAGGTGCGTAGTTTAATTGGCTTCTGTAAATCGTCCTTAGTGTGTAAAATGGAATTAGTTTGGGGGTGAACACTTGTTGGCGTGGATCACAGAGCCTGTTTCCACGCTGTATCTCTAAACTAAACTAAACATTAAAGGCTAAACACTAAACAATATCTGAAGACTGAAGAAGGGTCTCGACCCAAAACGTCACCCATTCCTTCTCTCCAGAGATACTGCCTGACCCGTTGAGTTACATCAGGAGGTGCAACTCTAGAGCCAATAAAATCATGGGAGACCCCTTCCACCCCTGCAACGGACAGTTCCAGCTGCTACGATCAGGCAAACGCCTCCGTTGCCATGCTGTGAGAACGGAGAGGTTGAGAAGGAGTTTCTTCCCAGAGGCCAATCGGACTGTAAACTCCAAACTCACCAGGGACTAACTTTACTGTACCACTCTACTGCTTTTTATAAAAATTGCTGTTTTTTCCCTTTTTCCTTCTGCCCACAATATTTAATATGGAAAATAATATGTGATTCTGTTACATTCTGTTTGTAGTTTGTTTGGTTGTTTGTTTGATTGTATTTTTGCACAAAGTCCGCGAACATTGCCACATTTCATTTCACTGCACATCTCGTATGTGTATGTGATGAATAAACTTGACTTGACTCACTTCAGCACTTTGTGTCTACCTTTGAGTCATAGTTATGCAGGTTTGTAGGTTAATTGACTTCTGTAAAATTATAAATTGTCCATAGTGTGTAGGATAGTTCTAGTGTACAGGGTGATCATTGCAAGCATGAACTCAGTGGTGGCCTGTTTCCATGCAATAACTCTAAAGTCTAAATATCTGCTGTGGAGCAATTCCCATTCAGATGAATGAAGATTATAAACCACCACAATGCCCAACCGAGCCTCAGATGTCCTCACCTGAAAATAACTACAGATCATAGCAAACTCACCCAGCAGAATCAATTTTTCACTGGGATCATCATCTGCTGGATTCCTAATTTTCTTCTATTTAAGTAATTAATCCGTTTTTGTTTATCAAAGTAGTGTAGTTGCATCCTGAATCTATTCTGCCCTTCCCTTCCCTTCCCTTCCCTTCCCTTCCCTTCCCTTCCCTTCCCTTCCCTTCCCTTCCCTTCCCTTCCCTTCCCTTCCCTTCCCTTCCCTTCCCTTCCCTTCCCTTCCCTTCCCTTCCATTCCTTTCCCTTCTTTAGACTTTAGATCTCAGAGATACAGCGTTGAAATTAGCCCTTAAGTTCATCTCCTAAGGGTCACCAGCAATTACCCCGTACACTAGTAACATCCACACAATAGCGACAATTTACAAATTGTTTTAACTGAAGCCAATTAACCTACAAATCTGTACACCTTTGAATGTGTGAGGAAACTGAAGCGCCTGGACAAAGCCAATGCTGTTTAAAGGGAGAATATACAAACTCCGTACCGACAGCACCAATAGTCAGGATCAAACCCAGGTGTTTGGCGTTGCAAGGCATCAACTCTACCACTGCACTACTATGCTGCCCTTCCCTTCCCTTCTGTCCATGTTTTGAACAATCCCACAAAGTTATTCTCCTTATGAAAAGGTTCACCAAAGATCAACATGAGCAATATCCCCAACATATCCTCCAAATATCCTGAGCAAAAGACAAAGTGATGGAGTGACTCAATGGATCAGGCAGCATCTGTGTAGGGAATTGATAGTCGATATTTCGATAGTTGATTGTCAAAATTAAAGAAGGGTGTTAGCCCAAAACGTTGCCTATCTATTCCCTCCACAGATGGAATGCCTAGCTTACTGAGTTACTCCAGCACTCTGTTTTGCTTAATATTTAATCATCTGCAGTTCCTTGTGCCTCCGATCACCCCATTCTTACCCTTTCAGAGGCTGGTGGGCACATTGCAAATTCTTCAGCTTTTGTTATACTTTCATTCCATATCTGAGGAATTTTCATATCCCCCAGTTTTTACCTTCATTTGGAAATCAGGTGACCACAGCAATTGTGCACCCTCATGTACCAATGTATGACAAAATGTGATAGTTGTAGGAGTTTTTATGAAAAATATCGTTCTATTCTTCTATTTGATTTTCGTAAAGCCCCAAAATCTCACCACTGAAATGCTCTTCTCCAAAGTCCTGGGTATCACTTTGCAAGCTACAATTTCAAATAGCTTGTATATTAAGTAAGGATTGGCTTGAAGGCTTACCTCAGTGTAGGTAAAGGAAAATAAATTTTGATTGTTGACTTTGGCAGCCCTCTTCCATTTCTAGCATAGCTAAAGGAAAGAGTAACGTTTAAAATCTATGTGCTATAGTACCGGGTAACCTGTAATAGCTGCAGCTGCAGTTATTCTGATGCCAAAACAGTGGCAGTAATGTACTTGTATCTGTACTGGTCATCTGCTGAAAGGCCTGCGGATTAAGACCCACTGGAAGTTAATGGTGAAATATAACGAATAAGGTTGGGAGTAGGGAGCGGAAAAGATCAGTCATTGCATCTACAAACCTTAAGAAATAAAGAGAGAACAAATATGATAAAGATCAGTGATGCTGTAGAAACGTTCAGTGATATGACAATAAAAGTTTTCTAAAATAAATATAAATATTTCTATATATAATATATATGCATATTTAATGTATATTAATAATTAATATACAATTATATAAATAAATAAATATATAATTGATAAATATATACTATTCAATTTTTTTATATATATATACATATTTATATAAAACATTATAATGTAGTGTGATTCAGGCTCAGATATATCTTCTTATCACTAGTGCATAGTGAAAGAAACAATGGAAAGAGAGTGGAATGGTAAAAAGGATAGGAGGAATGAAGGAAAGCAAGTTAGTATGAGAGGAAGAAGAGGCATGCAACAATTGGGACAGAAATACAACCTTGGATGTCATGCATTTTGTTGCATTGTATTCAATGAAGACAAATTATGGAAAGAAGAATGCAATGCAATGCACAGTGGCTGCAACATACATGCATTCAGCTGGTTTCTACCAACAGGATTTTCTGTCAGGATACCGTTTTGGATTTGACCTGCAATGGATGGAGTTATGTTTGCCAATATGTCCTTTACTTCTCTTGCATGTCCCTTTATACACTGAAAAAACCACACGTAGACAGGTAAATCAAGAGGGAGATTGTGCAACTTAAAAATGACCTGTATCATTTTTCAGATAATGGTTCCCAGATATTGCCCATTTAGCAAGGTATGGATGGGGTAAAAATTGCAAGGTGATAAGCAACCATGGAACAGCCAAGATAGACACAAAATGCTGGAATAACTCAGCGGGTCAGGCAGCATCTCTGGAGAAATTGAAAAGGGGACGTTTTGGGTAGAGACCCTTCTTCAGACTGCCAGACTCCAGTCTGAAGAAGGGTCTCAACCCAAAACGTCACCTACTCCTTTTCTTCCAAGATGCTGCCTCACCCGCTGTGTTCCTCCAGCATTTTGTGTCTATTTTCAGTGTAAACCAGAATATTTAGATCCTTCCTACACACAACGGAACAGCCAACTATGCTATAATACAGATGATGACCCTCGCTTTTCAACAGACTAATTTTTATGTTCGAGGAAGGATGAGAAAATACGGTACCACAGGAAAGATAAAAAAATTATTGGGCATTCATAGAAGAGATATTATTCCATGTCAGTAGCAAGAGCCAGATACTGTATGTCGGTTCCTGGCAGAAGGATAATTCTATGCTTTCATTCAAGAGCATAAATCAATCATAAAATACATTGCGTCTGCACTGGATTTTTTTACACACTGTAAATGTGTCAGAAACCCTCCCAGTATCATTATTTTGGATATACGCTACAAATGTATGAATTCTTTAACAACATTATTGCCTAGCTAAGTAAACAATATAGGCAACATGATGCTAGTCATAACTATATTCCTAAGTCAAGAACACTTTAAAAATAGTAAAGAATAGTTTTATATTTTGAAAACCATAAAGGTTTTATGAATACGCTCCCTGGAGAAATACTGCAGTTAAACCTGAAGGAATGCACGTTTGGTTAAAACATGTGGCATACGATTCAGCTGTGAAAATTGGACCACTGTCTCATTGACACTGTCACTGAATTACTAATGTGAAATATTGTTGAGAATTTCAGGTAGGTCTGAACCTCAGTATAAACCTCAGCAATTTGTACTAGATTTTTACTGGCTGCATTTTCCACATTCATAGTGAAAATTGTTTAACCAGTGCCCTGGGTTAAAAACTACTGAATTACTCTTTCATGTTAAAGTATCTACGTGAGATGAGAACAAAACTTAATTATACACCAGTAATTTCACCAATTGATTTACCTGTAGAAACAATGAAATGTTGGTTTACACGAAAGGCCATAAAGTGCTGGTGTAACTCAAGGGGATGGGAACATCTCTGGAAAACATTGATAGGTGTTGTTTTGTGTTGGAACCCCTCCTCAGATGAAAGAATGGTCTCGACCTGAAACATCACTTATACATGTTCTCCAGAAATGCTGCCTGACCTGCTGAGTTCGTCCAGTATTTTGAATCCAATCAAATTACCTCTCTGCTTTACTGTTGAAAAGAAGTGGATCATCCGAGATTTTCTTACTGCTGTAGAATTCAAACATGAATGCAAAAGCCCATGTAATGGGAGTTGTTTTTGGTTATTTCCTTTTAGTCCCTTATCCTTATTTAATGTTAATGAATATTGCCACAGGGTGACACAGTTCCTGTAATTCTTTAATGCTATTGAAATAATGTGTGTTAAAGAAGATAAAATGGAAACTGTGAACTTTGCCAGAGTCTGATGCGTAATGGCCATACTTACCAATTGTCAATGTTAACAGACAAGGAAATGATTATCCTTTATAGCAGCAGTTAATTCAACAATGCCCCATGGATTCCTCCTGTGCTCTCATAGGTATTTTGCAACCTATAACGGCAATATTGGAACAAAATATTCTCTAATGTCGTCCCCAGCATTTGTGAGAAATGTGTAGCAGTAAGCATGCAGTCCTGGCCAATAATTCCATATCAATTAAAATAAATAGTAAATGTACCAATGCTTTTAATTTGACTAAGTGTGTGTACTTTTTATTTCAGACCATCTAATGGCCCATAAGATCTGGTGCAGGAAGTAATTACAATATGTCCTGATGAAGATTCTTTGACTAGAAACATTAACTGTTTCTCTTTCCACCGATTCTGCTGACATTTTTTTTAAAGATACAGCATGGAAGCAGGCCATTAGGCCCATCGAGCCCATGCTGAGAACTAATCAGCCGTGCACACTAGTTCTATGTTATCCCACTTTCTTATTCACTTCCTGCACACGAAGGGCAATTTTACTGATCTGCACATTTTGGGATGTGGGAGGAAACCCACGTGGTCATAGGGACAACACACAAACCACACAGGAGTAAATCTGGCTCTAGCAGCTCTACCAGCTGGGCCACTGTTCTGTTTTTACTTCAAATATCCAGTTTGCAAATTTTATTTTGATTTCCCTTAAGCCTAGTCCCTTTCTTTCTGGAAAACAATAGTTTTCTGGAACGACCATTGCTATCTCATTTGCCTTTAAGAGTTGCCATGACTGTTGAGGTTGACGTAAGGATGATTGGGATTACCAGAGAAATGTGTATTAAGATCCATTTAGTTTGATCCTACTATGCACCATGACACATTAGCAATGAAATTGTTTCATTTGCACACAGTGCTCTGCCATCAAAAGTCACAACAACTATTTGAGCTGACTGATTAACTTTGTAGATTGCATTACCAATTTCTTGAAGGAATAGGAAAATCATTTCACAATGGAAGGCAAAATCAAAGACAATGCCAATGGTCATTCACAATTTCTTTCAGAAATTATAAATTCCTTGATGAATTGAGGATTGGAATAGAGTTTCAGCAGCCCAAGATGCCACCAGGCCTTGCCTGATCTACTATGCTAGGAAGTGGCTATCTATTTCATCTTTGAAATAGAGGATTTAAAATTCTCCTTTCAGCAGCATAATGGTGCAGCGGTAGAATTGCTGCCTTACAGCATCAGAGACCCGGATTTGATCCTGGTTATGGACACTGTATGCACAGAGTTAGTATGTACTCCCTGTGACTGCGCTGCGTGGGTTTTCTCCGGGTGCTCCGGTTTCCTCCCACATTCCAAGGGCGTCCTGGTAGGTTAATGGGATTCTGTAAATTGTCCCTAGTGTATAGCATGGTACTAGTGCATGGGTGATTGTTGGCTGATCGGCGTGAAGGGCCTGCTGGGTTGAAGGACCTGATTCCACACTGTATCTCAAAACTAAACTACGCTCCTTGTGCCCAGTGTACAGATCATATGTAGTTGTGTGAAGTGAAAACCTCATTCAAATGACAGATAACATGATCTATTTGCATCTAGACTCAATCACCAGTTACCAAACTATGTTTCTTGGGAACCAGACCCTGGGGCATCAACGATAGATCCCTTTTCGCTGCATTGGGGGAAATTGTTTTTCTATGCAATCCCTCCTTTCTGCCTCATCAGTCAGGTATTACGCAAAATACAACAAGTCTGGTATTTTGGTAGTGCCCGATTGGCCTACTCAACCATGGTTCCCTGTGATTCTCGACATGGTCTTAGAACCATGTATCACCGTCCTGAAATAACCAGATTTGTTGGTTCATCCCGTAACGGGGGATAGCCATCCATGTCATAATACAACAAACTTATTAATTTGTAGAGTCTAAAGAAACCTCTACTGGAACTGGGACTGACGGACCGAACATTGAACATTATGTCAGCGGCCCACAGGCAGTCTACCAAAAACCAATATCTGGTATACATCAGGAAATGAGAGATATATTGTTTTAAAAACAACATCACTTACAGCACGATGAACATAACGTCTGTCCTGGAATTCCTGGCAGGCCTCCATTATGATGAGGGGCTCAGTTATAGTGCCATTAACTGCGCCAGAAGTGCCCTTTCAGCATATCTGTGGCGAGGATCAGAGCGTCATTCTGTTGGGACTCACCCCCTGGTAACCAAACTTATGAGGGGAATTTTTAATCCCAATCCCCCAAGAACCAGGTACTCTAATATATGGGATGTGAGTATTGTCCTAACGTTGCTAAGGAACTGGTCTCCAGCAACAGCTCTGTCCCTGCAAAAACTGATGCATAAAACAGTAATGCTGATGGCTTTGGTCTCAGCACAAAGGGTACAGTCTTTACATAAGTTAAGGCTGGACGATATGATTTCTTCAACAAGAAATATAATTTTTCATATTCACGAATTAGTCAAACAGAACAGACCGGGATCATCAGGCCTCAAAATAGAATTTAGGGCTTACCCTATGGATGATCGTCTCTGTATAATAAGACATTTATTATTATACATTGAGAACACCAAAAATATCAGAGGCAATGAGATGGCACTACTAATCAGCCATAAACAACCCCACAAAAAGGTGTCGGTTCAAACTATTTCCAGATGGCTGAAACAGGTTTTAACAACAGCTGGGGTGGATACTAACATATTCAAATATCATTCCACCAGGGCTGCAGCTACATCGGCAGCTATGGAATTGGACGTACCGATGGACCAAATCCTGGAGACAGCAGGATGGTCTAGGGAAAAAACGTTCCAACAATTCTACTATAAACCAGTGGTTAAACCTGGAACTTTTGCAGAAACAATTTTAAGTTCTGTATTATGATTTCACCCCATGAAATAGGGGCTATAATTTGTTGTTAATAAATTTATCATGGGTTTTCAATGTCAGATTCATGTTTAAATATGTTAACACAATTCCTCCCTTAGTCAATTAAGGCAGATGTGATGCATGGACTCGTTTCCACGGCATGAAATCGCAGAGCTTTGAAATCTTCACGTAGTCACTCACGTGACTCCGAAGTAAAATAGTAAGATTAAACGAGAACTTACCAGTTCGAAGTTTGATCGTCATTTTATGAGGAGTAACGTTGAGGGATTACATGCCCTCCGCTCCCACCCTTGATCATAAAGTTCAACTGGTATCCTCTTCTCTAATCTTACCATGTTCAGTCATTACTGTTATCTGTGATTTCACACCATTGCTTTGAAGAATGACACGCATGTGTCCTGGCAAGTTCTTCACGTAATCCCTCAACGTTACTCCTCATAAAATGACGATCAAACTTCGAACTGGTAAGTTCTCGTTTAATCTTACTATTAATAACAAGAATTATGGTATATTGTCATGGATGTGGAGAAGTCCAATTATTGCAATTTAATATTCTTTGTTTGTTTGGCGAAATGGAGGCTGAATAAGCAACAATATACTCGAACACTAAGGGACCTACTGAGTGGTCAAAGAAGAAGGAACAAGTTAATCACATTCCTGTCACTAATTATTATAATTTATTCCTCACTGGTTGTTATTGAAGATGTAGGCAGTCGAGCATTCAAGGCCAGTATTAATTTCCCATTGTTAATCACCTTTTAGACAGTAGTGCTGAGCCACCTATTTAAACTGCTGCAGTCCTTGTGATGATCAAGATACAAACCTTGACTTCTCATCCAAGTACAGATTTCTGAGAATTGCCTCTGAAAACATTGCAAAACAGTGCAATCTTTGGATGAAGCAGGAATCACTGACTGCAGCTTTTTAATGTTTGCATTCAAATGTGCATGTGGATGCTCCAGAATTGCTATTAGAGTCATATATATATATATAATGACTCTGTCACTACTATGTGGAAGTCCGTGCCAGTAAATTGAGCCGATTCTCCTGGTCTATGGCCCTAGCTCTAATGTGTCTGCATTCGCACTTGGAGTTATTTGCCGAAATAGTTTAGTTTTAAATGAATGAAATTTACAGCTGAACCCATGAGCCAATTCTGCTTGGTGCAACATCACCGATCCTTTTTCTCCAGAGATGCTGCCTGACCTGGTGAGTTACTGCAGCAGTTTGTGTCTCTCTTCGGTATATACCAGCATCTGCAGTTCTTTTCTATGCAATGTGAACATTTGTTCCTTTGGTGGACAAATTGACCGGAATTGTTCATGCTTCTCAGATGAACTTTCTGACATTAGTTAATTAAGCTCTGGCTCTGATTTTCATAATTCAAAAGCTGAAAGAACTCATATCTCTCAACATGTCATTGCTCCCAACTCAGTATCTGTCACAATGACAAAAGGCAAACAGCATAGAATTTATGAATTCTCATGGCAACTGTTGACCATAAACCTGAGACAGAGCATTTGTTGTCAAGGAAAAATGTAATTAGGTCCTCTCATAAACTTTTTACAGAATTTACCAAAAGCCAGCCTTAGTTATCTTACTCACATCCACATGTAGGTAAATTAATAACAAATAAGTGCTGAGAAACCTTTTTGTCCATACATTTTATTTATCCTGAGGACATCCTCTCTATCTCATTACACTTTTGCAGACTAACTATGTTAGAGCGTGGTGTTACATGCTCAAATTATATATTTCGAAAGTAACAATGAAAATTAAACATTTAAGGGAGTGGACAGTTCAAGCACAATTAAGGATACAAAGTCCTGGAGTAACTTAACAGATCAGGCAGTATCTCTGGAGAACATGGATAGATAATATTTTGTGTCAGGACTTTTCTTCAGACTTCAGACAAGCACAATTAAAATGGGTATGGAAAAGTACAAGTAGTGAATTAATGGGAATTTATGGTAGAAATTCGTCAAGCATTGGTAATACAGCCAATACAACAATAAAAATGTGGAAGATACTAAATGCTGGAGTAAGTATAAGGGTTGAGAGAGCAAAGACAGAAATTTAGAATACATTTTTACACTTTTATATTATATTTTAAGGTCATAGCATAATTAGAAGCATTTTACAACCAAGGAAATGCCTTTGAGGTGCATGAAAGTAAAACAAAACTGCAGATGTTGGAAATCTAAAATAAAACAGAAAATGCTGGGAATACTGATTAGGTCAGATTAATATTTAATCCTGCTTCTCTTCCCACAGATGCAACATGATCTGAACAATATTTCCATTATTTTTTGTTTTTACTCCCCTTGAATACTGTCACTCTTACAAACATAGGCCAAAAATAGCAGATGCATTGTAAGCAGCAGAGCAATGAACTAGTATGCAGAAGTCTGAACAATTAATCCAGGGATGGCCAAATCCCACCGCATCAGCTAGGGAATCCAAATTCAAACATGAATCTGGAATTAAATGCTTGGTATCAGTAATGATAGCTGAAAATCTATTGGATTGTATTTAAATTTTATCTGGATGACAAAGTCCTTTTCCAAGTAAATTCACCTCTAGTTACCATCAAGGAGGTTGAGATAAAACTGCCTTAGGGTTATTTACAGGTTCACAATTGTTGCTGCAATTACCAGTCGTCTCTGCATCCCATGAAAGATTAACTTAAAGTAAACCACAGGGTCCTAAAATAGTTGTGAGATTATAATCATTGATGTTGGTTCTGGTATAAATATTTGTTGCTGTTGTTATAATGTCCACCTCCATACAAGCAACAAGGAGATTTGATTTATATAAAGAGGAAAACAAATTGAAAGATAGCGGCAATCCAGTTTCATCAGCAGCAAGTTTGGTAATTTTCTAAGTTTTCTCATTTTGCTAACTCTTAAAGAATAATTCCAAGTCTAATCAATCTCTGCTCATATAAACAAACCCATCATTCTTGGAACTAGTTTCCTAAATCTTTGTTGCATTCCCTTTCAGTAAATGCTTCCCTTCGTAGGTAAAGAGACCAAAACATTGTACAAATCTCTGGGTGTGGTTGTGGTTTCATAGAGCAGTAGACAATATTAGTTTTTAATTTAAAGATACAGCATGCAGACCATCGATCACCCAGTCACATTAGTTCCACTCCATACACACTGGAGGGAATTTACAGGGGCCAATTAACCTACAAACTCACACATCTTTAGGAAGTGGGAGGGAACCAGAACACCCAACCACATGGTCACGGGAGAACGTGAAAACTCCACACAGACAGCACCCGTGGTCAGAATCGAGCCTGAGTCTCTAGCGCTGTGAGGCGGCAGTTCTACCAGCCGCAACACTGTGCCATCCCCTTGCTTCTTAATTCCTGCGCTTAACTAGGACTTGTTATAAAGGCAAACACACCATTTGCCATGCCAGTCATTTGCTGCAACAGGCATTCATGGCTGCATCAACTCAATGGCTCCGGCAGCATCTGTGGAGGGAAATGGACAGTCAAAATGTTGCCTTGAGAGACGATATCTGGACTGGAAGGAATATAAGGAGGTGCATGGGAGGGTTAAATGGATCCAGGTAAGGAGGGACTGATTGGCAAATGGAGGCAAGATGGCGAGGGAAGGGTGGCGATAGCAACACATGCTGGGACGTGATCAGTGGAGTGCCTGACCCATTGAGTTCCCCCAGCAGTGTGTTTTCTGCTTAGATTCCATGATATGCAGTCTCTTGTGTCCTTCATTGGAACTGAGAATGAGAGGAAGATTTAAGATGTCAGTTCCGATGAAGGATCTTTGGCTTGAAATGCTAACTGTTTTCTCATTCACAGATGCTGCTTAATTGGCTGAGTTCTTCCAGCATTTACAGTTTTATCTGTTTTTTTTAAAAAATTAATGTTACATGATTTCTTTGTTTCAGTATTTAATTTGATGAAGAGGAGAGAATCCCGGGTTCACCGGCTGCCAATGCTGTCGATAAATATTTGTGTCAGTCTTTGACATCCACAAATATGTTCAACAATTAAAAACACAAGCAATGTTCTAAAATCAAAATTATTAAAACATCGCACAGAAAACAAAAGCATGAAACACATACACTGATACGAACATAGACTAAAAATCAAACACATTTAAATGAACTGAACTCGATCAAGTAAAATTGTTCATGTGTCATTCAGTAAACACCAATTTCTGCCCATGGATTTCTAAGGGGCTACACTTCTTGCATCAGGTTTGACCAGTTGCTGATTCAGCAGGTATGGTTCCCTGGCCTGAGAGCTGGCAAGATGGTTAAACTTCTTACTATCCGGAAGGACTCTATGGAAAACCAATTGGAACAGTGCAGCAACACATGTAGCATAGTGTAATGCGCCATCGTCATCTTAAGCCTGCACTGTTGTTGGATCTTGGAAGTTCTCCAAATAAATGAAAGTCTAACAGGATCCAGATGAACATCCTTCCTGCTAGGATAGAAAGTCATCTCTCAAAGTTTACTGATGAAACTACACTTTGAATTTCCATAACTTACTTATTACGACACAGAAGAAGGCCATTCTGTCTAATGTTTGATGCTAGCTCCCAGTACACCAATCCCATCAATTGCATCTCCCTCATTGCTCCATAATCTGTAACTTATTCTTTCTCATATGCTCTTAATGTAAAAAAAAAGCACATTTTGTGTGTCGGAGCAAAGAGAGGCAGTACAATATATGGAGTATAGGGCGGCATGTTGGCGCAGCGGTAGAGATGCTGTCTTACAGCACCTGTAGCGCCAGAGACCCAGGTTCGATCCCGACTATGGGTGCTGTCTGTACGTTCTCCCTCTGACTGTGTGGGTTTTCTCCGAGGTCTTCGGTTTCCTCCCATACTCCAAAGACGTACAGGTATGTTGGTAAAGTGGCTTGGTATAAGTGCAAATTGTCTCTAGTGTGTGTAGGATAGTGTTATTGTGGGGGGGATCATTGGTCGGCGTGGACTCTGTGGGTCGATGGGCCTGTTTCCGTGCCAAAACTGAAACAAAACAAGTACAGTTCTAAAGGAGTTGTAGAAAAGGGATCCAGGGCATATTTGCTCAAATCTTTGAAGGTGATAAGCTAAGAAAATAAGCACATGAAATCCAGAGGCACAGGGTGATAATGCAAGTTAGTTCTGCTGAATCTGTAGGGCACCATTTCAGGGCACCACCCACATGAAGGGTCTGTAGATGTTAGAGAGGGGGAACGGTTGAATAGAGAGAAGTGAGAGGTTTGATAAAAATGTCAACATCATGAACAAATTATGAAAAAATCCAGGGAGAGTGAATAAAGAGAAGTTGTTCCCATTTGCAGGAGATCATAAACTGAAAGGACACAGATTGAAGGAGACGAGCAAAGCAACCAGAGGTGACACAAGAAATATTTTTCACACAATGAGTGATTCTGATCAGGAACTCATAGAATTAATGGGTTACGGAAACAGATTCAATTATAGCATTTAAGCAGGAATTAAGATCAGCACTTGAATGAAAACCATTTGTGTTCCCATGGAGAAAGAGCCACAGAATTGGATAGACCAGATGGGTCTTATAAAAAGGCAGTACCAGCTCGAGAAGCAGAATGACTTACTTTAGGCCCTTCAAAGTTTCAACAAATGGTACCCACTATTTTGGATTCAGTTTAAAGTGGTCATTGGTATTCTGTGGTGACTTGACATGGTAGTACCCAGATTAATTTCATTCACACATGCAGCAGTTTCTGCTCTGCTTGTAGGGACATTTTTCACCTTGATGGTCCGGATGTAAAACCGGATGATCTTTCTGTGCAATGTGGAATGTGCCCTATTTTCCACACCTTGATTTTATCAGTAACTTTTGCAAAAATGAAAATAATCCAATAATCCACCTGAATTATGCGGAGGTAGAGGAATGGGATGTGTCCTTGGGAAATACACTATCATTTACACTGTGATAGGAATAGAACATAGAAGAGTGCAGCACAGGTACAGGCCCTTCAGCCTACAATGTCTGTGATGAACATGATGCAAGTTAATCTCCTCTGCCTGCATGTGATCTAAATCCCCCTGTTCCCTGCATATTAATGCAGCTATCCAAAAACTCTTCAGCGCCACTATCATCTGCTTCCACCACCACCATTGGCAGCTCATTCTAGACATTTTCCACTCTCTACGTAAAGAAACCTGCCCCGTGCATCTCCTTTAAGTTTTCCCTCTCTGATCTTACGGCTATGCCCTCTAGTTCTTGATATTCCCACCCTGTTAAAACAATCCTGACTGACTACCCTATCTATGCCTCTCATAATTTTATATATTTCTAGATACAAGATAAAAGATACGTTTATTGATACAATTGGTACAGTGAAATGTGTGGTCACCATACAGCCATACAAATAATAAAGAGCACAGAACATGATAGGCTTTAACACAGACATCCCCACACAGCGGGATCAAAGTTTCCCACTGTGAGGGAAGGCTCCTAAATTCATTCATCCTCCTCTGTTGTCCTCCCGTGGTCGGGGGGCTCCCAAAAGGTTTCCCCCTTAACCTGCCCCCCTCCCCCACATAGAAAAGCTAAAGTCGGGACTGGACAACATCCTCAGTGGCTTGGACAACCGAACCAAAATCCGCGGCTCCCAAAGTCCACAAAAATGACAGATTCAAAATAGGGTCCCAGGACTCCACGTGTTGATCAGAGGCTGCCCATGCAGGAATCTCCCCACAGCTCCTTGTTGACAGCAGGTCCAAAGATAAAGCAATCCAAGTGGTGTTCCAAGCTGCGCCGCTACTGCTATAGTTAATACCCTCTAATCCAGGGCCGGCCAGCAGGAGGGGGGGGGGGGGGGGGCGATAAACCACTTAGAGAATCTGCGTCCTCGCCACTGGGAAAAGTTTCCTCCACATCCTCCCCCCTATAAAAGCTAAAGAAATCTCAAAACAAATGTTTAAAACAGACTAAAAATTAAAAAAATGACAGAAAAACAGCCAAACTGTAATCAGAGGCTGCCCCTTATATCTCCCCTCAACCTCTGACAGTCCAAAGAAAGCAATCCAAGTTAGTTCAAGCTCTACTTATAGTTAATACCCTCTAATCCAGGCCGGCAGCATTCTGATAAACCACTTCTGCACCTTCACTAAAGCCTCCACATCCTTCCTATAATGGGTGACCGGAACTGCTTACAAAATCCCAAATGTGGCCTAAAGTTTTATAAAGCTGCAGCATGAGTTCACGACTCTTATTTACAATGCCCCGACTAATAAAGGCAATCATACCTTATGCCTTCTTTATCATTCTATCTACTTGTGTTGCCCCTTTCTGGGAGCTTTGGTCTTGGACACCAAGATCCCTCTGTACATTAATACTGTTAAACGCAGGAAACTCTGGAGCAAAGCCTCTAGTCTACTCATCTTTTTAATTAAGAAAGAGAACTAGGCTAGGCAGATATCAGCAAGGGTCATTGAAATTAACAAGACACTAAAACATTACAAGGTCTGGAATTCATAACTTCATACTGCAAAGCAATTGCACTTTCAATCAATGCACTTTCCACTCTCAGCTAGTGTCTTTCAGTTCATTTTGGATGCAAGGAACAAGTATGACTTTAAAGTTGATATATCTTCACTGCACACTACAAAGTGTTTATGTGGACACACTTTATTTTGGCGGACAGAACTGGGCCCTCAAACTCTAGAATTAGGCAGGCGGGTAACGATCAAGCAACATCTGTGCCATGTCAATTGTATGTACACTACTGATCCAGTGGAGTCTCACTGGGAAAGGCTCCCATATTGTGTTTACATTATATTTAAGTGCAGTAAAGACATGTCAATGTGGGAAACCTACTGTCTGACTCCTACTTTGTATGCTTGCCTACTCGATTTGCTTGTAGAAAATTTAACGGAAAGCGCTAAAACAATTTTTTAATCAACCTCATTTATATCTTATGTGATGCACTTCCATTCAGATTCAAGTACATTCGCAATCTGAAGCAACGTTTCGTCCTTACTGTCATAGGATGTTTACCTTACGTTGGTTGAACCATGCTTAGAATTCTGTGAAGAGCTCTGGGTTCCTTATTACTAAGAATTATTTGACAAATTGCAAAGCCAGATTTATAAAGATAATACGTCCCCTATCTATTTTCTCCAGAGATGCTTCCTGACTCATTGAGTTACTCCAGCATTTTGTGCCTACCTTTTAAACAAGGGTAATATTAGGACTGGGAGGGTAAAGCTACGTCAAACAAGACAAAATTCTTTTTCTGAAACTGGGAAGAATGAAGTAAGACTAGAGAGAGAATTTCAAAATGATGAAAATTTGCCATTGGGAAATCACAGAGGAAAATATTTCTACTTGTGAAGAGTGAAAACAGAGCCAGAAATGTTAGATATTACCAAGAAATGCAATAAGAAATCCATGAGACATTTATAATTCAGCCAGTTATTGGAACATGAGACCCTCCAGCTCGAGAACAGGTTGAGATGCCTAGCACAGGTACACCTATTGGAAGATTATTAATTACAGGAATGAGGAAGAATTAGAAAGACATAGTGTAATTGTCGTTGAATTGAACTTCATGTGGAGCATGTTTTTTTTAATAAAGTTAATGGTTTGTTTCTAAGCTTTAAATTTCATGCACAATGGAACGATAAACTTCACAATACCTTTTAAGTTGGTCCAGAGTGGTAGTGGGCATGTCTGTACCAATGGAAATAGGGAGCAGTGCCTCAGTGTGCATACATTAGTTCATCCTTCCTGCTGGCAGTTTTAGTCCTAGATGTTTTAATTCCAAAAGTATACAACTACCCTCTCATGCTGTTAAAGTTTACAGCAGCAGGCCAAACGTGTAAGAGCCACCACCACCTCACTTTAAAGACTGTTTTGTGCAACTGTTTTGGTGCACTAGAATATCTAGTTGCGTTCCTTCCAGGTTTAGGTTTAGGTTTAAACTAGGTTTAAGTTTACTATTGTCACATGTATCGAGGTACGAAAAAATATTTGCTTTGTATGTGATCCAAACAGATCTGCTCTACCGATATAATCTGAACCGATATAATCAGTTCAAACTCGTACCATAGATATTACTAGACACAAATTGTGGTGCAGAATCTAGTAAACTTCCTGAAATGGTAGAAGTAAAAAATAACTTTTTTAGTTTAGTTTAGTTATAGAAACAGTGCCGGGCCCCCGCACACTAACACCATTCAACACACACACACAGGACAATTTACAATATTACCAAAAACCTACAAACATGTACATCTTTGGAGTGTGGGAGGAAACCTTTGCAGGTTAAGGAGAGAACGTACAAACTCTGTACAGACAGCACCTGGGATCAGGATCTAACCCTGGTCTCTGGCCCTGCAAGACAGCAGCTCTACTGCTGCACCTCAGTGGCACAATAACTTGATAGAGGAATATTTAAAACGTTGATATTCAGGATGACATGACACAGTAGGCAGCTCGCAGACACAATTGGCCAAATGGCTTGTTTGCCCAGTAAAATTTGTGAATCTATATTTCAGTTTATTCTCTCAGTAATAACCTAAGAACGGATGATTATAATATATATGGAAAAGTGCACACTGTTTGACTATTACTTAACTGTTTACATTCAGTCAGTAATCAATCTTTGCCATATCCTCTTGCAAAACTATGCAGCAAGTGTCAGTTTCTTTCACATAAAATAATTGAAATGAAATTTAAGATTTTTTAAATATCCAGTTGAATAGATTACTGAAAAAACAAACACATTTTCAAGTTTACACAGATTTATTTTTTTGTCCAAAAGTAGGCAGCGGCTCTTTTATGGTAAGTGCACATGAGTAGTGATTGAAAGACTGTAAAAAACATATCAAATGCGAATATGGATCTCTGGCATTGATCTGTTATTGTGATAAAACTCTAACTCTTTATCTGCACTGACATTAAGAGGATAGACATTAGACTTCGACGAGTAAATTTCCCTGGCCCAGCCAATATTTTGTAGAGTGTGCAGATTCCAAGTGCCCATCAGCAGATTAAAGTAAAACAGACCACTGATGTAGGGTTTGGGTGAGGGCCTGTCATTTTATGAACATTTCTACGCCAAACAAAAGTACTGAGGAGGAATCGCATCTGGCATCTTACATCCAAACATTTACATGCGTATCAATCACCTCCTCCAGGCAACTCTACAGAGGACTATAGAATCAAAATTAGATAAATTAGTGCATCCGGTGACCAAATTTCACATGCTTCATCATTTCAGCATGATAGACCATTGATAGGAAGGACAGAAAATTGAAGGTGAAGATTGGAATCTTATGTAAGCCAGACTAAATAATAGTACTAGGTTCTTTCCCATTTGGGTAGTTACAACAAAGTGTTATCTTATAATGTCATACAGGTGGCTTTGTGATAATGTGATGGTTTCCTTCTTAAGAAACCTTGTGTTATAGAAAATCACGTTATAAAGCCAATTGTGTCAATGGGGAAAGATGGCCAGGAGCTCGGGAGTTACCGAACCACAAAAACAGTTATTTTTCCCTGCAGCATTTTTCAAAACTAAAGATCTTTTTTAAAGTTATACGTTTATTTTTGTTACTCCAAACTAAAAATACTGAAGGCTGTATGCTACATTGGTTAATAGAGTATCATTGTACACGTACCAATAGAAGTTATCAAGCCAGTTTCAATGGCTATTTGTGATGAAACTGACAGGTTGTGTTCTAAAGAGACAATGGTGCCTGATAACTATAGGGTGGTTATATGGAAACTTTTTTTCCTTCTACACTGTCTAGTTCCAATACAGTTATTTTTCTGCTTACCAATTTCCAAAGTAGTTTTTAAGGTTCGCTCGTTCTTGATCAAAATCATGTTAAAGCCTTTTTAGTCTGTGTAATGTAAATAACCACAAAGTGCTGGAGTAACTCAACAGGTCAGGCAGCATCTCTGAAGTACATGGATAGGTGATCAGGTGATGCTTCAGGTTGGCACCCTTCTTCAGACTTAGAATTGGGTCCTGAAAAAGAGTCCTGACCTGAAATGATGCCTATCCATGTTCTCCCGAAATGATGCCTGACCATTTGAGTTACTCCATTACTTTGTACCTTTTTTTGCATATCGGCATTTGCAGTCTTTTGTGTCAAATGGAAATGGCGTCTCCAAATTTATCACTCGCTTTCCATCCAAATAATCTTATGGAAACACACGTTGTAGCAGAACTAACTGTAGCTTTTTGCCTCTAAGTCATAAATCGCCACATTATTGAATACAATTTTAAAGATATACGAAGTGATGATCTCATGAACTGGTGGCCTCAGTTTCTTGGCAGATGTAAGAGCATTACATTACAGTAACCAATGTTTTTTTTGAAGTACACTGTTTATTAGCAGGCAAATGAAGCAGCCAACAAGTATACAAGGCAAAGTCTCCCAAACCATGTTTATCTCTTTTACTTACTTCAATGGTAAGTGATAGATGGTTGAATTTTGAACAGGGGCAGGTGGCAATACTGCTGTTTTCTCAAATAGTGACACAAACTCATTTACATTCACTGGAGCACAGGCGGGTGCTCGACTGATTGCAATTGTACAATGTTCCCTCAATGATCCAGTCAATTGTCAGCGTGGAAAGAGAATGGAACTTGGGTACAAAAATCTTTGTTTCCGAGAGACGACAGCCCACAGTGGACCAAAGAACATCAAACACAAATACTTGCATTTGGCAATGACAGCATTCCAACTGTTTAATTCCAATAGGTCACTGCTAACAGGGTTCTACCCCAAAATACCTAATGGCTGAACAGTTGCATATCTTCGGAGAAAAGGAATAGGCGACATTTCGGGTCGAGACCCTTCTTCTGACTGAAGAAGGGTCTCGACCTGAAACTTTGCCTATTCTTTTTCTCCCTAGATGTTGCCTCACCCGCTGAGTTTCTCCAGCATTTTTTGTCTGCTTTCGATTTTTCCAGCATCTGCAGTTCCTTCTTAAACAGTTGCATATCTTCGTTTTCTGCAAAATAGATACGTCAGAAAGAGAAATCAGAAAGTAAAAGATGTAGTGTGCAATTTCTTAGACATCCAGTCCATTAAATACTCAACAATTTCAAGACTAAAATATACATATTATAACATTAGTATCCACACTAGTGTGAACTTACAATAATCAGAATTAAATCAAGTGACTATTCTACAACATGTGTGAAGAAGTTTCACATTTGGCACGCTCAAGAACAAAATTACTTTACCTGGCATATTTTAATACCGTTGCAATATAAAGTAGCGACATAATGTTCAGTGGAAGAAAGTCCTTTTTATAAATGGGACCTCATTACACATCATTTAGGCCAGAAAGTTATTTTAATTGCATTTATGTTAAATTGCTTTATCGCTGGATCTTGTATTAATTTCACATCTGAGACTTAACATAAACTTCCCAGATCAATTTGCTTTGTCAGAAAATGCTATTAAGCTGGGCAGGGTTGTTTTTTTCTCCAGATAGTGGTTTGGTTTGTTGCATCAAACAACATTTTAAAATGGTCAGTTCTCCCCCACCTTCATGACGTGAGTCAACAACTTAGCCTCAATAAAACTGTTTCTCTTAGGCATAGCGAATGAATCTGTGGGAAGTTTTCAAGCTGAGTCTCGACCATATTTCAAAAGCAAAATACTGCAGATGTTTGAAATCTGAAGAAAAAAAAAGCAAAATGTGGGAAATGCTCAGCACGTCAGGCAGCATCTGTGTGAGAGAAGCAATCATCAAAACTGAGGTAAGAGAAAACTTGACAATATCTGCCTTGCTAAACAGCTGATGTGGTTTTTCCGGAAATGTAATATAATTCTAACAATTCTTTATGAGAATGATCCCAGGGATGATTGGGTTAGCGTAAGAGGAGCATTTGCTGGCTCTGGGCCTGTACTCGCTGAGAGTTTAGAAGGATGAGGGGGTAATCTCATTGAAACCTACCGACTAATGAAAGGCCTTTATAGAGTGAATGTGGAGAGGATGTTTCCAGTAGTGGGAGAGTCTGGAACCAGAAGGCACAGCCTCAGTATACCTTTAGAATGGAGATGAGGTGGAATTCCTTTAGTCTGAGGGTGATGAATCCGTGGAATTCTTTGCCACAGTCGGCTGTGGAGACCAAGTCATTGGGTATTTTTAAAGTGGAGATTAATAGGTTCTTGGTTAGTAAGATTATGGGGAGGAGGCAGGAGAATGGGGTTGAAAGGGAAAAATAGATCAGCCTTGATCAAATGGTGGAGCAGACTCGATCAGACAAATGGCCTACTTCTGCTCCTGTGTCTTATGGCAGTGCTTCTTAAACTACTTCAGTGTCATTCACCCATGAGACTTTATCACAAAATTTCATTCACCCTTGACTATATTTTCTTATGTTTTTTGGTAATTTTTTGTCTTATTCTCCTAGTGTATAATTTTATATATCATTGATTTTGTCACATGAGAAAAAAACTTAAATTATCTAATTTCTTAAGTGTTTATTTTATTCAACTTTTTGAACATCCTAAAAATATGTAAAGAAAACTAGGAGTGAAAAAAAAAGAGGTTTAATTACCACTGGAGTTGGAAAATCATTCTGTTAGAATGATGAAAAACCATTCCGACGTCCAAACATCCTACACTTTCGGGCTTGGATTTTTTGCAGTTTTTTCTTGGAAAACTAGCTCAAAACAGCTAGTGGAGTATGTAAATTGGCAACACTAAATAAAGTTATAGTTCAAAAGTTGCCTACGGCGATCCTCCAGTGTTGTCATTTATACATTTATGATCCCACTAGCTTGTCTGATCTTCCCTAAAAGGTTATATTACAGTAAATTTGGGAAATATCCTGCTACTTTGAAATTAAAAAAACATTGGTTAAAGAGGAAAAAAAAATCTGATTTCCAGCTCCACTGCCATTAAAACCAAAAAGAGCTCACTAACCACTTTAATGGCAATGCCTTTTAAAAGTATAGAAAAATATATATATATGAATAAATTAAGTCATTCACCCTTCATTCACCCCTCTAGTTTAATTCACCCCAAAATAATTTAATTCGCCCTTGTGTGAACCATTCACCAGTTTACGAAGTACTGTCTTATGGTATTATGGGCTGAGAGTTTACACTAACTATTGAAAAAATAATATTCTTGAAGCTTAAGCATGCTTTTTAGAATGTAAAATCAACCATCTCCAAAATATTTGAAACAGAGTTAGTTCTAAAAGTCAGTGATCATTTCAAATGTGTTTTGCTGATTCAAATACTTTGTCTCACAAGTTGAATACTAAAACAATTAAATCTTTTATTCTCTGCTTTTAATGGAAATGAATAAAAACTAACTTATTCCAAATAAGCTTTCTTATACAATAGTTCCCTAAAACGTATTATTATAGACATTGACCCTTTTTGGTTTATATAGAAGTCTGTTTGTGTCTATATCTTAGCCATCTTAGCCTCAGTTTGGATGAGATTTGGCTGTTTGTCAAATCCGGGATAAGTAAATGACAGAAGATGTATTTATTGTTAGTGGAGTGATTTTTTCTGCGATTTTTGCTCTGTTGCATATTTGCTAAAATTATTGGCCATTGGGACTCAATACTAATGCAGGATTAAGGGTTAAATCTCAAGAACCATCAGGTCAGTAAATCTTACCTTATAAGCTGTGTCATTTTTCTTCTGCATGTACAGACTGTTCTCTACTTTAGAAGGCCTCTTCTTTAAAGGAATCCCTGGCTCCAGTTCTGTCATAATAAAAGATTGTCTTCCCATGAAAAAAGGCTCCTATTCATGATTGTTTGTCAGGAAAGTTATAAAAAAAAATCAAATGGAAATTGTCGGCAATTGGAACTAGATGGAGTTGGTCAAAATGCCAATTCCACTCTTCAGCTGAAACTGATTGCCAACACTCATCCTGCACGCGAGACCTCACACGTTGCCAGAACTACTCACCAACTGCATATTACACATAATTTAACATCTTGACCATAGCTTCTCTTGCTCTAAGCACTCTGCCATCTAAAGTCCATCATAATATAAAGCAATACAGAAGTGATGATGGCAAGCTTGGCTCTGAACAAGCAGCAGAACAAATATTTACTTTATGACTCATCTTGTGACCTTTTATTTGAATGTTTAATGTAACGTGCTCTGTTTACAATAGGCTAGGTAATTTTTCTTTCTCTTCCAACTTTAACAAGGGTTACGTAAACAGAACAGCCAGAGACATGATAAACACCTGTTCTGAAAAAGAATTGCTTTGGATGAGCATCGTCCAGCGGCCTGTAGTTCGCTGGCATGGGATCAACTAAAAACCGCTGCAGAATTTTGCATGGATAATATCACAATTTAATTCCGCATAATTTTAGCATGTCTTTGTTCTATGTTGCCAGGCATCTTGGAGTGCGGCTCACCTGTTCTATGTCTTGAATGGTCGTGTTCTTTGTTTCGCAGAAAGGGATATCTCAGGGGCTTATTTTAGGCAACTAGGAAAATGTTCACTTTGAGTGTTAAAGTGTTTTTCCTTGCCTTAATGTTAGCTTATTTTCTGGTTTCGAAAAGTAGGCATCACTCCATTGAAATCAGAGTTGACTTTTCTATGTCTGCGTCACAGAAAGGTTGGAAGACCAGCTCTACAAGGACAAGAGCCAAGTGCTTGGATGGAGAAGGGGCAGGTAGTTCTATGAACTTTGTTTATTTTTTTGTCATAAGTACCGATACGCAGATAAAAGCACTTGTTTGCGTGCTCTCCAGTCCAAAAAAGACTTCACATGAATACAATCAAGCAATCCACAGGGTAAAGAAAAAGGGTACAGCATTTAGTGCAAAGATATAACATTGAAGTCCAATAAAGTCTGGTTAAAGAATGTTTAGAAGTCTTCAATGAGGTCGATAGGGGGTCGGGGCCGAACTCTAGCTGATGAGAGGACGGTTCAATTGCCTGCTAGGAAGAAACTGTTCCTAAATCTGGAGTTATGCACTTTCAAACATCTGTATCTCCTGCCTGATGAGAGAGGAGAGAAAAGGGAGTGACCGGGGGTGAGGCTGGAGAGACAGGAGGGTCTTAAACCCAGGGCTGTGAGAAGGGAAACACTGAAATAATAACCACAAGAGGTGTTGCTTTTGTCCAAGACAAGAAGGGAGGGTTTTAGTTTGAGGTTTTGAGTTTTGTTTATTGTCATGTGTACTGAGCTACGGTGAAAAGCTTTTGTTGCATGCTAACCTGTCAGCGGAAAGACTATACATGAAGGTACGCATTTTCAGGTTGGTCACCTACACACCAAATGCCAGCCTGACACATAACTTTAACTTGATGGAGTAGAAGGAGACATGAATGTCAGATGTATCTTGAAGACTTCTCATAAGCCCAGCCGCATGTGAAATGTTGGAGATCAGGACTCCTTCGTATCCATTTTCGATCAGACTTCCTGAGGAGTAAAAAGGGTTGAAAAATGAAAGGCCATTGTCATTGTTTCAGGCTGTTCCCAGAATCCAAGAGCATTTTTCAGCAACATTTGTTCAGAAACAAGTTATGATGTAAAGTTATGAAGGTATCTCTGCAATTCGTTACCTTCAATGGTCATGCTGGAAATGTCATTACTGTCTGAAGTTAGGTAGACATAAATGCTGGAGAAACTCAGCGGGTGAGGCAGCATCTATGGAACGAAGGAAATAGGCAACGTTTCAGGTTGAGACCCTTCTTCAGACTCTGTCTGAGGTTACTCCACTGAGGACACTCCACTGTCAGAGGTTAGTTCCTTTTCTGCTCTTTATTGAAATGGCTCAAACAGGCTTCTTGATCCATTGCTCCATAAGAAATATCTTGAACTCCATTACTGAGACCTAGCAAGCTAATTTTCTGACCATTGCATCTATGTTTCTGAGTGATTCCTGCAGGCAGTGTTTTGAAAAACTTGTTCTTTACATTAATAAACAAACTGCTGGAAGAACTCAGCAGATCAAGCACCATCAGAGGAGTAGAATGATGGTCAACACTTCAGATTGAGATTCTACACCAAGAGTGAGAGTGTAGAGAGAAGAGGGGCAATGAATACTAGTGGGAGGGAGATGTGAGACAGAGGCTGGTAGATTGTCGGTGGACTAGTTAAAGGAGGGATGATGAAGCGAGGTGGGAGAGGAGATAGGATAGGTGAACCAAAGGAGAAATTATATGTGTGTATATATGTGTGAGTGATGGACAGATGGAAATAGGTAGGGAAGGGTAAATTGGGGGAAAGGAATGAAAAAGAGAGAGAAGCTAGTAGACTAGTGGCAGTGGGCAAGGAACACAAGGAGGTGGGTTAATTGAAATTGGATAATTTGATGTTGTAGGCCACACAGTAGAATATGAAATGTTCTTCTAGTTTGCGTTTGGCCTCAACCACAGCAGTGAAGAAGGCCAAGGAAATACACATTGGTGTAGCCATGGGAAGGGGAATAGAAATGACATACAACTAAACGCTCAAGATGACCATTGCAGACAAAGCACAAAACATGTCCGGCAAAACATTGATGCAGTCTGTGCTTAGTCTCGCCAATATAGAGGGGGCCCATTGTATGAGCTGAATACAAAAGATTTGGTTCGAGGAGGTTCATCTGTTTCTATCATCTAACCTAACAATGTCTGTCTCAAAATTTGTTCAGATTCTACCTGGCCATCATCCTCCAAAGCTTGTTTCCAACTGTGGTTTTCCTCTTCCCGGTCTCTATCTTGTCCATCCCTCTCACTTCTGTACACCAGCTATCTTTCCCTCTATATCCTCAGTCCTCAACCCAAAATATCAACCATCCATTTGCCTTCACAGAAGCTGCTTAATCAGCCATGTTCTTCTATCTGTTTTTCATTTGCACTCTCTTGTGACTGCTGACTCTTTGTATCGCCTCACTAGTGTCATTGGATATTGGTTACAGCACAATTTCAAGAAATGAATGAATACTTTACAGTGAACAATGAATAATGAACTATGAACAATGAAAACATGGTTGCTGGAGGTGAGAGTGAATGCTAGCGCGATTGGCTGCCGCTGCTCTCTCTCCGAATTGTGTATTGTTGCTGTATACTTTGTTTTTGCTTCATGCTTGTTTTGACTGTAAGGTGTCGTTGAGAGTCCTGAAAGGCGCCCATAAATAAAATGCATTATTAAAATTATTATTATTACTACACAGTGAAATTCTTTGCTTGCATACCTAAGGTATGCATATTCACCACAAACAAGGCACTTACAAAGTTACGAAGTATACACGGTATCCAGGCCCCCCTTTGTTCTCCCCCCCCCCCCCTCCCCCCCCCCATTGTTCTCTCCCCCCTTCCCCCCCTCTCTCACGGTGGTCCCCTCATGCCGGGTTCTCCATTGTTCTTCCCACTCCCTCCGCGGTGCTCCCAGGCCAGGCCCTCCTTTGTCCTTCCTGGGAAAACTGGGAAAGTTTACGATATTATGTCATCAATATAAGTTGGCAAGTGTACATAGCCAACTAAGAATTACATCACATCATTTAACAAAAGTTTAATAGAACATAGAACAGTACAACACAAAATCAGGCCCTTTGGTTCATGATTCCCTTGCTGAACGATGCTAAAGCCACCACTTACCTATCTGCACATATCCCATATCCTTCCATTCCCTGCATATCCATATGCTTATCCAAGAGTTTTTTAAATGCCACTAACATAAGTGTCTCAACCAGCACCTCCGGCAGCACATTCCAGGCACTCACCACCCTCTGGGTTCTCCAACATTTAGCCTTTTGCCAATAAAATAAAGCAGATGCTGTTTGCATTAATAGATCCATGGGAACGTTGAGCCGTTGAAGGCAACTGGCCAGGATTATATAATGGAAGTTATGACATTAGAGAATCCTTGCCACTTGTTCATTTGGGGAGACAGAGAGGAACCCTTCCTCAGGATATGAAAGGAATGGCTCAGACTGCCTTATATGCTCCATGTAAAAGGTGAACCCGATGAGCCAGAATACCCTTCTTCATTTTGTTCCTATGTGTACCATTCATACAATGTAATTTTGACTTTCATGTGATATATGCAATAGCCTTTAGGAAATGGTCAACTCTTTTACCAGCCTGTCTCAATGCCACTCATAGCCACAGACATGAGCAGAGATGTGGAGCCTGGCTATTGATTGGCAAATGCCTGTTTGACCATCGACCAAGTTCGAATTACTACCAAGATGCATCATAACAGATGGGATGGTGGTGTGTTTGCTTTGGTATTGCTTTTTATAATGTTCACATGAATTGGAAAATGTCAATAACAAATCTAGTGAAGACAGTCCATAATAAAATCTCAAGTTTACTCCTTGATCAATGTATAATAATATGTTTATTGGAAAGCTTCTTATATGACAGGAGGACTGGATACTTTAAAGAGTGGTCACGTCTTATGTTTGTTATTTGAGTAAATACTCAAAATAACTCTGAAATCTCCCAGATAGACAAAATTGCTGGAGAAACTCTGCGGGTGAGGCAGAATCTATGGAGCGAAGCAACGTTTCGGGTTGAGACCCTTCTTCAGACTGATGTGAGGGTTGGGGGCGGGAAGAAGAAAGGAAGAGGCGGAGACAGTGGGCTGAGGGAGAGCTGGGAAGGGGGAGAAAGCCAGAACTATCTGAAATTAGATAAGTCAATGTTCATACCGCTGGGGTGTAAACTGCCCAAGCGAAATATGAGGTGCTGCTCCTCCAATTTACGGTGGGCCTCACTCTGGCCATGGAGGAGGCTCAGGACAGAAAAAGGTCAGATTCAGAATGGGAGGGGGAGTTGAAGTGCTGAGCCACCGGGAGATCAGGTTGGTTATTCTGAACCGAGCGGAGGTGTTGGGCGAAGCGATCGCCAAGCCTACGCTTGGTCTCACTGATGTAGAGCAGCTGACACCTAGAGCAGCGGATGCAATAGATGAGGTTGGAGGAGGTGCAGGTGAACCTCTGCCGCACCTGGAAAGACTGCTTGTGTCCTTGAGTGGAGTCAAGGAGGGAGGTAAAGCAACAAGTGTAGATTTTTCACTTGTCGCGTTACTATTTGTCGCTTTACTATTGACATCTCCCACACTCTTCTACTTTAACCAAGACCAACCAACTCATTATTTTAAACAAACACATAACTGGATTTCTAGTGTGTCAGAAGGAACTGCAGATACCGGCTTATGCCGAAGATAGGCACAATGTGCTGGAGTAACTCAGCGGGTCTGGAGAAAGAGGATTGGTGACATTTTTAGTCGGAATTCCCATCTGGCGAATGGTTCCAACCCGAAACGTCACTCGTTATTTTTCTCGAGAGATGCTGCCTGGCCCGTTAAGTTTCTCCAGCACTGGTCCTATATTCTGGATTTCTACTTCTCTTCAAAACTTCTTTCATGCTATAACCTGCATAAGCAATTTGAAAGTAAGGGGCTATAATTTCAACTCAAAAGAACAAATAATTATCAATACAATTAATATAGTACCATTCGAAAACTTGAAATGTCCTAAACCAGTTTAGAGCCAATGAAATCTTATTGAAGTCTTGTTGTCCATTTTAACTCCCCTTTCCATTCTCATTATTGTTCTGGGCCTCCTCCATTGCCAGAGTGAGGGCACATGTGAACTGGAGGAACAACATCTCATTTTCCGCTTGGGTAGCTGCAATCCAATGGTATGAACATTAAATTATCCAATTTCAGATAACAGACCTAAAAAAACAACCCCCCCCCCCTCCCAACCTCCCCCTCCATTTCTCCCCCCTCTCTTCCGTGTGCCTCACCTAGAAGTGCTTCCATTTATATATTTCCTATCCCCTTCCATCTATATTCCTTCCTCTGGCTTCACATTTCATGCCTCTTCTATCCGTAAATGCCTAAACTCACACCTTTTGTCTTTTCATATCTGGCCTCTGTCCAATCATCTGTCAATCCAAAACTTTCTTCAGCTACATTTTATCACTTATCAGGCTTTGTCCCACTTTCCCCTCTCTTCAAGCTTTCTATCCCCCCCCAGCACAACCAGTCTGAGGAAAGGTCCCAACATGAAACTTCACCTATCCATCTGTCTACATTGTGTTGCATAAAAGATAGAACCCTCATTAAAAAAAAAACCTAGCAACATTTATCCGTCTTTACTTTCTGATACTAATTCTAAGTTTTTAAGCTCAGATTCCAGGACTTTACTGTTTTTGGACACTTCTGAAACGTCAACTGCTGATGTCGTGCATGACATTTAGAACTTATATCTTGAGACAAGCAGTAACAATTGAGACACAAGGAACTGCAGATGCTGGAACCTTGCGTAGAACACAATGTGCTGGAGTAATTCAGCGGATCGGGAAGCATTTCTGGAAAACATGGAGTCTGAAGAAGGCTCCTGAAATGCTGCCTATCTATGTCCTCCAGAAATGCTGCGTGACCCGCTGAGTTACTCCAGCATTTTGTGTTCTAAGTAAAAATTGAGGTGGGTTACAGGGCTTCTAAAAAATAATAATGAAAAAATCTCTTAACAGTTTTATGCAACATATGGCCCCATAGATCACATAGTTACTAATAGGGTTTCTCTATTGAAACCTTTTTTGTTGAATTGTGATGGGGAGTATTGATTGATTATTTTTAAATATTGTGAATGAAATTTAGTTTTAGCCTTTAATGTTTGGTGAGTGATCAGAGGTGAATTCCTCTCGCCCCTGATTAGATCCTAAAATGCTGAGTGATTAGGTTACACCTCTAATTTACAGGATTAATGCCATACCCATATTCATCCAATTTATTGCAAAGAAGGGCTCCATTTTGAGCAATAACCAGATTCCTCTCTAAATTAATCAAATTAAAATCAAAATATAACACATTAGGGAAAAATTAGTAAACCAAAGTGAATCAAATTCTAAAAGAGTCAGAAGTAAATTGTTGGTATTGATGTTACTGCAAGAATTAGGCCATGCGGATGCCATGATTAATTTATATTATTGAGCCTTAATGGGGTCAAGGAAAGAGCGTTCACGTCGCGGACCTGTTCCACCAATCTTTCCACCACCACGCACAAGAAGCGCAAGACAGACACCATTGTGCAGATGCCGAGAAGTGTGCTCAGTTCTGGCTGAACAACTTCTAATCTGATGTGTGGACTCGATAAGAAGAAGAAGCCTTAATAAGCAACCATGTACTATTAAATCAGTTGAATGTAACATGTCAAGCTTTTACAACAGTAACAGAATCCACAGAAAGTTCACCCATCTTTAAAGTTAATGCTTGCTTGATCTTTCACCCCTCTTTCCTGTATTTTTTTCTCTCATAGTTAGTTCTCTCAATTAAAACAATAAAAGTATTTTTTTAAGAAAATCATATTTTGGGTTAATGGCTTTAACAAGGTAATGTTACTTAAGGAAACTATATAAAAATGGAAAAGAAAATCATTCATGAATTAACTTCTCCGCAGTAACCAACGTTTTATCATAAAACTGACTGTGAGGTCCCACGTCCCAACTTACATTAATCAGTGGGAACATTTACTAACATTTGTCTAGTTGGATTTATTGCAGCTTTTCAACATCACATCCCCAAATACGAATTAGTTTCTGTTTATTTTTCTTTCAATATATATTGAGTGCAATGGCATAAGTAGGACGGTTGCATTTGTAGATACATACGATTTCACTTCAAAGCTATGGTGTTTATATGTTGTTCATTTGCAATCCATTATATCAAAATGAGCAGAGCAAATGCCCATGTTTTTCATGTCTTTGTAGGATGCAAAATTATCATTAACAAGACGAGTTACAAGCTTATCACATTGACGCGGTAACTGGAAAGTTTGGCATTAAGGTTAATAATTGATAAAGTAAAACAAGTTTAATGGGCTGAGTAGCCCAGTGGCAAACAATGCCCGGAACTTATGGGAGGTTTATCACTGCTCCTGGATCCCATTGGGTTTGGACACATCCAGTGCAGTTTTTATTTTGCATGTGCTGAACATTCGCAGTCTCTGGAAGAAGATTAAAACATGGCTTTTAATATGTAATTCAGAAACCACAGTCAAGGAAACAAATTTATAGGGAGACAAACAAAGAGGCAGGGAATGAGACAAACGGAACTATTTAGACATAAAGCATCACAGACTTGATGGGTTCACTGGTCTCTCACTATGCGTAAAGAATTCTATTAATCCATGATTCCAGCAGCAGTGAATCCACAACATAAATTGTTCTAATTTGGAATAATATAGGCAATATAATAAATATTGATATAATGAAGTATGTACTGTAGCAGACAAACTAAATTAATATTTGCAACAAATGAGTTTGAAGGAAGGGTAAAAATCTCTGTTTAGAATATCTTACATATATAATGCCTTCCACTTCCAGAAACCCAACTTCGATTCTGACTACAAGTGCTGTTGTACGTTCTCCCTGTGACCGCATGGGTTTTCTCCAGATGCTCCGGTTTCCTCCCACATTCCAGAGACGTACAGGTTTGCAGGTTGATTGACTTTTGTAAAATTGTAATTTGTCCTTAGTGTGTAGGATAGTGCAAGTGTATGGGGATAACAGGTCTATGCGGACTTGGTCGGAAGAAGGGCCTGTTTCTGCGCTAGATGTCTCTAAACTAAACTTAAGAATACTGTACATGGAAATAGTCCAGTTGCTGTAACATGCCAGGCAATATGTGTTCAATCTGACAGATACCGGGAAACACATTAAAGTCAAATGCCTGAATAGATAAAATGCAATTACAGAAAGGAAATTATCATCAAACTAGATTATGTCTTGCGTATGTTTGTCTTTTTTTGTAAACCAGCATCAGCAGTTACTTGTTTATATATGTTTGCCAAATGTGGCATGGATAAAATGACACACACACACACACACACACACACACACACACACACACACACACACACACACACACACACACACACACACACACACACACACACGCACACGCACACACACACACACACACACACAAGTATGCATGCACAAACATAGAGAAAACACGCTTGACAGTAACATCTATAGAAATGTTACAGTAATCTGGTTGAATACTTTGCTAATCTTACCAAAAGTGGCAACAGAGTCAGAGGTAAAATGAAACTTGGCTAAAGAATTTTAATTTTCTACCTCCACTCAAGCTGAACATTATATCCAACCTTGGTGATAGTCATCACAATTTCTATGCATTTACAAACTTTTCATTAAAAATCAATAAAGACTGATTATGGTGTTATTTTTTCATATAAAAGGATATACAATTATGAGAGACTTTGAGAGGGTAGAAACCTTTTCACTAGGTAGAAATGTCAAAGACTATAAGGCATAGGTTTCAGGTGGGAGGGGGAAAGTTTAAAGGAGGTTTGTGGAGCAAGTTTTTTGCACAGTGGGGTGGGTGCCCGGAATGTGCTGCCAGGGATGGTAGTGAAGGCAGATTTAATAGTGGCGTTTTAGAGGCTTTTAGATAGTCATATGGATATGGAGGGTCTGGAGGA
Source organism: Leucoraja erinaceus (assembly GCF_028641065.1). Classification (NCBI taxonomy): domain Eukaryota; kingdom Metazoa; phylum Chordata; class Chondrichthyes; order Rajiformes; family Rajidae; genus Leucoraja; species Leucoraja erinaceus. Next base: position 29,302,541 of record NC_073393.1, on the reverse strand, counting down.
ATATGGGTCACCTGCAAGCAAAGGGGAGATTAGTTTAACTTGGCATTGTTTGACATTGACTTTGTGTGCTGAAGGACCTGTTTCTGTCCTAAACTGTTGCATGTTTTATGTTTTATGTTCGAAATGCACAGTGGTCTCTTGTGGGCTACAAATGAATACTACCTTCATTCCAGAACAACCTATATTGCTGGGAACTCAAGTAAAATATCCAACATTTAAAAAAAAACTGATACATCCATAATTGGTGTTGACAAAAATGTACCAAAAAGAAGTCTTGCATTTCCCTAACATGTTTTTGAATCTCCCAGCTACCTTAGAGCTATTAGGATATTTAAAACATGTGATCACCATGATATAAGAAATTACAGCATTCTCCCATGAACAGCAAAGTGAAAATTATCAACCGTAATGCCATAGCATATTGGCTAAATGCATATTTACTATGCCTCCAACAACCCAGCAATCATTATATAACTATTCAATGGAGAACAGTGGTGAACAGGTGGTGAGGGTAGGTGCGGGTGGGGGGGGTGGGGGGGCTGGGGGGGGGGGGGGGGGGGGGGGGGGGGGAGCTTGGGTTCATTAACAGATCAAAGTAGTTCTCTTGTATCAGTTTTGTACATTTTAATTAAGTGCAGCTCTTTGTTAGGAACTCAAAAAGGGGCAGGACAGTATTAATTCTTCCTGCTGTTCACCTTTTTCTGGGGAGCTACATTACCTTCCGCTGTCTTCTTCCTGTTCTTATGGTTCTGTACATTCATTTACCTCACTCCCCAGACAGTCTCTTGTTGACATACTGTCCTGCAGGCACAAAACAAAGCAACACATTAATTCAATAACTTCTTTCCCCACTCCCATTTCTCCTGCACGGTAAGCTTGTCTCTTCTCTCCCTAGGGCCATTTCCATTCCTTAGTCATTATCTCTTCTCATGCTAGCTACTATGTTTCCCTGTACTTCTTCCTTTAGTGAAGGTTCTCTGAGAGTTGGATTCGATGTATCTTCTCCTACTTGGAAGGGATGATATTCCTGTTTAATGTACAGTACTGTGTCTTAGGCCAGGTGAGGACGCCTTTTAATTTAATCAGATGGTATTGCTGCTAACTGGCAGGTCAGGGCCACCAAAATGTGTTGGACTGTTGGAATGTCCCTTCCCCCTGATCCCCCTGCCAGTGTTCCCGTCCTCTACCTTCAGGGTCACAGGAGCCTCGGTGCCCTCTTGGAATCCATTGGTTTCCGTGACCCCGTGGCCTCCTTCTCTGCCCCCTTCATTCCTGATGATATTCTCTCATGGGTCACGACCGGCTCCAGTGCCCTAGTCCTCCATAGCTAAAACACAGATCGGGCCGGACTGCTCACAACCTCGCCAGCCAAACATAGGAAAGGTTGTTCTGTAAATGGGAGGTCTATCCAGGCCTTGAGGTCTTCTTCCGCCTTATCCTCCTTATCCTCATTTGTTCTTATCTCTTTTATTTGGACCTCTAATCTCCGTGCTGCCGTTGAACCAGGCTGCCTTGATGTCTGATAGTCTGTGGTCTGGGGAACATTTATACCTGATGTGGGCATTTCCCACATTGTCTACGGGGAGTTCTTACTAAATCCTCTCCATGGTGAATTGTTCTGACACCATAATATTATTTATGTCCGAACCAATTGATCCATATTCTCCCCTTATTTCACCCCCTGAAAGGCTATTTGTTTTGTCCGGGTACCTCAAGAAGGATTCTTTTATTCTTTCACTACTAGAATCCATAATTAGATTTGGCACCCATGTCGATGAAGCCCTTTCTAGTTCCTTGGTTTCCCCTATTGCGCTCCACCTGTGCGGCAATCCTGGGAGATAGAAGATCTCTCCCTGATGTTTCTATGTCAGATTTAATATTAGGGGGAGGAGCCGAAGTGTGCAGGCTGCACACGGTTTCTCCACATAGGGAACATGAGAGTTCTGTGAGGAATACTGTGGCTCTATATCTACTCTGAACAATTCTGCCCACCCTGGCATATAATTCCCTTTCTCATTCATACCTAATTTACCCGATTTAATTTCCGTTGACACCTTCCCTTTAAGAGTCATTTCAGCAGTCTCCTTTTCGAAAGACGACACTCTCTCCTCCTCCTGCTCCTGCTGTTGGTTTGCTAGTTCTCCTTGTCCCCACTCTGAAATGTCCGAGAAGTATCAGTTCAATTGTCTCCTCCTATTCCCAATTTACAAGCCGCCATTCTTAGAGTGGACAGCAAAACAATTTCTTTATTTATTTTTCTTTTAGTGAAGAATATATTCCACATTTCAATTAACTCGTTGGCTTCTTCACTATTCCCATATTTAACGATCGTCTCTATATAGTTTAACCTGATTAAATACTTTATTCCCCACAATGGCCAAAGTTGGTCTTTCAAAAGTGCATTTAAGTTTCCCAATAATCCCCTCAGTCTATCCGCTTCATTTGGAAGCTCCCCGCAAATTATCCTTATTGGGGTTTCCAATCTGTTTGATCGATCCTTCTCGGAGACATTCCCCATTCTCGGAACAATGGACATAGAAACATAGAAAATAGGTGCAGGAGTAGGCCATTCAATATGATCATGGCTGATCATCCAACTCAGTATCCTATACCTGCCTTCGCTCCATACCCCGTGATGCCTTCTCCCCATACCCTATAGCCACATGGGCCACATCTAATTCCCTCTTAAATATAGCTAATGAACTGGCCTCAACTACCTTCTGTGGCAGAGAATTCCAGAGATTCACCACTCTCTGTGTGAAAAAAGTTTTCCTCATCTCGGTCCTAAAAGATTTCCCCCTTATCTTTAAACTGTGACCCCTTGTTCTGGACTTCCCCAACATCGGGACAATCTACCTGCATCTAGCCTGTCCAACCCCTTAAGAATTCTGTAAGTTTCTATAAGATCCCCCCTCAATCATCTAAATTCTAGCGAGTACAAGCCGAGTCTATCCAGTCTTTCTTCATATGAAGGTCCTGACATCCCAGGAATCAGTCTGGTGAACCTTCTCTGCACTCCCTCTATGGCAAGAATGTCTTTCCTCAGATTAGGAGACAAAAACTGTACGCAATACTGCAGGTGTGGTCTCACCAAGACCCTGTACGACTGCAGTAGAACCTCCCTGCTCCTATACTCAAAACCTTTTGCTATGAATGCTAACATACCATTTGCTTTCTTCACTGCCTGCTGCACCTGCATGCCTACTTTCAATAACTGGTGTACCATGACACCCAGGCCTCATTGCATCTCCCCCTTTCCTAATCAACCACCATTCAGATAATAGTCTACTTTCTTGTTTTTGCCACCGAAGTGGATAACCTCACATTTATCCACATTATACTGCATCTTATCCACATTATACTGCATCTGCTATGCATTTGCCCACTCACCCAGCCTATCCAAGTCACCTTGCAGCCTCCTAGCATCCTCCTCACAGCTAACACTGCCCCCCAGCTTCGTGTCATCCACAAGCTTGGAGATGTTGCATTCAGTTCCTTCATCCAAATTATTAATATATATTGTAAATAGCTGGGGTCCCAGCACTGAGCCTTGCGGTACCCCACTAGTCACTGCCTGCCATTGTGAAAAGGACCCGTTTACTCCTACTCTTTGCTTCCTGTCTGCCAGCCAGTTCTCTATCCACATCAATACTGAACCCCCAATACCATGTGTTTTACGTTTGTATACTAATCTCTTATGTGGGACCTTGTCAAAAGCCTTCTGAAAGTCCAGATATAACACATCCACTGGTTCTCCCTTATCCACTCTACTAGTTACATCCTCGAAAAATTCTATAAGATTTGTCAGACATGATTTACCTTTCATAAATCCATGCTGACTTTGTCCAATGATTTCACCACTTTCCAAATGTGCTGCTATCCCATCTTTAATAACTGATTCTAGCATTTTCCCCACCACCGATGTTAGACTAACTGGTCTGTAATTCCCCGTTTTCTCTCTCCCTCCCTTCTTAAAAAGTGGGGTTACATTAGCTACCCTCCAATCCTCAGGAACTACTCCAGAATCTAAAGAGTTTTGAAAAATTATCACTAATGCATCCACTATTTCTGGGGCTACTTCCTTAAGTACTCTGGGATGCAGCCTATCTGGCCGTGGGGATTTATCGGCCTTTAATCCATTCAATTTACCTAACACCACTTCCCGGCTAACCTGGATTTCACTCAGTTCCTCCATCTCATTTGACCCCCGGTCCCCTGCTATTTCTAGCAGATTATTTATGTCTTCCTTGGTGAAGACAGAACCAAAGTAATTATTCAATTGGTCTGCCATGTCCTTGTTCCCCATGATCAATTCACCTGTTTCTGACTGCAAGGGACCTACATTTGTTTTAACTAATCTTTTTCTCTTCACATATCTATAAAAACTTTTGCAGTCAGTTTTTATGTTCCCTTCCAGTTTTCTTTCATAATCTATTTTCCCTTTCCTAATTAAGCCCTTTGTCCTCCTCTGCTGGACTCTGAATTTCTCCCAGTCCTCTGGTAGGCTGCTTTTTCTGGCTAATTTGTATGCTTCATCTTTTGTTTTGATACTATCCCTGATTTCCCTTGTTATCCACGGATGCACTACCTTCCCTGATTTATTATTTTGCCAAACTGGGATGAACAATTGTTGTAGCTCATCCATGCAGTCTTTAAATGCCTTCCATTGCATATCCACCGTCAACCCTTTAAGAATCAATTGCCAGTCTATCTTGGCCAATTCACATCTCATACCCTCAAAGTTACCTTTCTTTAAGTTCAGGACCCTTGTTTCTGAATTAGCAATGTCACTCTCCATCCTAATGAAGAAGTCAACTATATTATGGTCACTCTTGCCCAAGGGGCCACGCACAACAAGACTGCTAACTAACCCTTCCTCATTACTCAATACCCAGTCTAGAATAACCTGCTCTCTCGTTGGTTCCTCTACATGTTGGTTTAGAAAACTATCCCGCATACATTCCAAGAAATCCTCTTCCTCAGCACCCTTGCCAATTTGATTCACCCAATCTATATGTAGATTGGAGTCACCCATTATAACTGTTTTACCTTTGTTGCACGCATTTCTAATTTGCTGTTTGATGCCATCCCCAACTCCACTACTACTGTTAGGTGGCTTGTACACAACTCTCACTAGCGTTTTCTGCCCCTTAGTGTTACGCAGTTCTACCCATATCGATTCCACATCCTCCTAGCTAATGTCCCTCCTTTCTATTGCGTTAATCTCCTCTCTAACCAGCAACGCTACCCCACCTCCTTTTCCTTTCTGTCTATCCCTCCTGAATATTGAATATCCCTGGATGTTCAGCTCCCAGCCTTGGTCACCCTAGAGCCATGTCTCCGTGATCCCAACTATATCATAGTCATTAATAGCTATCTGCACATTCAACTCATCCACCTTATTATGCATGCTCCTTGCATTGAGACAAAGCCTTCAGGCTTGTTTTTACAACACTCTTACCCCTTACACAATGATGGTGGCCCTTTAAAAACACAACACAAAACACAAATTGCAAAATGAAGTATTCAGACACTAACAACTCTTTCTCTCACTGCTCCTCTCAGACTCCAGGGTCAATGGCATCTCTCCCACACAATGGTCAATGATCTTTCCGACTCACACTTACTCTAGCACTTGCTTCCTTTCAACTATCTCCCAATCACTCATGTTTAATTATTCAAACCACTCGCTCCTATTCAGTCTCTCCCAACTCTCTTATCAGTTAAATCACAATCACTGCATTCAATTCAAAACTTTCAAACAAAGGGTCTAACTCCCACTCACAGTCTCTCAAGCAGCAGTCTCTCTCTCGCTTAATTAACTTTAAGTTGGCACAAAGAGACAAACCCAAACCATGCTAGCATAGAAACATAGAAACATAGAAACATAGAAAATAGGTGCAGAAGTAGGCCATTCGGCTCTTCGAGTCTGCACCGCCATTCAATATGATCATGGCTGATCATCCAACTCAGTATCCTCTACCTGCCTTCTCCCCATACCCCCTGATTCCCTTAGCCACAAGGGCTAAGACTGGACTTCTATAGGGGGTCCTCTATCCCTCCTCTCTAAGTTCGACAGAATTAGGGGTACCCTTCGCTATTTGGATTACTTTTCGTCAAGCAAGGAGGCTCCCATCTCTCAGGTACTCTTCGCTATCAGGCACTAATCAACATTCGACCAGAGGATTACTACTCACTGTTGATCAGCCGCTATTCAGAATCGATCATGGACATGCACCAACTTCGAAGCTTTATATACAGGAATTCAAATTCCACCTTAGGCAGAACTTCAATATGAAATCCAATTTGAAAATTTAACTACAAATATAGACTCAGACTCGAACTCGATCTTTTAGTGCGTATCTCTCTTACTAAGTGGGCTCTCGAATCAGCTAAAATTGCCCGATTAAACGTGAATTGAAAAAATTGAACAAACTGAAACATAGAAACATAGACATAGAAATTAGGTGCAGGAGTAGGCCATTCGGCCCTTCGAGCCTGCACCGCCATTCAATATGATCATGGCTGATCATCCAACTCAGTATCCCGTACCTGCCTTCTCTCCATACCCCCTGATCCCCTTAGCCACAAGGGCCACCTCTAACTCCCTCTTAAATATAGCCAATGAACTGGCCTCGACTACCCCCTGTGGCAGAGAGTTCCAGAGATTCACCACACTCTGTGTGAAAAAAGTTCTTCTCATCTCGGTTTTTAAAGGATTTCCCCCTTATCCTTAAGCTGTGACCCCTTGTCCTGGACTTCCCCAACATCGGGAACAATCTTCCTGCATCTAGCCTGTCCAACCCCTTAAGAATTTTGTAAGTTTCTATAAGATCCCCTCTCAATCTCCTAAATTCTAGAGAGTATAAACCAAGTCTATCCAGTCTTTCTTCATAAGACAGTCCTAACATCCCAGGAATCAGTCTGGTGAACCGTCTCTGCACTCCCTCTATGGCAATAATGTCCTTCCTCAGATTTGGAGACCAAAACTGTACGCAATACTCCAGGTGTGGTCTCACCAAGACCCTGTACAACTGCAGTAGAACCTCCCTGCTCCTATACTCAAATCCTTTTGCAATGAAAGCTAACATACCATTCGCTTTCTTTACTGCCTGCTGCTGCCCCTGCATGCCTACCTTCAATGACTGGTGTACCATGACACCCAGGTCTCTCTGCATCTCCCCCTTTCCCAATTGGCCACCATTTAGATAATAGTCTGCTTTCCCGTTTTTGCCACCAAAATGGATAACCTCACATTTATCCACATTATACTGCATCTGCCAAACATTTGCCCACTCACCCAGCCTATCCAAGTCACCTTGCAGTCTCCTAGCATCCTCCTCACCGCTAACACTGCCCCCCCAGCTTAGTGTCATCCACAAACTTGGAGATATTGCCTTCAATTCCCTCATCCAGATCATTAATATATATTGAAAATAGCTGGGATCCCAGCACTGAGCCTTGCGGTACCCCACTAGTCACTGCCTGCCATTGTGAAAAGGACCCGTTTACTCCTACTCTTTGCTTCCTGTTTGCCAGCCAGTTCTCTATCCACATCAATACTGAACCCCCAATGCCTTGTGCTTTAAGTTTGTATACTAATCTCTTATGTGGGACCTTGTCGAAAGCCTTCTGGAAGTCCAGATACACCACATCCACTGGTTCTCCCCTATCCACGCTACTAGTTACATCCTCGAAAAATTCTATAAGATTCGTCAGACATGATTTACCTTTCGTAAATCCATGCTGACTTTGTCCAATGATTTCACCACTTTCCAAATGTGCTGCTATCCCATCTTTAATAACTGACTCTAGCAGTTTCCCCACTACCGATGTTAGACTAACTGGTCTGTAATTCCCCATTTTCTCTCTCCCTCCCTTCTTAAAAAGTGGGGTTACGTTTGCTACCCGCAAATCTTCAGGAACTACTCCAGAATCTAAAGAGTTTTGAAAGATTATTACTAATGCATCCACTATTTCTGGAGCTACTTCCTTAAGTACTCTGGGATGCAGCCTATCTGGCCCTGGAGATTTATCGGCCTTTAATCCATTCAATTTACCCAACACCACTTCCCGGCTAACCTGGATTTCACTCAATTCCTCCAACTCCTTTGACCCGCGGTCCCCTGCTATTTCCGGCAAATTATTTTTGTCTTCCTCAGTGAAGACGGAACCAAAGTAGTTATTCAATTGGTCCGCCATATCCTTGTTCCCCATGATCAACTCACCTGTTTCTGACTGCAAGGGACCTACATTTGTTTTAACTAATCTGAAGTATTCCGGTCAATCTATACTCTGTTCGTCCAAGCTCGGTACCTTCTCAAGGTTCTTTGCCCGTCACTTGAGGGAGAGACTCAGATACCTACACACAGATACACCCTTCTGCTAAGTACCGAGGATCCAGCGCCTAGCCGCTTCGCGCTGTGAATTATCGATGCCGTCTTTCAAAACACACCATTTCAATTCGTATTCCCGGCAGCGATCCAATCGAAGGTGAGACCTGTCTTTTAATACCCCGCCAATTCGGGTACCAAGTCTAATCCTGGGCCACTCATCGCCCAATGAAGCGTGTTTGGCTCTCGTTAAAGGCAGCTGCATTCTGCCCAACTACGACCAGTTTTAGGCCTCTATCCCAGGAAAAGATTCTAACCCAACCCCACCAGGGCCTCCAACCCAAAGACATGCTAACCACTCCCCCGTGCTTGCTAGACTCTGTTCTAATGATCTTAATTAGACCCTTTCCCAAGCCCGTGAATGATCGATCCGCTCCGACTGACAAAGTGCTGAAATTCAATGCAAAAACCACACCGTTGGCCCGATTTCTGCACTCGCGATCGAAACAGCTCAACACCCTTGATCGCAAACTTGTGTTTGGGGGTCTTTTGAGATCCCGGGTGAGCCCTCAATGATAATTGCTCGTTTCTAAACTTCCCCCCAGTCTAGTTTCAGTAAAAACACCGAATCAAGCACTTGAAACAACAACATTTTATTTTACCAAAAGCGCATCACAGATCAAACACTGTACCTATCCCACCGCGGGTTCGATCCTTGCGTCTGCCTGTTCAAGCCCTCTAGGCGTCGCTCAGACAGAGACACACCAGAAGTTCACGCAGTCCCGAGCGCTCTTCCAGAACATCGAAGCTGAGCCTCATGATAGCGGACTTTTATATGTCCCGGGACCTCGAGGGGCCAAACCACATGGTGGTGTTCTCTCAATAACCCAATTACAGATATCGATTAACCCCATAGCAGGCATTCCCCTAACCCAATGATACAACAGTTCAATACATTGTATTTGAAATGGACTTCGAGAGGAAGTCAACTTAGAAACATTTACCCTGATTTACAGAAAACCCAGACAACGATCAACACCTCATCCAATCAACACTTGAGGAAGTCAAACTCTGCAACATTATTTACAACTATTTACAAGGTGTATGTCTGGTTTGCAGCCATCCAATCCATTCTATGCATTTTGCACCAAATTGACAGGGTTTGCAGATCATCCCATTCTTTGCTTGCAAATTGTATCTAAGCTCCAGCCACTCTGGCACCTCTCTGCAGCTTGTCCCAACTCTGCAGAGAGTAATTCCAATTTGACCAAATCTCCCAGCAACCCTGAAACTTAACCCCATTTTGAAGTCCTAGCTGCTCCAATTTAGCCAAGATTAACACCCATGACTTCTGGCTCACCATATAATTGCCCTTCCCTCTTCCCAATTGGGAAATGTCTGGTCTTCAGCCCTTAGATCTTCACATCAACCGGCTCAGTGGCGCAGTGATAGAGTTACTGTCTTACATCGCCAGAGACCTGGGTTCGATCCTGACTACAGGTGCTGACTGAATGGAGTTTGTACGTTCTCCCTTTGACCTGTGTGGGTTTTATCCAGCTGCTCCGGTTTTCCTGCACATTCAAAGGCGTACAGGTTTGTAGGCTAATTGGCTTCAGTAAAATTGTAAATTGTCCCTATTGTGTATAGGATAGTGTTAGTGAGCAGGGATCGCTGGTTGGCGCTGACTGGATGGGTTGAAGGGCCTGTGTCCGCGCTGTATCTCAAAACTGAATTAAACTAAACTGAAAATCAAGACTAAGATTGGAAAGACACCAGATGTAGAATCCTTGCCATTAGACCCACATCTTGCCTGCTTAGTGGTGCTGTGTGTGCACGGGTGCTGTGAACGACACGTACCCCTCCTTCACCCTCCCCACACATCCAGAAATCTTAACACATCTTGTGAAAATATTTGGGAAGTTGTAAGCACTATGGCTCACATTATCCAGTCACAGAAGTGGTTATATAAGCATAATAATGCAAATTTCTCACTTTTAAAAATACAGGATGCTGGCATGAAAACACTGAGCTTCCTGTGAACCTTTCAATGTACCTTCTCCCAAAAACAACACAGAAGTTGTCAGCACGTGCTCTCATGAGTGTTTCATTTCAGGCAAAGTCTTTATTTCTCCATAATAAAATATTTCACGTCGGAATGTCATATTTAAATCAATTTGCCCAACGTGATGACTGGATTCTGATGATAGTTTTACAGCTGAAATGACACAGAAACAAAAATATTTCCAACTCGCTTCCACAGACGAAGAATCTCTGAGAAGGGACGGACGGTGCCAACATAGTCCAGCCAGCGAGAAACTGCAATGTAAAGTCCCACATATTTTATAATATGTGCTGTTGGTGTTCACTACTGAGTATTTTTCACAATAAAACCTACACGTTAAATTTTCTGCAGAAGGACCCTTGAAATTCTTATTTTGGTCAGAGAGTCAGAATGGATATGGTCTTGATGGTTCAATTTTTTTTGAAGTGGTGAATAAAGGAGTGGACAGGAGAATGTCCATGGAGCTTTCTTCCACATGCTTCCAGATTCTTCCATAGCCTCAGAATAAAGGGGTGTACCTTTAGAAACGAGATGAGGAGGAATTTCTTTAGCCAGAGGGTGGTGAATCTAAGGAATTAATTGCCATGGAAGTCTGTAGAGGCCAAGTCAAAGGATATTTTTAAGGTGGAGATTGATAGATTCTTGATTGGTACAGGTGGAGATGGCAGGAGAATGGGGTTGGGAGGGATAGATAGATCAGCCATAATTGAACGCCGGAGTAGACTTGATGGGATGAATAGCCTAATTTTGCTCCTATAGTTTATGAACTTGTGAACTTAAGATGTATCTCATAGAGATTGTAAGATAAATCTAAAGCTCATCAAATTGGAGATGTCATCAACCTGGTTAGAAAATTTGCCAGACAATGAAAGATGGGGAGCAGGGGTTATGGGCAGGAACAGTAGTCTTCAAGATGTGATGAGTGATACCCTTCAGATCTAGGTTGGGAACCACAACCTATTTACCCTGTCCATTAATGACTTAGTCAAATATCTACATTGCCAACAAGGTCGGAAACATTTTTGAACTTAGTGTTCACTGTATGATTAATTCAAGATTAATTTAACTTGGAATCATGTTCAGCACGGACATTGTGGGCCAAAGGGCCTGTTCGTGTGCTGTACTGTTCTATGTCCTATATTAACTGTCAGTTAAGCCACTCAAGGCTCAGATTATTTTCATCCGCAACGCATACTGTGCCAAGCACAAAGTCTAACAATTCCTTGGCTGCAGCAGTTCAAGAGGGTTGCTCGCTCTCAATAACTTTTGTGTAGAAGAAGCTTTGAAAATTATTCCCCTCATCATCAAAGAATAATAAATGCTGGACAGTATTACCGGGTAAAAAAAAATGTATAAATGAAAAAGCTAACTAGAGCAGGGGGGGTGGCACAATGGTGCAGCGGGAGGGTTGGTGCCTTACAGCACCAGAGACTTGGGTTCAATCCTGTCTGTGAGCTGTCTGTAAGTAGTTTGTACATTCTCCCTGTGACCGCATGGGTTTTCTCTGGATACTCTGGTGTCTTCCCACACTCCAAAGATAGACAGGTTTGTAGATAAATTGTTTGTGGTGAAATTGCAAATTGTCCCAGTGTAAGAAGGAACTGCAAATGCTGGTTTAAACCAAAGATAGACACAAAAGCCAATTGTACCTAGTGTGTAGGATAGTGCTAGTGTATTAGATGATCGCTGGTCAGCGTGAACTCAGTGGCCTGAAGGGCTTGTATCTCTAACATTTAAAGTTCTTTCTTACCTTTTATTATCAGGCTTCCATAATCTAGGGTACAATCCGATTCTCCTCTGCCTTATTGTGGCCAATGGATTTTCTCTGTAGAATTATTACGCCACAATGCTGAGATCTATATTGTGTACTCTGCATCTCTATCACTCTATTTATTGTACTCGTGTTTGTCTTAATTATATTTCTGTGTAGATTTATCTGAATGTAGAGCATGCAAAACAATGCTTTTCATTGTTCCCTCTGACCATGTGACAATAAGAAATCTAAATCTATTAGCAGGAAGTACACCTACGTACTGAGGATTTTATTGTATATATTTATGGATATATTTATTGCACACTGATCTTTTCAGGCAACTGATCCATCCTATCACCAACTAGAGAGCAGTCCTAACCTACCATCTACCTCATTGAAGACCCTTGGAATATCTTTAATCAGGCTTTAATGAACTTTATCTTGCACTTGATGTTGTTCCCTTTATCCTGTACTTATGCATTGTGGATGTCTTGATTGTTTTCTTGTATAGTCTTTTCACTGACTGGATAGCATGCAACAATAAAAGCTTTTCACTGGACCTTGGTACATGTGACAATAATAATAAACTAGTGTAAAAACACTTAGATATTCATTAAGGAAAAAGTGAGGGGGAAGTCAGCAGGTCAAGCAGCATATGTGGAAGGAAATGGACAGTCAATATTTCGGGTTGAGACTTTTCATCTTTTTTTGCTTCAGATTACAGCATCTGCAGTTTCTTGTGATGAGATGTTCCTAAAATGTTCTTTGAGTAAGATCCAACATTTAGAAGTCATTCAAGTATATAACCACAAGCAGGTCTTTATGTGGTCACCACTGAAGTCTGTGGCAATAATTTATTCTTTTAATGACCCATCAGCATGTCCTTAATAAGCGGTTCTAGCTGAACCAATCTCTGATTGGGAAGATGATGGCATAGTTTTGTACTTCCCCCAAGTGTTATTGGTACATTAATGTCTGCAGATGGTCAACCCGTGTGGCCAATATATCAATGTGTCTCTAGAAAAATGCTGCAAGATGTTGGCCAGAAGATCATCTCATCCAAGTTTACACATCCAGGCAACAGTTCAACAAACTGGCACCACACAATCTGCACTCAATTGACTTAATTATTGGCAGTAATTTCAGAAGATTTTGCAAAGGCCATATGTAGAGCAGACACACACACCAGGATATAATTGCACTCTTAGCTGGTGCTAAAAATGTAGTAGTGAAATTTGTTTCCATTGACCGTCCAAATAAACAAGAGTTCAGACATTGACTGCTGCGAACGCTCTTAGAGCCGGTTGCAAAATAACGAGATTTAGTTTAGTTTAGTTTAGAGATACAGCGCGGATTAGTACGGGCGTCAGGAGTTATGGGGACAAGGCAGGGTTGAGAGGGAAAGATGGATCAGCCATAACTAAATGGCAAACTACTTGATGGGTTGAATGGCCTAATTGTGCTCCTATAACTTATGAACATGAACTTACTTATGAAACATGTCCTTTGGCCCACCGAGCCCGTGCTGACAAGTATTCACCTGATATACTAGCACTATCCTACACACTAGGGGCAATTTACAATTTTTTTTTAACATAAGCCAATTAATCTACATACCTGTACGTCTTTGGAGTGTGGGAGGAAGTCGGAGCACCCGGAGAAGACCCACATGGTCACAGGGAGAACGTACAAATGTCCTACAGACTGCACCCATAGTCAGGATTGAAACCGAGTGTCTGGCATAGTAAAGCACCTGTCCCACTGACGCAACCTTTCAGCGACTGTCTTCCACCTTCAAGCTGGAGGGCACTCGCCTGAAAAACCACGAGCTGGATCGACCGTCAGCGATGAAACCGCGAGCTGGATCAACCGACCGCACACACACAAACACACAAACACATCACAAAGGTGGGGGGCAGGGAAAGCGGGGGGGGTTCAGAGAAGGGGAGAGAAGGGGAGAGAAGGGGAGAGAAGGGGAGAGAAGGGGAGAGAAGGGGAGAGAAGGGGAGAGAAGGGGAGAGAAGGGGAGAGAAGCGGGGAGAGAAGCGGGGGAGAAGGAGTGGAGACACTTTTAAGAAGCCAGACAACTTATAATAAAGTTTAACGGGCATTTTACATTACCGGTCGGTTTTCCTTGGTCCTGAAAACGCCAATGAGCCAATTAAAATGCCCAGTCAGCGAAGGAGATTGCCTACAGCTGTCCTCAACTGCCTGTAACTACATAGCGACCGTACTCCACTGCACTAAGAGTTCAAAAGACCATGCCGACCAATCTTTACTCGCAGAACATTTTTCAACATGCTGAAAATTTTTCCATGACCAAACTGGCCCTGAGTATGCGAAAACTTCCCTCGAGCATGAAAGAGAGTTCCAGTGACCTCCTAGGACCTCCTAGGACCACGTCTCGAAAATGCTGCGAGTTTGAGTCGAGAGCAAACTCTTCTAAACTCGCAGATTAGGTCGCCACAGTGGGACAGCCCCTTAAGGCAACAACTCTACCGTCAACCAGCAAATGCACCACTGTACTGCCCAATTAGTCTGCATTATGATCATATCCTTCTATTCCTTGTGATGACCTTCAATGGAAAGAGTATTGACCATAGGCGTTAGTAGACATAATTTGAAAATCTGCCAGTGGTTAGTCACTGATTGATTTGTGTTGACTATCATTGTGATTCCAGAAACTTGCAAAAGTTTATTCAAGTTTCCAAACTCTTCCAAAGCTGAAGATTAAAGAGAGCTTTGGGCCTCAGAATACTGGCTGTGGACTACACCATCTCGGTTATGATCTCCAAATTGCACACAGACAGCAACTGAAGTCAGGATCGAACCTGGGCGGCTGTAAGGCAGCAGCTTTACCGGCTGCACCATTGTGCCGCCCAACTTGTCTGCATTAGGATCATATCCTTCTATATATTGCCTATTCAAGTGTTATCTAAATGTCTATAAAACATACTGATTGTATCTGTGTCGATTGCCTCCTTTGACAGTCTTCTTCCTCGTGTCCGGCCATCTTTTATATCACGTCTTTCCGATCAGTCAGTGACGGTTGGTTGGTGGTTGCAGAATTAGCTACTTCAGTCAGTCACTGTGGTACAGTTTCTGTCATCAGCATTGCCCAGGATGCGCCACGTGGAGGCTTCTGCTTGAATCCCTCCTTTGACAGTGTTTTGTAACCACTTTCCATGTAAAAAAACGTAGCCCCTTTAAAACTATTTCTTCTCACCTTAATACTATGCCCTCTTGATTTTGATACCCCGACCATGCAAAAAAGATTTTGACTATTTACCTTATCTATGCGTCTCTTAAATGTATCTGCTTCTATCAAGTCACCCTTTGTGTTTCTTTACATTTGATTAGTATAGTTGGCAAGGGTTATGGGGAAAAGGCAGGAGAATGGGGTTAGGAGAGAAAGATACTGTAGATCAGCTATGATCAAATGGTGGAGTAGACTTGATGGACCGAATGGCCTAATTCTACTCTTATCACTTGTGACCTTGGTAAAATAATGCCAGTCTATCCAATCTCATCCTCATAACTGAAATTCTCCAATCCAGGCAACATCCTGGTCAATCTACTTTGCACTGCTTCTGGCACAATTATATCTTAAACTGATATTTACAATCAAAAGATAATGCAGCTAGCACTGGATAATTATTTATTGGAAATGAGCACAAAGTTGGCACACAGCCTGCTTTCCAATCACCAGACACAGGTTAATTGCTCATCGTGATCCTTTCTCTCTTCCAACACATGACAAAAGTCAGTCCCAAGAAGCAATGTCCTTAGCAGTCATTGACCTGTTAGATCTCTCTTTCACTCTTCAGAAGTGTTACTTGAGCTTTTCTGTGTACCTAGTATTTTCTGTTCTTGTCAAACAAATTGATTTAGTCTTACAATTTTGTGGAAAATACATCAATTACTCCTGAAGTAAACTTTATTCTGTTGATGAATTTTGGTGAATGAGAATCATGAAATACAGAAACCCCATATTGAGGAAGGATGTGCAGGCTCTGGAGAGGGTTCAGAGGAAGGTTACGAGAATAATCCCAGGAATGATTGGGTTAAAATATGATGAGCGTTTGACCGCACTGAGCCTCTACTCGCTGGAGTTTAGAAGGATAAGAGGGGGAGGGGCTTTTTAAAACTTACCGAATAGTGAAAGGCTTGGATAGAGTGGATGTGGAGAGGATGTTTCCATTAGTGGGAAAGTCTAGGACCTGAGGGCATAGCCTCAGAATAAAATGATGTTCCTTTTGGAAGGAGATAAGGCGGAATTTCTTGAAGCAGAGAGTGGTGTATCTGTGGAATTCATTGCCACAGAAGGCTGTGGAGGTCAAGTGAGTGCATATTTTAAGGCAGAGATAGATAGATTCTCGATTAGTATGGACTTCTGAGGTGATGGGGAGAAGGCAGGAGAATGGGGTTGAGAGGGACAGAAACATCAGCCATGATTGAATGACGAAGTAGACTTGATGGGCCTAATTCTGCTCCTATTACTTATGAACTAAACAATGGCATAGTGTATGTGGTGCTTCGCTGGTAAACCAGAGTTTATACAAGTAATACCCAAGCATGGATTTGCTATGTAATTAAATTTAAATAAATCTATTGGGCTCATGCCAGGGCTCATGACAACATCTGTTGTTCATCTTTAAAAAATCTACGGGGTCCAAGTGTTTCCTTTTGAGGAGACAACCTGCAGCATCATGCTTTTCGGCTCACTTGAGACCCCCAATTTATTCGTACTAGGTCGATTGGACACTAAATGTTGCTTCATTCATATTGTTTACATCCCGAGTACAAATAAAAATATATCTGTTCTGTCAGTCCTTTTACAGACGGAATCATGTTTATACGCTGTGAAATGGATACATCCATCTGCATTTTATTAAATGCATTTTTGTGAGGAAAACCACCCATATTTATTAATCACCACATGCTATGCTTTTGAGGTAGTGACTATACTCTACTCAATCGCTACTCAAACTTATTTTTTTCCTGAATAACCATGAAGATTTTAGATTGCAGATATGCCATATTTATACATATGCATTTGTATATTGCAATTATATCTCAGCAGTTCATGTTAGAATTTATCCTGTACAGTGGTTCTCATCAAATCACTTAAGCTTTCTATATTACTTTATTCCTTGTTCATTCTTTGCCTTATTACAATGTTCTTAATGTTGAGGTGATCTCTGCAGATAGTATAAATTGATATGTGACAATATTACATTTTCATCAGCGGGGTAAAAATTTATCTTGGATATTTTGTTGTTTTGCATTAGTCGCTAATTACATCCCCGAGCTGCTTTTCAGTTGCATTAACATTGGTGCAAATTAGGCAACAGGAGAGATGTGAAATATCATTAAAAAATATATCATATTGAAGCAATGGCCAAGAGAGCACACTAATGCCTCTACTTCCTTAGAGGGTCTTAAAAGTTTGGCTTATGTCCCCAACAACTCTCACCAACCTATACTGAGTTGCCTTAGAAAGCATTTTTTTTTCAGGATGGATCATAACATGTTTTGGGGATGGCTCCATCCAAGACCGCAAGAAATTGCAGAAAATGCGGGCGCAGCCTAGTCCATCATACAAGCCAACCTCCCTTCCATTGACACCATTTACATTTCACGCTGCCTCGGTAAGGCCACCAGCATAATCAAAGATTAGCCTCACACCAATCACATTTCTTCTTCTCCTCTCTCCCATCAAGCAAGAAGTACAGTAATGTGAAAACGCACACCTCCAGATTCAAGGACAGCTGTTATCAGGAAACTGAACCATCTTATCAAAAACTAAAGAGCAGTCCTGAGCAACTATTTATGTCATTGGAGACACTCAGACTATCCTCAATCTGACTTTACTGGTTTTATCTTGCACTAAACATTATTCCCTTCATTGTGTATTGGACACTGTGGTTGGCTCCGTTGTAATCATGTATAGTCTTTCCACTGACTGGTTAGCACGCAACAAAAGCTTTTCCCTGTAGCTTAGTATAGGGACTAAAATTAATTCAACCAAGTTGAATTTATACCCCAATCTTTCTCTGAGAATTGCTGTTAATTTTCCTGTAGAGAAACTATCCTATTTTTTTACCTCTGCATCCAACATTTTTGCTTTCCTCTCACTAGAGAGCGTGATGCTTGGTGGACTGTATGGGGTGGGATGACCCGCTGCTCCTCCCATGCAGCAGGTGGCGCTGCACAGGACAAAGGGAGATGTCTTGTAGGTACACAAAAAAGCTGGAGATACTCAGCGGGTGCAGCAGCATCTATGGAGCGAAGGAAATAGGCAACGGTTCGGGCCGAAACCATGTCTTGTATATAGTTTATCCTGTCTGCAGAGAGTATGCGGGTAGCCATTGTGACTAAGTCTTGCTGCCAGCTTTGAGTGAAACATTAAAGATTTCTGTTGTAAACTAAAGACTCTCAAGTTTTGTACAGACCTAGAAAACGAACACGAAAGAGAGGGTTCCTCTTTACCTTTCTCAGTCAATACCTCTCCATCATTCCATCCTATCTTTGTTCGCTGTTCTGTGCGATGCATCTTGGCAACAATCAAATCATATCATCACATATAACCACTAAAATAAGTACACATTCCTGGTTGCCCTTCTCATACTACTGTAAATTAAGGCATCCATATATTTGTTCCCAAAAGGACACAAAGTGCTGGAATAACTCTGTAGGTTGGGTAGCATCCCTGTAGAACATGGATAGGTGACATTTAGGGTAGCAACCCTTTCTACATATATTTTACACGTCTAGATGCAAAACAGAATGCATCTCACTAAATGTGACACTAAGAAACCTATATCAACATCATTACCAATAAGGTAATCTTTAATTGGCTTCTGTAAATTGCCACAAGTGTGTGGGATGCAAAATTGGGATAACATAGAACTTGTGTACAGGTGATCGATTGTGGGCCTGGTCTCGATGGGCTGAAGGGCCAGTTTCTATGCTGTATCTCTAAGTTAAACTAAGCTGAACTCAGAAGGCCAACAACATGGGAGGTCAGATGTCTCCTATTGTTATTTTGTCAACCTATGATGCCAAAGCAACAAACACTAATCACTTTTTTATGGGAATCTTCAACATAAGTTGCATATAACGGGTTAATCAGACTTCCTATAAATTTGCATTCTTGGATAACTGAGGAAAGGAACATAAAAATAATCTGTCCAGAAACTCTGGTTTATTATTGCCAGAAGTCATGCTAAAAGCTTGGTTGCAGCAATCATTTTTACTTATCAGGCAATAGAAAGCAGGACCAAAGACACAGCAGTCAAGCTCTGTGCCTCTGCCCTTATTAAACAGTGGAAAATGAGATAGCTTTAATAATTGAATTTCTCTTGCCACTGGTTGTTGTCAATGTAAAGTAACACTTGTTACCACCCACCTTTTGGATCATCATTCACTTTTGGATTTTTCACTTATATTTTGTTTCTTTTGCTGAATCATTCCTCTTTTCCCTGACCTCTTGATTGCTGCTGACGTTGTAGATTTCCTTTCTCTGCCAAAAGAGGATCAGTGACTTTGAAAGCCATTTATCTTATAAACACGTGTAATCTTGTTTTTTTGGCAACACCACATATACACATGCAACTTGTGTGTCCTTTCCTCTAACCATACTTGTTCTTGTGAACTTTTATTGACTGCAGTGTACATGAACAGTTCTGAACTATCCCCATATGAAAGAATGTAGTGTTCTTGTAGTTATTGTTCCCTCATATTGTAGTAATAATAACAACTTGTTAAATTATTATCCACATGCAAATGGCCAAAATTCTTGTACAGCAAAAATAATTAATTTGGTTTTGAGATAGAGTATGGAAACATGACCTTCGGCCAATGCCAACCTCCATGCCAACCACTAGTTCTGAGTTAGCCTACTTTCTCAACCACTCCCAACACATTTATTTTGCAGAGCCCAAACCTGCATGTTCTTTTGAGATGTGTGAGGAAGCTTGAGGACCTCGAGGAAACCTCCGTAGTCACAGAGAGAGCGTGCAAACTTCACATGGACAGCACCCACGGTCAGGATCGAACCTGGGTTTCTAGCGCTATGAGGCAGGAGCTCTACCAGCTGCACCGTCCCAAGATTACCCAAAACAATATTGAACAAATTCTTATCGCCCACCTATACAATTACTTTCCTTCAACGAAGAAGTATAATCTGTTCCAAGTGAATTCATCACCATCAGATCTTTCCAACACTACCTTCACACCGGAACATAACCACATTATTTCTAATGCTATTAGTGGAGGAAAGTCAAATATATTCATTTCTTCTACCAAAATCTATACCCATTTCCATTGTCTCAACATTGCCTCTTCAACTGGTGATGAAGTGCTTTGAGAGGTTGATCATGGAGCAAATCAACTCCTACCTCGACAAATACCTGGACCCACTGCAGTTCGCTTATCGCCACAGCAGATCAACGGTGGATGCAATCTCGCTGGCCCTCCACTTTGCTCTGGACCACTTGGACAACAAAAACTCATGTCAGGCTGAAAAATTCATCGATTACAGCTCGGCATTTAACACAATCATCCCCTCCAAGCTCGTTACCAAACTCACAGAACTGGGTCCTGCCATCACATCACTCCAGTCCTCAAACAACTTCACTGGCTTCCCATCTCCCACCGGATCACCTACAAAATCCTGGTCCTCACCTACAAAGCCCTCCACCATCTTGCCCCCCCATATCTCATTGACCTCCTCTCCCCCCTACCAACCCTCACGGTCCCTCAGATCCACATCAGCCGGTCTCCTCTCCATCCACAAATCCAACCTCCGCAGTTTTGGGGACAGAGCCTTCTCCAGGGCAGCTCCCAGGCTCTGGAACTCCCTCCCCCAACTGATCCGCAATCCCGTGTCCCTCACCATCTTCCAGTCCCGCCTCAAGACCCATCTCTTCACCTCTCCCTATCCTTAGCCCCACGTCCCCCTCCCTTTTCATCTGTGCTTGAATTGCCTCATATTGTGTTTTGAATTGAATTCTGTCTTTAATTTGTGTACTAGTCATGTCTCTACTATTTATTTCATTCCGCTTACATGTTTTTCCTCTACTTGCTAAATTTTTGTAAGGTGTCCTTGAGACTCTTGAAAGGCGCCCATAAATAAAATTTATTATTATTATTATTATTATTATTATCCCTCTGCAATTGGATCCTCGACTTCCTCATTCACAGACCACAGTCTGTTCGTATTGGTGGAAATGTGTCAGCCTCAATAACAATCAGCATGGGAGCACCTCAAGGCTGCGTGCTCAGCCCCCTGCTGTACTCACTATATACTCATGACTGCGTAGCCAGTCACAGTGCAAACTCCATCATCAAGTTCGCTGACGACACCACTGTTGTGGGGCGTATCACTGATGGGGATGAGTCAGAGTATATAAGAGAGATCGAGCAATTGTCCATATGGTGCCAGTGCAATAACCTGGCCCTCAACATCAGCAAAACCAAGGAACTGATTGTGGACTTTGGAAGGAGTAGGAGGGGGACCCACAGCCCCATTTATATAAACGGGTCGATGGTTGAAAGGGTCAAGAGCTTCAAATTCCTGGGCGTGCACATCTCTGAAGATCTTTCCTGGTCCGAGAACACTAATGCAATTATCAAGAAAGCTCATCAGCGCCTCTACTTCCTGAGAAGATTACGGAGAGTCGGTTTGTCAAGGAAGACTCTCTCTAACTTCTACAGGTGCACAGTTGAGAGCATGCTGACCGGTTGCATCATGGCTTGGTTCAGCAATTTGAGCGCCCTGGAGAGGAAAAGACTACAAAAAGTAGTAAACACTGCCCAGTCCATCATTGGCTCTGACCTTCCTTCCATCGATGGGATTTATCGCAGTCACTGCTTCAAAAAGGTTGGCGGTATCATCAAAGACCCACACCATCCTGGCCACACACTCATCTCCCTGCTACCTTCAGGTAGAAGGTACAGGAGCCTGAAGACTGCAACAACCAGGTTCAGGAATAGCTACTTCCCCACAGCCATCAGGCTAATAAACCTGGCTCGGACAAAACTCTGATTATTAATAACTCATTTTCTGTTATTTGCACTTTATCAGATTATTTATTCATGTGTGTATATATTTATATAATGGTATATGGACACACTTATCTGTTTTGTAGTAAATGCCTACTATGTTCTGTGTGCTGAAGCAAAGCAAGAATTTCATTGTCCTATACAGGGACACATGACAATAAATTCACTTGAACTTGAACTGCACACTATCTCTCAAACATTGTAGCTTGCTTGCATTGTTCTTTTCTTTCTAATACAAAGAGCCTGGACCCACCTCCTTGTACATGGGATGTTGTATGGAAATGAAAACTATTGCTGCAAGAAAACAATTTTAATTTGAGAGAATAAGTGTTTACAGATGTAATTTAATTGGAAAGGTACCATTTCAGAAGCATGGAAACTGTATAATCTTCATCTCAAATTTCAAAGCAATTTCCTGTGCTGAGAAATTGTTTAGTTAAAATTTCTAACTATGCAATTTTAAATACATAGCAAAAGTAAGACAGAGCTAATTAAATTTAAATTATCACCTAACATATATTAAGCAAATTTGAATTAAAAAGTAAATCATGCATGTATTAACTCTGTATGGAAGAAGGGTTTCGGCCCGAAACTTTACCTATTTCCTTCGCTCCATAGATGCTGCCTCACCCGCTGAGTTTCTCCAGCATTTTTGTCTACCATGTATCTTTTGTGCCTTTTTCACATTTGGAATAATCAACAAATATACTGATATGAAATCAATTATTAAACAAGAAATAATCATTTATAAGTCTAATGAATTATTGAGGAGAAACAGCTTAACCTCCACAGTGGAACTCACTGTTATTGGGAGTAGCTGAAGAGAACATCATTGATATATTTAAGAAACTAAATCAGTAGTTGAGAGAGTAAGAAATGAAAGATATAGTACTAAAGTGAGATGAAGGAAGGTGTGATTAATGTAGGTTTAGTGTAAATGGTTGCTTGATAATTGGCAGGGTCTGAATGGCTTTTTTCTGCAGAGTACAACACTACGACTCGTGATGTATAAAAGCACTGGCAAAGACAGCTGAGCCACTAATTTCAAATAAGGTTTCCTTTAACTCAACGACATAATTCCTTATCACGGAAAAATTATATTTTACTTAATTGTGAAAACTTTTAATATCCAAGTGCAAATTAAAAACTACAATCTAGAAGATAACTGAAATACATAAGGTTCTTTGAATTGCTGCCCTACAGCACCAGAGGCCCGGGGTTTGATCCTGACTGCAGGTGCTGTGTGCATGGAATTTGTACGTGGGTTTTCTCTGAGTGCTCCTGTTTCCCCACACATTCAAAAGACATACAGTTTGTAGGTTAATTGGTTTTGGTAAGTTGTAAAAATATATATTGCGTGTAGGATAGTGTTAGTATACGGGGTGATTGCTGGTCGGCACGGACTTGGTGGGCTGAAGGGTCTGCATCCGAACTGGATCTCTAAAGTATAAAGTATACAATTTAAAATCTAAAGATAAAGACCGTTGAAATAACAAGCTACAGATCATTCAGCTGGAATCATTGTCATTCAGCAAGGAAACAATCCCTTTGGTCAAACCTGTCAATGCCGATTAAATTGTCCCATCTAATATAATCCCTTTTACCCGCACATGACCCATATCTCTCCCAATTTTCCTGTCCATGTACCTGAACTGTAGTCTGAAGGAATTGATGCTGGGAATGTCTTATATATCTTATGGAAACACATTTCATATTCTGATGCGTGGCACGGTTCATTTGTCGTGTTTGCACTTGAAACAAATTGTGAATCTGAAGCCAATCACTGATTATTTTATGGTAGATTTTTTTTATCACCAATCCTTCATTGTGGGTTGCACTTCACAGTTATTACACAGCAATGATATTTATGACATTAGTGTAGATAAGCTTTGCACAAGCTTTGATCAAGATAACCCATGAGGAAATTTCCCCCAACTCTTTTCCCCCTGTCTTCCCTGTGCCCTACCTGGATGCACATCCATTTCTTGCTTTCCCCTTCCTCCTCAGATCAGTTCAGTTTAGTTTTCGTGTAAAGCTTTTTGTTTGTTTTAACCAGTCAGCAGAAAGAAAATACATGATTACATTTGATCCATTTACAATATGTAGATACATGATAAGGGAATAATGTTTTGTGCAAGGTAAAGCCAACAAAGTCTGATCAAGGATAGTCCAACGGTCATCAAAGAGGGAGATAGTAGTTCAGCACTGCTCTGGTTGTGGGAGGAAGATTCAGTTGCCTGATAACAGCTGGGAAGAAACTCTCTCCGAATCTGGTGGTGTGCGTTTTCATACATCTATAACTTTGCCTGATGGGAGAGAGGAGAAGCGGGAGTGGCCATGGTACGACTCATCCTTGATTATGCTGCTGGCCTTGCTGAGGCAGCAAGAGGTATAAATGAAGTTAATAGAAGGGAGGTTGGTTTGAGTGATGGTGTGGGCTGCGTCCATAATTTGTTGCAATTCTTGCAGTCCTGCATTGAACTGTTCCCGAACCAAGCTGTGATGCTTCCTCATAATCCCACTCTCCTTCCATCTATGCTCTTTCCTCTGTCTCCACATGCCATGACTCTTCTATCCTTATGTCACCCCACTTAGTCTTTTCATCTTTAGCGTTTATCCACCCATCGCTATCACTTGCCTGGCTTTGTCCCGCCCCTAATCATGACCTTTCACAATCACGATTACTGATTCAGTCTTTTGCTGCCAGATTAATTCATTAAATTAAATTCTTATTTGTCCCGTTTACCTGTCCAGTCACAATTAATCCAATGCTGCCAGACCCATGGCTTTACCCCAGCACTTTTTGATATGCCCCACCTCTCTTCCAGTTTTCTCTACCCCCACCACCCCCACTCCCCCCCCCACCTACATTTCCCCCCACCCACACTCCCCCCACTCCCCCCCCCCCCCCCCCCCCCCCATTTCAATCACTGAAATAGGGTCATGACCAAAAATGCCGCCTGTCTAGGTTCTCCAGAGATGCTGCTTGACCTCCCGAGTTTTCTAAACCAGCATCTGCAGTTCTGTCTGCCGACAGGAAATTCTTGGCCGCTGGACTGAAATAGAATACTGTCCCAGTCAAGCTAATTCATGGTTGATTAAATTGTTACATGAGGCATAATATTTGTGGTGCATTAAATAGTCTGTTTGGGAACAAAGTATTCATTTTGGGATTTGCCAGTTTAGTGGTTAATTTATTGGAAAATTATCCGGAGGTCCATAAGATCGATCTGGAGTCATGGATTAAGCATCCTACAGCAGTCGAGGAATCTAAATTAAACTAATGGATTCATCTGGAAGCAACAGCGTCACCGACCTGGGTTCAATTCTGACCACAGGTGCTGCCAGTACGGAGTTTGTACATTCTCCCTGTGACGGCGTGAGTTTTCTCTGGGTGCTCCGGTTTTCTCCAGCACTCCAAAGTCAGACAAGTTTGTAGGTAAATTGACTTTGGTAAAGATTGTAAATTGTCCCTGGTGTGTAGGATAGTGCAAGTGTACAGGGTAACTGCTGGTCAATGTAGACTCACTTTATCTCTAAAGTTTAAAAAACCTCTGAAGAGACAGAATCAGTATTAGTGATCGCATAAGTTCACTTGTGCAATCTGTCCCGATCACTCATTTCCTTCAAGAAAGGAAAACTACATTCTGTGCCAAACGTAACAGAGACCTATAGGAAATTCTTGAAGAAACTCACCTCATCATTCAGATCAGGGGCAATTTGGTATGGCCAATAAACGCCCATATTTCAATGAATGAACAAATTCAAAAATCAATTAATTTGGATATTTTATTTTCAAAATTATTCTTCAAAACCTGGTCACTTTAGTTTTTTCACATGGAAAATTGAACTGCTGCCTGTTGGTCCTATGTTGTTAATGGATAGGCAATTGTACTGTAAGCCTGAGAGTAAATTACATGCTGGAATCATTTTATCGAGTTCAATCATTTCAAAATGACCACTCCGATGATAGCTAATATGTTTGCACTTTGTTAAAACAAATTAAGTGATATATTGGCCCAAACCTCCTTATTCAAAGTTCAAACAAATGCCAGCACTTTAAAGTATTCTCTTTCCTTTGTATGAATAACCTCTAACTCTGAATGGGAGGTCAGGACCGTGTTTTTGTAGGCTTATCTCACTAGTTCCCCAAAAAGGGTCTTTAACTATCTATGCACATTTCCTGCCTAGTAATGTTCTTTTCTGTATTAAATTCCTAACATTCACATTGGGGGAAAAAAAAACCTTAAAATAATAGCAATAATGGATACTCTTTCTCTACTTGTCTCATTCACCTGCTCAGTCATAATCTATTTTTATTCATTTATTCCCATGGGGTTTAATAATGGTAAAACAGTTCAGATACAGCGATAATGTTTTTGGCGATCCCGGTATGTTCTGTTCAACAAGGTTACTTTGTGATTTAATATAAACCAACTTCTGTTAAACTTTTTCTTTTATTGGTTCTGTAATATAATAGCTGGATGGATATTATTAATACAGTTAGTCAATCAAAACAAGCTGGGCCATCCAATTTTTAAGAGTGACATGGAATTTTCAAAAAATGAAATTTCCTGCAGTAGGAACAGAGATTCATTCTTTACACTGAATCCAAAAGCAACAGTACTGCCAGTTCTCACTTACTGAGGAATGAAGAAACTCCATTGAATAACCTCATGGCTTCCTGCACTGCTTTAATGCTGCAACTTAAGTCATTTCTCACGCAGGCATTGTACTTCCCACTGTAGTCAGTAAACAGTTTAACAGCAACTATTTGTTGAACATCTTCAACATTGGAGGATTTCTCTTTATGCACATTAAGCAAACCATAATTTCCAACACTCCAAACCAACACTCAAATACCTTAAATAAGTAGTGTATTCAGCAACAAAAGATGTTTTAACATGGATTTCTCCACTGAATCAGTAGTGAACGTATTTATTTTGAATTGACCACAAATTAATTTATGGTTTAAGTGGATATTTCTCGAGATAATATAATTTTCAAGGCAGTTCTTTTAAACCTGATTTTATGATTTTAAACCTGTATTTCATTATTTTGAGTTTAAAATGCTCATTATAATTAATTGTAAATCTCTTGCGTTACAGCAATCACACATTTGGTTGAACGTGGGGTGGCTAGATTTAATTTGCCAAGTAAAGAAAATAATTTTCGTTTTAAAACAAGAATAATTTTTTTTTAATCCATGAAAAACCTTTGGGAAAATCAGAATTAAGTCATTTTGATTCACTAGAAATGCCGTTTTAGAATCCCAAATCACTTTCAAATGTGAAAATTAAACAAACTGCAAACGGTAGAAATGTGAAATAAAAGCATAAAAAGTTGGAAAGCTCACAGTCAGATATTTGTCTTTTTCCAGCATTTTCTGTTTTTCATTTCACCTTCAAAAATACTGTATATACAGTAACAGTTTGACATTAAAAATCAATTATGCTATTGTTAATTAGACTGATTACCTTGTCTTCAGTCCATAAAATTCAGCCTGAAATCCATCTTATGGTCCATGAATAGATGTCATTTCTTGTGTAAATAAGTGCTCTTCCTGCATCCGGTGGACTGATATTCCTGCAGATGATATTGAGAGTCGATGAGCTGTAGTGAACAATGTAGTCTTTGTAAAAAGGGTTTTGGAACAGTATTGAAATACATTCCTACATCTGTCTTTGTACATGAGGTGAGAGAAGAGGGGAACTGTTGCTATAAAATCATAAATCTGCTTCTGTGTAAAAGCAGAAAGTTTCCCTGATAGAAACCAACTCCTTTGCTGGTTTAATTCACTGTAGATAAATGCCTGTGATGTGGGGCCTGAAATTGTCAAGCTCAAAACAACAGCCATTACTTGGGCTAAAAATCAAAGTGCTGGAGTAACTCAGCGGGTCAGGCAGCATCTGTGGAGGGAATGTACAGGCGCTGTTTCAAGTCGGAACATTTCTTCAGACTAGGGCGGGGATGAAAGCTTGAAAAGAGGCAGGGGGTGGAACAAAGCATGGAATTTGCAAGGTTCTCAACTCCTTGGTTCACTCATCCCTTCCCACCCAACCCATCTTCTCCCCAGGTATTTAACCCTGTAACTGCAGGAGATGTAACACATGCCCTTGCACCTCCGGCCTCACCTTCATCCAAGGACCCAGCAGCTCTTCCACATGAGACAGAGGTTCATATACACCTCTTCTGACCTCATCCGCTGCATTCACACACCTGTTGTGGTCTCCTAATCATAGGCAAGACCAAGCGTAGACTAGCCGACCATTTTACCAAACCCTTGCACATGGTCCACCCAGGCCTGATGGATGTCCCAGATGCTAACCATCTCAACTCCCCTTCCATTCTTGTACTGACCTTTTTGTCCTGGGCCTCCTTCATTGTCAGACTGAGATCATGTGAACATTGAAAGTATAGCATCTCATATTCTGCCAGGGTACTTGGGTAGCAATGATATGAACATTAAATTCTCAAATTTTAAGTACACCCCCCTTGCTTCTCCCTCTCTCTCATTTCTGTTCCCCTTCTACCCCAGTGTGAACCAATTTTTCCCACATACAGCCCACCTTTCCTATTCTTCCATCTCCCTCAATCCTCATCCACCTATATCTCTCCCTCTGGCTTTACATTTCAAAACCCTTCTTTCTTTATCTCATGTCCTTTTGTCTTCTTTTTTATCTCTAGCATTTGTCCACCCATCTACCAATTAAACCACCCCACTTAATCCACCTATCACTTGCCAGGCTTTGTCTCAGCCCCACCTTTTTTTGAGCCTCCTACTACAATCAGTCTGAAGAAAGGTTCCGACCCAAAACATTCTGTCCATAGATGCTGCCTGACCTGCTGAGGTACACCAGCACTTTGCTGTCTTTTGTTCAAAATTCCAGCATCTGCAGCCTCTTGTGTCTTCAATGGCCATTTCTTGGATGCTTAAGCAGTGTAGGGAAAAGATCAATCCCACCATTAATTTAATATGTCACCATAAATGTACACGAAAATGTATGTTGAGATAACCCACATTTATGCGGTGCCTTTCATAATCGCACATTGCTTTGGAATCTTTTAGCTTAATTAGATGAACTGTTTGATTGCAGGGTTCATGTAAACATCAGCCTTGAATGTACCCTTTTCTCAATGGAAAACTTTCTTCTTCAGCAGTGGAAATAATCACATGTTTATTAGGAACCTCATAAACTGGTGTCGAGACCACGACCTTCCTCTCATTGTCAGAAAGACAAAGAGGATAGTATTGACTTCAGGAAGCAAAGCGGTACACATATCCCGGTATACACTTAAACCCGCATAAGTAGAGATGGTTGAAGGTTTTAGCCTCCTAGGAGTAAATATCACCAGCAACTTGTCCTGGGCTTGCCATTTCAAAGCATTGGCCAAGAAAACACACCAACGTCTCTACTTCCTTAGAAGGTTTAGGAAGTTTGACATGGCCCCAACAACTCTCACCAACTTCTGCAAATGAGCTGTGGAAAGCATGTTATCAGGATGCATCAGAATATGGTTCGGGGACAGCTCCATCCAAGATGGCATGGAATGGCACAAATTGTGGACGTAGCCCAGATCATGATATAAATCAATCTCCCTTCCATTGCCTCCACCTACATTTCCCGCTGCCTCGGCAAGGCCACCAGCATAATCATGGATGAATCTCAACCTGGTCACTCCCCTCTCCCATCAGGCAATAGGTACAGAAGTGTGAAAACACACACCTCCAGATTCAGGGACAATTTCCTCCCAGCTGTTATCAGGCAACAGGACTATCCTATCAACACCAAGAGAACAATCCTGATCTACCATCGAATTACTTGGGAGACCCTCGGACGATCTAAAATCAAACTTTACTGGCCTTTATCCAGCACTAAATATTATTCCCTTTATCCTGTATCTGTACACTGTGGACAGCTCGATTGTAATCATGTATAGTCTATCCGCTGACTGGATAGCATGCAACCTTTCACTGCACCTTTTAATTTGTACACGTATCAATAAATTAAACAACATTTTGAACAATGCTATTCCTACATATAATAAAATAATTTGGAGAGGCATTGTATTAATTATTTGGCAATATAGTTTAATGAAGGAGTGAATATATGATTAAAAGCAGTGCTTCCGGAGCTCATTGGAGTGCCATTCCACCTCGGGCACCTCTGTGAAATAAAAACACAAAAAAAAGCGGGGAATTTTAACAAGCGGGTGTGTGGTCGGGAAAACCTGATTAAAAGAGGGGGAAGGGGAAGACCAATCACTACTGATGGGTCTTCCCTGTAGGGGGGAGGAAGCAGTAGGACCCAGCAGAGTCAGACCACGTGCTGTCTGCATCGTGGAGGGTGAAGGTTGTCGGCATGGTGCTGTGCCTGGAACTCTGGTGAGCTAACCACTCTGGCCCGCTAGTGGCCGGTGAAGAAGCGAGGGTCAGCGAAGTCGCTGGTAGAGGCCCATGAGTATAGATACGGGTCGGCGGCAGCAGCATCGGTGTCCGGGGAGACAGTGAGGGTTGGTGACAGCGGCGGTGGCCCCGCCTGGGGAGGTGGTGAGAGTCGGCAGCTGCGGGTGCTCTGACTCTGGGCCTGTGGGCGGGCGGGCGGTTGAGTCAAGGAATCAAGTCAAGTCAAGTTTTACTCGTCACTTGCACATACAGTGCAGTGAAATTAATTTGCCAGCAGCGGTACAATTAAAAAAATAATACACAATAACAATAAATATAAATAGATGTGCAGACAAGGTAAGTCCAGATAAGTCCTGAATCGGTGCTTCCCCACCGGAGACCGCGGCTTTAAGATGGTGTAGGCCACAGGCCGGCGGTCGAAGATCTAAAGTCCCCGCCACGCCGCAGCCAGAACTACCACACACCACAGGGACGGCGGTCAGAGCTCCTCTCCAGGGATCCCCGGTGAGGGACCCCGCTCCGGATGGTAAGTCCCCGCCGCGTCCACGGTTTGAGTAGGCCGCGGGCCGGTGGTCCGAGCTTTTCTCCTCCGGGGTCCACAACGAAGGATCCCAGGCTCCGGACGCAGCGCCAGCTGGAGCTCCGCAAACCGTGGCTTCAAGGTTGCTGCGTGCCAGCGAACAGAGCATCCTCCTCTGGCGAGGGCTCGCCCGCTCCGCTATGAGAGTCCGCGCTGCGCCCGCTGCTGAAGCCCCAGGTTCTTCTCCGGGAAAGGCCGCACCGATCCTCGATGTAAGGCTACAGGGGAGGCGACATGGAAAAATTTGCCTCTCCGTAGAGGAGGCGACCGAAGCGGTTTCCCCCTTGCCCCCCCCACCTCCCCCTACACAAGGCACATGGATAAACATTCAAAACACACATTGAGACACACTGAAAATTCAAAATAAGTAGAAAAAACGAACAGGGCAGGGCTGGCAGGGCTGCCGGCTCGCAGCGCCCCCACCGACCTATGGCACCTCCACCAGTGTCGGTGGAGGGGCCATTCTGGAGTGGGTGAGGGTGATCGTGAGGGTGAGCATGAGCGTGAGCATGTGGGTGAGGTGGGTGAGTGTGTGTGAGTGTGAGTGTGTGTGTGTGAGTTAATGTGAGTGGGTGTGTGTGAGTGGGTGTGTATGAGTGATTGTGTGAGTGTGAGAGGATGTGTGTGAGTGTGGGTGAGTGAGTGTGAGTGAATGTGTGTGAGTGGATGCGTGTGAGTGGGTGCGAGTGAGTGGGTGCGTGTGAGTGGGTGAGTGTGAGTGGGTGAGTGAGTGAGTGGCTGTGTGAGTGGGTGTGTGTGAGTGTGTGGGTGAGGGTGTGTGTGTGCCAATGTGTGTGTCTGAGTGGGTGTGTGTGAGTGGGTGTGTGTGAGTGGGTGAGTGTGTGAGTGTGTGGGTGAATGGGTGAATGGGTGAATGGGTGGGTGAGTGAATAGGTGTGTGTGAATTGGTGTGAGTGGGTGAACATGAGTGGGTGTGTGTGAGTGGATATGTTTGAATTGGTGTGAGTGGATGTGTGTGTAAGTGCATGTGTGAACAAAGGTTATATCAGAAAGGGAAATTTGCATGGACATTGATTATGGAGGCTAAGGAGGTTTGGTGGAAATTCTAAAGCGTCAGGTAAAGGCAGTCAAATAAATTGTCACCCAGATCTAGGCTGAGTTCGGAGGAAAACCACAAATAACTCTAGAGGCCAACTCATTGGTATTTTTAAGGTGGAGTTTAATGATTCTCGATTAGTAAGGGTGTCAAGGGTTATGGGGAGAAGGCAGGAGAATAGGGTTGAGAGGAAAAGATAGATCAGCCATGATTGAATGGTGGAGTAGACTCGATAGGCCGAATGCCCTAATTCTGCTCCTGTGATTTATAAACTAATGACATTATGAAAGGATGGTATGCAACGTAGGGCAATTCTACAGATGGATGTTTAAAGAAATATAGATTTTGAATTATAGCAATGGGGAATGCAAAAGTCATGATTCAGAGGATGGGGCAACAGATTTAATGCAGCATTGTCTATATGAGGTAAGGGCAGTGTTAAATCTGTGGAAGCTCTTAGACAGTGAGGCATGACAGGACATCCTGAGTACTATTAAAAAAGTCACATATAGAAATAATGAAGATAAGGCTTTTATCAGTGAAGAGGATAATCTAGAAGGAAGGTCATATTGCAGAAATGAATAGGTTTGAAGTGCTATGTATGCCCATACAGGATGTCAAGATTATGAATGTCCTGATACGTCATGTGAGTGGACAAGAGAGGTAGTGGAGATTGCAGTAAATCTAATATATTTTCATTATTGTGCAAGAGAAAACTATAATTAATCCAGGACCTCATCCAAGACAAACTATTTAACAAATTGGAAACAATCTCAAAGCCAGTATTTAAAGTCCCGAAAATTTAAATACAGCAGATGCTGGAAATCTCAAATAAAATAATATACTGTACCCAGTTAGCGACCGCAGTCAAAATAACTGCATCAACATTTCATCATTGATGACTTTCATATGTCTTGATGAAAGGCTGTCTACTTCTTGGTTTTTGGATCAGTCTGAAGAAGGGTTTCGGCCCGAAACGTTGCCTATTTCCTTCGCTCCATAGATGCTGCTGCACCCGTTGAGTTTCTCCAGCATTTTTGTGTACCTTCGATTTTCCAGCATCTGCAGTTCCTTCGTAAATACTTCTTGGCTATGCTCCTTGACCTCCTGAAATTTTGCAACAGTGTCTGTTCTACTTAAATTCTGTGAAAAATGGCCAGAATTTTTCCTCTTGTCAAAAGCAAGTGGCAGGTTCATTGTTTGAGATGGGGATCGATATCACACCATTCACTGGTGGGTATATTGGACAGCAAGGTTGTGAAAATGGGATCCATTCTCTGCATGAATCACAGGCTGATATATTTCATGATTCGTTGTTTCTTGCAAATTAGACGATGTGATGGTTCTTGTGACTTGTGAGGCTCGGTGATGACATTTCTCCATCAGCACCATCAATCTGACCACGACAAATTGGGACTCTTTCATCCAGCTAATTCAAGTCAGGTCAATTGTCAAATGTACCTACAATGGAACGATGAAATTCTTACTTGCAGCACGATAACAGGGCTATAAACACGATACTCATAGAGAACATGTAATAAACCAAAAACTCTATAAATTGATAAGACCAATACTCTTGCAAAAAAGCACAAAGTCCTTTGTGCAAACAAGGATAGTCCTTAGTTCCTAGTTTAGGTATGGTTGTGTGGTGTTCGAAAGTTTGATGGCTGTTGGGAAGAAGATATTCTTGAACCTGGCCGTTATGGTTTTCAGACTCCTCTCCCTTCTTCCAATGGTAGGAATGAAATGGGTGCGTGGCCATGGTGGTATGGATCTTTGATGATGGTGGCAGCTTTTTGAGGCGGTGTATGCTATTGGGCAATGGGTGGTTTCTTGCTGTAACTTTTCAGCTCTCATCATTATGATGAAATGGAGATCTCTTCTGATTCACAAGAGAATGTCAAGTTTTTCAATTGCTTATTAATTACACTGGGGATCCTAGTTTTTCATCCACCCACCCTATTCACACCATCTTCAAAGCTGCAGAAAGGAATCATCAAACACGTGCATATCTGTTGGAATTGGAACAGGTGTGTTCATTAGAACTTAGACTTTAGACTTTAGAGATACAGCGCAGAAACAAGCCCTTCAGCCCGCCGAGTCCGTGCCAACCAGTGATCACCCCGTACACCAGCACTATCGTTCACACTAGGAAAAATTTACAATTTTTACCGAAGCCAATTAACCTACAAATCTGTACGTCTTTGGAATGTGGGAGGAAACCGCACCCAGAGAAAACCCACGCGGTCACGGGGAGAATGTACAAACTGCGTACAAACAGTACTGGAAGCCAGGATCGAATTCAGGTCTCTAGTGCTGTAAGGCAGCAACTCTAATATCCACGGCTATCCTTTAACAAACTGTCTAATGACACCACTGGGGTGACCAGAGCTGTGGAGCAACAGCAGGAAATGCATACAATAATGCAAAATGGTAAGTGCAAGCACCAGCAATGCCCAGAAAATACTTTTTAATCTTTCCATCACCATTGTGAATGCAGATTCACAAGATAAAAATGCAGTTGGGAATTTGAGAGTTGGTAATAAGCCCAAGCTTCAACCATGAATACTGGTGAAACTTTGTCAAGTGCTGGCTGCATATTACATTCTCATCCTGCACTCCAAAGAGAGATTTCTACAATGTAACACACTTTCACGAATAGTGAAATGCCAGGATAGAGCTGATGTTTCCACTAGTGGGGAAGACTAGGACCAGAAGTCATAACCTCAAAATAAAAGGATGTACCTTTACAAAGAAGATGAGGAGAAATGTCTTTAGTCAGAGAATGTGGTGAATCTGTGGAATCCATTGCAACTGAAGGCTGTGGAGGCCAGGTTAATGGATATTTTTAAGGCAAATATTGATATATTCTTGATTAGTTGTGGTGTCTGGGGTTCTGGGGAGACGGCTGGAGAGTGGGGTTGAGAGGGGAAGATACATCAGCCATGATTGAATGATGATGGGCCCCATGACCCAATTCTGTTCCTACAACGTATGAACTGATTATAAACTTAAATCTCAGCCCTCTACTAGGAGTTATTCACAGGGAAAAAAAATGGACAAATTGATAGTACACTGGCACAAGTGATTCGGGTATAATGTTGATTCTAGTGCTGACTGTGTGGAGTTTACACATTCTCCCTGCAACATAATGTGTTTCTTCTACGTGCACCAGGTACCTCCCACAGACCAAAATGTGCAGGTTGGTAGGTTAATTGGTCACTGTAAATTATAGGTGAGTGCGAGCATTAGGGAGCAGATGATGGGAATGTAGGGAGGATAGCATGGGATTAGTATTAATGGGCTTTGATGGCCTGATGCAGACCTGGTGGGTCAAAACGTTCATTTTCAAGCTGTATGGCTCTCAGCGCTGTCTCTAAATGCAGAGGAGGAAGGTTTATTGATAAAATAGATAGAGACACACACAAAATGTTACGAAGGAGAAAGCCACCTACCATTTTCCTACATCTTTTACTGCAGTTAACAATGGAGGAGATTTCAACACAGATCCTCGCAGACAGCCACTTGTGATTGCTGTCCCAGAGGGGGTGACTGATCCCTGCCGATAATCCGTTCACTGACAGAAGTGCTCACTTGACCAGCTGTCAGCCTTCTTGGCTTAATGGGCTGATGGCTGCCTAACACATAGGGTGTATTATTTGACAACAAAAATACTTTGTGTTGACTGACAAATGAACTGGCATCGTGACAGACTGGAGGACAAACAAAACATGCAATGTTGGTCTCCGGGTGGTAGGCCTGGCACAGCAAAGCTAGACGTTGAGGGCATTGTACTTACACTCAAGGAAAGATTGGGAGTGAGATAAAATACCTGAATGGAGATAAAACATTCGTCAGCAGACATTTAAAATGTCCAATTGATCATCCCAAACACTAGTGGGCTGACAAGAACAGCTTACAACATTGAAGCAATTAGCCTGCATTTTGTAAAAAGTTCACAGGGACTGTCATGATTTATAAAGTCCGCAGATGAGTGCATGAATCCTTGAATACTGTTTTATGATAAATGTTTCTGTTTACAACAGCTGAACATTAGTTGGGCAAATCTGCCTCAGTGAATTAGCAGCGATAGTTATTACTTATTAACCTTAGCCCTACTGACAGGGCAAAGATTTCATGCATTATGAAAATTACAGAGTGATTCAAGAATGTTTATTTATGAAAATTGGTGAGTGATTCAAGTATATTTATTTTTTAAAGTTTTTTTTTAATCAAATAGCTACATGCATCTTATGATTATGCTTAGTAATTTCTTCTTTCAGGTCCAAATGGGACATATTTAAATCTTTTGACGCCAATTTGAATGCATCTTTCACCCTCAACTCCACTGCTGCTTGGCACATGCAGAGCAAAAACAAACAAAAGAGAAAAGGAGAAAGGTGCTGACATCAGACACTTGCCTTTGGTGAGATCTGTTAATTCAGAAAATGTGTAGCTGAATACTCTTATCTTTTATCCATAACAAAAAAGATTAGGTACTGCTCAAGGGATTTAGTATCTAACTAGAATGAATTTGCACTGAAGATAGACACAAAATGGTGGAGTAATTCAGCAGGACAGGCAGCCTCTCTGGAGAGTAGGAATGGGTGATGTTTTGGATCGAGACCCTTCTTCAGACTGACAGTCTGGGAAGCGGGAAACTATAAACATGGAAGGGTACAAACAGCATGTAAGGTGTGAAAAGCACATCAAAGCAGACGATGTTCAAGGAAATGTAGATAGACACAAAAAGATGGAGTAACTCAGCGGGACAGGCAGCATCTCTGGAGAGAAGGAATGGGTGACATTTCGGATCTTCTGAACCTTCTGAATTGGATCAAGACCATTCTTCAGAGCAATTCCCGCTGAGTTACTCCAGCTTTTTGTGTCTACCTTCGGTTTAAACCTGCATCTGCTGTTCCTTCTACACATCAAGGAAATTTACAATGGTCTATTGTTAGCTGAGGGGAAGGTGACAACGATGAGTACAAACAGTAAAGTTAATCAGGAAGACAATGAAACTAGTAGGAGAAACAGGGTGGGGGAGGGACAGAGAGAGAGGGAAAGCAAGGGTTACTTGAATTTAGAGAAATCAATATTAATACCGTTAGGTTATAAGCTGCCCAAGTGAAATATAAGGTAGAAAAAAATGCTGGAGAAACTCAGTGGGTTTCGGGTCGAGACCCTTCTTCAGACATGAAATATGAGGTTCTGTTAACATTAGATTTAATTAAAGAATGGCAGTAGAAGCTCTGGGAGTAGAAGTGGGGGTGGATCCGCAACGGCCGTGAGCCCCAGGTCGAGCTCGGCGATTGTTTGCCTGCTTCTGCTGCTGTTAAAGGTGAGACATTGCGTCACACCAGGGTCTTGGGCCTGTCTCACTTTGGCCGTCAGTTACGCGATAGGCTGTTGGCGCGCGAAGATTTAGTTCGCTACAAACATTTTGGAGCCCCGCACGATGTCGCAACAACTACATACCCCTCCGCGCTTCTCAGTGGGACCGGCCCCGCGCGGCCATACGATGCCCGTGCGCCTCAACACGACGACGAGGTCGCGTAACTTGCATGCCAAGGACATGTATGTGGGACAGGCACTTTGTAATTTGCCTCGTGATGAAACAGTTGATCATTATCAGTTCTTTACGCGCAAGCAGGGAAATTCCTTTGATACTTTTTGAAGAGAATTAAGACTGTTAGCAGATAATTGTCATTTTTCAGATTTGAAGGAGGGACTCATCAGTGACGGAATTGTTTGTGGAATCCAGGAGTCCAGCCTAGTGGAACATTGATCATGGGAAATTGTGAAAGTGTATGTAGACATGCAAAACTTCCAAACCATCCAACAGAAGGCTGGAAACATTGAATGGCCAATACTGGGGACTGATTGCACTAGGGACTTTGGGATGATTTTGCACTTATTAATTATATTTTAATTTATTGAACTTAATTTTTGTTTATTATGTTATCTATGAATATTGTGTTTACAGACCTGTTATGCTGCTGCAAGTAAGAATTTCATTCTTCCATTTAAGGTACATATGACTATTAACCATTCTTGAGTCTTGACTCTTGCTCCACTTGGTGAATAAGCAAACCACGATCGCCAGACACAATGTCACGGCATTGAAACTAACGAGTGCCAAGTGGACAGAGGAAAAGATTCAAGGATGCTGTCCAAGCTTTCTTAAACACTTTAACAAATCCACCAACTGATAGTAATCAAATCCCTAAACCGTGGCTGCACTAAATGAGGAATTCAGTCCAAATGCATGGAGAAGCTACCGACAACCGACGACCCATTACGACCACACAGGCGACAACCTACGACAACCGAAGTCAACCTATGTCCACCCACGACAAGCTACGACCCTGTCGGAGACAATTCAGTCGGCAGTACCTGTCGCCGTTTGACGTAGGTTGGTGTAGGTAGTCACCAATGGATTCACTGAAGTCAGCACCAGCAACAACCTACGACACCTGGCGACAACCTACGACCACACCTACGTCAGGAGAAGTCAAGCTAAGCTCATTGGCGTCAACACACTGTTGCCAAAAAATTTTGAACACGTTGAAAATCCAGCGGCGACCAGAAAGACTCTACGACTCTTTGGGCGACTGAGGTGACTACTCACGACCATGCAGGCGACACTCTGGCGACCATATGATGACAGCCTAGTCGCCTGTAGTCATCTAAAAAATAGCTTAAGTGGATCAGGCCCTTAAGCATCAGGCAGCATCTCTGGGAAAAAAAGGTTTGGTGACGTTTTGTGTCTGAAGAAGAGTCCCAACCCAAAACGTCACTTATCCATGCTCTCCTGAGATGCTGCCTAACCCGCTGAGCTACTCCAGTACAGTGTTCTTTCATTTTGATTCTCTGACTGCTTTCCAGTATCTCAGAGATACTAACAACAGATGCTATCCTCAAAGATCCTGTGTGGCAAAATAAATAAAATGTAATGGTTGCTTTGAAAAATACTCTCTGCTGGTAGCACAACATTCTAAAGAGCAGTACTGTGCAAAAATCTGCAAACCATCTTCATGTGTTTCTGCTAGATGTTTGCATTTGCAGCAAAACTAACTGGAATGTGTGACAATGGTAAATGTTCAAATGTGAATTTTACCATTTGGGTGTTATATTCATCAATCCTTTCATTCCAGGTAACATCAGCAAAGTGCAGAGGAAAATCTGATTCTGTTTTTATGATCCTTTTGTCTTCTTAAAATCCTGTATTTCAAACTAATTTATATATGCAATTAACCCTCCAGGGACTTAACAGTCTTTCTACATGCTTTCCATCACCCTATCATTTACACTGACACATACCTTTGGGATTAAACACTGACCTATACTGGAGCCTAAAGGTTAAATGCGCAGCAAAGTGTTTCCATACTCATGAGAAGAGCATTGCTCTTTTCTGCCACGTATATTTGCGATTGTATTATCATTCAAGTTGCAATTTGTAAAAAATAAATTTTCTTCAATTGCATTTCAGCTGGGGTTAATGTTATTTGTGAGATGCATTTACATCAAATCTGAAGTTTAGAGATACAGTGCGAAAATAGCCCCTTCGGCCCACTGAGTCGATGCCCACCAGCAATTACCCCAAACACTAGCATTATCCTACACTTCAGGGGCAATTTACAATTTTACCAAAGCCATAGAAACATAGAAACATAGAAACATAGAAAATAAGTGCAGGAGTAGGCCATTTGGCCCTTCGAGCCTGCACCGCCATTCAATATGATCATGGCTGATCATTCAACTCAGTATCCTGTACCTGCCTTCTCTCCATACCCCCTGATCCCATTAGCCACAAGGGCCACATCTAACTCCCTCTTAAATACAGCTAATGAACTGGCCTCAACTACCTTCTGTGGCAGAGAATTCCAGAGATTCACCACTCTCTGTGTGAAAAATGTTTTTTTCATCTCGGTCCTAAAATATTTCCCCCTTATCCTTAAACTGTGACCCCTTGTTCTGGACTTCCCCAACATCGGGAACAATCTTCCTACATCTAGCCTGTCCAACCCCTTAAGAATGTTGTAAGTTTCTATAAGATCCCCCCTCAATCTTCTAAAGTCTAGTGAGTACATGCCAAGTCTATCCAGTCTTTCTTCATATGAAAGTCCTGACATCCCAGGAATCAGTCTGATGAACCTTCTCTGTACTCCCTCTATGGCAAGAATGTCTTTCCTACAACTCTGTAAGTCTTTGGAGTGTGGGAGGAAACTGAGCACCAGGAGAAAAACAACGTGGACGCAGGGAGAACGTACAATCCCCATACAAACAGCATCCGTAGTCAGGATCGAACCTGGGTCTCTGGCGCTGTAAGGTAGCAACTCTACAGCTGTGCCACTGTGCTGCCCCTAAATTTATGGAGTGCAAATAGGATTTTAAGGGGGAAAATAACAAAATGGCTCAGTGATGGGTGGCCAATGAGATGAACATGGTACCACCATAGTTAAGTTACTGGCCTATCAGATTCAGATTCAGATTCAACTTTAATTGTCATTGTCAGTGTACAGTACAGAGACAACGAAATACTGTGATACAGTTGGTAAGGATGCTCTCGATGGTGCAGCGGTAGAAGTTCACCAGGATCTGAGGAGACAGATGGACCTTCTTCAGTCTCCTCGGGAAGAAGAGACGCTGGTGAGCCTTCTTGACCAGAGTTGAGGTATTGTGGGTCCAAGAGAGGTCATCAGAGATGTTGACCCCCAGGAACCTGAAGCTGGAAACACGTTCCACCTCCGTCCCGTTGATGTGGATGGGGGTGTGCGTGCCGCCCCTAGACTTCCTGAAGTCTACAATGAGCTCCTTGGTCTTCTTGGAGTTAAGGGCCAGGTTGTTGTCAGCGCACCATGCTGCTAGGAGCTGGACCTCCTCCCTATAGGCCGACTCATCGTTGTTGCTGATGAGGCCAATCACCGTTGTATCATCTGCATACTTGATGATGGTGTTAGTACCATGTACAGGTGTGCAGTCGTAGGTGAAGAGGGAGTAGAGGAGGGGGCTCAGCACACACCCCTGTGGAACGCCAGTGTTCAGGGTGAGGGTTGAAGAGGTGTGCTTGTCTAACCTAACAGACTGGGGTCTGTTGGTTAGAAAGTCGAGTATCCAGTTGCAGAGGGAGAGGTCGATACAGTTATCATCCAGAGAACTGTACCAATGATTGAGAGGCATGGATTTATATTGCACCACTGTGCTTGTGAAAGTTAAATTTAAGTAATTGAACAAATGTGGAATCTAAAGTTAGTATCAGAAATGATAAACATGAAATTATTGTATAGAATCCCATCTGGTTCATCGATGTACTTCAGGGAAGGTAATCTGTCAGCCTTAACTTGCTGGCCTACACATGACTCAGACCTACCATTGTGGTTGACGTTGAAATGGTTCCCCAGCTCCGTAACAATTACAGATGATCAAATCCTGGCATTTCCTGTAACAACCACATTGCATCGGCTGTCTTTTTTGTGCATGATGTCAAGCCTTGTGGATGTTGTACTCAGCCTGACAACAAATACTTGCCGAGTGGTAATCCCAGGATATTGTGTTGTCTTGTTTTTGCATGTTGTCAATCTTTTTGGATGTTATTGGAGCTGTACACAAAGTGGCGCAGTGGTAGAACTACCACCTTACAGCGCCAGAGACTCAGAGATCTTCGGTGTCCTCCCACACTCCTAAGACGTACAGGATTGTAGGTTAATTGGCTTGGTAAAATTGTCTCTATTGCATGTAGGATAGTGTTAGTGTGTGGGGATCAATGGTCGGTGTGGATTTGGTGGGCCAAAGGGCCTGTTTCAGCGCTGTATCTCTAAACTAAACTAAACTAGACTAAACTAGATGAGGAATGGTGTGCTGAGTGGTAATCACAGGATATTGGTGGTGGCAGATTTAATGTTTGTCAAAGGAAGGTGATCGGGCTCTCTGTTTCATTGCTCATGCTTTCTTGGAACATAGGGGAACTATTTGGCCCATCAAGTCTATGCCAGTTCTCACAGCAGTTCCATCAGTCCCATTCACCCATTTATTTCCATATACACTATGCACTTTCATGTGCCCATCAACTTCCTCCTTGTTCTTCAGCCACCCATCTACTCGAGGGGCAATTAACCTATCAGCAAAACTATGAGAGGTGGAAGGAAAGCAAAGGCCCAGAAGGAAACTGATACACCTGGCAGAGCTAATTTATCACAGCTGGTAAATTGCCTCACAGCGTCAGAGACCCGGGTTCGATCCTGACCATGGGTGCTGTCTATGTGCACTTTGCACGTTCTCCCTGTGACTGCACGTGTTTCCTCTGGGTGCTCTGGTTCCCTCCCACATCCCAAAGATGATTGACCTCTGTAAAGTTGCCTTAGTGTGTAGGAGGCGAATGAGAAAGTGGGATAACACAGAACTAGTGTGAATGTGTGTTCATTGTCTGCCGGTGGACCGAAGGATCTATTTACAGGCAGTGTCTCTACACTAAGCTAAGCACTCACAAGGAGAATATACCGCATGGACATCACCCAAGATCAGGATTGATCCCAAGGCACTGGGGCTGGGCAGTAGCCACTCTCTCTGCTTCACAACTGTGCCACCCTTGTGGGATGTTGATGATAAATTATCACTATTCATAGAAGACTTGACCCAAGTAACATGTTTTCCCTCAGCTACCAAATGCTTTGGAAATATTTACCATGTATAGACATTGCCTGCCATAATTTTACATTGCAAAATTACAACCTCAAATGTATGAAGAAGGGACCTGACCAGAAATACCCATTCTCCAAGGATGCTGCCTTTTAGACTAAAAGATACAGTGTGGAAACAAGCCCTTTGCCCCCCCCAAGTCCACACCAACCAGCGATCACCCTATGATATACACACCTACACACACGAGGGACTTATTTACACCTTTCAGAAGCCAAGTAACTTACAAACCTGTACATCTTTGGTGTGAGGAAACCGGAACACTCAGAGTAAACTAATACAGTCACAGGAAGAATGTACAAACTCCGTACAGACAGCACCCGTAGTCAGGATTGAACCTGGGTCTTTGGCGCTGCAAGGCAGCACCTCTACAGCTGCGCCACTGTGCTGCCCCTTAATGTGTCTGACCCGCAGGGTTACTCCAGAGTTACAAAATAATTCTTTGGTTTGGAAGTGCTGGAAGAGAAACTGAGTTAGAGAAAAGTGAGCTACTAATACAAATTTGTCATCTGAGCTCTTTAGAGCTTAGGTTATTATTGTCACGTGTACCGAGATGCAGTGAACAACTTTTGTTTGAGTGCTATCCTAGAAAAAGACTGTTCAATGATACAATCAGTGCAAAGATAAAGGATAAAGAGTACAATATTTAGTGCAAAGGTATAACATTTATTTCAGAATGAAACAAAAGGAGAATTAAAGTCCCTCTTCCTGCCACTATAAAATGCTTTGTTTAACTATAACTTCCACTGCAATACAACGTGCTGGCTCAAAGAGCTAAATGGCCTTCTCCTGCACCTAATGTCAATTGTCTATAACATCACAATACAACCACAGCCTTAAGAGGATAATAATATTTGTTGGCTGATCGGCTTTCGGAAATAACATGGTTGGGGGTGTCTAATATATTTCTGTAGAAAACTTTGCATTGTTATTCAATAGTTCAAAATGTTATCAACTGCATCTCAGAAACTCACTTAACACGCAGTTTATATGATGCATATGCTTGAAGAAAAATGTTCAAATGTTTCATTTAAAAAGGGGTAGAAACTTCCTTTGTCATCTTGTGAGGTCAGATCTTATGAGCTGGTGGCTATTCAATATGGTGCCAGAACCTATAAAGTCTACATCAAGTAGGGATGTTTCTTTCCGAACAGTAATATTGTGTTTTTACAGCATATCTGACTGTGTGTGGAGCCCTTGGCGTCAGTTTTGATCAAGGTCAAGTGCTGTTTTTACAAGTATTTAGATGCTATCTCAGGGAATCTCTAATTCAACAGCAGTCAAAAGTTACATTTACTTGGAGACCTGCATAAAGTTCACATTACTAGGTCTGGCTTTGCCTTTGATATCATTCCATCTCTTCATATTAATTTACCCAACTTCCGATTCAACTCGGCTGACAATCCTAGAGATGGCTTCTAATCCAGTATTTTTTCCCCGAGTTTTCCAAAGGCTCTTTTCAAACATCCAGTGCATGGTCATAATGAAGATGGAAAGATGAACACTAAGTACATATAGTATTTTCTTGGCTAGTAATTCCTGTCGTTCATTCCTTGGATTTAACTTATTGATGATGGAGAATTTTGTTTTAATTTGAGAGATAC
Source organism: Leucoraja erinaceus (assembly GCF_028641065.1). Lineage (NCBI taxonomy): Eukaryota > Metazoa > Chordata > Chondrichthyes > Rajiformes > Rajidae > Leucoraja > Leucoraja erinaceus. The sequence continues at coordinate 29,257,979 of NC_073393.1, read as the reverse complement.
AGCATGGAAACAGGCCCTTCAGCCCTCCATGTCTGTGACAAACAGCAATTGCCCACACACTAGTTCTATCCGATACAAAAGGGACAATTTACAGATGCCAATTAACCTACAAACCAGTGTAGGAAGGAACTGCAGATGCTGGTTTCCAAGTCTTGTTGAATCTCATTGTCTGTAACTCATTTTCACCTAACCCACAGCTAACAATGACTGTTTCCTTTATCAACGTAACTTTTTTGCATATTTTTCTCTGTATATCACTGTCTATATCTCTCGTTTCCCTTTCCCCTAACTCTCAGTCTGAACAAATGTCTCGACCCAAAATGTCACCCACTCTTTTTCTCCAGTGAAGCAGTCTGACCCGCTGAGTTACTCCAGATTTTTGTGTTAACCTATAAACTTGCATGTCTTTGGAATGTGGGAGGAAAACGGGGCACCTGGAGAAAACCCACATGGTCACAGGGAGAATGTGCAAACTCCGTACAGACAGCAATCCTCGTCAGGATCGAACCGAGGTCTCTGCTGCTGCAAGGCAACAACTTTACAGCTGCGCCACTGTCGACTTTACTTTACATATGTAAAAAATGCTTTGCAGACTCTGCTTATATCTTGTCGAAGGACCATATAAGGACCATATATCCCTTTGTTCTTCTCATGTAGCCAATATAATTTCATGGCAAAGAAACATGAGTATCCTAAATCACGATACAGGTAAATTTGGATATTTCAGATCATATTTGTAACTGATTAGCGAATTGAACTTGGTGTATCACCTTGCTTTGATGTTTCACTAATGGGCACATGGCTTTCAGCTGCCCAGGAGCTGAGCTCAGTGGCCCACCCGGATTTTCCCGATCCTTCTGCTTTTTCCAAAGTGCTCCTCAGAATCAACCTCTTTGACCAAAGCTCCCATGAATGTGTTGTCAGCTTTTGTATACTAATGCTGTCAAAGAGCATCCTGGGCTGTAAAGGATATTAAAGGACTAAAGCTACCATGTAAGTGTAATCAGAATCAGAATCAGAATCACACTTTATTCGCAAATATGTTTTACAACATACGAGGAATTTCATTGGCCAGGTCAGATATACAATTAAAAGCAACAAATCACTCAAAAACACATTTTAACATGAACATCCACCACAGTGACTCCTACACATTCCTCACTGTGATGGAAGGCGAAATAAAGTTCAAGTCCTTCCTTATGTTCTTCCTCGGTCAGGGGCCTTCCATTGACGGGATGGTCTTGACTCCCGTAGCCGGCGGCGTTTGGGCTCCTGCATCAGGGGAATGTCAGCTCCCCCGCGCAGGGTGATCGAACCTCACGTCAGGGCTGGTCGAGCCTTCTGCGGCGTTGGGGCTCCCGACTCAGCCTCTCCCGAGACGGCGAGCCCTTGATGGTAAGTCCACGGTGGCCGCGGTTGGAACGATCCCAGGCAAGGGATCCGCTCCGATGTTAAGTCCGCGCCCCGCGGTGGGGCTCACGACAGTCCGAGGCGGCTCCCAGCTCCAGCGATGGTAGGCTGCAGAGCCCGGAGAATGTGATCCAAAAATTGATCACATCTCCGGGAAGGTAAGAACTTGAAAAAAAGTTACCCCCGATCCCCTCCCCCCGACATAAAACGAACCGAAGAACATTAAAACAAACTTTTAACAAACTAAAAAATAACAAATAGAAAGAAAAAAACTAACAGACTGCCGGCAGGGCTGCCATCTCCCTGGCGCCTCTGGTGGTCTGTTGCTTTTATTTGAGGCAACTTAGATATTGACAAGCTGAATTTGCACAATCCTTTGTTATTCTCTAGCCTGAGAAACCAGAGCACTCCACATGGGGTAAGCATTCCACTCATATAAATTAGCTATAAAATCATGTTTAATAGTTTGTTATTTACAACGTGTGGAACTATGGCAGTCGAAATGAAACTAAAATAATGATGAATGCCTTGCCATGCTTGTTTAAATTCAAATCAGGTAACTTCAAATCCTTGTGAGACTAAGTCAGTTCCAAACCACTATAAATAAATAGAAAGGAAGACAGATTTGTATTTATGCAGCACCTGTCATAAATTCTGTATTTCATAAAGTTGTTTCATCTCATGATATACTCAACTATACACATTGTTGAAACAAAGGCAACTTGGCAGCCAACTTATTCACTAAACTGATAACAACATAAATGGCCTTAACATCTGCTTCACTTGTCGATTGAGAACTAAGATTGATCAGATATGATCAACATTTTTTCAAATCTTTGCCAGGAGATCCTGTATATCCAGTTTGAAGGACGGTCTCATTTAGTTTAGTTTATTGTTGTCACGTGTACCGAGGGACAGTGAAAAGCTTTTGTTTTGTGTGCTATCTAGTCAAAGAAAAGACTATACATGAATATCATCAAGCACAGATAAAGGGTTAAAATACTACATTTAGTGCAAGGTATAACATTGAACTCTGATAAAATCCGATTAAAAATCGTGCCAAGGTCTGCAAAGAGTTAGATGAGAGGTCAGAACTGCACTCTAGTTAATGAAAGAACTGTTCGGTTGCCTGATACTGAACAGTTTGTTCCTGAATCTGAAGATAGGCTTTTTCAAATACCTCGTGCCCTATACCTCGTGCCCAATGGGAGAGGGGAGAAGAGGAAGTGACTTTGGTGAGACTGGTCCTTGATTATGCTGGCGGCCTTGCTGAAGAAGCTTGAAGTGTAGATGGAGTCAATGGAAGGAAGGCTGGTTTGTGGGGTGGTCTGGGCTACATCCACATCTCTCTGTAATTTCATCCACATCTCTCTGTAATGTACGACTTCGCTTTCTGAAGTCAATTACTGTCTCCTTTGTCTTGCTGACATTGAGGGAGAATTTGTTGTCTTGGCACCATGTTACAAGGTTCGCAATCCATATTACCCCCATGCCTGTGTCCTAGGCATGCAAATCAAGTTTCGCTCTGATCTTTGCCCCACGGACGTCTCTCTCCAATCCAATCACCGCACTCTATCCTCAGTCCCACCCTCTACTTCCGCCTCTGACCGACACTTCCCTCCTCCAATCATCGGGCTGAATTATCATGGTCCCGACCCCATTGCCTACTGACCGACGTCCAATCGACGCCCACGATCAGCAGTCCCACCCCCACTGTCTCGCGGAAAGCGGAGATTTCATCGGGTTTTAAAATCCGGATTACAATAATGGGGGGGATCGTCCCCCACCTCTCAAAACGGGAAAGGGGGGGCGCGTGCCCCTGGCCCCCCCCGGGATTTCCATCCCTGGTAACAAGGTAGGACCAATTGTCAGTGCACATGGTTGCCCGTGTAGAACACACATGGCCAGCTTTTGGCAACTTGAGGTATGACATGTTAAATACTAAATTGAGACGAACCGATGAAGACTGGGATCCACTCTCAGGAAAATAAAATGGAATAGGGTTCCCCAGACAGTTTCCAAACACTCTGTAAACATTTGTAAAACCACCAAGCTATGATAAATGCAGAAAGACAAATAAGAATTTTTGGCATAAGCAGGCTTTTAGATGGACAAGAGTTATTTTTAACAGCAGTGCAAAATTGGTTATTGTCACTTTTGTAACTGGCGTTATTTTGGCTGCATCTAACAATTAGAGTTTAAATACACTGGATTCTGAGAGTGAAGATGGAAGAGATACTGAAGGGGTTTTAACTCGGGATAAACAATTGGCCATCAGGCCAAAGTGTGAAAAATTATTTTTATGTAGAGGATTGGAAATTGTTGCATTGGATTTTGAACGTTCAGTTAAAAATCTAAAAGGCAAATAGATTGTTGGACTCTTAAAGGAATCAGCAGACATGACCACCAAGTGAATGAAGCATGGGATCACCATGAGCAGCTTGAATGGTGGAATAGGCTTATGCTTGTATGGTCCACTGCCACTCCTTGCGTTTTGTATGTCTTTAGGCCTTAAAAAGGACTGAACAAACACAACACAAGCAGGAGGGTTTTCATGTAGGCTAGTTAGGATCCTGTGCCAATTATAGAATGCAGATTTACATTGCCTTTTGCAAGAGTGAATCACAGCTTTTCTGCAGGACTGGGACTGGCAGTGTGTAATTGACATCACATTTGCAATTAACCAGCAAAATAAAGCCCCATGACAACTGTTTAAGAAGAAACTGCAGATGTCTACCCATGACAACTGATGCTTCTTGGTTCCTCCTGCCTATGGCTGGTGTCAGCTGTGGTTTGATGGAAGGAAATGTTCCTTGCTGGGGGTGTGGGACAAGAGTGGGTTGCTCTAATTTTGCAGAACCTGGAAATGTGGTCCAAAGTGTTGAAGAATTACGCATCCCTCCTTCTACCTAACCGCAACCCCATCCTTACCCAGGCTCCACTCCGCTACCCACCTAATCATACAACATCTCAAAATACAACACCTCCCCAGATTTGTAGATCTATCTAAAGGCTGTTTAAAATGCAACTCAACTTTTGGCATCACTCTTAGAAATATGTTTTGCATAGTTTAGTTTAGTTTAGCTTTAGTTTAGTTTAGAGATACAGCATGGAAAAAGGCCCTCCAGCCAACTGAGTCCACACTGACCAGCGAACCCCACAAACTAACAATATCCACAGTAAGAATGTCATTGTCCTATCTGTGACACATGACCATAAAACTCTCTTGACTCTTGACTCCTACACAATTTACAATTTTACCGAAGCCAATTAACTTACAAAGCTGTACGTCTTTTGAGTGTGGAAGGAAACTGGAGCATCCGGTGAAAACCCGCATAGGTCACGTGGAGACCGTATAAACTCCGTACAGACAGCATGTGTAGTTGAGATCAAGCCCAGGTCTCTGGCGCCATAAGGCAGCAAATCTACTGCTATGCCAACGTGCCGCCAAATCAATTTAATCAACCTTTTGTCTGTTTGGGTGTGGCTAAACATTGAAACTTGAATTTGGTCGGCCTTGGGCAATACTGTAATTGTAAAATTTACAATAATAATAACTGCAACTTATTACTATAGTAACAGGAGCCAATTATTGCTGTAATTTAGTTTCAGCGGACAACTATGTGTCCCAGTGGACTTAGTGGCATTAAGGCAAAACACTCAGTCTCCTACTCACCAAAATAACAGCTCAGGGTCTCAGCTATAGGGAGTGGTTGAGCAGGCTGGGACTCTATTCCCTGGAGCACAGGAGAATGAGGTGTGGTCTTATAGAGGCGTATAAAATCATGAGAGGAATAGATCGGGTGGACACTTAGTGTCTCTTGCCCAGAATGGGATAACAAGAACCAGAGGGCATAGGTTTAAGAAGAAGGAGGAAAGAATTTTATGGGTATCTGAGGGGTTACTTTTTCACGCAAAGGGTGGTGGGTATATGGAACGAGTTGCTGGAGGAGATGGTTGAGGCAGGAAGTATCGCAACATTTTAGAAGCAATTATACAGGTACATGGATAGAATAGGTTTAGAGGGATATGGGCCAAATGCAGGCAAGTGGAACTAGTGGAGCTGGGAAATGTTGGTAGGTGTGGGCACGTTGGGCCGAAGGGCCTGTTTCCACACTGTATGACTAAAACTAGAATGGAACATTTTCTTAGCTATGTTTTCCATCCTAAGAAAAAAAAGCCTAAATTCAAACGTGATGTGAGCAGAAGAGTTAAGGAGAATATAATAAGAACCAACAACAGGGTGAGAAATACATGCCAAGTTGATCTTCCTACTATATGAACAAATAGATCAGATGTCAAATCACTAAAAGACAATGCACTGGTCTTAAAATGGATGAAAGTGGACTGGAAAGAACTTCAGGATTTAAACCTTGTGATGATGAGGGAATGGTGATATATTTTCACATCATGCTGATGTGTAAATGTAAGTGGCATGGGCCCATGTCTGCTTCCCCCGATTTCCTTTGTGATTAAGGTCTTGGATTGAAGAGTGGTCTGAAGACAGTTCCCAACCCGAAACATCACCTCTCCATGTTCTCCAGGGATGTTGTCTGACACGTTGCGGTACTCCTTTACTTGGTGTCCTTCTTGGATTTAAGAACACCTTTCACAGTCACCAAAGCTAGAACTCCAGGTGGGACTCATCGCAGGCACAGTGCGCTAGTGTTGGGAAAAATAAATATGTAGGGTGGTGCAGGGGTGCAGAGATGTTTCATCCTGGATGGTGTTGAATCCTTTAGAAGCCGCACTCATCTAGGCAAATGGATAGTTTGCCATCATACCAATTTTTTCCTTTTAGATGGTTAAAACGCTTTGGGGACTTGAGAGATGAATTATTCAGAGTTATAGCACTTGGTGCAGTACTTTCTCTAACCAGGATTTGTCTGTACTTGCAATTATGACCTTTAGTTGGTCAAACTATGTCACTGGTCAGGGTTAGCTCACAGGACGTTGATGGTGGGGACTTAGTGATGAGTAGATTCATTGATTTACTTTTACTGGAGACGATCTTTGCCTGGCACCTATGTGGCATGAATACCTTTTGCCATTTATAAACACACGTAGGAATTATGTGTAGGTCTGAACCAAAACTAGGAAATGCTGGAAGTGCTCAACAGGTCAGGTGGTTTCAAAGAAGAGAGAGAAGTGGTTATGTTTCAGTCAAGGACCCTGCAATAAAACTGAGAAAGTAAGAAGACATTTGTATTTTAAATTACAAAGAGAGGAGCGTGGACGGGATGGAGGAATGTTGATGATAGGGTATAGACCAAGGCAACAGTTACAACAAGGTAATAATTACTTCAACAACCAAAATCACAAAATGAGAGGTATTTTTTTTGGTGAGTAAATACAGTTCAATAGCTCTGTTGATGACACTTTCCATCATTTTTCTGGTCTTTGGCAATGAAATGATTGGTGTGTAATTGCCCACGATCAGCAGTCCCACCCCCACTGTCTCGCGGAAAGCGGAGATTTCATCGGGTTTTAAAATCCGGATTACAATAATGGGGGGGATCGTCCCCCACCTCTCAAAACGGGAAAGGGGGGGCGCGTGCCCCTGGCCCCCCCCGGGATTTCCATCCCTGGTAACAAGGTAGGACCAATTGTCAGTGCACATGGTTGTCCGTGTAGAACACACATGGCCAGCTTTTGGCAACTTGAGGTATGACATGTTAAATACTAAATTGAGACGTACCGATGAAGACCGGGATCCACTCTCAGGAAAATAAAATGGAATAGGGTTCCCCAAACACTCTGTAAACATTTCTAAAACCACCAAGCTATGATGAATGCAGAAAGACAAATAAGAATTTTTGGCATAAGCAGGCTTTTAGATGGACAAGAGTTATTTTTAACAGCAGTGCAAAATTGGTTATTGTCACTTTTGTAACTGGCGATATTTTGGCTGCATCTAACAATTAGAGTTTAAATACACTGGATTCTGAGAGTGAAGATGGAAGAGATACTGAAGGGGTTTTAACTCAGGATAAACAATTGGCCATCAGGTCAAAGTGTGAACAATTATTTTTAGGTAGAGGATTGGAAATTGTTGCATTGGATTTTGAACGTTCAGTTAAAAATCTAAAAGGCAAATAGATTGTTGGACTCTTAAAGGAATCAGCAGACATGACCACCAAGTGAATGAAGCATGGGGTCACCATGAGCAGCTTGAATGATGGAATAGGCTTATGCTTGTATGGTCCACTGCCACTCCTTGCGTTTTGTATGTCTTTAGGCCTTAAAAAGGACTGAACAAACACAACACAAGCAGGAGGGTTTTCATGTAGGCTAGTTAGGATCCTGTGCCAATTATAGAATGCAGATTTACATTGCCTTTTGCAAGAGTGAATCACAGCTTTTCTGCAGGACTGGGACTGGCAGTGTGTAATTGACATCACATTTGCAATTAACCAGCAAAATAAAGCCCCATGACAACTGTTTAAGAAGAAACTGCAGATGTCTACCCATGACAACTGATGCTTCTTGGTTCCTCCTGCCTATGGCTGGTGCCAGCTGCGGTTGATGGAAGGAAATGTTCCTTGCTGGGGGTGTGGGACAAGAGTGGGTTGCTCTAATTTTGCAGAACCTGGAAATGTGGTCCAAAGTGTTGAAGAATTACGCATCCCTCCTTCTACCTAACCGCAACCCCATCCTTACCCAGGCTCCACTCCGCTACCCACCTAATCATACAACATCTCAAAATACAACACCTCCCCAGATTTGTAGATCTATCTAAAGGCTGTTTAAAATGCAACTCAACTTTTGGCATCACTCTTAGAAATATGTTTTGCATAGTTTAGTTTAGTTTAGCTTTAGTTTAGTTTAGAGATACAGCATGGAAAAAGGCCCTCCAGCCAACTGAGTCCACACTGACCAGCGAACCCCACAAACTAACAATATCCACAGTAAGAATGTCATTGTCCTATCTGTGACACATGACCATAAAACTCTCTTGACTCTTGACTCCTACACAATTTACAATTTTACCGAAGCCAATTAACTTACAAAGCTGTACGTCTTTTGAGTGTGGAAGGAAACTGGAGCATCCGGTGAAAACCCGCATAGGTCACGTGGAGACCGTATAAACTCCGTACAGACAGCATGTGTAGTTGAGATCAAGCCCAGGTCTCTGGCGCCATAAGGCAGCAAATCTACTGCTATGCCAACGTGCCGCCAAATCAATTTAATCAACCTTTTGTCTGTTTGGGTGTGGCTAAACATTGAAACTTGAATTTGGTCGGCCTTGGGCAATACTGTAATTGTAAAATTTACAATAATAATAACTGCAACTTATTACTATAGTAACAGGAGCCAATTATTGCTGTAATTTAGTTTCAGCGGACAACTATGTGTCCCAGTGGACTTAGTGGCATTAAGGCAAAACACTCAGTCTCCTACTCACCAAAATAACAGCTCAGGGTCTCAGCTATAGGGAGTGGTTGAGCAGGCTGGGACTCTATTCCCTGGAGCACAGGAGAATGAGGTGTGGTCTTATAGAGGCGTATAAAATCATGAGAGGAATAGAGCGGGTGGACACTTAGTGTCTCTTGCCCAGAATGGGATAACAAGAACCAGAGGGCATAGGTTTAAGAAGAAGGAGGAAAGAATTTTATGGGTATCTGAGGGGTTACTTTTTCACGCAAAGGGTGGTGGGTATATGGAACGAGTTGCTGGAGGAGATGGTTGAGGCAGGAAGTATCGCAACATTTTAGAAGCAATTATACAGGTACATGGATAGAATAGGTTTAGAGGGATATGGGCCAAATGCAGGCAAGTGGAACTAGTGGAGCTGGGAAATGTTGGTAGGTGTGGGCACGTTGGGCCGAAGGGCCTGTTTCCACACTGTATGACTAAAACTAGAATGGAACATTTTCTTAGCTATGTTTTCCATCCTAAGAAAAAAAAGCCTAAATTCAAACGTGATGTGAGCAGAAGAGTTAAGGAGAATATAATAAGAACCAACAACAGGGTGAGAAATACATGCCAAGTTGATCTTCCTACATGAACAAATAGATCAGATGTCAATCACTAAAAGACAATGCACTGGTCTTAAAATGGATGAAAGTGGACTGGCAAGAACTTCAGGATTTAAACCTTGTGATGATGAGGGAATGGTGATATATTTTCACATCATGCTGATGTGTAAATGTAAGTGGCATGGGCCCATGTCTGCTTCCCCCGATTTCCTTTGTGATTAAGGTCTTGGATTGAAGAGTGGTCTGAAGACAGTTCCCAACCCGAAACATCACCTCTCCATGTTCTCCAGGGATGTTGTCTGACACGTTGCGGTACTCCTTTACTTGGTGTCCTTCTTGGATTTAAGAACACCTTTCACAGTCACCAAAGCTAGAACTCCAGGTGGGACTCATCGCAGGCACAGTGCGCTAGTGTTGGGAAAAATAAATATGTAGGGTGGTGCAGGGGTGCAGAGATGTTTCATCCTGGATGGTGTTGAATCCTTTAGAAGCCGCACTCATCTAGGCAAATGGATAGTTTGCCATCATACCAATTTTTTCCTTTTAGATGGTTAAAACGCTTTGGGGACTTGAGAGATGAATTATTCAGAGTTATAGCACTTGGTGCAGTACTTTCTCTAACCAGGATTTGTCTGTACTTGCAATTATGACCTTTAGTTGGTCAAACTATGTCACTGGTCAGGGTTAGCTCACAGGACGTTGATGGTGGGGACTTAGTGATGAGTAGATTCATTGATTTACTTTTACTGGAGACGATCTTTGCCTGGCACCTATGTGGCATGAATACCTTTTGCCATTTATAAACACACGTAGGAATTATGTGTAGGTCTGAACCAAAACTAGGAAATGCTGGAAGTGCTCAACAGGTCAGGTGGTTTCAAAGAAGAGAGAGAAGTGGTTATGTTTCAGTCAAGGACCCTGCAATAAAACTGGGAAAGTAAGAAGACATTTGTATTTTAAATTACAAAGAGAGGAGCGTGGATGGGATGGAGGAATGTTGATGATAGGGTATAGACCAAGGCAACAGTTACAACAAGGTAATAATTACTTCAACAACCAAAATCACAAAATGAGAAGTATTTTTTTTGGTGAGTAAATACAGTTCAATAGCTCTGTTGATGACACTTTCCATCATTTTTCTGGTCTTTGGCAATGAAATGATTGGTGTGTAATTAGCCAGATTAGATCAGTGCTGTTTATTTGAGAAGATGAAGAAAGAGTGGTGACGTCGAGATCAAGGAGAATGCTCCACATCACACGAGATGGTGAGAAGATGGTGGTGACGATAGTTGAAGACAAGCGGAGTACATGAGGGAAGCAGGATAATGGGAGAGTGAGGATATTAGAATGGGTGGCAGGTAGATCAGAATGGAACAAAGTAAAATAATCAAAATGGGTTGAGGGGAAGGTAAGGGTTAGAATGCTTGTGATGGCCAGCACCAGTCTAATTGCAACGTGGGCAGTTACTGAATGGCAATATAAACTTGGAACTAGCAGGCTTGCTTTTCATATTTAATAGCCGCCTTCATTTCTGTTGGCCTGGTTACCAGGTTACTGTAATAAATGATTCGGATCTCAGCTCAATGGCTAGACAACCTTATCTGGAACTAAATTCTCTCTTTTTTCTCGCTTCAAAGCCAAAGAATGTTAACATCAGTGCCCATTATCTTAAATGATTCTTTAACATGGACAGGAAAGAGTAAATTTGGAGAAAATTGAAAAGTACGCCTTCTTGCGAACATCATGGATACTTTCAACCCTGTATCACATCAATTGTTATGCATCTTTAAATGTCAAATTGCTTTTCTGACGTAACAATATATTTTTTTATGGCAAAACAGCTAGAAGGCATGATTATGAATGTCTCACAAGGGGAACTGGGATATTTACAAGAGAAACCGCTTAGTTCGCTAATAAGGTTAACATTGTCTTGGTATTTGATGAATGGGAGGAGAAAATTTAATTTCAAAGTTCAGCAGGTTTGGTTACTCTGTAAGCATGGTAGTACGCTCCCTCTCGCTCTCAACTCCCTTTTTATAATCCTCCACTCTTATTCAGTTTATAAAAAAATGCTTTGGATAGTAGCCAAAACACTGCTTTTCCTTGGGCATCCTATCCAATTTATGTGTTTACCAAGGAGACTGGAATCCCTTTCCCAAGAGGAGGTGGTGCTTTCATGTGGAAAGTCTGGTACTAGCAAACAAGGTCCAGTTCCCTCCTCCTCTTATCTAAATGCTCTGAGTTGCGTGCAAGCTTTGTACTCATTCATTGATCTGCGTTGATGAAACTGCTTTCCAGTACTCCAAGGTAAAACCCGAAAGTCTATTAAAAATGCCACAAAACTCATTAGACTATTGTTTTTGCAATTCTCAAAGCCGAGCCACAATGGGAAATCTTCAAAGCATTACTTTGATGTTAGCATTAGTTTTTATCTCATAAAACTGGCTCCAAAAAGAAGGGGATAAAGACTTTTTTATCTGAGAACGTAATTTTGCGTTAATGTCTTGGAAGTGGATTGCTTGAGACGAGATTTTGTTACTAATAATTAAATAAGATTAAGGGCATTTTACCCTCCATGGTGCTGAGAAGGAAAAGTCTGTCATGTATTTCAGCAAGTTTGCATCCTGACTCATCCTCAGTGTCTGAAACTCAAGCAGCTATTTTAAATCTGGACTGCCTGAAAGGTTCCAGATTTGATTCTTGGAATTAATTTAACTGATCAAAGCCAGGGCAGCAGTAAGTCATGAAAAATACCATGTCTTCGTTTTAATGGAGTGAAAAATTAACAGGGTGCACAATGATCATCCCATTTTTTACTAGCCACCACAGTCATTTAATTTTACCCCATCGTTCCCCTCCCCCCCTCCCCCCCGAGTAAATCAAAATATGCAAGAATTCAAAAGTGTGAAGCTTTAATTTGAAAGAGATTATTGAAAATGAGAAATGTTTTTTAAAAAATTGAACCACATGCTTAAAGCTGATATTTTGTATCCTTTGTGAGCTGGACTTCGCCTAAAAACACTATTGTGAATCCAATCCAATATTGGATTGTGAATCTATGTTTAGTTTGGTTTAGAGGTACAGCACAGAAACAGGCCCCTTGTCCACCGAGTACATGACAACCAACAATCACTCATATACTCTGTATACTCTGGAATTTAGGATGAGAGGGAGTATATTTCACATACCTGTACTTACCACTGAACAAAGATATTTTCGTTGTTTTCAGTCTGAAGAAGTGAATACGCAGGGATCGGATCGCTGGTCGTCGCAGACTCAGTCAGTGGGCCTGTTTCCGCGCTGTATTTCTAAACTAAAGAAAGGTTGCGACCTGAAACGTCTCCCATTCCTTCTCTCCAGAGATACTGCCTGTCCCGCTGAGTTACTCAAGCATTTTGTGTCTACCTTTGATTTAAACCAGCACAGATGAAATTCTTCCCTACATATTTTAGGTTTTTTTGCAGGTGTTGGCTTGCTATTATTAACTGAAGTTTGCATTATATATTAAGAAATAACACTCAACATAGTCCAATGATTGAAAAAGCATGAGGTTTGAGTAAAAAACAAGTCATTCATTTTTCTGGCCCTCCTGTCTCTGTTGTTTAACACACTTGAGAATTATATCTTACAAACAATTTCCTGAGCACGGGACTCTTTTTGTTTCCACAGAGCAATTTTGAGGGAAATTATAGTTCCAGTCCAGCAAAATAAGATTTTTGAAAATAAATTTCCAAGTTGCATTACACAAGAGATCAAAGATTTTTGCTATGAATTTAGCACAACCACAATGGTGCAAAGAAAGTCGATAAGAATTGATTTCAAGATTAAAGATTTCAGATTTTGTTTCAAGATGAATGTCGGAAAAGGGGAATATCTGAAGTACTTTGAGTGGTTTTGGTCTCTTTATTTCAGCACGGATATGCCTATCTTGGCGATCATGCAGATGTGGTTCCTGCGATGAAAGAGTTGAGCAATATGATAACTACAGTGACTCAGTGGCTGAATCACTTGCTAGATAATCCAAGGGCCTGGACTAACATTCCAACAAGCTCCTGGGCCTACCCGATCTTCCAGTTGCCAAACATTTGAACTCCCCTTCCCATTCTCATAGTGAACTTTCTGTCCTTGGACTCCTCCACTGCCAAAGTGAGGCTACATGCGAAGTGGAGAGACAGCATTTCATATTTTGCTTGGGCTGTTTACAACCCAGCAGTATGAACATTGATTTCTCTAATTTGAACTAGCTCCTGCATTCCCTTCACTCCACTCTCACCTCTCTCCCCTCAGTTGTCTAACCAGTTCCCCTAGTCGCATCCTTGTATCTCCCTTGTTATCACACCTTCCCCAGCCAACAATGGGCCATTGTGGGCTCCACCCTTCCTGAGGTCATCAGTTGCTGGCCCTGATTTGTTCTGACCTTTTCTCACCTCCAGTTTATCTGAAATCTACTTTCAGTTTGAAGAAGGGTTCCAATCCAAAGCATCGCCTATTCTTTTTCTGCGGAGATGGTTCCTGACCCGTTGAGCTATTCCAACATTTTGTGTCTATCTTTGTTTAAATCCCATCATAGCAAGTGGCAATTTAAATTCAGGTTAACAATAGTGAATTATATGACCCAGTCAGTGTTGCTGCCTTGCATCTCCAGTGTCCCAGATTCAATCCTGATCTCAGTGATTCCAAATGAGTTTGAGAAAGAAAAGGTTGCTGCAAAATAAGAGAGGGAATGGGATTAATGGCATTGTAGCGACAGATTTTTATATAGTTTGAGAAATTAACCCTCTAGCCGCTAAATGGACAGCATGGTTAAGGGGAATATCTTCGAAACGCATGTGAGCTCACCCACTGAGACCGTCAGAGCTTCTTCATAGATAAGTCTTCCAAAACACAGTCTTTTGATTAATAAATTCTTTATTGGTGATGAAAACAATAAGGTACAACCAAACTTCTCCCGTCTCGCTACTACAATCTTCATCGAACTCCAGCTTATCACTTTAAATGTTAGAAAACTCCTCGTGTCTCCGTTACACTTCGCATGATCTCCTTTACACATCGCATTGGCGAAGGGTAAACCTTCTCCATGGTCTTTCCAAACTAATCCAAAAACTAAGCTTATGCGCAAGATACATAGCCCAAAACATGCCCAAAATTACATCATAAATCCCACCCACAATATAACGGGCAGTCTAAAATTTAAAGGCACATGCCATCATCTATGACATGCAAAACAGGCTAAATGATCACTACAAACATCACTTGGCTGGAATTAGGTATAAGCCAAATAGCCTCCATCTATGAAATGATGAGGAAGTTAAGTAAGAAAGAAAGAATGAATAGAGTTAGGCTGATACTCTCCAGAGTTTAGAAGAACATAAGGTCAACATGTAAGATTCTAAGGAAGTTTGGCAGGGTGAATCTGCGAACATCTAGAACCAGGTCATCTAGAATCAGGATAAAGTGGTTCTGATTGAAGGCAGAGAAGTGGAGGAATTTATTCTCTCAGAGGACCTTGAATCTAATGACTTCCGTAAAATGTCAACGTGGATTTAGATAGGAAAACTAGAGATGAGAATAAAGATTTTCCTCACATTGTCATCGTTACCTTTGCCCAAACTTGTAAACCTTTGCCTACTGATCAAGGATCAGTGGAGGAAAAGCTAAATTGACGAGCAAGAGGTACAAGGCTGTTGTGAGGAAACACTTCTCAGTCAGAGAGTGGTTATGATTTAAAACTCGCTGACTGAGAGGGCAGTGGAAACAGAAACTGTCCAGTCTTTCAAAAGGAAATTAGATAGGTATTGAGCAAAATTGGCAGAGGCTCGGGGCTGAGGCGGTGTTCTGGCAGCCCGACCTGGAGTTGAGGCGGTGTTCCGGCGGTGGCGACCCGACTTCGGAGGTTCGGCCGCGGGCCCAGTGGACGACATCGTCGGGAGCTCATCAGGTCACAGGTTGGTGACCTGTTTTTTGCGGAGCTCCCGTGGCAACAGCTTCGTCCGCTGGACTGGAGGGCGGCAGCTTTGGCAGCTTCGACCACCCCGGGCCGCAGTGTTTGAACTGGCCCGTTTGTGGAGCACGGTTGAGCCGCGGGACTTACTTACCATCACCCGGTGGGGTCACAACATCGGAGGCCTGGATCGCCTCAGCACAGAGGGAGAACAAGGAGGGAAGAGACAAAGACTTAAGACTTTTGCCTTCCATCACAGTGAGGAGGTGCCTGGCGAACTCACAGTGGTGGATGTTAAATTTGTGTTTATTGTGTGTTTTGTTATTTTATTATATGTATGACTGCAAGGCAACGAAATTTTGTTGAATGACAATAAAGGATACTTTGAGTTTGAGTTTGAGTTTGACTTTGGCTTTGACTTTGAAAAAGCTGAATGTAATGCTCCATAAAGAACTGGATCAGTTTCAATGGGTTGAATGGATTAATACTGTCATGTGATTCTTCGGAGTTGAAGTACTTATGTTTTTAAATGCATAAAATTCCACGTATGTTGCAAAACATATTTAGCTAATAAAGTATGATTATGATTATGATTAAGAAGCAAATGGCTGGAAGTTGTTGGGTAATGTCAACTAACTGGTGCCAAATTATTGGCATAAATGTGTGTGCCATTAATTTCAGGATGCCTGCATTTACAGTAAACCCAGTAGCTACTCGTTGCTGAGCTTTTGATCAGTGCAATGTTGCACGGACTCGCATCTGAACAAGGGTCTCGACCCAAAACGTCACTTACCCATGTTCTTCAGGGATGGTACCTGACCGTTGAGTTGCTCCAGCACTTTGTGTCCTTATGTGTAGCATGGACCTGTTCTCATTCACTGGCAGAAGCCCACTCAAGACCAAATGTATTCATTTCAATGAAGATAAATGACTGTGGAGGCCAACGGTTATTATTAGTTCATTTTTTTGTATGACACAGTCTAGTCAAATGTTTTAAGTGTTATTTTAATAGCTTTTCAATGGCTCTGACCTCTGAGCATTCAAAATTTATATTTACATATTATTTAACAAAGCATTTATAATCTTTGACAGATTGAATAGCTGACAACATCACGGAGCACACATTGACACGGTATTCAGGTACTGAATTCAGGAACAGGCTAAGCTGTGCATTGTAGCTTGCTAGTGGTTTTACTGGGAATCACTAGTTGTAAATGACCTATTGTTTCAGGTGAATTATCTTTAGGATACGAGGACTCTACGAAGTTGCATGAGAGACCTACCAGAACTAAGAGACGATAGGCACAAAAAGCTGGAGTAACTCAGTGATTCAGAATGCATCTCTGGAGAAAAGGAATAGGTGATGTTTCAGGTTGAGACCAATCTTCAGACTGGGAGTTTATCTTTGGTTTAAACCAGCTTCTGCAGTTCCTTCTTACACCTAATAGAATGAAACTAGAACTGAGAGAGTCTACCACTCAAGAAAGACTGATAGATGTGGCCAAGCTTCTTTTGACTTGATATCAAACAAAAACATGCCAAGAGGTCTTGAAAATTGTTATGAAGTTCAGTGTAGATGTCATAATCTTTCCAGTTGCAAGTGGCTTCAAATCACGGGCAATATACTGTATAAAAGAAAGCCATTCATAAATCCAATAACAATATGAAAAACATCATATTTATTCAAAAAGAGGGTGGGAATCATCAATACATAAAGTTCTTCAGGTGAATAACACATGTACAAGAGATATTTTAGCTATTTCTTCCTTCCCCCTCCCCTTCCTCTAGCTTCACAATTCGCAACATCAATCCTTTTGTCTCACACCTTCAGTCCTTTCATCTCAAGAGAGTCGATTGTCATGTGTCCCTGATAGGACAATGAAATTCTTATCTCTGTCCTTTATCCAGCAACTGCCTTTCAAATAACTCTCCTCACCTGTATCAACCTACTACTTGCTAGACTTTGTCCTGCCCCTCCTCTCTTCCAGTTTTCTTTTCAGTCTGAAGACGGGTCTCAGCAAGAAACATCACCTATCCATGTTCTCCAGAGAGGAGTAAAGGGGCTGTCCCACTTGGGCAACCTAATTGGCGAGTTTAGAAGAGTTTAGGAGAGTTTGAAAAAATGTCATGTTGAAGACCTCCTTCGACTATGTAGAATACCTCCTTTGACCTCCTTCAACTATGTTGAAAACCAGCTTCGACTAGCTACGACTAGCTACGACTAACTTCGGGAAAATTGGACACCGAATACTGGACAGTGAAGACGACCTCCTTCGTTCTCCTTCGACCTCCCTTCGACTACGATGAAGACTATCTTCGACTACCTTCGACTACCCTTGATTACCTACAACTAACATGCCGACCTACTACGACTAATCCTACGAGTAAAAAAAGTATCGATTTTTTCCATGCCGACCTTTTTTTACTCGCGGGCATTTTTTTACCTTGAAAAAAAAATCCACGACCTAGCTGAGGCCTCGAGTACCCGGAGACTGCTCTTGAGCATGATGGAGAGTTACGAAGACCTCCTATGACCTCCTATTTTGTGTCTACCTTCGATTTAAACCAGCATCTGCAGTTCTTTCCTACACATGTTCTCCAGAGATGCTGATTGACCTTCTGAGTTACTCCAGCATGTTATGTCTACTTCCACAAAAGAGATAGCTTGAACTGAGCGTGGAATAGAGCATTTTATGAGGTATTGTAGAGGTATATTGCTGGGACAGTGAAATTTCTAACCAGAATGTAGAAACGAGGAACTGCAGATGATTGTTAACAAATAAAAACACACAAATTGCTAGAGTAACTCAGCTGGTCAGGCAGCATCCCTGGGGAATATGGATTGGTGACATTTCGGATTTGGACTCTTCTTCAGAAGTTAGAACCTTCCAACCACGTCCTGTGGCTTTAATCTAACTGAAGGAAATTATATTTTATCAGCATTCACTCTCTGGGAAAGATGAGTCAGCCATCTTGACATTTACACCAGTGCTGTGGGTAGCTGTGGCCTGCACTTCCAAAACGGTTCCCAATCGCAAAGGTTTAAGCAGCAAAGGACACTGACATGAAAACGACCTATACGTTACATGAGGATAAACTATTTTACAGAGTGAGCAGTTATAATCTGGAATGCATTGCTTGGAAGTGCAGTTGTTGCAGATTCAGCTGCAGCTTTCAAAAAGAATTAGGTAAAATCTTTGAAGAGAAAGAATTACTGTATGACAATGATTATAAAAATGTTATGATCTGTGTCCATTGTTCTTCTCTGGTGCTGCTGTATAGATAATAGAAAACGGCTGTGTTGAGGCTGGCAAAATTATAAACCTCCGTAACCTCTACAATACTCCCATTTTGCTTCCACTTTCCATCTAACTTTAGTTTAGGTTTTAGTTTTGGAGATACAGCATGGAAACAGGCCCTTCAGCCCACCGTACCCGCGCCAACCAGCAATCACCCCATACACCAGCACTATCCTACACACTAGGAACAATTTACAATTTTACCTGAACCAATTGACTTACAAAGCAGTACGTCTTTGGAATGTGGGAGGAAACCAGAGAGCCCGGAGAAAACCCATGTGGTCACAGGGAGTACGTAAAAACTGCGTACAGACAGCACCTCTGGTTTGGATCGAACCCAGACAGCAACCCCTACCATGCACCACTGTGCTGACCTAACATTAGCTTCTAAGCCCATGCAAATTCCAGAGCACCGACTGATCCAGTCTGAGGCTAAAACAGGATCTGAATGGACAGTATATATAGTTGAGGAGATACATGAGTGATAGATTTTGATCTACAACAGTTGACATGATTACTATGAGAAACGTGCAAATGATACATGAGCATCTGATATCACACAGACTTCACATTGGCAACATTAACTAGATGGTAACCTGAAACTTTGAAGATGCAGGACATTGCAAGAAATGTGCATGATGAACTTGGACAAATAAGGGTTATTCAAGTCTTTGAATCACAAAGGACATCTCATGAGGAATCGTAGAGCATCAGTTTACTTATAAAGAAGAAACTTGCATTCATAACTTCAGGATGCTGTAAAACAGTTCCAAGGTACTGTAAAAAGTCGTTGGAGTTGGAGTTGGACTTAACCCTTCAACCTTCAGCCTCAGAGACATGCGTGTGTCCGACTGAGCCTCAGCTGATACATCCCATGGCATGTGCAGTGGGAAGGCTCCACAATGCTGAGATTGTTCATAGCATGTTTTACCAGTGATTTCATTTTTAACTTTTAATCTGTGTGCATGCCTGCCTGCTTGCTTGCGTGCATGCATATGTGCTTGCGTGCATGTGCGTGTGAGTGTGCATGTGTGTGTATAAATGTGTGTGTGTGTTCTGATTTTGATGCGATGCCACGATGCCTTGCTTTGAATCCTTGTAGTCAAGCAAAATGCGATGATCATGGAGCATATATGTTGTACAAATAAATATTCCATAAGCAATCCATCATTTTGGTTTCACAGAAAGCAACGCACACAGTGAAGGAGAGGAGACTGCCAGAGTGTCACAGTGTACTGAGCATAGTGGTCAGTGTCAAGATGATTGATAATGCATGCACAAACATGGACATCGGGATTGTGCAAAGTGCTCAAAGGCACTGTAATTGAGAGGGTGAAGAAGTCCATGGTGAGGGTTAGAGCTAAAAATATTGCTTGGCAGTGAAAGCTTTTACTCAGTATTAGTCATCCACACAGTTTTGATATACGGTGCCAACGCTGTCAAAGCTGCTTTCTGCTCTACCCAGTAAGGATGGTGACTGGAGGAGCTGAGAGGCTAGGAAGGGAGGGATGGGATGTTCTTGCAGTGGTTAGGTCAAACTATGTCCCCTGATTCAATGAAATGTAACTCAATGGC
This sequence comes from Leucoraja erinaceus, assembly GCF_028641065.1. Lineage (NCBI taxonomy): Eukaryota > Metazoa > Chordata > Chondrichthyes > Rajiformes > Rajidae > Leucoraja > Leucoraja erinaceus. Next base: position 29,237,775 of record NC_073393.1, on the reverse strand, counting down.
TTAAATTTAAAGTCAATCAGTCACAGAGTGAAATAAATCACCGTGTGTAGGAAGGAACTGCAGATGCCGGTTTACACCAAAGACAGACACAAAATGCTAGAGTAACTCAACGGGTCAGGCAGCATCTCTGGAGAAAAGGAATAAGTGAAGTTTCGGGTCGAAACGTTTTGAGTCTGAAGAAGGGCTTCGACCGGAAACGTCACCTATTCCTTTTCTCCAGAAAAGCTGCCTGATCTGCTGAGTTACTCCAGCACTTTGTCTCTATCTTCGAAAGAAATCACCAGTTGTGTTCTGTTTAATTAAGAACAGTGGATACTCATTTGCTTTCCAGGGCGATAAAGAACCCAGGGATCAGTTCCACAACTCTCAATGCACTCATCTGGAACTCATCTCTCTGGCATTCTAGCCAAGGTGTTAACACGTTTAAAGTAAACATCACCATTAAAATAATGAAAAGACATACTTCAGTTAAATCAGTGTAGCTCAGGCATGCGAATATCCTACAAAGTAATATATGGATATGCAAATTTATTGCATGTTTAATTTAGTTTAAAGATACAGTGTGGAAACAGGACCTTCTGTCCACTGAATCCGCGCTGATCAGCGATCCCCGCACACTAAAGGGCCTGTCCCACTTGGCGATTTTGCCAGCGTCATATAAGTGTTGCCAAAAGATTTTGAACATTTCAAAATCCAGCGGCAACCAAAAAGTGGTAGCGACACTTGAAAAAACACCAGGCGTCATATGTCATCACGCAGTGTTACTGCCGCATCATACGTCGTTACGCCCGTATTTTTCGGTGACATGATATGTCAGTCAATGACGCCGCAGTCGCCGAAAAAATTGCCAAGTGGGACAGGCCCTTTACACTAGCTTACACACACTGGAGACAATTTACAATTTTACCATGCCAATTAACCAACAAACCTACACGTCTTTTGAGTGTGGCAAGAGCTCCAGAGCTCCTGGAGAAAACCCACACAGGTTATGGGGAGAACATGCAGACCATAGGTTAAAAGGGAACATCGTGGTCAGCATTGTGGATGAAGGACCCATGTCTGTACTGTATAACTCTACATGCAGTTCAGCGCCAATAGCCACAAAAAATTAAAACTAAACAATATAAATTATTTTCCAGTCTGAAGAAGGGTCTCGACCCGAAATGTCACCCATTTCTTCTCTTCAGAGATGCTGCCTGTCCTGCTGAGTTACTCCAGCTTTTTGTGTCTATCTTCAACATTAATGAAAAATGGATTTGATAACGGATGATTGAATTATTCTGGATAACATCTGTGCTGCTGGTGGACAGCCAAGCAGCTTTTCCAACTATTATGTGGGCAATATCAAATGGATTTAGAAATAAATAAAACATATATAGACTAACGTTCCATTGAAGTAATGTGGCCGTGATACCGTGCTGGATGAAACAGAAACACAAGGCATAATCTGTCCTCTCAGCTGAAGCAAGAGATTTCTTCAAACTATTTTGAAGAAGAGAAATACAATATTAATTCCTCAATCCATTTAATCTACTCAGTTTATGTGATCATTACCTTTCATAATGTCATATAGTCATACAGCATGGCAACAGACTCTTCAGCCCATCTTGTCCATACCGACCATGGTGCAAGGCCCAGTCTTTTCCCTTGGTTGGTATAAACACTGCATGGTATTATCTATATAATTAAACTCAAATCCTGACCACTTTCTGTTTGCATTGCATATTGATTTTAGAAATAATGTTACCATTTACGGCTGTGATTTTTGGCCATCTTACTCAGAGTCCCCCTCCGCTGTGCAGGACAAGAGGATTTTTCCCATCGATGAAAAATAAAAACTTATTAATGTGTAAAAAATGTTGAGATTCTCTCACCTGTCAATCATGCCATGAAGGCCACGCCCCTTCCGGTGGGAGGGGGGAGGGACTATAAAACCCGGAAGTGTGGACGTGCCTCAGTCGCTGCAAGGTGGAGGAGCGAGAGGTCACAGTTCTCTGTCTGAGCTGTGAATCAACTGAACACATGTCTATTAAACTGTGAGTGTGGTTTTACTGACCTGTGAGTGCCCTTAATGTGGTTTGAAAATGAAAATGTGATTGGTTTGAAAAAGCAAATGGTGGTGGTTGGTTTGAAAAAGCAAAGCAGTGGTGGTGGCTTTGAAAAATCAAAGCAAGTGGCGGTGGCTGGTTTGAAAAAGCGAAGGTGGTGGCTTTAAAAAGGAAAAGGTGATGGCTTTGAAAAGGCAAAGGTGGTGGCTTTGAAAAGGCAAATGTGGTGAATTTGAAAAGGCAAATGTGGTGGCTTTGAAAAGGCAAATGATTAAAAGTCTAAACTTGACCACTTCCTGTTTGCACTGCATATTGATTTTAGAAAAAACGCTACCACTTACAGCTGTGATTTTTGGCCATCTTACTCAGAGTCCCCCTCATCTCATTAGGTGCAGAGGAATTTTCCGATCGATAAAAAATAAAATAATTATTAGTGTTTAAAACATGTTGAGATTCTCTCTGCAGTATATCACGCCACGAAAGCCACGCCCCAATAGGTCACTGCTTGAAATGGTATGAAACTGCACTTGAGTTTGGTGGCCTTTGCACCCTGCTTGAAGTAGTAAGAAACTACACTTGTATTTGGTGGCCTTGTACCCTGCTTGAATTAGTAGGAAACTGCACTTGAGTTTGGTGGCCCTGCACCCTGCTTGAAATGATGGGAAACTGCACCTGAGTTTGGTGGCCTTGTACGCTGCTTAAAGTGGTATGAAACTGCACCTGAGTTTGGTGGCCTTGCACCCTGCTTGAAGTGGTATGAAACTGCACTTGAATTTTGTGGCTTTGCACCTTGCTTGAAGTGGTATGAAACTGCACTTGAATTTGGTGGCCTTGCACCTTGCTTGAAATGGTTTGAAACTGCACTTGAATTTGGTGGCCTTGCACCCTGCTTGAAATAGTATGAAACTGCATTTGAATTCGGTGGCCTTGCACCCTGCTTGAAGTGGTCGGAAACTGCACTTGAATTCGGTGGCCTTGCACCCTGCTTGAAGTGGTCGGAAACTGCACTTGTATTTGGTGGCCTGCACCCTGCTTGAAGTGGTAAGAAACTGCACTTGCATTTGGTGGCCTTGCACCCTGCTTGATATGGAATTTCAAGGAAAAGCCGTGAGTCAACTCCCAGCCCACCAATCTTGAGTGAGCTACCAGCACACCAGGCTTGAATGACTAAGCTGCCAGCCCAAGAATCCATTCGGCCCACAATGTCCATACTAGTGCTCCAGAAAGCCCCCACTGGCCACCATTATTGGAATTGAATAGTGAATGACCTCTCATTTACAGAGAGTGGAAATGTTGAGGCAGCGAGTTGTGAACTGAAATAGAAACAGGAAATGTTGAAATATTCAGCAAGTCAGATAGGATCTACGGAGAATTAAAAAGTGCTATTATATCAAGTCTGAAATGAATCAATAGGAAACAATCCTGCACTTTTTGCATTGAATTCAGATTTTTGTGCCTATGTTGATTTGCATTTAGAAACATAGAAACTTAGAAAATAGTGCAGGAGTAGTCCATTCGGCCCTTCGAGCCTGCACCGCCATTCAATATGATTTAGGGGTAACAAAGCCAATAACGAGGTTTACAGTGGCAAATAAACCATTGCCAACATATATCAAAGATCTAAATTTAACTTCAATACACGTGGAGATCTTTGCAAAGATAGCTTGTATTTTAACCTCAATTAAAAATCTTATAAATGTCATCACTGTTATTGGATCCATATACAGGCACTCCCTGGTTTACGTAAAGGGTTACATTCTTGCGTCAGTTAGATTTTAAGTTGAAATCACCATCCCCATCCCCTGTACGAAATAATTAACTGATAGTATTAACTCTCTCAGAGGCATCACGCTGCGTCCTGGGCACTTTGTGCGGCGTGCGGCCTTCTGGGTAAGCATCGCTGCCATTACTGACTTGAGTTCTGTCTCATGGTTCAGGCGCTTTCTGCAGCACACGACCTTCTGGGTAACCCCTGCCCATATTGCCAGCTTGTTTCCAATGAAAACTTGAGTGATCCTACAGTGTTGTGGACATTACAAACTGCCTAGAATTGCGGATGGGATTGAATACAAAATTGTTTATGTAAGTGTGAGTTTACGTATGTTGCCTATTGTGTAAGTTGGGGAGTGTCTGTAAATGAAAGTTATGGGTGATGTTTCAGAACAAGGGTTTCGACCCGAAACATCACTCATTCCTTCTGTCCAGAGATGCTGCCAGTCCCGCTGAGTTACTCCAGCATTTTGTGTCTATTTTCGGTTTAAACCAGCATCTGTCGTTCCTTCCTGCACAATGAAAGTTACGAATTATGAATAGTTTTGCCATAGAGATTCCCCAGAAAAAAATAATTTTCAAAAAATAAGACATTAAAGGCAATGGATTATTTAATTGGTCCAACCTATAAATGCAAGACAAGGTTTCAATTTACTGCTTGTTTCTGGAGTGTTAGATGCTGGGGATGTGTTTTAACACATGGCATGTGTCAAGGAATAGTGCTTCAGTATATTAAACCTCTGCTTCCAATAAACCATTCAAATATATGGTTAATACAAAAATATATACGACATTCATATTTCTAAATGTAAGCTGGTTTTTCCAGAATTCAATAAAGCTTTACTTGGAAACCGTCTGCTGTTTTGCGAAAGATGGAAATAGAAATTTGAAAGAAATACTCAGGTGCATTTTGAGAAAAAAACATCTAGAAGATTTCTCAAGCCTAAACTAATAAAGTTCTCAACACTTAAAATCCACATCTGCAGAGCTGGTGTTAAAGCAAAAAAACACCAGTAATTCTGTTGCAGTGACCTATCAACCCATGAATCCTCCAAGCTAAATCAAATTGACCCAGAGGAGACAGAGTTACTTAGAAAGCACAAATCACTGACACCAAACACCTGGTACTCAAGGGAGACAGCAAGTATGGATGCTGCAAGGGGAGGACAAAGGTAAGGAGAAACATTAATTTAATTTAGTAACTTATGTGGCAGTACCAAAAAACTGTCAGCAAGAGTCTTGTTGTAAAACTTGTTTCTATCAGATATAAACACTGTTAGTTTCTGGGTGGTTTGTATGTTGTGTTCACCAACCTCCTTCCCTAACTCTTTCTATTGCCTTCAAATCTGTGGAATCTCCAACACTCAACCCCCCACCATTCCCCTGCAATCATTAAGCTTTTAAGACCAAACTAACATTTTTTGTTGTATCTCCGTCTCAGCCAGAGCCAAGTCTCTGTACTTAAGGGCCTGCTCTCTCCATCTAGATTTCTTGAATTAAGTTTGTTAAATGGTTCAGTGGTTCTTTATTGTCACGTCCAGGCACAGCACAGTGAAATTATTTTTGCACAACCCACAAATGCACTGTCGACAAATGTTGGCGCCGTTTACAAAGAAAATGTCTAATGTCCAAAGTCTGGTCCACATGCTGGAAGTACTGGAGCACCCCTGTTCCAGCTAAGCCCAGGTAAGCCCCAGGCTGGTGCAGGGCCGCAACCCGACGTTCCTCTTAAGGGCGCCTCCTGCAGCCGACCTTGAAGCCACTGGTTGCAATTCCCTGGTCTCTCTCCAACTGGCCCACCTCTTCGTCTGTCATCGCCAGCAGTCCCTCCTTGACCCACTAGTCTTTGGGACTTCTGTGCTTCTCCATGCAGGCAAAGGACCACCGGGTCTTCCTACTCAGTGGCCACCAGTCCCGCACTTGTTAAAGAGGGAGTGTCAGAGGGATCAGCAATTTGGTTTGATCCTCAGAGTAACCACTCAATTTTAACTGAAATCATATCAGAAAGAAAATAAACATACATTTAAAAAAAACTTATCGTGACCTCAAGACTTTTCAGAGTATGTCATTTTAAAGCATAGCTTTGTTATATTATAAAAATAAAGCAACAAATTTGCATACATAAGGCTCCAACAAGCATCAAAATGGCAATGACTGAATAATGCTTTTTCAAGGATGTTACCTGATGAATAAACATGATGCTGGATATGGGAGATAATCGTTTTGCTATTTATTAGAACTAGACTAAGTGGGGCCCATTGGGTCCCTGTCACACGAGAGGCCTGGTCCCCCAACGCAACCCGTTTCCCCAACGCAATATTCCACCACTCACCCATGGCCCCCAACTGCCCAGGCGCGGCTCATTTCCCTTCATCCCCAGCACTCTCTCACCCTCCTCTTCACCCTTCCTCTTCTTTCCTTTCTCCTCTTCCCCTCCCCAATCTCTCCCTCACTTCTCCCTCCCTCCCTCTCCTTTCCCATACCCTCAGCCACTCCTTCCCTTCATAACTCCTACCCCACTCCTATCCCTCTATCCCCCACTCCTCACCTCCCCCACTGCCCTCCTCTCCTCTATTTCCCACCCACTCCCTACCCCCCCCCCTCCTCTCCCTCTCTATCCCCCCCTCCTCCCCCACTCTCCGTCCTCATCTCCCCCACTCCCCCCCCCCCTCCCTCCTTCCCCTACCCCCTCAATCCCCCAGACTCCCTTCTCACCTCCCCCACTTTCCACCCTCTCCTTCCGTACCCCCTCCTCTCCCTCAATTCCCCAACACTCTCTCCTCACCTCCCCAGGATCTTGAGGTTGCCGCTCCTCTGATCGGAATTTGCCTTGACCAGAGGCTGCGTCAACCAACGCTGGCAGAGGAGGGCCGGTGACAGACAGCAGACGTGGCCAATCAGTGTGGTGATGGTGCATATAGATAGATGGATAGATAGATAGAGAAATAACTATCCCGCTTTCCCTTTTCCTATTTCCAAAAATCCCTTTGGAATTCATCAAGATTTTAGTCGAAGCTGGTTGCGATGCTAGTTGAAGGTGGTTGCCGGAGGTTGCAGGTAGTGGAAGTTCTTACCTCCACTACCTGCAACCTCCGGTGACCACCTGCAACCTCTGGTGATCACCTGCAACCTCCGGCAACCACCTTCAACTAGCATCGCAACCGGCTTCGACAAAAAGATTACCGATTTTTAAAACGGCAACATATTTTTAGTCACGCCCGGTTTTTAATTTTTTGAAATAATCGCCGGAACATAGAAGAAGCGGAAACCACTTTCGACCATTAGGGAGACTGACAAAAACCTCCGGGAACTTCCGGGAACTGCACGGAAACCTTGGGTGGAGCGCAAAGTCTCCAGAGGTTTCCGTTCAGGTTTCCTAAGTGGGACAGGGGCATTAGCTGTTTTCAGGCAACTGAATGGTCCTCTCATCAGTAAGAGTGTCTCCTGACCTCCCACCTACCTCATTGGAGATCTTTGAAATATCTTTAATCAGACTTAATCGGACTTTATGTTGTATCTTTGCCATGAATGCAGTACCTTTTATCCTTTACCTTTCATTGTGGAGAGCTTGATTGTATTCATGTATAGTCTCTTATTTGACTGGATAGCACTCAAAACAAAAGCGTTTCACAGTACTTCAATAAATGAGACAATAATAAACTAAACTAAATTGTCTACGTGTGCTCAGTAAGTAATTGGTTGCATAATCCGGTGCCAATGACAGTTGTTAATTACTTAATAATGGCCACCAATAATGTAGGTTGGTTCTGTTATTTGCCTTACTAAATAGCTAAAAGACAAGAAGAATGTATTTTACACTCACACTGATCAGCCTCAGCCTAATGTCCCTCCATTAAGTGCATCAGAAAGCCATGCAAATAAATTTACATTAAGCAGAATTACAAACAACACAACTTAATTGAGGTTTTAGACACCAAATGCTGGAGTAGCTCAGTGGGCCAGACAGCATCACTGGAGAAAACAAATAGGTGATGCTTAGGGTTGGAACTCTTCTTCAGACTTCCCTGCGATTTTTCCATGATGTTGCTTCCTTTTGTGATTCAAATTTTATTTCTGTGAAACATTAAACAGCAGTCTTTGAATTGAAACAATGTTCCCAAGATTCCACAGCTATCTCAAGTGGTAGAATGTCAACTTAAAATATTATTAATGTTCTAAGGAAAATTGCAGGCATTGTTTGAAAGAAAGAACTTCATTGTTCTCTTTCCAGCAATAGTTTCATTAATAAAGGGTTACAAAATTAAAACATTATGTGTGCAAAGCCTTTCATCAAAATGATAAAAATTGGGTCCATTGAAAAGACATTAAATTATCCCGCTTTTTATGATGCTGCCTGACCAAATTTTTTTTTTTGCATTTTTCACCATTTTCCTTTCATCACTTGTTTAGGCTTCAGTCATCAAAACGACACAAAGTGCTGGAGTAACTCAGCGGCAATATCTCTGGAGAACATAGATAGGTGATGGTTTAGATCGAGACCCTTCTTCGACCTAAAATATTACTATCCATGTTTTCCAGGGATCCTACCGGATCTGTTAAGTTACTCCAACACTATGTCATTTGTGCACTAACCAGCATCTGCAGTTCTTTGTTTCTACATCTAGGATTCAGTCCCCCGCCCACCCCCGCCCCCGATCTGTCTGAAGAAGGGTTTCGGCCCGAAACGTTGCCTATTTCCTTCGCTCCATAGATGCTGCTGCACCCGCTGAGTTTCTCCAGCTTTTTTGTGTAACCTTCGATTCTCCAGCATCTGCAGTTCCCTCTTAAACACTAGGATTCAGTCCTGTTCTGTAGATGGTTTACACTTGGAACTTGCAGCTTTATTTGCATGATCATCTTATAAAATCAGAATCGGAATCACACTTTATTCGCCAAGTATGTTTTGCAACATACAAGGAATTTCCTTGGCCAGGTCAGTCATACAATTAAAAGCAACAGATCAGTCAAACATTTTAACATGGACATCCACCACAGTGACTCCTACACACTTCTCACTGTGATGGAAGGCGACATAAAGTTCAAGTCCTTCCCCTTAGTTCTTCCTTGGTCGTGGGCCTTGAGCCCCCATTGACGGGACTTTCTTGACTCCCGTAGCCAGCGGCATTCGGGCCCTCCGTGTCAAGGCGATCAAGCTCCCGCATCGGGGGGATGTCAGCTCCCCCGCGCCGGGCGATCAAACCTCGCGTTAGGGCTGGTGAACCTTCCACGACGTTTAAGCTCCCAACTCGGCCTCACCCGAGACTGTGAGCCCTTGGTGTTGATTCCGCGGTGGCCGGGGTGGGAGCAATCCCAGGCAAGGGATCAGCTCCGATATTAAGTCCGCGCCCTGCGGTGGGGCTCACAACAGTCTGAGGAGGCTTCCAGCTCCATCGATGGTAGGCCGCAGAGCCCGGAGAATGTGATCCGAAAATTGATCACATCTCCGGGAAGGTAAGAACTTGAAAAAAAAGTTTCCCCTGATCCCCTCCCCCCTCCCCCCACATAAAACAAACCGAAGAACATTAAAACAAAACTTTGAACAAACTAAAAAATAACAAAAAGAATGAAAAGATGAACTGACTGCCGGCTGCCCTGCCACCCCCCCGGCGCCCCTGGTGGTAATATAGGTATGATATTGTAACAAAATAGCCCTTCTCGTGGGACACCAAATCTTCCTAATGGCATAAGTCAACTCATCCACTATTGCTGTTCCCACATTTTACAGGTTAGCTGTATCACTCTTTGGGAAACATGTTCCTTTCTTTCAGTTTTATCTAACTTTCTCCCTAATTTTTCATGAGAGATATGGAATTATTGACACCTACAGCATGGAACACATAGCTTTGAACTTTATTAACCCAGCATGTCCATATCAGCAATAACAAGGAACCTTATAGTCATAGACTCATACAGCATGGAAACAGGCCCTTCGGCCCAGCTTGCCCGCACAGACCAATGTCAAATCTACATTAGTCCCACCTGCCTGCATTTGGCCCATATCCCTCTAAGCATATCCTATCCATGTACTTAATTGTTTCTTAAATGTTGCAGTAGTCCCTGCCTCAACTCCTGTGGCACCTTGTTCCATACATCCATCATCCTTTGTGTGAAAATGTTACCCCTCAGATTCCTATTAAATCGTTCCCCCTTCACCTTAAACCTATGTCCTCTGGTTCTCGATTCCCCTACTGTGGCCAAGAGACTGTGCATCTACCCGATCTATTCTTCTCATGATTTTATACACCTCTATATGATCACCCCTCATCTGCTGCCTGATCTGCAAGGCATTTTCCATTTTTTTCTGTTTTATTTTTGAACTGATCTATGCCTGGTTTCTTCATCTTTACTCTCATCATGCCTCTCATAGGAATTAATTTTGGAGCGTAAAACACAGTGTTCTTTTTACCATAAAGCCCATCAGTTTTGCCGCACAAGTACCTCAAGATGTGACGATACTCTCATAAACTTACAAGAGGTATCTTAAACATGCAACTAATGATCTATTGGTTCTTCTGCACCATTTTGTATATTACCTTTGGGCATTAGAGTTGCTGCCTTACATCGCCAGGGACCCAGGTTTGACCCTGACTATGGGTGCTGTCTGTATGGAGTTTGTACGTTCTCCCTGTGACCTGCATGGGTTTTTTCCGGGATCTCCGGTTTCCTCTCACACACCAAAGACGTACAGGATTGTGGGTTCATTGGATTGTTATAATTGTAAATTGGCCCTAGTGTGTATGATAGTGGTAATGTGTGGGGGTCGCTGGTCGGCGCGGACATGGTGGGCCAAAGGACCTGTTTCCGCGCTGTATCTCTAAACTAAACCTTTACTTCAATTTCCGCTCGCTTGTATGTTGTCCTTAAATACATCCCCTTATGCTTCTTTGAATTCCAATGATCACTTTTGTACCAGTCTAACCAGTCCACTCATACCTTCCTGAAGCCTGCAACTTTCTTCCTGACTCACCACCATGCTGCCAGTTTAAATATCATCTGCAACATTCTGGTCCCCATGTTTGAGTACACATTTTTTATTCACCAAAAAAAGCAAGGGACTTACTTACGAAAACCACAGAAAACTCAAACTGTTCTCCAGTCAGAACATCTATTGAGCATTACCCTTTGCTTTCAGGCACTGAACTAATATTTAATCCATTTGCCACACTCCACAGATCCCAGAGATTTAACCTTGCTGATCAATCAGTCATGTGGGACTTGGTCAAATGTTTTCTTAAAGCTTACATACGCAGCTACTCCAATGCACTGTCCTCAACATTCCTCGCCCAAAGTTTTCAGTCAAGTTAGTCAGGCATGACCTTCTCGCAACAAACCCATGTTTATTCTCTTTGATTATCCCATGCCACTGCACTGTTTCTGTGATAATATGTTTACCATTGATATTAAGCTGATAGAACAGTGAAAGGTGCAACATTGCTGAATTTCAATCCACCGTCACCATGCTTGCAGCCACGGTGTTTTAGACACCAATAACCAAACCATGCGTTACATTCGCCCCTGCTTTTTAAACCCCTGGCTACATTTTATCCAAACCTGGCAAACGACCCTCTCTTACACATGAAAGATCCCTTACCATGCCCGTTCTCTCCACATTTGTTATTTTAAGTATCTCACATTCTTCCTCCTTAATGTTAACATCTCTCGCACCATCTTCTTCCACAAAGACATGTTCTAGAAAAACACACAAAATTCAAATAACTCCTCCATTTAACCCCCTTCTACTAGTTCTATAGTTCACATCCTTGTTTCCCTGCCATTAGCACATCTTCCCCTACCAACAATAGGCCATTATGGGCTTCACCCTTCCTGAGGTCACACCCTTTACAAGCTTTGGCCCACAATGTCCGTGCTGAACATGATGCCAAAATAAACTAGTCTCCACATCATTTCATTCCATGCATATCCCTGTGCCTTTTTAAAGCCTCTTAAACACCACTATGATATCTGCCTCCACCACAACCCCTGGCAGCATGTTTTAGGAACCCCGCCACCCTCTAAGAAAAAAATAATGGCTAATTAACCACACAGCGGAAATTGAATGTTTAAAGGAGAATAGATTGAATGGAACAGAAAGGGTACGGATAAGTTTTACGAGGATGTTGCCACAACTCAAAAGGTCTGAGCTATAGGGTATAATTGAGCAGGTTGGGACTCTATTCCTTGGAGCGCAGGAGGATGAGGGACGATCTTATCGAGGTGTATAAAATCATGGGAGGAATAGCTCGGGTAGACGCACAGAGACTCTTGCCCAGAGAAGGGGAATCGAGAACCAGAGGACATAGGCTAAAGGTGACAGAGAAAGGAAAGATTTTTCACACAAAGGGTGGTGGGTATATGGAAAGAGCTGCTGGAGGAGGTAGCGAAAGCAGGAACTATCGCAAAGTTTAAGAAACAATTAGACAGATTCATGGATAGGACATCTATATATCTATATATAACATCTGTAGGTTTATAGGGATAAGGACCAATTGCAGGCAGGTGGGACTTGTGTAGATGGGACATGTTGGTCGGTGTGGGCAAGTTGGGGAAAAGTGCAAGATAACTATTGGTGAGGTGTTTGCACAGTACTCATCCAGAACCAAAAGGCCTGTTTCCACACTCTATGACCAGTTAGTTAATTATCCAGAAATGCTGTTACACAATTCTGGAAATATGCCATTCCAAGATTTCTTCAGCCACTCACATTATGGTGATGTGTCAGTTTCCAGAGCAGACAATGTAATAACCCTGATGTTTAAGAAAGAACTGCAGATGCTGGAAAAATTAATGGTAGACAAAAATAATGGAGAAACTCAGCGGGTGAGGCAGCATCTATGGAGTGAAGGAATAGGTGATGTATCGGGTCGAGACCCTTCCTCTGAAGAAGGGTCTCGACCCGAAACATCACCTATTCCTTTGCTCCTTAGATGCTGCCTCACCCGCTGAGTTTCTCCAGCATTTTTGTCTGCCATGAAATAACCTTGACGTCCTTTCAAGGCTTGATACCACGCAAACTCCCTGTTTATACGCAGAGAGTGAGTAATATTTGCACAGAGGAGAGTTCAACATCAAGTACAAGCTTATAAATAATGGCTGCAAGACGCAAGCCAAACTATTCTTCTCACGATTGCCACCGTGAGAGACTGCAGTCTTATCCAGTAAAGAAGTATTGTTTATTACCTGTGTATAAACAGTCCATAAATCACACCAATATTTTATCATCAGTTTAAGTTGGGATGGGATTCTCTCTTCCTTCCGTCACAGATACCCATCCCCTCCACTCAACCACAGACTTCCCCACCCCCGCCGCCTTCAAACAATAAAAATAACACACAATAAAAATAGAAATCATTCAGAGAGAAGAAAAGCGACTTCTGCCAAACATAGTGGTGTTTACAGTTCCCTTTTGAAACATTAAAGGGGGAACAGATTGGATAGATTCAAGGAACACTATCTCTATATTAGACGAGTCTAAAATTTGGAGGCATAAATTTAGGGTAAGGGGTACGAGACTTGAATGGGATAAGACCATAAGACATAGGTGCCCAGTTAGGCCATTCAGCCCATTGAGCCTGTTCTGCCATTCAATCATAGCTGTTCTATGTTACCCTCTCAACCCCATTCTCCTGCCTCCTCCTCATAATCTTTGACAACCTTAAGAATTAATTTCTTCAACTGAAGAATAGTTGGAACTTGAAAAGGTGACCACAGAAGCAGTCCCAGCAATTTTAAAAGTATCTGTATAAACACTTTAATTACCAAGGCATAAGAGATTATAAAACAAGTACTAAAGAATGGGTAAGGTGAAGGTAGGTATATGATGGATGGAATGAATATGATAGACTGAAGGGCCTGTTTTACACCCACTGCATAACTTTGTGGGCTTTCTTCTTCACAAACCTACTGACCGACCAGTGATCCCCGCACACAACTTCTATCCTATACACTCTGAACAGTTTACAATTTTTACCCAAGTCAAGTAACTTACAAACCTGTATGTCTTTGGAGTGTGGGTGGAGCACCAAGTATATGACTTTAGTTATAAGGAAATATTAGATAGGCTGCAATTGTTCTCACTGGAGCACAGGAGGTTGAGGGTTTGACCTTATACAGGTTCAGAAAATTAGCAGGACCATAGATAAGATAGTCAGAATCTTTTACCAAAGGCAAGGAAGTCTAAACCAGAGGTAGTGTGTTTAAAGTGAGGGAAAAACATTTTAGTTTAGTTTAGTTTAGAGGTACAATGCAGAAACAGGCACTTTCGGTCCACTGAGTCCGCACCGACCAGTGATCCCCGCACACAACGTCTATCCTATACACTTTTTACCAAAGTCAAGTAACTTACAAACCTGTATGTCTTCGGAGTGTGGGTGGAACACCCGGAGAAAACCCACACAGTCACGGGGAGAACGTATAAACTCCATACAGATAACACCCATAGTCAGGATCGAACCCAGGCCCCAAAAGGTGATCTAATGGGCACAGTGAGTGAAGTGGGGGGGGGGGGGGGGGGGGGGGGGGGGGGGGGGGGGGGTGTTATGCTGTGTGGTTTCCTCTCTGTATCTCTATTATCTCACGATTCAGTCAATTTCAACACATCTAAGATCCAAGATTAAATCTAGGTGGAACAAAAGTATCTTATCTGTAAAGTATAAAAGTATAACAATCAGATCTTAAAAATGTTATTGATTGTGAAATCGTTTGGAATTTCATGACAATATAAAAGATAGAAACATAGAAAATAGGTGCAGGAGTAGGCCATTCGGCCCTTCGAGCCTGCAGCGCCATTCAATATGATCATGGCTGATCATCCAACAGTATCCTGTACCTGCCTTCTCTCCATACCCCCTGATACCTTTAGCCACAAGGGCCACATCTAACTCCCTCTTAAATATAGCCAATGAACTGGCCTCAACTACCTTCTGTGGCAGAGAATTCAAGAGATTCACCACTCTCTGTGTGAATAATGTTTTTCTCATCTCGGTCCTAAAAGATTTCCCCCTTATCCTTAAACTGTGACCCCCTTGTTCTGGACTTCCCCAACATCGGGAACAATCTTCCTGCATCTAGCCTGTCCAACCCCTTAAGAATTTTGTAAGTTTCTATAAGATCCCCCCTCAATCTTCTAAATTGTTATGGAAATATAAACCTTTTATCAGTTTAGTCCTCTACAACTTGGCTGCAAGCCTTTATCTAACTAAGATTGTAGACCCACAAAAATGTCTGCAATCCAGCACCAACCAGCAATCAAGATGTCAGGGATATCCATAAGAACTTTCTGTTTTGCAAACAGCCTTACAGCACCGGAGACCCGGGTTTGATCCTGACAATGGGTGCTGACTGTATGTAGTTTGTATGTTCTCCCACTGATCCTATAGGTTTTCTCCAGGTTCTCCATTTTCTCCCACACTCCTAAGGTGTACAAGCTTGTAAGTTAATTGGCTTCTATAAATTGTCTCTAGTGTGTAGGATAGAATTAGTGTGTGAGGGATGCTGGTTGCCATGGACTGGATGGGCCGAAGGTCCTGTTTCCATGTTCTAAAACTAAAATTAAAAAAACAAACTGACTAGCAGAAGATGGCTGCTACTATATTATAGGAGAGATTTAAATTTGGAGATAATTCAATAGACTAGCGCTGTTGAGTGTTAAAAGGCTCTATTTTAATGCTTCTTTCTTCAACCAGTGAGTCTTCAAGAAGACAATTCTGGAATAACCTAAAATTGGTGCACGGTTAACCCACTTCTGGTTTCCAGCTGTGGCACATTGGTGGGTGAAGTAGTGGAAGCTACCAGCTGTTTTATTTGTGACTTTGACATATTTGATGCTGACACTGTACTCCAGAAATTGAGTTTATTTTCTTAATAGCAACATCACTTGCAAATCCATTTTTAAAAATCTATCAAATTTCCTCAAGTTCCACATACTTTTCTTAAATTACCAATGGTGTATTGTATTCTTAAAGGTCAATATGTCACCGGAGTGGACTATAATGTTCCCTGTTCTTTCAACTCAATATGTAAAGAGCTTTTGTTTCAATTCTTTCTTTCAGTTTTTCTTAGCCATCCACTTATTCTTATTCTAAGCTGAAAATTGCCACCATGACTTCCCATTCTTTAATATCAATGTTACAATTTTTTCTTTCATTCATAATATTATTTCTGCTGAACTCAGCCTTATCTGAAGTAAATTATACCCTGATTTGGAGAATGTATTGTTACTTTTTGTCAGTAAGAATTTGATTGCCTTACTATTTCAGTTAACCTAGTTATTGGATAAATAGAAATCCACACCACTTGGGTCCACTTTTATGAAGAAGGGGATTGAAATTGCAAGAGTAGAAGTCTTATATCACAATATTTGTCTTTGTCATTTTAATTGATTTGTTGGTCTGTAAATGCTCTTGCAACTACTTCCTCTTTCAGTTAAGCTGGTCAAGCACAATGATGGGTAGCAGACGTGTAAAATCCTCAGGGGACGTTATCAGGTTACGCTTTTTATTCCCTGAACAAATGTCCTTATTAGCCTATGGTCCCCAGAAAGAATCCAAAAGTGTAACATGACATTGTTATGTTGTTAAATAGCATCTCCTGGTGATTTCACATTGGTGTGTTTTCAGCTTTGCGTCTGTGTAACAGGGGTCTTATAACTTTGATGCTGGATTGTTGAGCCTGCCCTTCTTTCTATCGCTATATAGGTCAGCAAGCATATCACGTATCTTCACTCCATATCACTAGGACTTTATAATGGCAGTGCAAAAACTTTAATAGTGAAAAACAACATTTTAAACAACATCCAAGTGCCGCATTAGAAGTATTTAAACTTAATTATAATATTTGTAGAATCCGTCAACTTACTGCTGTTTATCAACACCAAAATGTAGGCAGCATTTGTTGATGGGAGCATCATACATACATTTAATTGACTACAAGACCAGTATTTAGGCTGATCAACTTTTGCTGATCAGAGAGAATCAAAATGTATTTGTTTCTCTGTTATTCCAATTATTCACACTGTTTTTCCAGTTGTATGTTATTCAACCAATTGTCTGGTTTAGGCCCTTAGGATGGTTTTGTTACTTTTATATATTTCCAGCTATGAATATTGCCTGATTTACTTACACAACAGTTACAACTGCAAACACATGAAACAATGCAAATTATATATATGTTTAAAATGAATGAATACGTTTATTGGCCACGCATTCACATACAAGGAATTTGCCCTGGTGCTCTGCCCACGTGACAACATGACATACAGTGACAGTTAAGAATGATATATAAAACATTAAACATTAATAATAAAGCATTATTGTGAATTAAATAAAATACCAGAGCAAAAGGAGGCTACAGATTTGTGGTAATTGAGTAGAGCTACTACTAGTGGAAAAAAAGCTGTTTTTATGTATGGTTTTGGCAGTTTTGACTGTCCGGAGTTGCCTTCCAGAGGGAAATGATTCAAAGAGTTTGTCTCTACTAAATGCAACAGTTAACTCAATCATCCCATCAGAAACAATTAACAATTGGATTATTTAAATTTACATAATTTTAATTAAGATTGCAAAATATAAATAATTAAGAAAATTAAAGAAAAATAAAGTTAAAACAATTTCCTCTTTGCCCTACAATTGGATTACACAGGCATAAATTCCTCATTGAAATCAAAGTTTGTCTCAAATTCTGCACCATATCTAACCAGGCACAGGAAACTATCCCGCAGTTTGATACATCGCTGGGCTGTGCTGCTGGAGGCTGCCTGGGAAGTCCAGTGGCAATGTGAGCTGACACATCCAGCTTTCCGACTCTGTCAGCGAATCAAGGATGTCTACATTTGATAGCGCATGTACATAAGTCCTGGTCTTAACACTACTTAGATGCTTAAATGCTATCGGTTCCATTCCACACCATGAGGCACAGCCAGGAAGATCCAGCCTAAACTCCAGGAGTTTAAACACTAACATTTCACAGCCTGGAGCATTATATTGCATCTAAATTAAATGTATTTTGGCTTTTCAGTGAACAGTCAATCAGAACCTTGGTGATGCATGCTGAATGGTGTCAATATATACCTTTCATTTTCATTCAATCCTTTTAATATGAATTTGTTCATGAGACTCCTGGTATAATGTCAGCAGACTTTCCCTTATTGACCTTACTGAAATAATTTGCTGCCCAGATGACAGACAACTGCATTAATTAAGGGCTATTTAGCAAAGGAAAGTTAAAGGTCAAACTGCTGGGCAAACTGTCTCCCAGCTTTGACCTGGTCAATTATTCAGTGCACAATTGCAATGACATATTTAAAGGTTCTCACTCGAGGTTGCAAAACAGCTTACTATTGTTGTTGTATTTAGTTACTGAATATAAATATATTATAGTGGATAGATCACACTTCTTTTAAAAATGTGTAACAGTTGACAAATTTAAAATGTGCCTAATTTTATTTTCCCAATGAAAGAGTTAATCAATGCAATATGCCGATGAAACTTTGCAGAGAAAAGTTGCAAAGTTTTCTTAATCCATGTTAATGATTGGCGCAATTCAAAGGTTGGTGACACATTTATACTGTAGTTTATTAGGGTGAAATTCAACAATGTAGACAGTAGGCGATTGGTCAGGAGTAGAACAGTAGATAGGCTATTTCTCATTTCTTCTTCCCTGCCAATGTTAAACATCTTTTCAATGCACACGATAAAACCTAAATCACGGATTACAGATGCAAGATATGTGTAAACTTATATTACGAGTTTTCTCATCAATGCACTGGTACCCACTTAGTGATACAGAGCTCTGCTTTGATATAGTCCACTCATCCTCCAGTCTGAACACTCACTGATCTACTTTTAAAAAAAACATACACTTTGGAAAAACAAAGAACTACAAATGCTGGTATACACAAGTGCTGGAGTAACTCAGCAGGTTGGGCAGCATCTCTGGAGAACATGGATCGGTGACGTTTTGGATCGGGACCCTTTCAGATCGTTTTGGATCTGTATTTAATGCTGAAACAAATTAATTATAACTCAACCAACATTGGTGGCCTTGGTGGCCTTGAATCCTCCTCTGCTCCCTTGGCATATGGGGTTCCACAGGGCTCAATTTTAGGGCCCCTGCTTTTCTCCCCTTATCTACTTCCACTGGGCTCAATTTTAAGAAGGCATGGCATCTCCTTTCACTTTTACGCGGATGATAGCCAGTTGTACATGCCACTCAGGAAAGAAGATAATTATTCCCTAAAATCACTTCTGTCTTGTCTTGAGGACATTAAGTCCTGGATGGCCTTCAACTTTCTGGGACTTAACGAAAAAAAGACAGAAGTGATTTTGTTCGGCCCTAATGGCTGCCGTGAACCTCCCTCTGTTGACTTGGGTCCACTTGCAGTGTTCGTAAAGCCAACAGTTTTAAACCTGGGTTTTATGATGGACGGTGATTTTAAATTAGATAAACAAATAGGCGCAGTGGTTAAGTCCAGCTTCTTTCACTTAAGGAAGCTGGCAAAGGTGAAGCCCATTCTCGAGCGGCAGCATTTTGAAACAGTAATTCACGCCTTTATTTAATCTCGGCTGGATTACTGTAACGCGCTCTACTCTGGAGTCTCACGAGCTTTGTTGGCTCGTCTCCAGTTGGTTCAAAATGCTGCCGCTCGCCTTTTAACCGGAACTCGAAAGAGGGAGCACATTACGCCAATTTTGGCCTCCCTTCACTGGCTCCCAGTGCACTTTCGAGTTCATTTTAAAATTCTTTTATTTGTTTTTAAATCATTGAATGACCTCGCCCCGCCTTACCTCTCTGAGCTGCTCCACCTATATGCTCCTACCCAGTGCCCCAGGTCAGCGGATCAGCTGCTCCTTGAGGTACCAAGGTCTAAGCGGAAGCTCAGAGGGGATAGAGCCTTTTCTGTTGCTGCCCCGGCACTCTGGAACACCTTGCCGCTGCAGATCAGACAGGCCCCTTCACTGTCCATCTTTAAATCCTCCCTAAAAACTCACTTTTATTCACTGGCTTTCGACACTGGCTGAGACATTGTTCCTGTTTTAGTGCTTTTAATGTCTTTTAATTTTTACTGTTTTTATAGTCCTGTCGTCTACATGGTTTTAGTAGTTTGTAATAACTTTTTGTTGACTTCCCATGTACAGCACTTTGTGGTAACTGATGTTGTCTAAAAGCGCTTTATAAATAAAGTTATTATTATTATTATTATTATTATTATATGTTGGCCTTTACTCCAAGAGGGTTTGAGTGTAAATGCAACAAAGTTTTGCAGAGTTTGTATAGATCTCTTGTGAGAACTCGTTCAATGTATTGTACGCAATTTGTGTCTCCATGCCTAGGGATAGATGCACTTACCTTTAGTCAGTGCTGAATAGATTTACTGAACTGATTTCTGGAATGAGATAGTTTTTAAAGAGAATTTGAGAAACCATCATCTATGCAGTAAAAATGTGACAATCTGCAAACTTGGGACTATGATGGTGCTAGAGGGCAAAGTTTCCAGTTTGTTGGATATTATTAATATCCCTCGCACAATTTTATTTCACTTATTTTATGTCGCACGGTATTATTATGAACTTTACATGAACCCAGTCAGTTAAAATGGAAAACAGAAATGGAAATCTGTCGGGTCTCCATTGTCATTGGAGCCTAGTACGGTCGAACGGCCTCCAACCGGAACGACCTGGGGGCTCCAGTCGCGGAGTCTGCTGAGCTGCGGACCACCCACCATCGTGGGGCTGGCCGGCCTCGGAGCGTGGGGAGCGGTGGTGGCACGCTGCTGCGGAGCTCGGAGGCTCCAGCCGCAGGTCCGGTGGACAGGAACATCGGGAGCTCGCGGGTGCCTGGTGGGAGACCGCTTTTCGGAGCTCCCCCAACGCAACTTCTCCTGCCCATGTCGCGGGGTTGGAACGACCAGGACGACCTTACATCGCCCGGCGTGGCTTTAACAGTCGTGGGACATGCCAACGCCCACCGGGGGCTCCCACATTGAGACATTGAGACCTGGAGCGGGGCCGTACATCGCCCGGCATGGCCTAAACGGCTGTGGGACTTACCTGGGGCTTTAACATCGGGAGAAAAATGGAACACAAGGGAGAGAGAGGACTTTGCCTTCCATCACAGTGAGGAGGAGATTTACTGTGATGGATGTTTTGTGTGAATTGAATTGTTTGTGTGTCTTGTAGAAATTGTTCTTTCTGTATGGCTGTAGAAACAGAATTTCATTTGAGTTTCATTTGAGGTTCAAATGACAATGAATAAATATTGTATTGTACTGTATTGTATTGTATTGTATTGTAATTGTATTGTATTGTAATTTGACTGAAAGATCTTCTTGCCAAAGATCACAAATCCTGGCAATTCACTGTCGCAGAGGGCTGTTACTGAAGGTCAATGATGAGTACATTTGATGCTATGACTGATATTTTGGATACGGAGATTAGCGGAGGTTGACAGATTCTTGATTAATAATGGTGTCAAGGGTTATGGGGAGAAGGCTGGACAATCGGGTGGAGAGGGAAAGATAGAGCAGCCATGATTGAATGGTGAAGTAGACAGTCAGCCCAATGGCCTAATTCTTCTCCAATGATGAACATGAACGTATGATATACAAGGGGAATCAAGAGATGTGGAGATAAAGCAGGAAAATGAATATAGAGAAAGTAGGCAGGTAGCGTTAGGATCAAAAGCAACAGAGACTGTTATAAATGTGTAGACAATACCTGTTGCAGGTTAAAAGAACAAATTACACTAGGTTGGTGATGGCTTGTTCACATTCTATTCATTCATAATTGGCTTTGATCACATTTAATCCCCTTAATTTCACATTTTATCGGCCAGAAGAAAACTTTTGTTCTTGAAGATCAGAACCATAGAGGGATCCCTCTTGGTTTCCACGGGGAAATCATAGCTGGGGCCTACCATACCTTCTCCTCCCAGTAGCCAAACAGCTGCTACCCAAATCATGTTGTGAACTCTATCTATCTAGAGACACTTTGGAGATAAATTGAGAGTGCCTTATGTGGAAACAGACCCTTTGGCCCAACTTGCCCACACCGGCCAACATGTCCTATCTATGTTAGTCCCACCTGCCTGCATTTTGGCAATAAGCCTCTAAACCTGTCCTATCAATGTATCTGAACTCCCAAAATGTCATCCATTCCTTTCCTTCGGAGATGCTGTGTGATCCGCTGAGTTACTCCAGCATTTTGTGTCTATCTACAGAATAATAGAATACAGAAGCAGGCCCTTTAGCCCATAATACCTGTGCTGAACATGATGCCAAGATAAACTGATCTCATCTGTCTGTACATGATCCACACCCCTCCATTCTCTGCATATCCATGGGCCTATATAAAAGCCTCTTCAATCCCACCACCTTTTGTGTACAAAAAATTGCCCCACACATCTTCTTTAAACTTTGCCTCTCTCACCTTCAATCTATGCCCTCTAGACTTTAAAGTTATGGGAGACATGGATAGGGTAGACATAATTTTTTTTTGACTGTCTACTCTGTCTCTGTCTCTCATTATTTGATATACTCCTATCAGGTCTCCCCTCTCAGTCTCTGGCATTCTGAAGGTAACCCCAAACCAAGTTTGTTCAATCTCACCTTGTAACCAATGCTATTTATTCTATACACTTTCCACTGCCTCCTCAAACTTCCTGTAATGGGGCAACCAGAACTGCACATAGTAGTCCAAATGTTCACCAAAGTCTTACATGGTTGCATCGTGACTTACGGACTCTTATATTCAATGTCCCAACAGGATTCCTCTGATCTGATCTTGTCATCACAAAATTTTTGAGATGCGTCTAGTTAGGTTCTTACTTAACGATAATGTCTACTCTACCCCTACAATGCATATACATATCTAGGCTGTCAATATTAATACATCTGAAGATGGCCATTGAATAGCAAGAGAAGATGCTGATTGCTTGATTCTTACTGTAAGTGGTGTAAAATGGAACATGCTCTCTATCAGCTCTTGCTGGTTCTAGTCAAGGACTAATTTGGTACATAAGGAACTGTGATTATCACCAAACACTGCCAACATCAGCAAACATAAGCATCTACACTTCTGAAATGTTAGTGGAAAGGTCTTTCATTAAGTAGAAAAACTGGTTGAGTCTTGAGCGCTTCCCTGAAGAATTCTGCAACAATGCCCTTGGATTGAAATGTATTGTTGCTGTCGCTTGAAAAGCCTGATCATCAATGCCAACACGTGGAAATGTTAGTATTCAAAGAGAATGATATATGCCACTCATTTTAAAGCAATATGCAACAATCCAATTGTTTTGAATGTTTCCAAACAAAATGTTGTGGACTATATTTATTCTTCCAGTTTAAATTGTCTTTTGGCAGGTATTGACAGTAAGCTATGAAACTGGAATTATTAGCCCCTGCTAAAAGCAATATAATATGGATCAGATCATGCTTGGCAATTATTTCTGTGCAATTGAACCATGTGTTTCCATGTCCTATTCATGTCAGTACTTCTGGCATTTTCCCAGTGCCAGGCCTTGTAGCTAATGACACCACAATGCACAAAACACACATTTTTGTTCTTATCAACATAAATGTTAGTTGGAAGATGCAACCTTTGCCCTTTATTCAACTCCCTAGATGCAATATTCAGATCAGCATGTGAAATAATCCAATTTCACGTTGGATGCAAGTCATGCTCACTGATGAGTGTGTTCAATTACCTGCAGCTGCTTAAATGCATTATGTTTGTGGATGCCTCGTGATGGGTCCTTTAGGGTCTAAAAATTGTCTGTTCACAGCCCAGCAAAGGCAGAGCCCATGGGATGAATTTGATTGATTGTGTTGGAAGGAACTGCAAATGCTGGTTTAAACCGAAGATAGACACAAAAAGCTGCAGTAACTCAGCGGGACAGGCAGCATCTCTGGAGAGAAAGAATGGGTGATATTTCGGGTCGAGACCCTTCTTCAGACTTGTTTGGGATAAGGGAAACAAAAGTTATAGATGATAATGTAGAGAGATAAAGAACAATGAATAAAATATATGCAAAAAAAGTAACAATGTTAAAGGAAACAGGCCATTGTTAGCTGTTTTTTGGGTGAAAATTAGAAGCTTTTCATTGATTAATTGAATGAAAGATACAGCATCCCACAGTGTCCCTTGCTGACCATCGGCCACTTGTTCACACTAGTAACACATTATCACACTTTTGCATTCTCTCCCTATACACTAGGGACAATTTACAGACACCAATTAACCTACAAATCCACACATCTTTGGGATGTGGGAGGAATCCAGAGCACACGGAGGAAACCCACATGGTCACAGGGAGAAAGTGTAGGCTCAACAAAGACAGCACCCAAAGTGAGGATTGAATCTGAGTCTCTGGCGCTATGGGAGAGCAACTCTACCAGCTGCACCACTGTGCTACTTTCCATCTCTGCCATTCAGCATAAGGAAACAGGCAGGTCTTGATCTATTACATCTTCCAGATGATAAACCACCTTCTGTTATTGCAAACCTTGCTTTGGCATTTTTATAACGTTTTTCCACGATTTACAAGTGCGAAGATCAATGATGGCTTAATGCATCTAAAATAAGAAAATCCAACTTCCAGATAACTTTGTCTTTTTTAGTTAACCATAAATTCACAGCAAATGCTCTAACAGTATAAATACAATTTGTCATCTAATCCAATGTGATAGAGGTTTACTGCTATCTACAGTTAGTTATTTGGTGAAAATGTGTTAAACTGATAACCCTGAATTGGAAGTGAAAACTGAATGTCAAAAGATGGCTGGAAATGTGTTGTAAAACAGTAACATTATCAAATGAGTGAAAGAAATGTTACAGATAATAATAATTGGAATTGCATCACTTCAGTCCATGAGACAATCATAGCCAGATTTCACTCAGAATGATGTATGCAGTCTTCTGTCTTTTTCCATTATTGAATTTCTTTTCATTCCACTTCATTACTAATGTCATTTTTCCATTACTCCAGCCAGCTGCCATTAAGACTGTTGAGCATTTGCTTGAGCTTTACATAATTTGACAAGAAGTCTGTTTCTTAAATGGGGATAACATTGTAGCACAAGAATTATATATTTTTTTACAGTAAAACAGCATTTTATGATGGAAAGAGAACTTTTATTGTTAGAAGAAAAAAAGTATTTGGGCTCCTCTTTGATATGTGAAATGATTTAACTAATAAACGTGCTATGTTTTACAAGGTCGACTCACACATAATTTCATGCATGTATCATACTGCTGTTAATTCGCTTGTAATAAATTGCGGCTTTCATGAACTGATAAGTATGGTGAGATGACATGTTACCTGGTGCCATGATGGACATTGAAGCAAAGTCATTTTCTAAAAGCTTACATTTAAACATCACATTGCTGAAAGAGTAAAAAGTGTGGGCCAAAGTTAGACAGTATTCACCCAATCTGAACTAGTGAATCAGAAGTTTCACCACAGTGAAAATTGGGTAATAGGCATTCAATGTCATTCTTGGCTACTGGTCAGTGTGGAAAATACCAATTCGATTATTGCAGTAGGGTTCATCTTTGTTTGAGAACCAGACCTGATCTATTTTTAACAAGTGCATACAAGGACAAGCACGTGGTTATTCTGACACTGAAACTAACAGATTATTCCAAGAGAACGATGGTGTCGAAATTGATAAACTGCCAATAGAGTCATAGAGTTATACAACAAGGAAACTTCAGCCAAACTTGCCCCTGCCAACCAAGATGCTCCATCGACACAAGTCCTACCTGCCCATGTTTGCCCCATATCCCGCTAAACCTCTCCGATCCATGATGTACCTGTCCAAATGTATTTTAAATGTTGTTATAGTATCTGCCTCAATGCCTCCCGTTGGTAGATTGTTCCATATACCCACCATATATCTGTGTTAAAACAAGTTGCCTCTCAACTACTAAATCTTTCACATCTCACCTTAAACCTGTGTCATTTGGTACTTGATTCCCCCACTCTGAATAAAAGACTCTGTGCTCTGGGTAAAATAATCTCTTATCTATTCCCCACGTGATCGTCTACACCTCTATAAGAACACCCCTCATTCTCCTGCGAAACGTCCGGCTTGTTTCCATGATGTATCATTCAAGCAATCAAATGCTCAGCCATTGTAACTATTCTCGTCAAACTGGCGACCTTTCATTGAAACGCCGCCTTGCGGAATACCGCTGAATCTATCTCAGTGGATTTAAAATAGCAAAAAAATGATGACTGCATTTTCTTCGCCTTTTTAGTTTCGACAGTCCAATCGTCTTTCTTCAAAACTCATATCGTACATTACATCCAAGTTCCATCCTTTCAGATTCAATGTTCCAGACTTAAAGGGAAAGAGATATCGCATGACTTGCTGTACAAAAATATCAGGGTGCATTTCCTTAGGGGAGCTCGCGGGAATAATCTACATGGCTGAAATGAATGTCTGTTTGAATAGAAGTTAAATACAAATTGTTCGTACAAACGTAGATCAATTTCTTCTGCAGCGTTGACTTGCCTAGATTTTTATCTCTGGGATGTTTCAGAATAACAATGAGTGCAAGATTTTGGGTCGCGGTTGGCAGATAGATTGCAGCCAAATCCATCTCTACCATGACCGTTCGGTCCTGTTGAAAATGACATCGAATATTTATTTTCTAAATAAAATTGCACAGCAGGCAAAAGTATTTCCCCCGAGTGAAATTCAACATTTGCAATAAGAAAAGGAACAATATTTTCAAATGCCATTGAAGAGAATAAGCTTCTTTATTTTCTGTGAATTGACCAACCATTTTTACAATCTAAAATACAATGTTGCACTGATATAGCAATACTAAACAGTGCACGGTAACTGTCGTTAACTTGGTCCGGTGATATATCACTGTAATTTGACGTATTTTATATTCAAGAATTTGAAGAGGATGTTGGATCAATTATATATGTGATTATTCTGTCTAGAAATGAAGTTGGCTTATATAGAAATGGTAACACAGTGCCGGTAACTCAGCGGGCCAGGCAGCATCTCTACCCTTTGACGTATTGACCAGCATCCACAGTTCCTTGTTTCTATATTCTGTCTGCCATTTGCAGTGCCAGGTACCTGGAGTTGAATATATTCTATACCGGTTTTGCCTAACTAGGCGTCTGTGGTGTCGAAGATGCGCCGACGTGGTTAACTCGTAACTTAGCTATATACATGGGACGGTTTCATGACAACGGAGAACTGCAATGTGAAATAAACTTTACTGAAGTTTGTGCGACAAAACGGAATCATTCCAACAGAGCTCCAAGTTTATTGATGACTGTCTACATTTGCTTACTAAAATCTTAGCAATATATATATATATAAATGAACTGTAGACAACAAGATATCAGTTGGGACTGAATTAGAGGTGGGGATAGGGGGGATACGATCACGTGATATCGCATGACATGGTCAAGCATTACGGGAGGTCCTTTCACTATCAGGCAGGCGCCTTCCTTGAAATAGATTAAAATGCATGTAATTGGAACGTAGATGTAATAAATCCCATTCACACCGTGGTCAGATGAATTGGCGAAAGGAACAAAGCAATATAAAATGTTAGATTCTGTTCCGATCGCGTTGTAATATCAAATTGAAAGTTTAAATCTTAACAATCAGCTCCTCAAACTATTCTCCGGCATCTGATTCTTTTCATTAAAGACATGGACAATCAGTTTTACAAGCTGTGTATCACGAAGGGGAAAAAATTGACTCAAAAACTTGTTGAGCTTATTGATCTGTTTGAATTCTGATACTTTGAAAAGTTGTTGACATTGCATTCAGCGTTTTTAAATGAACGAGACAGCAACGTCAAGTTAAACTGGTGAAAAATGTAGTCTCTGTCGCGATTATCTGTTCCCAATGCGCAATAAGGTGGATAAATAGTGCGAACGGTTTAACATGAGCAATAGTTTTATGCAGCGGAGACGGACACGGTGACATTTATGTTAGTGTATGTACACTGATTGACATCTGGAACAATACCAATCCACGATAGTGTCACGTTACTTCAAAATTACTTATCTGATGTACAGAGAATGCCGTTTACACATTATTCCGACTAGATTGCTTTGTTGAAAATTATTCCTTTCCGGGTCCAGTGCTTTTGTCAAATGAAATAGGGTCAATTATTTGTGAGGTTCATTTCTATCTGCCCCACCTGCTCACCTATCTGCACACCTTTCCCAAAGCCAGCCTGTGCGGGAGCAGTAAATCTCCCATCGTTGGGCCTCGTCAACATGTTGTTTAAATAGCAGAGGGAATATCAAGATCTCGGCAGTTTGTGACAGAGGTAGTCGATGCAATTGAAACAGCTCCTATCTGCCGGGAAAATGTCAGGACCCAATCCATCCCAGCTCAGTTAATGCTGCCTGACTCGCAGAGTTTCCCCAGCACTTTGTGTTTTACGTAAGATTCCAACATCTGCAGTTTATTTTGTTTCCAACTAATACACGGTACATGGACACGATGTGCTGGAATACATACTCCGGTACTTTGTGTTTTATTTGTAAACCAGGATCTGTAGTTCCTTGTTTCTGCACGGTACCCAGAGATAGTTAGATGTCCGAATAAAGAGTAAGATTTTTAGTTACATTCCTGTACTTAAAGGGGGGTAATTATCTTATCAGTATGTATGTAACACTCACTGGATATTCTCTGATGTTCGATCTTCATATAGTCAAATAATAACCAGCAACACATACACATTTTAAACCGAATTGCTCACCCATGTGTCTCCTTAAAGCTATATAATGGCTCTAAATAATGATTTTCCGAAATACAGTCCCAAATGGTTAGTTACTGACGGTTTTTAATGACGTTAAAATTAGATTATAAATATGGGCGGATGATATCTTGAACTGCGAGACCGTGCGTTTAATTGTTAAGAGGGCGTAGGGTTTCGTTAAAATAAAATAAAAAACACTTTCTGCAAAGTTGGGATCGGTTCTTTTTCCTGGGAATTTACCAAATAAAAAATCATAAAGTTGAATCATAGAGATGATGCAAAGCAACAACATGGTTATTCCTTGAAGCAGTATTTAAGTAAAAAAAAACATCAGTCTGAAGAAGGGTTTCGGCCCGAAACGTCGCCTATTTCCTTCGCTCCATAGATGCTGCTGCACCCGCTGAGTTTCTCCAGCATTTTTGTGTACCTTCGACCTTCCAGCATCTGCAGTTCCTTCTAGAACCCTTGATATCATATCGCGTGGATTCTCTTTTGCCCGAAGGGGCCAATTCTCATTTGTAATTTTGCATTGTGGTTATTAATTCTATATGTCTGTTGTAAGATTTTTGCTGAATGAGTTTGTCTTCACTCCTTAAAGAAAACAAGGTGCGGAGAAAGGGGGCTAATATTGTTCATTTGCCTCCAGTGCATGGCTAACCTCTATTGGCAGTTTATAATGTAACGTGGTGCTTAAGTTACATTTTAAACTGTTTGGTGTTGGAAATCTGAGTTGGCTGATCAGCCATGATCATATTGAATGGCGGTGCAGGCTCGAAGGGCCGAATGGCCTACTCCTGCACCTATGTTTCTATGTTTCTACTATAGAGAAGGACATGGAGTGCCGGAGCAGCTAAGCAGCATCACTGGAGAACATGGACAGGCGTCGTTTCTGGTCGAGGCCTCCAGAGATGCTGAGTTACTCCAGCACGTTGTGTCCTTGTGTGCAGTAAACAGCATCTACAGTTATCTGCTCATATTGTAGAGAAATGTTGTAATGGCGATCATCTGCTTTAGTTGTAGCAATATTGTCTCCAAAAGTAAAGGAATTCATTGTGGGTCGGTGCATCTCTTTCGGTGGATTGAATATTCGACTGTGGTCCCGAAAGGGTTAATGAACCCAAAGAAGATGATTGAATTAAAAAAAACCCGACTGCCTGCCTGCGGTATTTTGCTGAGCTTGTAGGTAGGCCTGTCATTGATGCAATTGTTCAGTCGCTTGACGCCCCCCAGGCTTTGAAAGGATCTACATGGAGCTTGTAAATTTGTAATATTCCATCTTTTCTTCTGGGGATTGAGGCATTAGCAAAGCAATAAAGCATTTAACAGAATCGTTCTCAGTCACCCTTGTATTGTACACCACCTGTTAATTAGTTGGCCATCAATCCTTGACTCGATTGTCAAAACAGTCAATTAACTCCAAAGACCAAATAAAACCCACGCGATACGCTGACTGTTAAGGAGCTCATTGTAACCTCTTCTGAATAAAATATCGAGATGTAAACTGGAAACAGGGTAGTAGTACAAATCAACGCAATGCAAACCATAAACAAATCAAGTAACAGAGTAAAAAAAAGTCCCGTTGTACATGCCGTCTCTCCTCCAATTATAGTGATTTTTAACAAATAAATCAGTTAGAAACATTCCGACAAGTTCAGAGCTGGCTGCAATGAAATGATTCTTTAAACCCACTGAGTTTCACCGTGTTTCCTCTATTGCCACAGTGACCCTTTCTCAAAAATAACGTGCCGTGGGACGTCCTGATTCCACGACAGATTGTAGAAATTCAATCAAATTTAAATTCAAATGTAAACAAGAACAATAATTGCCGACTTTCAGTCATTCGCAGGCGATTTTACAATGTGGCGATATGTTTTTGGAGTAGCCCATATCGTGGCGGGGAAGTTGATTGAAAATGGTAAATTATTTTCCATTCTGTGTAATACAAAGTATCCCACATTAGCTAAGTTATGTATGAAGCAACGAAGGTAAAAATGAAGAGCTCAAATATACAGTATGGTGTATCTTTTGACCTACACGTTGGAAAACACACCTAAACCGACAGTTTACTTGCCGGGACTGTCATTATCTCTCCCTGGTTTTATCGGGAGTCTGATGATTTCTGCACATTAGATTTATTTTACTTTGCGTGACAGGGGACTTATTCACTGTTAATAACTTAAATGTCCCTTAAAAAGCAGCTTTTAACGTAAAAAAACCCAAATGCCCATCAAGTATGCTATTTGTTAAAATGTACAAAACTAGTCAATAATAGTCTTAGCACTCGGAATTCGTTGTTGAACGCATTCATTCCGAGGTTTTCTTTAACATTTAAAATAAGTCTTGTTTTTATGCTCAATGTGATCCAATGGCTTCTTCCCTTCGCCCAGTTCGGTGAAGTGTCAGGGTCTTTGGCGGAGTTATTGATAAGCTTCAGAATAAAGAATCGATTTACAGTAGAAGTCTCCACCAATACAACAATTAATGTTTAAGTAACTATTGATTGATCTGATGTTGAGAACCACAAAATATAGTTGATTCTTTGGCAAATTAGAACAAAATTGCATCTGGAAATTTACGGTGTCGACATAAAGAGGTATCCCCCAACTTCCATTCCCATTACAGAATGTGCGTTTAAAACATTATAAATATTAATATGAATAAAGTGCATTTTCATGCATCCACATGGCAGTGAAAAAGATCAGGTTGTATATATGTGTACATTGCACTCTATATTTTTATTTTTGTAATGCAACTATACATCTCCAGTCTCGTTTTCTCCTAGGGAAGTTGTCATTATATGCTCAAAGAGTTAATATAGGAAAATATGTATAGATAATAAGAATTTACGTTTCATGAGTTGTATAATTTGTGGTGAAAAACGCGTTCGCGACAGCTTCTAAATAATAGTTTTTAGATACCCAGCATCTGCAAGAAGTCCTACTCGCTACGGATAAGTTTACTCTCTCCACCCCCAACCCCATCTTAAACAAGCATCCTATAAATCTTTGCTCTTTCTTACATGCACGGCATAAATCTTTCTGGGATATTTATTCTCGTGTCACTGGGGTGGACTTTTTAGACTCAAAGGCTCCTCCTGGTCTTGGATCTGCTCTTTCTAGGCTCCCCAGACCTCCAGTCCCCATGAACTACCCACGTTGTTAAATGAGGCAACAAGTGGTTAGCGGAGAAATTTGGACAGCGCTATTCTCGGTCGCCGCCAGCTATTAAACATTCCACCAAACGTCTAACCCCCTGACGGAAGATAAATTCACAAAATAGGAAATATTAATTTTCATTTTAAAAGTTATTACATTGTATTACGATTTAAACACATATTATGTAAATTCTGCTTTGGGCATTTTCATTTCACCGTCCACATTTTAATAAACAGGCCTATTTACCCCGACCACCCCTGTTCCGCTGGGTTACTCCAGCATGTTATTTCTATCTTCGGTGTGAGCCAGCATCTGCAGTTCCTTCCTACACATTACCCCTATTGCGTGTGCATAGACTCGAATGAGCCTTTAATTTGAACGTTCATCCCTACGAACTAAAGATTTTCAGCAGAATAGATTTCCAATACAAGATTATCATGAACTGAGAGTTATTGCATTTAATCTATTTCATGTGGCTCAGGATTAAGGATATAGCATCACAAATGTGAAGCCATTCCAAAAAAATGTGATTATTTATGTGGTAGGTAGTGAAATATATCCGAGTTTTATTTCGCATCCTTTTTAGACTTTGGAAATATCCTTTCTTTCCTAGTTAAAATAAACCATCGATACTTTCCAAACCCAAGGAATGGCGATATCATCAAAAGCTGCCCATGTGAAAGTCAGGTGGAGGAAGTAGAGGGTGATGTATACGTTGTGTGGAATAGCTCAAGGTTGCTGTAGCTGGCATGTAATAATAGTGGAACACACAACGTACACTCGTTAGTAACCAAGAAATAACGAGGATTCAAACAACGGCCGTGTTATATATTTCTTTAGCTGAAACGTTTTGTTGAAACATATACCGATTTGACACCACATCCGTCAAATCTAAAAACACTGGTTAGATGGTTCCTGCTAAGTGAAGCATAAATTCGTCACATTCCACACGTGGAACTAACCGCACACAGAAAGGTCCCCCCCCATCCCTTTTTTTTTACAGAACTTGGAGCATCTGGTTTAACCAGGAGGCAGACTATTTCTGTTTCCTTGGAATTAAGTAATTAGTTTAAAAGTTAAGATAGGTAGGCTGAAGTAGAAAATAATTTAAGCGTTGGTATTTTTAATGGATGATCTCACACATTTTTTTTCAACGATTACTCTTTTTGTAACAAAAATAGGTCTTAACATTACTTCTATTTCTTTGAATAGTTTCAGAACTGAGGGCGGGGATGTTCTTTAATTGGGATGACGCAAAGGTCAGAGCAAGACAAAGTCTCATGATCTGCAAATATCACGCAAATTACATTCACAAATATCTGGGAAGAATAAACAGAGGCTCCTGGAAAGTTGCCCGGGTCACATTTTACGGCTACAAGTTTAACTTGAAGAGGAAACTGCGATAATTCTTCATTGAGTAAGAAATATATGCCTGGACGGGATTGTGTTGTCCGCTTTTCCGGGTGCATTGTGTTTGGTGCGGAGTGACTTCCGTGTCGTAGATAGAGGGGGCGGTCTTCCGCTTGGGTCTGCTCTCTTTATAATTTCGACAGCAGCCAAGCTGTCATTGTGTGGTGCAAGTTAACTCGATTACCTTACAACGAAGAAATCTGCAAACAAGAATATTGTTAAAGACGCTAAATAAAAAATTTTGAATATAAATTTCAACTACAATACCCTTTGCACAATTCGACGCACACGTAAATACAGTGCCCTCCATAATGTTTGGGACAAAGACCCACCATTTATTTATTTGCCTCTGTACTCCACAATTTGAGATTTGTAATAGAAAAAAAAATCACATGTGGTTAAAGTGCACATTGTCACATTTTATTAAAGGGTATTTTTATACATTTTGATTTCACCCTGTTGAAACGACATACATAGTCCCCTTCCCCCCCCCCCCCCCCC
Source organism: Leucoraja erinaceus (assembly GCF_028641065.1). NCBI lineage: Eukaryota > Metazoa > Chordata > Chondrichthyes > Rajiformes > Rajidae > Leucoraja > Leucoraja erinaceus. The sequence goes on along the minus strand of NC_073393.1, from coordinate 29,204,151 downwards.
CCCATTTCAGGATACCATAATATTTGGGACACATGGCTTCATAGGTGTTAGTAATTGCTCGGGTGTGTTTAAATGCCTCCTTAATGCAGGTATAGGAGAGCTTTCAGCACCTAGCCTTTCCAGTCTTTCCATCACCTTTGGAAACTTGTATCACTGTTTATCAACATGAGGACCAAGCTATGCAAATTAAAGTCAAAGAAGCCACCATGAGACCGAGAAACAAGAATAAAACTGTTAGAGACATCAGCCAAACCCTAGGCTTACCAAAATCAACTGTTTTGAACATAATTGAGAAGAAAGAGAGCACTGATGAGCTTACTAATCGCAAAGGGACTGGCAGGCCAAGGATAACCTCCACAGCTGATGACAGAAGAAGAATCTCTAAAATAAAGAAAAATCCACAAACACTTGTCTGGCAGATCAGAAACACTCTTCAGAGTCAGGTGTGGATTTGTCAATGAGCACTGTCCACTGAAGACTTCATGAACAGAAATACAGAGGCTACACTGCAAGATGCAAACCACTGGTTAGCGGCAAAAATAGGATGGCTAGGTTACAATTTGCCAAGAAGTATTTAAAAGAGAAACTACAGTTCTGAAAAAAGGTCTTGTGGACAGATGAGACGAAGATTAACATATCAGAGTGATGGCAAGAGCAAAGTATGGAGGAGAGAAGGAACTGCCAAAGATCCAAAGCAGACCACCTCATCTGTAAATCATGGTTGTGGGGGTGTTATGGCCTGGACATGTATGGCTGCTGAAGGTACTGGCTCACCTATCTTCATTGATGATATAACTGATGATGGTAGTAGCATAATGAATTCTGAAGTGTAAAGACACATCCTATCTGCTCAAGTTCAAACAAATGCCATAAAACTCATTGGCCAGCGGCTCATTCTACATCAAGGCAATGATCCCAAACATACTGCTAAAGCAAGAAAGCAGTTTTACAAAGCTAGAAAATTGGTAATTCTTGAGTGGCCAAGTCAATCACCTGATCTGAACCCAATTGATTAGGCCTTTTATATGCTGAAGAGAAAGGTGAAATGGGGGATACCTGTATGTATAAACACTACTGTAATTTTTACACGGTGAATCCAAAATGTATAAAAATATCCTTTATTAAAATCTGCCAATTTGCACTTTAACCACACATGATTTTTTTCTATTACAAATCTCAAATTGTGGAGTACAGAGGCAAATAAATAAATGATGAATCTTTGTCCCAAACATTATGGAGGGCACTGCAATTTTAATTAAACACATACTTATTTAATTGCTGGTCCCTTTCGTGTAATGTTTGCCAATACTGACACTTACCGGCTAAATACTGCCGCTCAGATATCTAGAGGTTTGGCGCAGCAAAGACATTTCAGCTTTTGGTGAAATAGCATTTATAATAACACAATATTAAAAAGAATTTCCAATTAAAAATCTAACAAATATGCAAGCAAAACTATAAACCATTTTAAACTCCACCGTCCAATGTACTGAATATTTTACAAATTATATCTCTCTGTTGTTTAGCTCCTATTTGATAATTAGGACAGTACATTCAGAGCTAACCTGCCGTACAAAAAAGAGCAGATAGGACCAATTAATTTCTAATGTAACTCGAAAATTATTGAAATTGTAGGTGAAGAACAAAAAACAAAAAAAAAACATATTTGCTAGAAATAAAACAAATATTATCTTGTGCAGTTTCAATGCTCTACACGTTTTGCTTTATTTTATTCTAGATCTTGGCTCACATTATACTTGTCACTTTTAGTAATGTTAAAGTCATCAAAGGAAATCTCACAATTATGCTCCATATTGTGGTTTACCCTAATTCAAGTATCTAGGCCACACTCAAAGCATGTACCAGCAACTTGTAAATTATATGATCTCAAGCGGGGGTGTTTGACTGGTCGCCATGAATAATTAGCTTCTCCTTGTGTCTTACGCATTATCCCGGCCCAGATACAAGTAACATGAAGACAGTCACTATGCTCTGTGAGCATGTTCTGTGTAGGCTATGCGGTTCAATGCCCTTAAAGGGCATGACCTTTGTGTATCTCAGTGGGGATGCAGACAACCGACTAGTCGGTGGGAAATAAATATCTAGACAATATTCCTTTATTTTTTTCACGATTAAAGACTGAGGTTCGAAATTAAGTTATCCAAAGTTCTAAAATTAGCAACCTCCTGTCACCTAAATGGGCAAAAAAGTTAGCTCTGTGCAGTTTTACCACACTGATGAGGAATTTTCTTTAGAAAATCTGCATGCTTGTTAGACAATGGACCTATCTTCATAAAGGCACCGAAGAAGAGTCAAGAGTGTTTTATTGTCATAAAAGTTACATGTTTGGTTATCACATTAGACACAGTAGTAGTTGACTTTCTCATTTCATTTATTTAGAAATTATCATACATATTGTACCAAGCTTGGGAGAGTCCTGCAGTAAACGTTGAAACAATATGATTGTGTTTTGCATGATGTTAATTTGGAGGCATATAACTGAACTAGATACAACTGATTGTAAATCATATTTATGACATTCAACACTGTTCTATGTTGTATTTCACAGTTAAATCATTAGAACACAAATCGTGGGACGTTTATGCAATTATTGTATTAGTTATTCTCGAAACAAAACCACAAGTTCTCAACATGTCTATTCGCAATGAATCAGCCGGGCTCAGCCGCCACTGTAGGTGTTTACAGAATATTTGTCACGTTTTATAAAACGTTATCTTTGTTTTTCGACTGGTCTCTGGTTGCAAAAATCACTTTGAATTCGTGAATTCGAAACCTTCAGAGAATGGCCCGGCGTTCATTTACCGGGGTGAGACTAAACAATTGTCACAAAGCACATCATCAATTTTACTGCACGGCCCGTTTGCTTGAGCGATATTTGTCGCAAACGAATAAGTAACATACAGCTTAATTTAATTATCTTAACTAAATTGCATGAAGTCACCCTTTTTAATAATGTTCACCAAATATTTGATTAATTACAATAACTCGGGCCAGATTCATCTGATATTGCGGAAATGAGGCATTCCATTTCATAACATAGCATGGACATTAAATTGATCATTTGTGGCGCTTCCTATCATGCCATTTGTTTGTAGAATGTTGTCAGTCCGTGAGCAGCTTTGCACAATGCAAATGTGCCAAATGTGCTTCGTACAGCAGGTTTTGAGAACGTGATTACAGAGTGCGTTTGTTCTAGTCCGTTGACTTTACTTTCTGCGCCAACACGGTAAAACCACGGCTCAAACTAATTTAAGCAAAGGTACTTCACTCCTTATCATACAACGAAACATAATTTAATAGGCTGCATTACGTAATCGGAAAAAAAATCCCACTGCTGTTACCTGGATTATATTCCACTTTATGGTAACGTAGTATGGAACCTTAGACTGCAGATAGACACAAAGTGCTGGATTGACTCAGTGGGCCAGGCAGCATCTCAGGAGAAAATGAATAGGTGACGTTTCAGGTCAAGACTCTTCTTGGGCTAGCATTTGTATCTATCTTCGGCGACAAGCAGCATCTGTAGTTCCTTCCAACACTTTTAGAAAGTTAGACCAAATATTTCAAACATGAAAATCACAATGGTCCAGTATTTGTTAAAGCATCTAGTATAAATTTGAAAACCATCATACATATACACACACCAATCCCATTTTGAAAAATATAACGTCCGTGTGCTATTATTTAAAGTTTTTATTTCACTTTAAAATATGAGCAGCACAAATGCCACCCTGACAAAGTACCGACTGAGATTATATTAAATAGTTTCTTCAGTCGTCTCCTTACTTTCCTGCCAACTTCCCAAAACCTATTCCCTAATGTATATGCTCTGAATTATGCCGAACATTGACTAGATATATCTTTCCAATAGGTTGAATGTTCCGAATTACTAATATAAATAATATAATACCCCAAACAATGTAAATGTTACTGCCTTTATTTTTGTGTATACTTACACGAATCTAAATAGACAAAAATCACCAATAAAATAACATGCCCATGAGAAATGATTCAATGATTTAAATGAGTTCTTACTATTCTTATTATAAATGCATCATTATTTTACATGATGTGTTAAAGGTTGTCGTTCTGTTTTCATGTTTTTGTGCGGGTGCATCCAACTGATAGCAGCGGGCGGGCATTGGGACCGCACGGATCAACGTGCCGGAGTGGGAGGAGTATTTCGCGTATGATTGCGTGCAAATGGGGCAGTCTGGTCCTTGTGTGGTCCGGGTGTGTGGTCTCCGATCCCTGATCATCTGTCCAAAGGCTGCTAACTTGGATGTGAATGACCACCTCTGTTTACTTTAGCTCTGTCTGCAGTTAGTGAACTCTGCTCAGCGTTTTCCTGGCATGGCAGGTTCCAGCTGGTGGAGATCAGGGTTTAGCAAGGGCTCCTCGGGATGGTCTGCAAATGGACTCCCGCGTAAATCAACGTCAGAATTTATGGACCATTTTCCACCTCATCTCGCTTTGCCTAAAATATACGAGTCCCATAAACTATGATTGCTGAGTGATGCAGAAACGTTGTAGATGTTCAGATTACAGCTCAGAAAATAAGACGTTATAGTAATATATGATATACCTGTAAACTTCATTGTAAAGTTGCCGTGTCTGTAATCGACAACACAATAGCGCATTGTCCCCTGCGTGAACTTTTGTAATTAATTAGCTCCTATCATTTTGCTTTGGAAATGTCACTTTCAGTTTGCGTTAGTTAGCTGTCATCCTCATTGTCGCAAACAATAGACGGGTATCGCAGAATGACAAACGTATTAAAGAATGAGTTACTATTTGTGACATTGAAACGCATCTTTATTCATTTACGATAAAGAGGAAGGAACAAAAGAAGAAATGACAACCGATGCCGTTGAAATGCAGTCGTGATCACAACTAATTACTTGTTGGGGGGGGGGGGGGGGGGGGGGGGGTGGTTAAACGAATATTCCAACAACAATCAATTTGTTTCAAACTCTCCTGCAAAATATGAGCGGTGTGTTTTCTTAGCAACTTTAGCACAATTAGGGGTGAGGTGAAGCCATTTAACCAAACGAAAGGAAATTAGCTGGGGGACGCTGTCTGCATGCTAGGACTCCGGACTGCAGTACTGGGCGCCAGCATACTTCTCCAGTATCTGACCTTTCCCCTTTAACCTCCCCTGGCTTGGCTGCAGACTCGCCCCCGAAATGAGTCGGGTCTACTAACCTAGGATTCCGTTCCCACAGGATTTTCTTTAAGAGGCACTAACTGACTAATCAGCGAGACTTAATAGCAAAACTGCTTCGAATTTCATCTTCAGAATTTAATTCAGCAAATCCGAGATTGTTTTACATATTTGAATTAATTAAAAATACTTAGTCTGTGAGCAGGAGATTTCGCGTTTGCGGTGCGAGATTCAATCGCATGGGACGTCGATCGGACAGTTTTCCGTATCAGAAGGAATTTTGTTGAAAACCCTTTATCGTTTCATTATAATTTGCGCACCTTACTTGCAGTCGTTTTGAACCACGTTCAAGTTTACCTCTAATTTAAACTATTGTTCCAACTGTGGTACAGAGTCAAAAGCAAGAGCGGAGTGTTGACACTCATACACCCATGCAAAATAATAGTATCCGCAGTATTTACTAACTCTGCATGAAAAAAAACATTGTTCGAGCCCTTTACACTAAAAATCAGACGCGGAAAAATCTGGCATTTGTATAATCTGGCTTGGTTTATGCACTTTAGTCAATAAAAACAATATCATTATTTTACATGTGGACAACTGGTCCTCGATTATTAAATACTTCTTCAGATGTCCACTTACTAAAACTGATATTGAGCTTCAGTGGGTAGTTTTTATCATTTAACATATAACATAAATTGAAATAAATGTGGTTTGGAACAGGAATGAAACAAGAAGTTTATATAAGACTCCTGAGTCCAGCAATTGTCCAATTACATTAAGCACACTGTGTCCCTTGTTAAAAAATATTATGTCTCCTTTTAGCTTTTTAAAAAAAAATCTACATCAGAGGGATGTGTCAGGATGCTGGTTTTCCAATAGTTGAGGCAGTTTTTCAAGGCATCATTAATTAATTACGTTAGATAGAATAAATAAGGACCTGAAATTCCAATTTGATTCCAACATCATCTTTTTGCCATTCTTGGTATATTAAAGTATCTTGAGAAGAATTGTAGCCCTGGAACGGATACAACAACGTCGATGTTTTATTCTTGATATATTCAAATTAAAGCCAAATTTAGAGGGGCAATTAACAAAATATGTATCAGCTAGATCCTCACACAGTGCAGAGTTAAAACGTCTGAATTGATATATTTGCTCTCCTATTCCAATACTTTACGACTTTCAAATTGGATTAAAATAGTCGTTTTCAGTTACATTTTCCGTATAAGATTACATTTAGTCCCAAGAGCAGTTTGGGAGGAAAATTAGCAAATCTGCCTGTAATTAGGGGAAGGCGGCCGTCTCGTTTTCATTTTAATCATGCTCCACTTTTATGCTGGCCAGGACTCCTTCAATCAGTGCGACATTTAGTTGATGCGAAGTTTGAAGCTTGTGTGTTTTTTGTTTACTTGACATTCTCAGTCGCAGAAAGCTGAACTTAATGAATTATGGTAAATTGTGGAAAATGTTGTGTCTGTGTATAGATCATTGTGATGTGTCTACAAGTCAGAGTGATACCCTTGTCCCCATTTTCTTCACCTTTTCCACCAGTCTCCAAATTAAATTAGAACTTACCAACGCCTAACAAAATATATCTAGCCCTTTAAGCAAAAAAAAAAATGTAAATAGCCCAACGGTTGGGAAAATAGTATGAAACTATGTCACATTGTTCCCACCCGTGGTGTTCCACCGCAAAAGCTGGTAAAATAACTGATCCTTTTCACAGTCATGTGGGTGGTTCGACACCTTATATCATTATCCAAACATAGAACTTGCTCGGTTGTGTGGTCATTTTTGATTTCTTAATGACTTTCGGAAGACCTTAGGACACAGGTCATAATTTTCTTTTAATCCTAAACATATTAAGGAAGTTTTCGCGAAATAGCTCGAACTTTCAACTTCAAAGGCTTCTTTCATACGGCTGCCATGGACTTGAACGCCATCCAAATATATAAATCTCTCCACTTTCACCGTCGTCATTTATTTGGGCTCCCCCCCCCCCCCCCAACTCCCCTGAAATGACAATCAATAAATTAGGGTTATAGGACGCCAGATTTGGAAGTGTCAAACTGTTAAAGCTGTCATAATTAAGATCATATTTCATATTTATGAATATAGATTTTTACTTGAAATAAGAAGCTGATCACAACTTATTATTTATTATGTCTACAATTGCCATCGTTTTCATCTGAGCACACGTGGTTTGATAACGCATGTGCAATTGAACTATTATATAATCTTCTTTCTTCTTACTCAACACACCGTGTAAAAACGGAGACCGTTAATTAAAGCTGTCTGTGAAAATGAGGCCGCCGTAATTGGTTTGATTCCAAACGTGTTTCCAATATTAGAATCAATAAGGACCATTCCACGTACTGTATATTATCTAAATCAGATATTAAAGTGGCGTGTCAGCATCCAAACTAACAATTATTTAAACCCATAAAGAAATCAAATTAGGCCTGACTGAGGGCACGTTTAAAGGGCAATTACTCAAACAATCTTATTTTGTGAGAAGGAGATGCAATATTTTGCTGTACAATGTAATTCTATTTTGGAAGTAAGTGGCCCTCTGGCTGTGTCCTAAATGTGTGCTGATGAAAATTACCCAGGTCAAACATGTTTATAGGATATATATATATAACTGCTCTAGTTTCCCAACTAGTTTCACTGTCTTGATTATTTTTACTATTTGTATGCCTTGTTGTCACATTCCCTTCAACCAACAGTGAACCATTCTACATTTCCGTCTTTTTTCATCTGTTGTTTTCACACCTTTTCAGCTGTTGTTTTCACACCTTACCCTCCAATATCTCTGGTACCCTCTCCCCTGACTCAGCTCAAAGAAGGGTCTGGACCAATTCCTTCTCTCCCGAGTTGCTGCCTGTACACGCACTATATGACACACACACCTATATATATATATATATATATCTATAATACTAAAAGTCTGATCTTGACCGCTTTTGGTCCACTGTGCTGCGATTTCCGAGAGAACGCCTCCACCTACGGCCGTCATTTCTGGCCACCTCGCTCAGAGCCCACGTCAGCCTTCATGGACTGGAGGATTTTTCCCATCGATGAAAAATCAGAGAAATATTAATGATTTTTAAAAAATCACCATTCTCTCTGCTGCAACTGCTGGAGGGAGGGGGAGGGACTATAAAACCAGGAAGTGGTGTGCCTCACTCAGTGTCTGCAAGATGGAGGTCACGTCTCTCTGAGCTCTGAATAACACTGAACACATGTCTACTCAACTGTGAGTGACCATAATGTGGTTTGAAAATGAAAATATGGTTGGTTTGATGTAATAAGGCGCTGCCTGCAAATGGTTGTTTGGGGGGTTTGGGTTGAAGTAAAAAGGCACTCTCTCTCTCCCCCCTCCTTTCTCTTCTCACCTCTCCCCCCTCTCTCTCTCCCCCCCCTCCCTCTCCCTCCCCCTCTCCCCCCCCCCCCCCTCCCCCCCTCTCTCCCCCCTCTCTCTCTCCCCCCCTCTCCCCCCTCCCTCCTTCTCCTCCTTTCCCCCCCTCTCTCCCCTCTCTCTCCCTCTTCCTTTCCCCTCCCCTCCCTCTCTCCCCTCCCTCTCTCCCCTCCTCCCTCACCCACCCTCCCTCTTCTCCTCCTCTCCACCCCCTCTCCCTCATTCCTCTCCCCGTTACTCTGTCTCTCTCCCTGTCTCTGCCCCTTATCTCTCTGCCCTCACTCTCTACCCCCCCCCCCCCCCCACCCCCCCCACCTCTCTAGATGTGAATGCAAGTTGGGGGCTATGCGTCAGTAGATAGGGTGGTTATGAAGTAAAAGGAGCAAATTAATAATATTAATATAATATCAAGGGGGGTAATTAGCGTGTGTGCGGGGTGGTGGGTGATAGTTAGTGTGTGTGACGCTGCATGCCGCCTCCCCCCACACAACCGCACGTTAGGGGAACTGACCCAACGGGTCTGCAATTGGGCCTAGTATATAGATATATATATATATATATATACACAAACACACGCACACACACACACGTGTGTGTGTGTGTGATTATATATAATCTCAGATGCCAAAGAACAGCACATTAGTTTCCAATGAAGTATTTGTGTTATTCATTTTAATGAATCGTTACCATTATTTCAGGAAACATGACCATAAAGATACAAACCCCAATTTTATTTTTGATGTCTGCTGGAAAGTTCCAATAATTTCGTGAAAATAATTTTACAGAAATATTTGGACAACTTGGACCAAGATATTGGCGACTCCTCTGGTTTAGCAGGCTGGCCTGTTAACTATGAAGACAAATACTGTTGAAAACTTATTGGATTCGATACACAGAATTGGTGATGCGCTCCACGGGTTTAATAGGAATGTTTTGAGATGGCATACCCTCGATGGACGAGAGGTCTCGAGCCGAGATGCTGTCTGACCCGCTGAGTAGCTCCTGCTATGTGTGTCTATCTATGGTCGCTTTCTATGCTGTGGGAAATTGATGATACGTGAGCAAATGTAAACAAATATCTTTGCATCCCCATGAAAGAAGCAGTGGTGTCTGAATACTATTCAGGTCATTTTGAGCGATCACGTTATCTTATCTCAGCTAGAGTCTGAAGAAGGGTCCCGTACTGAAACTTCGCCTGTCCTCAGTAGATGCTGCCAGACCAGCTGAGTTACTCCTGCACTTTCTGTTTTGCTCAGGATTCCAGCATCTGCAATTCCTTGTCTTTACATTATCTTATCTCTGACTTTATATTCGAAATAGCCTCTCTTTACAACGCCGGCTGAAAAGTAATTGACTTAAATAACTTTGAAGAGCTTTTAAAAAATAAAATAGCACTCAGCTAAGGTACAGTTATACTGTGTAGGAAGGAACTGCAGATGCTGGTTTTACACCGAAGATACACACTTCTTCAGAGTCTGACGAAGGGTCTCGACCCGAAACGTCACCCGTTCCTTCCTTCAGAAGTACTGCCTGTCCCGCTGAGTTACTCCAGCATTGTACTGCATCAACTGTGATGTTAAAACGATGGATAGGGATTCGGAATTTCATTTGAGTGCCGTTCATTGCCACCACCGCTATGAGTTTACCCCAGCTATTCTGGAAGCTTGATACAACAAAGCAAAATGACCCGGCGAGCGACTTCCGCACACACCAATACACTGAATGAGAATATTCACGGTTCGAGCTGTACATTACTGCGAACGACGTGGTTGGCGCGAGTATTAGCCCCAGGAAAAAAATGTCACTTGTACCTTCTTTGCTAATGGACTCAAAGCAGACGTCTCAAAGTAAATCTATCTCCAGACAATTATTTCATCCATTGGGTTCTGGCTTTGAGTTGCTACCAGCCATGGCAAACACTTAAAGACTAGTAGGCGTGTGAGAATCAAAGCGGTTTAATAAGTGGAGAGTTTAATTAATAGTCACCGAAACAATCGGGCGTGGTTTCCGATTGATGGCATTCCAAAACAGTTCTTCAAACATGCAATACTTTCCTTTAATGTTCCTCCTCTCCGCTTCCAATTCAAAGATATCAACGAAACTAATCCTTCACAAGGGATAGGTTGGTTGTACATGGGTAGATTCAAAAGCCAGAAATTGTCGATGGCTGGACAAAGGGACAAATCTTAAAAGGGTTGGATGAAATTAGCGGTGTGAAATGAATGGTTACTATTGGTATTGAAACGGCAGTACAAAAGCTCGATTGAAGAAAGGAATAGGTGACGTTCTCTAGTCTGAAGAAGGGTCTCCACTCGAAACTTCACCTATTCCTTTTCTCCAGAGATGTTCTCTGACCCGCTGAGTTACTCCAGCATTTTGTGTCTATGTTCGGTTTAAACCAGCATCTGCAGTCCCTTCCTGCACAAAAATTCCATTGTTCTATCTTTCTAATTCCAGCATTAATTTTCATTCATATTGTTCATTACACAGACTACAATGTTGACACCCAAACATGTCACCATTGCAAAAATAGTATGTAGCTCCCCATGATGAGAATGCACCTTAAATAGAGGGATATTAAATGATTTTCCAGAAAATCCAGGTTATAAAATAAGCTGTTCCAAGTAACCCTGCTAAAATATCACATATTAGCTTTTTAAAATTTCACACATACTCTGATTAACTTTCTTTGAGAGTGATAGTCTGAGAAGGTCTTGACCCAAAACGTCACCCATTCCTTCTCTCCAGAGATGCTGCCTGTCTGACTGAGTTGCTCCAGCTTTTTGTGTCTACCTTTGGTATAAACCAGCATCTGGAGTTTCTACACATTCTTTCAGAATGAACGGTTTCTCCCTATATATACTTAAAATTGATTTTTTTTTCAGTGCCAACTGTTTTTCATTAACATTGTGTTTTTTTGTGAGCATTGTTTTAGGATTTGATTTATCTGTTCCTATTATACTGATTATTTTAAATGATTTTTATAGCAGTGCAAATTCACCTTCCCTTCATCTTTTGTTTCAGGTCAAAGGCAAAATTGAATGAGGTGTGAGTTGGAGCCACATCAACTCACAGATGTAAAAGAGCCCTGACAATGATCAGATACATAAGGTTAATTGGAACTAATTCAATGATTCAATGATACCTTATTGTCACATGTTGTTCCGATTGCCCGCAATGCTCAGGCAAGGGGACATTGGAACACATCCTGACCGGCTGCTCAAAGGCTCTTGGGCAGGGCCGGTACACCTGGCGTCACGACCAGGTTCTTAAACTCATTGCACAAGCCATCAGCATGGGAATCAGCAGCTGCAGACGAGCACACCCAGATGATCACCCTTGTGAAGGCCGGAGTGCAGCTGCCAAGAACCACAGCAGCCAGGAATCCATCAGGAATCCTGGCATTTGCACAGGACTGGCAGCTTTCTGAAGACCTGGTGAAACAGCTGAAGTTCCCATAGCACATTACCATGACCACCCTGAGGCCAGACATCCTCCTGGTCTCAGAGGCGACCAAAAACATTGTCTTGTTGGAACAAGCAGGGCTGGAAGGCAAGGTGTATGCCCATCGAGGTTGGCTGCAGAGGTTTTGCAGGGTAATCGCTCTACAAAGCCTTGAGTTCACTGGGCATCAATGGAATGGAGAGCAGAAGAGCCATCAAGAACACCGCAGATGCAGCAAAGAAGGCCTCGAGATGGCTTTGGATCAGGAGAGGATGTCCATGGGAAGGAGCGAATGCCACCTGAACACAAGTCTTGGTCTGATCAAGCACGGCTGGATCGCCTGGGTGAGGGTGCCTGATGTTGAAAGACCCAAAACACCCAATGACCCCAGGTTACATCACTGATGATGTGTTCAGGAGCATCAATGGATGTATTTTTTATCGTGTCACATGTTGCTAGGTACAGTGAAATTCTTTGTTTTGGATACAATCCGGTAAAATCGTACAGCAAACCTTACCTAGGCAGTGCACACAGAGTCACCACGTTTCTGGCACCAACAAAGTTACAAAAAGTTCAACAACCATGTCTTACCTTCTGCTCACAGCAGCTAACCGGGCCTGCCGCCTCACGTGGCTGAACCCCCCGCCTGGTTTCTCCTTTGATCTTGGCACCATCCCGCCAGGTTCCCCTACATTCTTCCCGCTCCCTGTTGAGCTGACCTTAGCGTCCGCCCGCTGGGGTGTTCTCGGCAGCCCTCCTCACCCTCGGCGACATGGAGAGAGCTCGTTCTCAAACACCTCACTCTAAGCAGTCCCCCTAGGCTCTCGGCCGATCTAGTGCATATAACAATACAGCAGAGGAACGGGACTTTCAACCTACAATGTCTGTGCCAAACATGATGCCAAGTTAAACTTTTCTTCTCTCTCTGCACATGATCTATACCCCTCCATTCCCTGCATATTCAAGTGTATAAAAACCTAGCACCGCAGGAAAGATGCAGTGTCACAGTGACAACCTGCAAAATACACTAAGGTCGCATTCATGTCACTGGAGCTGAGAAGGTGCAGATCTACTCGCTGTGCTACTATATCACCCATGATCATGTGTCGCCTACTTGATGTCAAGTCAAGGGGCATTGAAGCTTATTGGAAAGGATGGGGGCGATCCAATCATTGTAGCCCAGGTCGGGACTGGGCAGGAGATATGTAGAGCAATATGTATTGGATCTGAGAGATGACTTAGATGATAGAAACCAATTTGTTGCTGTAGTGGGAATTGCCTGACTGCAAGTGTGAATTGTTAGGAAGCAGATGCGTTGAGATTTTTCAAGAAAGTAACAAAGTCAGAATGGATTTTAAGGGGAATTTTACACAGACCAGTGTGTGTTCAATATAGATTATCACCATTAATTTGAAAAAATGAAAATATTGAATAATGAACCAGATGGGCAGCAGGGTTGTGCAGCGGTAGGGTTGCTGTCTTATAGCACCGGAGACAGAATACAATAATACAGAATACTTGATTAAAGTCTCTTTTGGAAGTTACCTGTCAACATCTGGAACTCCTGCTGCACATGCAGTTTTCACCTACTGCTCCACATCCATTGAAACTTTGAGGTTCATATTCCCTTGCCATTTCCTGTGGGCAAACCATTCGATCTTCCTCTCTTACTAACCTTCCTGGCTCGAACATGGTAGGAAAGACAGAGCATCAAACATGGGCAAATGGGTCCAACAAATGGGACATTTTGGTCTGCATAGGCAAATAGAGCTAATTTTACTACTCCACACTGTTAGTTTTGGATCGGACAAACAAGAAGGTCGTGAAATTGGCCCAACTTGTTCTTCAAATAACTGGAATCACAGAGAAGGTGATGATCCATTGATTAACAATCACCATGTCCTTTGCGATTCCAATCACTTAAGGATTACAGCTTTTGCGTTAAGTATTGAAGTGTATACAATTGTTTTGACATTCATGCTTTGATAGAAATATAACTACCCTATGAGTGATGACATCTCACCATTTATTGAAACCTCGCAAACCGGGATGTGCCTATCCCAATTTAACTAAGTACAATATTTCTGTTGCAATCATTCATTTTCATCATTCCCTTTAATAAGGACATGAAGAAGGCTATTTGGAATCTCACCAGTTCTATTTCCCTCTCCCGATTTCACAATAATTTATTCTCTTGAATTTCTCCCTGGAACTGGGAGATAGATATAGTTTAGTTTATTTTAGTTTTGTTTATTTCACATGTACCGAGGTACAGTGAAAAGCTTTTGTTACGTGCTATCCAGTCAGTGAAAAAACCAAACATGATTACAATCAAGCCGCCCACATTACACAAATACATGATAAAGGGAACAACGTTTAATGCAAGATACTCCAGTAAAGTCCGATTAAAGACAGTCCGAGGGTCTCCAATGAAGTAGATGGTAGGACAGCTCTCTTGTTGGTGACAGGATGACAATAGACAATAGACAATAGACAATAGGTGCAGGAGTATGCCATTCAGCCCTTCGAGCCAGCACCGCCATTCAATGTGATCATGGCTGATCATCCCCAATCAGTACTCCGTTCCTGCCTTCTCCCCATATCCCCTGACTCTGCTATCTTTAAGAGCCTGATCTATCTCTCTCTTGAAAGTATCCAGAGAACTGGCCTCCACCGCCCTCTGAGGCAGAGAATTCCACAGCCTTACAACTCTCTGTGAGAAAAAATGTTTCCTCATCTCCGTTCTAAATGGCTTACCCCTTATTCTTAAACTGTGGCCCCTGGTTCTGGACTCCCCCAACATTGGGAACATGTTTCCTGCCTCTAGCATGTCCAAACCCTTAATAATCTTATATGTTTCAGTAAGATAGAAACATAGAAACATAGAAACATAGAAATTAGGTGCAGGAGTAGGCCATTCGGCCCTTCGAGCCTGCACCGCCATTTAATATGATCATGGCTGATCATCCAACTCAGTATCCCGTACCTGCCTTTTCTCCATACCCTCTGATCCCCTTGGCCACAAGGGCCACATCTAACTCCCTCTTAAATATAGCCAATGAACTGGCCTCAACTACCCTCTGTGGCAGAGAGTTCCAGAGATTCACCACTCTCTGTGTGAAAAAAGTTCTCCTCATCTCGGTTTTAAAGGATTTCCCCCTTATCCTTAAGCTGTGACCCCTTGTCCTGGACTTCCCCAACATCGGAAACAATCTTCCTGCATCTAGCCTGTCCAACCCCTTAAGAATTTTGTAAGTTTCTATAAGATCCCCTCTCAATCTCCTAAACTCTAGAGAGTATAAAGAGTCTAGAGAGATCCCCCTCATCCTTCTAAACTCCAGAATATACAAGCCCAGCCGCTCCATTCTCTCAGCTTATGACAGTCCCGCAATCCCGGGAATTAACCTTGTAAACCTACGCTGCATTCCCTCATTAGCAAGAATGTTGTTCCTCAAATTAGGGGACCAAAACTGCACACAATACTCCAGGTGTGGTCTCACTAGGGCCCTATACAATTGCAGAAGGACCTCTTCACTCCTATACTCAACTCCTCTTGTTATGAAGGCCAACATGCCATTCACTTTCTTCACTGCCTGCTGTACCTGCATGCTTACTTTCATTGACCGATGAACAAGGACCCCCAGATCCCGTTGTACTTCCCCTTTTCCCAACTTGACACCTTTTAGATAGAAATCTGCCTTCCTATTTTTGCTACCAAATTGGATAGCTTCACATTTATCACATTAAACGGCATCTGCCCATTCATCCAAACTGTCCAAGTCATCCTGCATTCTCATAGCATCTTCCTCACAGTTCACACTGCCACCCAGCTTTGTGTCATCTGCAAATTTGCTAATGTTACTTTGAATGGTTCAGTTTCCTGATAACAGCTGGGAAGAAACTGTCCCTGAATCTGGAGGTGTGCATTTACACACAAGAGTTCCTCTTGCTTGATGGGAGAGGGGAGAAGAGGGAGTAACTGGGGTAAGACTCACCCTTGTTTATGTTGGTGGCCTTGCCAGGGCAATGTGGGGTGTCAATGAAAAGGAGGTTGGTTTGTGTGATGGTCTGGGCTGCGTCCACATCTCTCTGCAATTTAATAACACTAACGGCTGCCTGCTATGTTTACATCTTTAGCCCTTTTAAATCAAAGGCCTCTAGGAAAGCTTCTATTTTTGCTTCTGTATGTCTAAAAGGCTCAAGCTTGGGAATAGCAAGTTTCCTTTGCTCAAGGTCCTTTAATGATCTAAGTGCATTAAAAAAAATATTCTTCTGATTTAATGGCTGTAGATTGGTTATTGCATGTGAAACAATCAGAGTAATGTACTAACACTAACCACCTTACTGTACACTTTATATTAACACGCACTTCCCATATTACGTAGTTACACCAGTGGTAGAGACGAACTAACAACGTATTGTACTGCACCACCATGACTGATGATTAAAGCTGACTTTGAACACCAGACTGTGTCTGTACAGTTCTTTTCAATGGCCACTATATCTGATTCCAGTTTTGAATTTCAAATTATTTTATGAACTGAATTCACATTCTCCAGATACAAAAAAATGAATTTGAATTCGTGTCTCTGGAGAGCATTTGTGTTTTTGTGTTAAAATCAGTCAGTCCAATTGGTCTCCACTATGTTCAGCTCTGTATTCAGTTTTATATCCATTTCCTTCACAATGGGATGATGCCTTGATCATGTTTAGGCAATGGGTTCACTTCTCAGATGGACACAAAGTACTGGAGTAACGCAGAGGATCAGGCAGCATCTCTGGAGGGAAAGGATGGGTGACGTTTCGGGTCAGGACCCTTCTTCAGACTGATCACCTTCTTGGCTCACTTCTTGCTCTTCCAGATTTAGGAATAGCTTCTTCTCCACGGCTAATCACCTCCTCACACACTCCTCCCAAAGATGGTAGCTTACTCTTTACTCTCCCTTATTCAATTGTTCTGTAGTTGTACTTTGTTATTTTATTGTGCACTAGTTCCGATTTCATTATAATCATTACTTACAGGTTTACAGGTTTCCTTTATTGTCATTCAGACCGAAGTCTGAATGAAATTTTGTGCCTGCAGTCATACATACATACAATACAATAAAAAAACCCAACAATAAACACATATTAACATCCACCACAGTGAGTCCACCTAGCACCTCCTCACTGTGATGGAGGCAAAAGTCTTAGGTCTGCAGTCTCTTCCCTCCTCTTCTCCCTCTGCACTGAGGCGATACCCCACCGGGCGATGTTAAAACAGTCCCGCGGCTCAATCACCACGGCCCGGGGTGGTCGAAGCTGCCGTCCACCAGTCCCGCCGACGCAGCCGCTGGCTCGCGGCCGAACCCCGGACTCAGGTCACCACCGCCAGAACACCGTCCCAGCCACCGGAGCACCGTTCCAGCCCCGAGCCGGATCGCCCTCACGTGAGTACCGTCTCAGCCTTGCGCCAGGCCGCCCCGACATGGGCGCCGCTCCTCCCTCGGGCTGGGCCGCCCCGACATGGGCGCCGCTCCTCCCTCGGGCTGGGAGCGCCGTACCTCCCCGAGCTCGGCCACTCCGACGGGAGCACCGTTCCTCCCTCGTGCTGTCCGCCCTCACAAGGTCGTCACAGCCCCTCACGGAAGCACTGTTCCAGCCCCGAGCCGGACCGTCCTCACGGCAGCGAGCTCAGGGCGAGCCCTGGCGGGCTCTGCCTCCTGAGCCTCGAGGTCGCCAGCTCCGCCATTAGGCCACAGCGCAGACGGAGGCAGAGAAGGGGAATACGACAAAAAAGTCACATTCCCCCCGCAGGGAGAGACAGCAAGTCCTGTTTCAACCCCCCCACCCCAAAACACAAACTAAAAACCAAAAACTAGACTAACCAAAACGAAAAAAACAACGCAAAAAAGCAAAAACAAACGGACTGCAGGTGAACCACTGCTGCCAGAGCAGCGCCGCCACTTCATTCTGTTGTACATTTGCATTCTGTAATTGCATTTATTATTGTATCTATCATTATCATGTATTATATTTACTTTATTCCTTTCATGCGAACATGGAATTTCATGGCACCCTGGTGTGTATGATAATAAACTAATCTGACTCTGAGTCTTAAATCCAGTCAGATCTCAGGGAGGAATTGGCCTGGTATTTGTGACTTCAGACCTACCAATTATGTGTTGCGTCTTAGCTGCCCACTGAAATGACCTTGGAAGTGTCAATTCTAAATAAAAGTTTAATACTGTGCTTTTCATCTGTGTCCAATTCTTTTAACAAATAAAATTAATTGCAGACTACATCACTTGCCTATGACTTGAATTAAATTGTTTCAAACTCGTTATCACTTCCATGCTCGGTGACTTTACTTGTTAGATTCTGATCCTCTATCTAACAAACAATTTTCGCCTCTATCTTTCAGTTTGAAAAATGGTTCCGGACCAAAATGTCACCCATCCTCTTTTTCCAGAGATGCTGCCTGACCCGCTGAGTTACTCCAGCATTTTTTGTTTATCATCGGTATAAACCAGCATCTTCAGTTTCTTCCTACAAACTTTTTGCCTTTTGTCTATTTCTACATTAAGCACAAATGATGTGATACTTCTCTTAAAATTGACATTCCCAGATTTAAGTCCTTCAGAACCTAACTGTTTAGTTTCACTACAGCCTTATTCAATCACACAGTTCTACTCCTGCACCTATTTTCTATGTTTCTATGTTTCTATTTTACATCGGAAACTTTCTTCAGACCATAGTAATCAATGGCTGTAACAGAATAGGAATCATTCCTATTTTCTTTCAGTTTAATTTAGCGATACAGCGAGGAAACAGGCACTTCAACCCACCCAGCCTGTGGTGACCAGTAATCACCCCATACACTAACACTATCGTACACATTGAAGACGTTACAATTTTTACTGAAGCTAAATTAACCTACAAACCTGTAAATCTTTGCAGTGTGTGAGGAAAGTGGAACACCTGGTGAAAACCCATGCGGTCACAGGGAGAAGGTACAAACTCCATATCGACAAGCACACATAGTCAGGATCGAACCCGAGTCCCTGGCGCTGTAAGGCAGCAACTCTGCCACTGCACTATTTAGTGATATTGCATATGCAAATTGATGAGATATTTAACATGATTTATGAAGAAATTGTCCCTTTTAAAACATTAATTGAGTTTTCCAAAGGCAGTGATTGATTCCACATGGGAAAATATTACAGCTTTGCACTTGTTCCTGCAGAAGTTCATTGCTATTGTGTACGTACATGAACATTCTCTCGATTTAAATCCTTGGCAGTGGTATCTTATTTCCTAAAATATCCTGATCACAAAACTCAAAGGAACAATTGCTTCAACATGGACTTTTGAAGTTAGTATAATTCCTGATCTGAGAGGATGACAGAGTTCCTTGGCAACAGACAAAGAGGACAGGAAAGCAAGCTGTTCTTTTGATTTTAGTTGTTCAACATCACTTTAGATCTGCCACATTTTCTTTTGGCTCAGTAGTTTAAAATGTAAAGTAATGTTAGTAAAGGTTGGTCATATAAATAATGATTGGGAATCTTAGCAAGAGAAAAGTAGTTAGGAAATATGTTATATTTTATAACTTTAACAGTTAAAAGAGTGTAATTGTTTTTCCCATTGAAACCTGCTCAGTTTCCTGTGTGGTACACATATCAGTTGTCTAACATCTAAGCAGCAAATAGCAAAAAACAACTTAAGTATACCTCGTTTATACAGTATGTGAGCAACAAAAAGTGCAACACCTTTGTGGACTTTTTCCAGATTGGCTCCACTTGATTAAATGCTCAATATAATTACTACCTGCGGTACATAGTACATGGGAAGGTAATGCTATGAGAATGTCGATCCCTTATTGTTAGGTCTATGTCACCATACAATGGTATCGGTATTGGTTTATTATGGTCATGTGTACTGAGATAGTGAAAAGCCTTTGTTTGCATGCTATTCAATCAAACAGATGAAGTTTAATGTGGTAAATGTGAGGTTATCCACTTTGGTAGCAAAAACAGGAAGGCAGATTACTATCTAAATGGTGTCAAGTTGGGAAAAGGGGAAGTGCAATGGGATCTGGGGGTCCTTGTACATCAGTCTATGAAAGTAAGCATGCAGGTATAGCAGGCAGTGAAGAAAGTGAATGGCATGTTGGCCTTCATAACAAGAGGAATCAAATATAGGAGCAAAGAGGTCCTTCTGCAGTTGTACAGAGCCCTAGTGAGACCA
Organism: Leucoraja erinaceus; assembly: GCF_028641065.1. Classification (NCBI taxonomy): domain Eukaryota; kingdom Metazoa; phylum Chordata; class Chondrichthyes; order Rajiformes; family Rajidae; genus Leucoraja; species Leucoraja erinaceus. Next base: position 29,183,869 of record NC_073393.1, on the reverse strand, counting down.
CACCTGGAGTACTGTGTGCAGTTTTAGTCCCCTAATTTGAGGAAGGACATTCTTGCTATTGGGGGAAAGCAGCGAAGGTTTACAAGGTTAATTCCCTGGATGGCGGAACTGTCATATGCTGAGAGAATGGAGCAGCTGGGCTTGTACACTCTGGAGTTTAGAAGGGTGAGAGGGGATCTCATTGGAACATATAAGATTGTTAAGGGTTTGGACACGCTAGAGGCAGGAAACATCTTCCCGTTGTTGGGGGAGTCCAGAATCAGGGGCCACAGTTTAAGAATAAGGCGAAAGGCTTTTAGAACGGAGACGAGGAAAACATTTTCTCACAGAAAGTGGTGAGTCTGTGGAATTCTCTGCCTCAGAGGGCAGTGGAGGCAGGTTCTCTGGATGCTTCCAAGAGAGAGCTAGATAGGGCTCTTAAAAAAAACAGAGTCAGGGGATATGGGGAGAAGGCAGGAATGGGGTACTGATTGGGGATGATCAGCCATGATCACATTGAATGCCGGTGCTGGCTCGAAGGAACGAATGGCCTACTCCTGCACCTATTGTCTATTGTCTATTGTCTATTGTAACATGACAGTCCAAGAGAAAAGGTCTAATATCGTCAATGAGGTAGGTTGAACCCTAGCTCATGGAAGGACAGCTCAGAAGTCTGAAAGCAAAGGGCAGGAAACAGTTCCTGAGTCTGGTGGTATATGCTTTCAATCTTTTGTATCTCCTACATGATGGGAGTGGGGAGAATGAATGACCAGGATGGAAATGGTCTTTGATCATGTTGGCTCATTTTCGAAGGTAGTGTGCAGTGTAAATGGAGTCAAACAAGCCTAGTCCAAGTAGGATAGGAGTTGATGCCAATCTAAGGAAAATCTATAAAATCAAAACTAAAGAAACAAATTAATAAATATTCTCAAACTCAAAGGGACATTGGTATGCTTGCCTTTCACTCTGTTTTTAAAACTATGTCTTCTCTGCACCATATTAAGCACAACTTCAGTTCAATGTGCAGTGGAGTTTGGGTGTGAAATGGATTTCACTGATCCTCGTCAGAGTAAATTAAAAATCTTTGGGTTATTTTGTGACTGTGAATATAATCCTCCATATAATGGGGTGTATGATGAGTCTAACATATATTTTCAGTACAATTTATTCATAACATGTTCAGTAAATTTCTACCTCTATGCAAGGTACTGATCCTTTGAAATATTGAATGCACACAGCAATTAAAAAAATATTTGCATTTTTGCCATAAATAAATGATATTTCCTTGTCAAAGATAAAATTATCAGTTTGTCCACTTTTTAAAGTATAGTTTAGTTTAGTTTTGTGATACAGTGTGGAAACGGGCCCTTTGTTGTACCAAGTCTGCATCGACCGACGATCTCACATATACTCGTTCTATCCTACACACCAGGGACAATTTATAGAAACCAATTAATTTACAAACGTGTATGTCTTTGGAATGTCAGAGGAAACCAGAGCACCTGGAGAAAACCCATACGGTCACAGGGAGAACATGAAAACTCCACCTGTAGTCAGGATCGAACCTGGGTCAAGACAGCAATTCTACCACTGTGCCACTGCACTATGTTAACTTTGTTAAATGTTTGATGCATCAACTTTTTGTCACAGAGTTCAATTCTGTCGACATTTTAATTGGAATTTTACTCTCCTACCATTAAAACTAACTGAAGTTGTAAAAGAGCAGATATCGGAATTAAAATGCAAAGTTCGGGTTAATCTTAAATAGATCTTGGGTGCTTTGTGAAATAGTTTATTCCAGGGCTTGCATTCAGCCTATGGGTCTTTTCAGCATGTTTGTTTGTCAGCTTGAAACAAACCACAAGCAGCTTCACAGAGAGATCCTGGCATTTCTCATAGAACTCAAAGGCACTGGCCTTTGCAAAGAAAAGAATGTGTCAGCTGACATAATTTCCTGAAGTAAGATTCGGGATTTTTAATATACATCAGGAAACTACCCCAAGTGTGGGATCAATTAATCCATCAGTGAGGACCAGAGCCTCCATTAATTCTACGTCTAGCATTCATCTTTATTTATTCGCTCACAGGATGTGGATGTAGCTGGCTGGGCCAGTGTTAATTGTCCATCCCAGAGGAGGCAGTTACATTTTCAGTTTAGTTTAGAGATACAGCGTGGAAACAGGCCCTTCGGTCCAACAAGTCCGCGCAGACCAGCGACCCTTGTACACTAGCACTATCCTACACACTAGGGACAATTTACCAAAGCCAATTAACCTACAACCCTGTACGTCTCTGGAGTGTGAGAGGAAACCGGAGCACCCAGAAAAAATCCACGCAGTCACGGGGAGAATGTACAAACCAAAGGGTACAAACTCCGTACAGACAGCACCCGTGGTCAGGTTCAAACCCAGGTCTTTGGCTTTATTTGAGAAATAAATATATACAATACATGATCCTTACAAAACTCCATCCGACATTCTCGGAGGCTATACATACATACAGTTTCCCCAAGTCACAAATTTATCACTCCACCCTTGCCACTCATGTGGCCTACTGGCGTGGAATCCCTTCCCTTATTATGAGTGGAGTCTCCACCACACCCTGCCCCCCATGTCCAGCAACAGAAGGACCCTAGACTGTGGTCCCCCCCCACCGAGCCTTGGCGTTGGCTGCACCGAGCTTCAGTGCGTCCCCCAGCACATACTCCTGCAGTCTGCAGCAGGCCAGTCAGCAACATTCCCGATGGACATCTCACTCCGCTGGGTGGTCAACACTCGCGCAGACCAAAGAACCCGGGCCTTTTGCGCTATAAGGCAGCAACTCTACCATTGCGCTACCATGCAATAACCTACTTGGTGGATCTGGAGTCAAATTTAGGTTAGACTGGGTTTGGAGGGCAGATTTTCTACCTTGAAGAGCGTTAGTTTTTATGGTTACTGTGCCAGGAAAGTTTTTTTTTGAAATTTCAGATTTGTTTTATTATTTGAATTTAAATTCCCCTGTTGCCTTGGTGAGATTTGAATCCATTTCTCTGAAATAAAACTTTGGCTGTTAGTAACATTACTCCTGTTGCACCACTAACTTAACCACTATCTACTGTATGCCCATAGGTTAATCTGTGAAGTATAGAATACTATCTTCAAAACAGTATAACTTCAGAATGCAAAAGATGTATGAAGACACATTATTGACAACAGCATGAAATTTTTGATTGTACAATAATGTAATAGCATCTTTAATGCCAGCATACTGATTAGGAAAAATACATATTTTGAAATAAGTGCACATCTTCTTTCTTGGAAGAGATAACTACTTTCTTAGGAATTTGGCGGGTAACCTAGTCTCCTGACAGTAAAACTGGCCTGGCTATAAAATTGCTATAAAATAGTTGGCAATGCAAAATGCTCTGACGTGTTTTTTTAAGCGGATGCATCTGGCTCCACCAAGCAACTATGCTTGGTCAATGCACAGCCACCCTCTTGTCTAATCTAAGAAATTTGCAGCAAGCAAAGCGCACTCAGAAACCTCAACACCAATTAATCAATCACTTTAAACACTGCCTCGAACACCGAAAGTTGTTTGCTTTGAAATTTGACTGCATTTTATGAAGGTAGACGAGCTTTACATCATGGGAGTTCGAACCAAAGCCCTATATTGTCGTAATTTCAGCAGGGCTTTCAGATAGAAAATTATTCTATATCAGAGGTTGACTACATTAGATTTTTTTAAAAGATATGAAAGTCATTAAATAGCTATTACAAATTTGAAAATGATTAAAACTGGCTATATTTACAGTTTGCAATGTGCAATTCTTGTAATATAATAACATTACATTTCGCTTTACTGGATACCATCACCAAATACTTATTATTTCTGTGTTGAGGAGACTTATTATCTTCCTGTTCTTTATATTTACTTACCAGATTTAGTGACAGTATCCAGTAAAGTGAAAATTATCTAATGTTAATTCTTATTTTAGTTTAAGTTTTAGTTTTAGAGATACAGCATGGAAACAGGCCCTTCAGCCCACCGAGTCCATGCCGACCAGCGATCCTCACATATTAACACTATCCTACACAAACTAGGGACAATTTGCACATATATCAAGCCAATGAACCTACCAACCTGTACGTCATTGGAGTGTGGGAGGAAACTGAAGATCTCGGAGTAAACCCACGCGGTTAGGAGGAGAACGTACAAACTCCGTACAGGCAGCCCCCGTAGTCGGGATCAAACTCGGGTCTCCGGTGCTGCAGGCGCTGTTAGGCAGCAACTCTACCGCTGCGCCATCGTGCTGCCCCCATCCTGTTATTCAACGTGCTATAATTCCGCCATCACCCATCCTCACCACAGAGCGAAAATATGTTTATTACTAAACCAAGGATGCTGATGATAATTTCTTCTCTGATTCTGCCAGTCCTGTTTTGATCTGATTCATCAGTTATTTGCAATGGCTGCATCACATTTGAGAATTTAAGCATGAAATAGATTGGATGGGATTAAATTAGTTCATTGTCAGATATACATGGGTGCAATTCCATTTCTCACTTACATGAAGCCCACAGAGTAAACTGCACACATGATAATGTTAAGCCTTATATAAATACAATGATGATTGCAAAACAGCAGAAAGGTGCAAGATTGTAAAATCCAAGCCATGCAAAATAATATCAAGGTACAATAACGGAGTAACCGAATGAGGTGTATTTAAGAATAAGAGTTTTAGGCAGCACATTTGGGAAGGGGTGTGAAAAAGGTGATTGATTTAGGATTCACAAACGCTGCGACTCTTTGGGCGACTGAGGAGACTACTCACGACCATACAGGCATCACCCCAACTACCATGTGACGACAGCCTAGTCACCTGTAGTCGCCCAAAAAATCGCCTAAGTGGGACAGGCCCATAACAGCGCCAGAGACCCGGGTTCAACTACGGGTGATGTCTGTATGGAGTTTGTACATTCTCCTAATAACCGCATGGGTTTCCCCCTGGTTCTCCGGTTTCCTCCCAAACTCCAAAGGTTTGTAGGTTCATTGGTTTCGGTAAAGATTGTAAATTGTCCCAAACGTGTAGGATAGTGCTAGTGCACAGGGTGCTCACTGATCGGCGTGGACCCGGTGAGCTGAAGGGCCTGTTTCGGAACCATATGTCTAAACTAAACTAAAAATGAAACTCTCTTGACTCTCTTTGTCTCTTGACTCTTGATATTGACTTTCAGATATATTCCTGTGGAAACCAATGTTCATGTATACAAGACCTCTTCACATGTGTTGTTCCATTCCAGAGAGTAGAAGGTGGACCCACAACTGGTTGATAATTACAGTTTCTAAGATTAAACTAGGTCAGGGAGGGGTTTGCAGGGACTGTGGATATTGTAGTTCTCATCAAAGTTTTGGGGAACTACAATGCCTAGAGTGTACTTTGAAGATGTTTCATCTTGTTGAAGGAATGTACACCGCAAAAATAGTTCCTTTTTAATTACATCCCAAAGAACAATTTTGGTTTGAACTCCAATACAAACATCAGAGTAGTGAGCCACATCAAAATGCCGCACCACACATAGCAACTCCTTCACTATAAAGCAGCAGACATTTATTTCTTAGTTATCACCCATCACAAGTTCACAAGTTCACAAGTTCACGTCATAGGAGTAGAATTTGGCCATTCAGCCCATCGAGTCTACTCCGCCATTCAATCATGGCTGATCTCGGCCTGCTAATCCCATATTCCTGCCTTCTCCCCATAACCTTTGACACCTGTTCTAATCAAGAATTTGTCTATCTGTGCCTTAAAAATATACACTGACTTGGCCTGCACAGCCCTCTGTGGCAATGAGTTCCACTGATTAACTAACTAACTCTGCCTAAAGAAGTTCCTCCTTACCTCCTTTCTAAAAGAGCTCCCTTTAATTCTGAGGCTACGACCTCTGGTCCTAGACTCTCCCATCAGTGGAAACATCCTTTTCACATCCACTCTATCCCAGTCTGTAGAAACAAATCAGTCTTTAGTAACAAATCTAAATAGCAAATCAGCCTGCTGCAGAAATTGTAATCCAATCCCATCAAGGCCATTTTAACACAGCAGCAGGGACTGGAATTCACAGGAAAATGACTCAGGGAAACAACTCTACAAATAAATGACCCATACATCTCAAATAGGCCAAGTTGTGTGGCCGAAGTCCATACTTAAAATATAACACGTACATTCCAATTTAGTGTCTTCCTGTTAAGGTTCTGAAATACGACTGGCCCATTAACTTTCATGGTCCATTTTGATTAACTTTTAATCACTGATTTCTGTAATTGATAAAATTCTCCTGTATATATTTAATTATCAATCGTTTTCAAACAAACTTCATGAAATAGAAATATCACACACGTTTTCTTTTAGAGTTTCCTGAATGCTTAAAAAATGACATTAGTTGCATATTTGCATTGTGTTAACGTATTTCCTCAAGGAATACAGAGGTAAGCAGTAGTATGATCAGTGCCCAAACAGGATGGAAATTATGATATGTTAAAGGTCACCACAGAGTGTGAAATTTCCCCTTTGTCATTTGCTGTAGTTAATGGCTGGCATGCCATGAGAGACTAAATTAGTCATTTCTTCATATGCCTGGGAGACAGTTACTTTGTTTTTTTTTAAATATAGTATCCATACTGTATTATTTTTGACGTCAATTCCAGAATCCCTGAGTGACAAACTATTGAAAGAACTAAAATTAAATTAAAATTAAGCTTTGTAGTGCCTGAACCAGGAGATTGGTCTGCATTTATTGCTCTTTTATCCCGGAATTGTCCATCCCATCTTAGCTCCAGTTTACTGAGATTCTAAGTTTGATGATTATTTTCCCTTAACTGGCTTTTCTGCACATATTAACTGTAAATACCAAACCATTCAACTGCCTGTATCCTTCAGCATTGAAAGACCAATTATTCCAACAAGCTGATCTTTTCTGGTGCACTTTCCTTGGGGTGCAGGAGGGTGAGGGGTGATCTTATAGAATTGTACAAAATCATGAGAGGAGTAGATCAGGTAGACCGTAGACGCACACTCTTGCTTTGAGCAGGGTCATCGAGAACCAGAGGACACAGATTTAAGGTGCGGGGAGAATGATTTAATAGGAACCTGAAGGGTAACTTTTTTACACAAAGGGTGGTGGGTCTATGGAACAAGATGCCAGACGAGGTAGTTGAGGCAGGTGCTATCGCAATGTTCATGAAACATTTTGACAGGGATATGGATAGGACAGGTTTAGAGGGATATGGGCCAAATGCAGGCAGGTGGGACTAGTGTAGATGGAACATATTGGTCAGCATGGGCAAGTTGGGCTGAAGGGCCTATGTCCATGCTCTATGACTCTACGACTTTATAACAGAATTAAACCCTTGTTTTTGCCCAGCCTATCTGTAGGATATTTTCCATGTCATTTTATTGCTTTTCCCCCATGCCAAACACAAAAACATTCAGAAGCTGAAACGTCACCCATTCCTTCTCTCCAGAGATGCTGCCTGTCCCGCTGAGTTACCCCAGCATTCCTACTTAAAAATCTTCCTTCCTACTTAAAAATCTCCCTTTGGTTTGATTTCAATTGTTGATTTTGAAATGCTTCTCTGTAATACTTTATCTTTACCTTTCTCTCTTTGTCTTCTGCTCGGTGCCCATGCTTCGTTTCCTGATTATAAAGCAATATAGTTATCATGCGAGGAATCCTATCTAAATCCAGATTAATGAAAAAAAGGATGTAATTGCTGAATAGCCAATAAAATAGTGTTTAGAATGACTAACTAATACCCACTATTTTTTTCTTTCTATCAAGATTAATACACCTGCCCAGTTTAAATGATTTTTCCTTTTGTGTATATGAATCAACAGAGCATAGATGTGATCCCATGATTTTGCATCCATCAGGCTTAGTGAATGAGCAATCTCGAGAAGAATGTTGCACAACACAAAACATTTTGGCAGGACCAAAGATTATTTTCCAAGTGTGTACATCCTTTCAATTACCAAATTACATTTTCCTTGTGTTTGTCTCCTTTGCTTTGCTCCTTAAGACATTGATTAAACATGTAGAATCTTGTAAACACAAAGGGAAATATTACAACTAAGTTAGATCTTACTCACGTTGTATCTCACTATATGGATGCAGAAGAATTTCTTTCCAGTTTCTTTCACGTTTCTTTAAATTACATTAGGAGATCTGAACTGCCACTTAGTTTAGCTGCTATTGAAAATGATGTATAAAAACCAGGAAATTGTTTGTGTGCCTGTACAAAAAGGTTTGCAAGTTATCCTTTTTAATGGATGGGTGAGTTTAACCAAGGCATACACATTTTATATAATTCTCAGAACTGAAGATTAGTTCCACAAGATCGAGACAATTGGGCTTATTTATAGTGTTGCATAATGAGGTAATTGAAAGATAAACTGGTGCTATCAATGCAATGAAGTGTCCAGTTAGTGTGTTTTCAATATCTTTCAAGCAGCATAGATGGAATTAATGCATTGTCATAGACTGTAAATTCTGTTGGATTAATGGTGATGTTTATTTCACTTGCCTACCTCCAGCCCCCTACCCTCCCACCTTCAGTCTGAATAAGGGTTCCGAATTGAAAAGTCACTCATCCTTTTTCACCAGAGATGCTTTCTGACCCGCTGAGTTACTCCAACACTTTGTGTCTATCTTCAGTGTAAAGCAGCATTTGCAGTTCCTTCCTACTCATTTATTTTAATTGCTCTCTTTGAGGCATATGGTATATGTGTATATGTATCTCATAAGTAGGCACCATATATATATGTATATGTACACACACACACACACACACACACACACACACACACACACACACACACACACACACACACACACACACACACACACCCCCACACACACACCAACACACCCACACACACACACACACACACACACGTATAGAAGATAGACAGGTCTGATGAAGGGTATCGACCCGAAATGTCACCCATACCTTCTATCCAGAGATGCTGCCTGTCCTGCTGAGTTACTCCAGTATTTTGTCTCTATCTAATAAACCAGCATCTGCAGTTCCTTCCTACAACATACACTGTATATATATACCGAAACATCACCTATTCCTTTGCCCCAGAGATGCTAGCTGACCTGCTGAGTTACTCCAGTACTTTGTGTCTACCTTCAGTGCAAACTAGCATCTGCGTCTACTTATGAATACATCGTCATTTCAACAAAAGTGCTCAGGTGATTGCCAAAGGTTATGTACAACATCTTAAGATACATCCTAAGTTTGGAATTTCCATATCTGTTTTGAACGACTGAACTAAGAACTACTGGGATCTAAGCAGCACTTGTACGTTGCTTATGACAACTGTACAGTTACATTGACAGTGGAAGCTATTTGATTCCTTCATTGGCAATGAATTTTGGAAGGATAACATTTGGTAAAAATTTCCCAAGCTAGCAGCTGCAGCACATATTTAGCATTAGGAGTTAATCAGAGTATTATTCTTAAATGAAACTGTGGCCTGTGTGTAACAGATGTCCTCCTGTTATGAAGAAAAGCTGAAAGAACTGACTCACTGATATATAGTGGTAGATCTGTGCTCCACATAGTAACTGTCAGAATAGATTCTGTTATTGCACATTCTGTTAGCAAGCAAAATTGTCAATAAATCTGGAATGTTTGATCAGTTGGAGAAAGGCTTGCCACAAAATACTTCCAGCGATCAATTTCCTTATTTTCTTTTATCTTAACAAAATAAGTATATCCAATGGCATCTTTAAGGAGTAACATTAAGTGTTCATGTAGTGCCCTCATATGGACCGAGAAGAACTACCTTGCTAAAGGCGTCAATGTTTGAAATTTTGTTATGTGCCATATTAAACATGAGAGACAGGCATCTCATTGTTTGTGCATCCCTGTGGTGGGATGAAATGAAATGCCAGCTCTGAAAGAAAAATATCCGTGAGCTACTGTATTTTTGTAATGAATTTATGGATTTGTTTCCCTGATAATAATCCTTAAGTTTTAAAAAGCACATTTGTCAATTATATTTATGCAAAAGGATTTTCAATCCGTTGAGAATTTGTTCAAATATCAAAGGCTAATTGGGAAATATGAAAATATTAAAACTGTGCAGCCGCTTTAGTCAGTCATATAAATTTGGCAAGTTTAAAACCAAATTTCTTTTGCCAAAAAAATCTGAAATATTGTAAGTATTACCTTACTCCTGTTAAGTACTATAGTCCTCTCAGTCTAGAATGCATACCTAAGTGTCTAGCAGACTACCCTCTTATATGGAAAGCTATTATATAATACCATTTCAAATTAAATGAATGAAACTTTGTGTGGGTGTTTTTATATAAATGGTTTGGTTTATGCGCAGGTTAATAACCATGCATTCATTTAAATTCACTTTTCTGAAAGGTAAGAAAATCCTGTATTTTTAATAGAGCAATGTTGGCTTATAGTCAGTTATCCTCATGCATATTTATTTTAGCATATCGGCTTATTCATTCACATATTTGTTTATACACTTCAGTGTGGCAAATGCATGATGATCATAGAGATCATAAATGCTTTGACACTAATATGGTCCAGTTTATTGATATAAACCCCCAGATTTGAACAAAACAATTCCTGTAAAAACAATGAAATTTCACACCTTGGACTTGGATTCTGAATTTTACACGAACAGACTGAGGTGAATCTCTCTAATGGCCGCTAATGGTCCCAAGTGAAGTGCCAAATGAATAAAAGGAAATGCTGAAAATGCTAGAGTATGTCTGGATATTGGATATCTCCCATTTCTGGTGCCTGAAGTATGTGCTGCGTGCTTTGCTGATGCCCAGACCTACAGTAAGATCTCCTGCTGAAAAATGTGAAATTGGGAAATAAAAGCACATTATAAGTACCGTTAGGGCATTTTCCATAAAGAAGAATGATCAAAAACGGGACCGACCTTCCTTCCATTGATTGACTCCATGTACACCCCACGCTGCCTCGGCAAGGCCACCGGCATAATCAAGGACCAGTCACATCCCATTCACTCCCTCTTCTCCCCTCTCCCATTAGGTAAGAGGGACAAAGCACACCTCCTGATTTAGGGACAGTTTCTCCCCAGCTGTTATCAGGCAATTGAACCATCCTATAAACAACTAGAGAGCAGTCATGAGCTACTATCTACCTCATTGGAGACCCCTGGACTATCTTTGATCGAATTTTACTGGACTTTAATTTGCACGAAATGTTACTGACGTTATTCCCTTTATCCTGTATCTATTGGTACACTGTGGATGGCTCGATTGTAATCATGTATTGTCTTTCCGCTGACTGGTTAACATGCAACAAAAGCTTTTTGCTGTACCTGTACATATGACAATAAAATAACTAAAACTAAAAGCTATCCATTCGCATCTGGAACTGCATAAAGTTGTTTGCTGTTCCATCATTTTGATAAGGGCTGATGGTTGCAGAATGGCGACATAAGGGATACAATGAAGATGTGGAAATATGCGGGGAATGGGATACATGGTGATATGCTGTGCTTCTGGGCATCTTCTATGCAATGTTCTGCCCTGATCAATCTCCTCCTATGAGAGGTTCTTTCCCACAGTGGAATGAGGTGGAGATTGCCACTTCAACTTTGTACAAAATGGCTGTGAATAGTAATGATAGAACCAATTACGCAATTTTACTTACCCTGACCATCGAAAACTGAATCTGAGAGATGCCGTGTGCAAGAATTCAAGGAAACAGAAGCATCTCAGTTTAGTTTAAATAAAAAGCTGGAGTAACTCAGTGGGACAGGCAGCATCTCAGGAGAGAATTATGGGTGATGTTTCGGGTCGAGACCCTTCTTCAGACTGAAAGTCACGGGAAATTGAAATGAGAGATATAGGAGATGATGAAGTGAAATATAGAACAATGAATGAAAGATATGCAAAAAATGTTTCCTTTATTATCAACAGGCCATTTGTTTGTTGGGTGAGAACGAGAAGATGGTGCGATATGTGGGGGAGGGATGGAAAGAGGGAATGCAGGGAAAATCAATATTCATACCACTGCAAGCTGCCCAAGCAAAATATGAGATGCTGTTCCTCCAATTTATGTTTTGCCTCACTCTGACAATTGAGGAGGCCTAGGACAAAATAGTCAATGTTGGAATGGGAAGGAGAATTAAAGTATTTAAGAAGGAACTGCAGATGCTGGAAAATCAAAGGTACACAAAAAAGCTGAAGAAACTCAGTGGGTGCAGCAGCATCTATGGAGCGAAGGAAATAGGCAATGTTTCGGGCCGAAACCCTTCTTCAGAGAATTAAAGTGTATAGCAACTGGAGATTAGGTAGGACTGAGCGAAGGTGTTCAGCGAAACGATCGCCAGGCGAGATTTGGTCTCGTCGATGCATTGTGTCTATCTTCAGTTTAAACCTTCAGCATCTGTAGTTCATTCCTACCCAGTTTAGTTTAGTATAGTTTAGAGATACAGCGTGGAAACAGGCCGTTCAGGCCACCGAGTACACGCAGCCCAGCAAAGAGCTCGATGGTCATTCCATCCTACACACTAGGGCCTATTTGCAGTAGACCAAATAACCTACACGTCAGTTGATTGTGCGAGGAAACTGGAGCACCCAGAAAAAACCCAGAAGGTCACAAGGAGAACATACAAACTTCCTACACACAGCACCTGTGGTCATTCATCCATTCCTACCTTATGTGCTCCCACTTTGCCTGCAAGTATTTAACTATGGTCAAATATGATGAGATGAATCATATATAAATGGCCCAGTCAAATTTTCCATTAGATATGATTTCTTCCTAAGATCGTTATTATGATCTAGTCCAGGTAAAATTAACTTTATGTATAATATGTGCACATAAGCCACACTCAAAATGGATGTCATTTCTAGGCCTTGATCTGACATTGATTGTGCAGTGAGAATCAGAGTTAACATTTTATTTCAACAACCTTGCAAAGGAATTCCGAATAACTGTAAAACTCTCTGCTTTAATTTCAGCTTTTTAACATCCACAGCTGTAGCAAATGAAGTGAGTTTTGGAATTTGCATTCTGGATCGTTGTGGTCATCGGACTCTGTTACAAAACTGGCTCTCCACCTTGTCCAATTGACTGCGCCCCAATAGCAGAATTGATTGAATTCATAAGAAAAAGCATTGTTCTGGGAATGGGATTTCAGTTCATAGTGCTGTACTGAACCCTTGCTATGTAACTGAATACATCATCTGAGATCATCTTTCCATATTTCTTTCCATTTTTCTTTTAATTTTATGGTGCATTAAGGGAAACAATATGTGTAGAAAAGGAACTGCAAATTTTGGTTTATACCAAAGATGGACACAACATGCTGGAGTAACTCAGCGGGTCAGGCAGCATCTCTGAAGAAAAAAGATGGGTGACAATTTGGGTTGCGACCCTTATTCAAACATGGCTGTTATCCCTAGCACATCCTCATTTTCTCTTCACCCGACAGAGTCTGAAGAAAGGTCCCAACCTTAAACGTCGCCCATCACTTTTCTCCAGGGATGCTGCCTGACCCACTGTGTTATTCCATCGCTTTGTGTTTATCTATGAGAAAAACATATAATTGTTCCGAACTTCCTGCAGGCAATATTACCATTTACCTTTCCTGGATCAATTATACTTATGCTTGCAAGTACAGCCAAATATAGTGTAGCACAGTATGGAGTCATGCATTTTGGTAGTAGGAATTAAGGCGTAGACTATTTTCTAAATGGGGTGAGAATTCAGAAATCGGAAGTGCAATGGGACTTGGGAGTGCTGGTGCAGGATTCCCAAAACGTTACTCTGCAAGTCAAATCGGTATTAAAGAAAACAAATTCAATGCTAGCATTTATTTCAAGAGGACTTGTATATAAAAACAGGGATGTAATGCTGAGGCTCTATAAGGCGCTGGTATGGCTGCATTTGGAATATTGTGAACAATTTGGGGCACCAGATCTGAGGAAGGATGTGCTGGCTCTGGAGAGGGTCCAGGGGAGGTTTACAAGAAAGATCCCAGGAGTGAGTAGGTTAACCTATGATGAGCATTTGTCGGCACTGGGCCTATACTCGCTGAGTTTAGAAGAATGAGGGGGGACCTCATTGAAACGTACAGAATAGTGAAAGGCTCAGATAGAGTGGATGCGGAGAGGATGTTTCCACTAGTGGGAGAGTCTAGGACTAGAGGTCATAGCCTCAGAATTAAAGGATGTTCTTTTAGGAAGGAGACGATGAGAAATGTCTTTAGTCAGAGTGTGGTGAATCTGTTGGATACTTTGGCAGAGGAGGCTGTGGAGACTGTCAGTGAATATTTTTAAGGCAGAGATAAATAGATTATTGATTTGTACAGGTGCCAGAGGTTATGGGGAGAAGGCAGGAGAGGCAGAATGGGGTTAGGAAGGAGAGCCGTGATTAAATGGTGGAGTAGACTTGATGGGCCGAATGGCCTAATTCTACTCCTATTCCTTATGACCATATGACCTTAGTAGGCCAATTGGTGTGAAATAATGTGTTGGCTTTTGGTGTGGCCCAGAAACCATTTCAAACTGGACTGGGAGCAAACCTATTCCACTGATGTGATTGGTTTGCAAGAAAGATTTAAGATTCATTCAATATTCCTTGTTTTAAAATGTTCAGTGCTATAAAATCTCACTGGTCCTGGATGGATCTTAATTGGAGCCTAAATCGAAAAAAAATCTGTACTCAATTTCACCTGATTTTTAAATTGCAAATAATTAACAAAACTTGATTTTGTGGATTTTGCTCTACATATGGGTGCCTTATGTCCATAGAGCCCATGGAGGCCTGCGGGGTGAGGGGGAAATGAGAATGTGCTTAGAGTAATGACCATGGACACCCTAGAGGAGATGTCCTTATTCTGGTTATTATGGAGGCCTGATAGTTCTCTGTGATTGCAGGTATATCTTAAGACTCCTTGATCAGTGGCAACCAGTGGGACCACGAAGGAGGAGACTACAAACTACATTTTGCCAACTCACAAATGCTTGCTGGTGGCTAAATATAATACAGTATTCTTTTGAACATGAGCACAAGATTGAATAATTACTGAATAGTGAAAGGCGTGGATAGAGTGAATGCGGAGAGCATGTTTCCATTACTGGGAGAGTCCAGGACCAGAGGCCATAGACTCCGAATAAAAGGACTTACCTTTAGAAAGAGAAGGGAGAATTTCTCTAGTCAGAGGGTGGTGAATCTGTGGAATTCATTGCCTTAGACGTCTGTGGATGCCAAATCAATTAATATTTTAAGGTGGAGATTGACTGATTCTTGATTAGTATAGGTGTCAGGGGTTATGGGGATAAGGCAGGAGAATGGGGTTGAGAGGGAAAAATAGATCTGCCATGATTGAATGGCGGAGTAGACTTCATGGGCCAAATGGCCCAATTCTGCTCCTATAACTTATGAACTACGTCTGCAGAGAGTATATTTCAATTCATGGTAGTTCACTACTTTGGTCATAATGGACTCATGAATTTCCTGTGAAATCTGTGGCTTGTAACATTTTGATCCACTTTCTGGCATTTAATAATTAAACCGCAGTGTGTGGGTGTGTGTGTTGATTCCTCTTCAGGGATTGTAGCACTCAACTTACATCAAATTTGTACAAAACGTCTGTAAGTAGTGAATAGACAGTCATTGATACACTTTCAGTTACCCTCACATCCAACAAATATGACAGAAAAATGATATTTGGATCAGGATAAATGATATCCAGAAGAGCCTGAACCTCTGCTGGAAAGGGAGACAAACACTATAAAATAGACATGTTTTACTTTTTCGGATTACAATGAATAAACAGGTGTGAGATTACACCTGTTGAAAATGTCGCACCTGCCACATCTACTTTGGATTTAGGAAATTAATAAAATGGGTGCAGATGTTTAGCTTAGTTTAGTTCAGTTTTTTGTTTAGTTTAGTTTAGTTTGGTTTAGTTTAGTTTAGTTTGGTTTAGATTAGTTTAGTTTATTGTCACGTGTACCGAGGTACAGTTAAAACATTTTGTTGCGTGCTATACAGTCAGCGGAAAGACTACACAGGATTGTAATCATGGCATCCACAGTGCACAGATAAAGTCCAGTAAAGTCCAATTAAAAATATTGAGGTAGATAGTAGCTCAGGCTGCTGTCTAGCTGTTGGTAGGATGGTTCAGTTGCTGGTAGGATGGTTCAATTGCTGGCAGTTTATCCTTTAATGAAAAGAACATGGGTACACACAAAATGCTGCAGTAATTCAGCGGGACAGGCAGCATCTCTGGAGAGAAGGAATGGGTGACATTTCTGGTCGAGACCCTTCTTCAGACCCAACCAAAACGTCAGCCATTCCTTCTCTCCAGAGATGCTGCCTGTTCCGCTGAGTTACTCCAACAATTTGTGCCTACCTTCGATTTGAACCAACATCTGCAGTTCTTTCCTACACAATAAAAATAACATAATGGATCTGTAAATCTCAAGTCTTCATGTTCTTTTTAATGTTAGTCTTAATATTACAAGCATTCTTCAGACTCACCTTCATCCCCACCCACACGCAGACCCCATTGGGGAAAAGGTGATAATTGTTAAACTTGTTCTTCTTTTAGAAAAGGATGTTACAATTTGAGCTGCATATTTTGGTTATCTTAATTTCCATATTTAAAATGGTTTCAAGTAATTTGCCTCTGATGGTCCGACTGGATTGGACGCTGCACCAGGAGACCGAGCGTGCAGAACGGATACGTTATGTAGCGGCACAGAGCGGTGGATTAACTGTGGAGGACGACTGCAAGTTAGCTTGGCCAGCTTGACCCTGTAATGTTGCCAGGACAACAGGCCTTTATGGCCAGTTGCACTTAAAGCACTCAAAGTCTGAAAATGGTGCCAAAACCTGGCAACTCTGGTATATGGTCTCAGTGGACCACTTCCATACACGTTGTACTTAATATGGGATTGTTTTTATGTATAGCTCAATGATCATATTGTGATATTTTACTCAACTGTATGTTTAAAAAAAACATTCACTGCACCTTGATACATGCGATAATAAAGAATCACGGAACCATTTATGGTTAGTAAAACAACGGTAAAGACGGCGCAATGGTGGTAAACGCCATTTTCCTCACTGCTCCACATTTTGAATTTGCACAATGCGACATTTCCCGAATGACCAAGCAGAATTTTACCACCTTCTGCTCTTCAAACAATCGGGTAGGATGCAACAGAGTGAGACAACTTTCCTGAAGATATCTAATCTGGAGAATTTGGGGGAATTGTCTTGCCTGAGCTGTCACAGAGAAACTCCATGTCACAGAGGACTGCCACTTTTTGCAGTATTACAGAAACCTTTGGATTTATTAAGTAGTCTTTTCTGTGCCCCAGCTGGAGTTCCACCCATTTTTCCCTTTCCTCCCCTCCCATCCTCTTCCGCCTATATTCCGTCCTCTGGCTTCATAATTTGCAAGTCTTCTATTCTTATCTCACATCTTTAGCTTTTTCATGTCTGGCCTTTGTCCAGCAATGTGCCAATTTGTACCACCCACTCCCCCACCCTCACTCACTTGTATCCGCCTATCACTTGCCTGGAAGAAGGGTCTCAACCCGAAAAATCGCCCATTCCTTCTCTCCATTGATGCTGCCTGTCCCATTGAGTTACTCCAGAATGTTGTGTGTATCTTTGGTGTAAACAAGCATCTGCAGTACATTCTGACACATTTTGTCCTGTTCCTCCTCTCTTTCAGCCTTCCTTCCCCCACCCCTCACCCCACCACAATTATTCTGAAGAAAATTCATGGCTCAAAACTTCACCTGTTCATGTTCTCCAGAGTTTCTGCTTGACAAGCTGAGTAACATCAGCACTTTGTGCTTTATTTTGCAACTCGGCATCTGCAGTTCCTTGTTTCTTCATAGTGAGGAAAGAGAATGATGGACGTACTCAAGTAATAGTTATGTAGTTGGCAACATTAGCTTCATTTTGTCATGGTGTTTCTTATTCCATTGGATAAATAAAGTTTGAAGCTGAATCCAATAAACACTATTTTCACAAAAATAGTGACTTCCTAAATCCTTGAGGTCAAAGATCTCAGATACAAATGGTGACTTCACTTGGCACCCATTTGCAAACAAGTGGCATTTATTTTATAGATTTGTTTAGCTGTTATTCATCTTATGAAAATACCAGCAGCTTTTGGAACTCTTTATTTCAGTTACTGTATTTTACTTTATTCATAAATATTTGTATACCGTGTCAGATTTATTTTCTTGTTTTCATAACTAAATAGTACCTGCTAGTTCTGTGTGTTTATGGAAACGTATCCTGCAGTTTAATCAAAGCTTTTACAAGGAATATCATTCCATATTAATATTATTTTTACAAGTTTACCTCTTTAAATTATTTTTTAAAAATTGTTTGATTCCTGCCCTGTACAATGGTCCAGTCTTTGATAAAGAAAAGTGTGCACGCAGCTATTTAGCACGATCTACCATTGAACTGACCAGGCCAGTGAATGATAGAGCATTAACTTATCCAAAATTCTCTCAAACGTCCAGAGGATGCAGAGAAAAACTTTTTTTTGTTGCATGAATGGCTTTGATTTCATTACATGTTGGTACAAAGACCAAGCACCAAAGACCAAAAGAAAATGGACCAGGATCTCAAAGAAATTTGTAAATTCATCTTTCAGGACCTATTTCGTTTTAGAGATACAGTGTGGAATCAGGCCCTTCGGCCCACCAAGTCCACGCCGACCAGAGATCATCCATACACTCGTTCTATCCTACACACTAAGGACAATTTACAAAAGCCTATTAACCTACAAACCTGCACGTCTTTGGAGTGTGAGAGGAAACTGGAGCACCCAAGGAAAAGTCACGCGATCACAGGGAGAATGTATAAACTCTGTAAAGACAGCACCCATAGTCGGTATCAAATCTGGGACTCTTGCGCTGTAAGGCAGCATTGTACTGTCTTGCGGCGTTGCACCACTGTGCATCCTGTAAGTGTCAAGGCTGAGGTTAGTTTGGGGATAACTATTAGCTATTAAATCCCTCTGTTGCAAAATCCCTGAGCATTCATTATTGGTGAGTTCCGAGCACAGGGCTCACAACCAATAAGGTCATTGACCATCCATTTATCTTCATGCACCAAGGAAATTCTATCTTCAAAATTAAATGGCCCGGAATTTGCAGTTAAATAAACTTGATGCTATCAGTAGCTCCATTACCAAAACGTAAATCAGACCACAGATTTCAAATAGCCAGACATATACATTTAAAGTACGAAGCTGATGTCAAGTTGCTCCACTTCCTCCAGAGGTTTGCCATCTCGCCAAAGATTCACAGTTCAAATAGATGGAGAGGTTTGGAGCTGGAATATTTATCTGATAG
This sequence comes from Leucoraja erinaceus, assembly GCF_028641065.1. Taxonomy (NCBI): domain Eukaryota; kingdom Metazoa; phylum Chordata; class Chondrichthyes; order Rajiformes; family Rajidae; genus Leucoraja; species Leucoraja erinaceus. The sequence goes on along the minus strand of NC_073393.1, from coordinate 29,164,499 downwards.
GTACCTGGTTAAACACACCAGAAAGTGTTCAGGCTTGTCTGGTTAACTGTGAATGATTTGTTTAATTACTGACCTTTTGACGCTGACAATAACTTCTTAAATGTGGAGTTTCATTCTTCCCAAATAAAGTTCATTCCATTCGCAAAAAGTTTGAAGATTAGCAAATAAAATGTAAGTGAACTTGTAAAGATGTAAAAATCCTGATCGCAAACTCTAATACTGAAAATTAACTTTCAGAATTTCATTCTTTCTGATTTTAGATGTTTATGCAGATTTTAAATACGTCTGCCTAGCCTTTTTCAACGCATAGATTGTCCTGGAGGTAGAATCCAGACTTTGTGTTGCAGGATGTATGTCCTGCAGTGTGCTTTGATGAACAGAGGGATTAATGACCCATAATTATCCCCTAACTAATCTCAGTAAAACTGATTCTCAACTTAGTGCCACATTGCTGTTTCCGGGATCGTGGTTATTGTGGTTATCTAAGTTGGTTATTGCATTTCCCACAATATATATTAAATTAGTCATTCTTTGCCTGTAAAGCACCTGTACAATTTGTCTTGGGTTTGGAAAATGTACTGCATTAATACATAACCTTCCATTCTCCGTTAATGGTAAAATACCAAGATGCAGTAATTTTGCTCTGCCATCCCACCAAGATTGATTGTATTCTGTTCTAACCTAGCTCAGTTGTTCACAGTTCAATTTGTTTAGTGACTTATCCACATGCTTGGCCTGTGCTAGCACCATGCAGTGGTGCAATGGTAGAGTTGTTGTCTTACAGCGCCAGAGACCCAGGTTCGATCCTGTCTGTACGGAGTTTATACGTTCTCCCAGTAACAGCGTGGCTTTCCTCCAGGTGCTCTGGTTTCCTTCCACATTCCAAAGATGTGCAGGTTTATAGGTTAATTGTCTTCTGTAAATTGTCCCTTGTGTGCAGCATAGGACTAGTGTGTGGGTGGTCTTTGGTTGGCACGGACTTGTGGGCAGTAAAGCCTGTTTCCATGCTGTATCTCTAAACCAAATGAGGTTCAAATCTTGCTCTAGGTAAGATGCCGGTGCATTTGACCTCCTGCTCCACAGCTGAATTCACCCTTGATTCACCTTCGAGGCCTCTTGAGATGGAATACTGATACGTTGGAGAGAGAGGTCAATTGCACTTCAGATCTGACCCCTCAGCTCTGCACTGAGGAGAGGTGGTCTGCTGCTTGTGACCCACTCAGTTAACCTTGCTGCTAACCCTGGGGATAAAGGTAAGTGTAGGTAGCTTACATCTTTTACTTTATATTAACATCTTTAATTGTGATCATTTTGTGTGCTTTTAATAAAATTAATATTTCTAAATGTCTTTGTATAGTTTTTTTTTCATGTTAATTAATCTCTTGAATGGTCTGTTAATATCCATGATCACCAGATATACTAAATAGAAGATTTATTAGTAACCCGAGGGGAAATGTTTTCACTCAGAGGGTGGTGGGTATTTGGAACGAGCTGCCAGAGGATGTAATTAAGGCAGATACAATAAAAAAATATATAAAAGACTCTTGGAGAGATATGTGGATAGGAAAGGGTTTAGAGGCATATGGGCAAATGGGAGTATCTTAGATGGGGCACCTTGGTCGGCATGGACGAGTTGGGCTCAAGGGCCTGTTTCTGTGCTGTATCACTCTACAACTATTTTAAGCCATTGGGAGAGGTAAACAGTGGAAGTCCATCAAGGGGAATGTGGCTGAGGGTCTCAGGACTCATTGCTTGAGGCCCACTCACTACCAGGTGTTGGTTTCTGCTTCAGGGAAACCTGTCAAGCATGGAGGAGGTGTCTGTTCAGTCTGGAAAAGGTAAGTGTGTGTTTGCGTAGTTTGAACCCAACTTGACCCCGCCCATTGCCTCAAAACCAGACCTCAAAACCTTTAAATCTATTCAACGATTAGCAGAACTCCACTATAAAATAATAATTAGCATCTAAGCACACTTAAATCTTTACCACCGTAGCTCTGTAGTAGCCCTTTATTTTCAAACCCTAATTGGATCAGTCTATTAATCTCTACAAATAAAATTACTAAGGAATTGACTTAAAATACTATAATTATTTAGAAATTTAAAACTCTTAGATATAATAGTATCCACATTAAATGATAGTAGGAACCTTAATACTGCAGCCACACATTGATCAATGGACCCTTTACAATAAAAATACTGCACAGGGAGTCCTTGAATTTAAGTTCCCATTCCCCATCTGTGAACACTAATATTTGGTTTGGTATTTCTGAGAGTTCTGTGTCGTATTACTTGATAAATAACATTTTCTGGCATTTACAGGCATGCTTTCTTTTACAGTGGAATTCCAACTTCCTAAATCAACTATAATTTTACTTCCTCCTCACTAACTCCTTCCAAATCAGTCTCCTAAAACTTAACATTGTGTCCTTAATATACCTCTTATTGAAATCCACAGAAAATTACCCACTGATAGAATGAGTGGAGCCTGTCTCATCATTAATTCACTGTACAGTGATATTTGTATATATATATATACTTGTGATACTCCAGATAAGTAAAACCTTATTATGTGATCAAACAAAGGGAATCATTAGCACTCACAAAGGACTGGCCTGCAAGTGCATCTTGCACACCTCCACTCTCCCAGTTTAACACTATTAGCAGCTCGACTGCTTGTAAACACAGCAAGGATAGGCAGTCTATAATTGCAAAATGGAATTAGGATTTAAAACATAATTCATCAATGAACCGGATGAGTCAAATATTATTAAATGATTCTCTACATAAGAATCATCAAATGTCAGTACCATCTCTTGGAAAAGTAACTTTGTCTTTCCAAGAGTAAAATTCTAACTATTAACTGTTTCCCAAACTAAAATCTAATTTGAATTTGCCTTCAAACCAGCAGCCTTATTCAGTTTTATTTCGTCTTTTTCTGAATGGATATATTCAGACGGTTAATTGTTTTGTGATGCCAAGTTGAAGTTAAAATGAAAAAAAAATCCACAGTATTTTATGAGTCCTATTTTTAAGTTCAAGTTCATGGGCTCACTGATGGTATCAATGACCATTGTTAAGTTTGATCGCAAATATCGAACGCAATGTGGTGGATATGGTATGAAGAACTAGAATTTACAGCATCACTGTGTTACATTTGCACAAAATTCATTTATATGTTGTTTTGTTGAAAATGTTAATCATGTTATTTCATGCAGGCCAGTACTTTGTTAGACCAGTGAACAAAGGTATGTTACTTAATTAATGCTAACAGGAACTTCTAGATTTGAGTGTGTTCTTGGTAACTTTACTTAAATTGTTTAGTGGCGCCTTTAAACGCTGCAGAACTCCCCAATTAGAATAATACTCAAGAGTTTGTTAATTCTTGGCAACTTGTGGAATAAGTCAAATAATTTAATTAAAATTCTTAATTTCACTTTAATGAAGAATGAAGAATGTGCATTTAATTTATTTTTAAACCTTTACAAATTCTGTGGTGTTATTTTCAGATAATAATTGGGAAAAGACTAGGAAAGCAATTACACAGATTGAAAAAAAAACCCAATTTGTTTTAATTTATGCAATTTAGAAGAATGAGAGATGATCTGACTGAAACATAAAATTCTGAGGGGATGTCTCAGGGGGAAGGGGTGCAGCGGTAGAATTGCTATCCTATGTTTGAACTAGGTTTGATCCTGACTCTGGGCGCTGCCTGCACAGAATTTGTACGTTCTCCCTGTGATCTCGTGAGTTTTCTCCGGGTGCTCACGTTTCCTCCCACATTCCAATGACGCACAGGTTTGTAAGTTAATTGGCTTCTGTAAATTGTCCATAATGTGGAGTATAGAACTTTTAGTTTAGTTTGGAAATACAGCGTGGAAACAGGCCCTACGGCCCACCGAGTCCACACTGACCAGCGATCCTCGCACATTAACGCCATCCTACACACAATAGGGACAATTTACATTTATACTAAGTCAATTAACCTACATTCCTGTACTTCTTTGCAGTGAACTTGTGTGAACAGTTGATCGTTGGTTGGCATGGGCACGGTAGACTGACCGGCCTGTATCCACACTTGCCTCTAAAACTAAAAAACTAAAATTACCATCAATAAAGACAATAATCCCATTCACTTTTACTGTCTCCTTTTCACCATGAGAGATTCAGAATAAAATTTAAACATTAGCTTTGATGAGTACGAATCTTCAGAAGAGTTTATAATTATGTAACTGCCTCATCCACATCTTATCTGTTACATCTTACTCCCACCAACCTCTGTCTCCAAACTCACTTCTGTCTCTCCGCCACCTGGTTCTATCTGCCCATCATCTGCAACCTCCTGCCATCACATACCTGCCCATCTCGCTCACCTCTTTTTCTTGTTCTCTTCTTCTACATTCTCAGCCCTAATGCAAGTGTCTGAACCTGAAATGTCAACCATGCCTCTGCCTCCCTAAGTTATGCTTGGCTTGTTGATTTCCTCCAGAGTTTTTTTTTTTTGCTTCATTTTTTCATGTTTTTTAACCAGAGATAAATGTGTCTTTCAAAGGTGTGGATAATGAAATGAGATCATGCAAAAGCTAATGCATTTTTGGTGTCAGTCATGAAATTCTCAGACCTAATAATATTATTGTTAAAAAAAAAGTTGTGATTGATTTATGTCAACACCAACCATAGTATTGGCTCCTGGTTCGGGAGCTGCAAGGCGTGAAATGCACCAACTGGACAGGATAGTCAAGTAGATATGGGGCACTCCCCTTCTGCTTAAGCAGGATATTCAAAGATTTCCACATGACATTGTTTTATGGGAAGTGTACAGCAATGCAAAACCAGCAGGATCTCCTCAGTTACAGACCTAAGAATAAATGGACTTTGCCCCCTTGTTCGCGCACAAAAAAAGAGCCACTGTTGCGATTGATTCGGTCGGAACGGCTGTTGAATGTTTAGTAGAGTGTTAAATTTGTTCATGACATGTATTTTTTAATTTTAATTCCTATTTATTTTTTAATGCAAACTGAATGGACACTGGTTGAGCAACGTTTTTTTGTTTCCTCTGGGTATGCGAATACTCAGGAAATGACAATAAAGATTTACAATTACAATTACAATTACAATTAGTATTGCTTAAATGGGAAAGGGTTTTAGCTCGATTCATGGTACCTATTCCCAGTTATGCCTTTCTGTTTAGTATTCAATTCTATTGAGAAAGCATTCGAAACACTCAGAAAGCCACTGGGTGGAACGGTGGCGCAGCGGTAGAGTTGCTGTCTTGTAGTGCCGGAGACCCGGGTTCGATCCTGACTACAGGGCTGTCTATATGGAGCTTGTATGTTCTCCCTGTGACCACGTGGCAACAAAGGCTTTTCACTAAAGAGGAAGGATCTTACGCTGGCAATAGTACAGAAAACATTCAACAGGACATCAGTTACTCAGACATGAGGTCTTAAGTTATAATGAGAGGCTGGATAGACGGACATTTTTTTCCTGGAGTGCCGAAAGAAGCTGAGGGGTAACCATATAAAGTTTTTCAAAATCTAGAAAAGGTGAATTTCCCAGTTCCAGGTTAGAGCAGTCCAGAACTGGTGGGATTAGACATAAATTGAGAGGGGAAAACTTTAAAAGTGATCTGAAGGCAATTTCTTCATGCAGAGGGTGGTGCATAAATAAAATGAACTGCCAACAAACCTGTAGCGGTGAGTACACAATGGCAACATTTAAACGATATTTGCACAGGTGCATAGATAGGAAAGGTATAGAGGAATACGACCAAATGCAGGTTAAATGGGACAAACTCAGTTCTAAAATGTGGTCGGCATGAACAAGTTGAACCAAGGGGTTTCTGTGCTATAAGATGCTATAACTAAAGCACATGTGAATTTATATGACAGAGTGTAGGTATATTCCACAATATTTAGCAATTTCCCTTTGCTAATTTTGAACTGAAATCAAAAGCAAATGTGGGGTTAAAAATAAAAAAGGATTTCAATTACTCATATTCATTCAGAAATGTAAAAATTCTTGCCAATATTCCAGATTAATTGCCCGCCTAAAATAATTTTAGCGTGTTTAAAGTGTCATATTTACAAATTATATGTATTTTTACAAACACTATCAATTAATTCACACCTTTTAACCCCCAAGCCATTATAGTTTTATTTTTAACATGACCACTTTCAAAACCTGTGAGATTGGTCTGTGTATAAATTAGACCATCTTTTTAAGAGGAATGAATATTGCCGCGTTTAGCTGCCCTTTTCAACACTCACATGCAGCATCGTTATCTTTGCTTTCTGTCATTTTACGTTTACATTTTTGGATTAGTGTATAATATGTTCAAGCTTTGAGAATGATGTCTGTATCCAAAAGTAAGAGGATTTTTAGTCAAAACAGTAACTGTATTATTAATAGATCTCACCCCGTCCTTAGAGAATATTCCCACGAACCATTTAAAAAGTATTTTTGGGCATTGAAGACAGGTTCTAAGCTGAATAATGTTAATAATATTTAGCTCATTAGAAAGTAATAGTACTTAAACAATTCGCCATTCTAGTTAATTACATTCATTTCTTCTATCTTCACTGTAAGATTACAAGTTCTCGAATTTAATCTAAATGTTTCTTTCTGTTATCATGTCAGGTTGATCATTCATATTAAAATATAATTTCCCCAGATTACTTCCTGTCCTTTAGTTTCATACTTACAGGCACTTTATATTTTCTGGTTTCCTTGTAGTCTTGCCACGAAAGACCACATAGAAATGTCAAGTGCAACAATTTGTCATAAATAAAGCCAGTCAAGAATTAGTATTGAATTCTTCCATTTCATGTAACTCTCACCCCTTCTGTCTTGTTTCCCTCTCCTCCGATTTATCCTGGTCCCCTGGTGCATCTTCTCGCACCTCACCTTCCTTCCACAGCCCTTATCATGCTGTTTCTCGCCCCCTCCTCTCTTACACACTCCTTCCAATTAATCCCCTTCTACTACTCCCCACTCCCCTCCCTCTGTTTTGCTATCTGCCTCCACCCCTCGCACATTAAGTTCAGTTTTTCCTTTCCGATCAGATCCCAGAATTTGTGGCCATTTTTTCTTTATTGATCATCTCTCAGCCTCTGTTGCTATCTCCAATCTTCTCTCCCTCGCCGGTCTGCTATCTGCCAAACACCCCCTCCTCACTTGTATCCACCTGTCACTTGCTAGCTCTTGCCCCACCCCACCCATCTACTTATACTGTCTACCTACCATCTACTCCTTCAGTCCAGATGAAGGGTCTCAACTCCATTTCCCCCCACAGATACTGCCCCTTGAGTCCCACCAGCTGCTCTCATTTTTTAGCTGGTCAGGACCACGATGCAGAATTTATTGCTCTCATCTTTGAAAATGCCTTATCTGCAGAGTGGCAAAGATATAATCCAGATTTTGAATTTGCAGTTCGTTTACAGAGCATTTAAATGGGAAACCTTTAACTCAATTTACACCGAACCCCAGATCTTTGTTTTAGATTGTGAAGAGGAGTTATTACATATATATTGGAAGAAAACCAGCTATGATATTTAATTCAAGAACCCAATGCACGTAAATTACTCTCCGACCAACAGTAATAAACATTCGCCTTAGCTCCCTCTGCACATTATACTTCATCTCTGAAATGTTTGCTGGCTTGTCTGTACGGCATATTTATCAACCACGTATGAATTGTTAGGAATCTATACCAGACCCACAAGGCAAACAGACACATTGGGGGTCTTGCACTCTCATGGACATGTAATTTATGCTTAATTGATGTTTTGTGCATTAGCCTGTAATGCTGCTGCAAGCTAAATTTCCATTGTCTCTCTATCTGACTGTACTTGTGCAAAGCTCAATAAACTTGACTTGATTTGATTTGAATTTGACAATAAGGGAACATTTTTCAAGCAGTGACCACAATTTGCTTACATTGTATATCAGGTCCGAAAGGGGAAATGGAGAAGCGCGCTGATGTTAGAAGTTTCAGAAAGTCAATTTTTGCAGGGAAAATAAATTAATGAATCCAAATAAACAAGCAATAGGGAGTCCAACTAATTCTACACCAAATCAAACAAAGTGGTTTGCCTACTTAATAATGGGAGGCTGCTCTCTGAAAGCATGTGTGGAGCAGCATGGAAATAAAAGCCTCTGTGAAGAAGAAGTTGATACAAAACTGGAGAGGCTATGGGTCAGATTTGCCATCTGGCTGCTGGCACTTCTTAAGGTCTCTTGGCATTTCATTGCAGAAGTTCCAGGTGTCCAGTCCAGGTGGTCTCAGATACTACCTTCCACGGTCTTCCATAGTTCACCATGAGATGAATGCACTGGTGAACTTTCCAGTGCTTTGAATGGGCCACCTGACTGCTGAGAGTAAATTCATAAGTTCCAGGAGCAGAAATAGGCCATTCGGCCCATCAAATCTACTCTGCCATTCAATCATGGCTGATCTATCTTTCTCTCTCAACCCCATTCTCCTGCCTTCTCCCCATAACCCCTTTCACCCATATTAATCAAGAATCCGTCAATCTGCACATTAAAAATATTTTTCCATCTAATCACCATTAGGCACTGAGTGATACCACTTCCTACTCTTCTTCCTCTACATCCTCTGGTGGGCACTCACTGTATGCATCCTCAGAAGTGTATACACACGGTATGCATCCTCAGAGGTGTGTACACACTGTGTACATCCTCAGAAGTGTGCATTCTCTGTGTACAATACATCTTCACAAGTATACATTCATTCCATAAGACCAACCAGAGAGGTACAAGTTTTTTTTTTAACTACCGCATTAGTACCAATATTTTATTAAATGAATTTGGGTTTAAAAAGTAATCATCAGACAATGAAACCACTAGATCACTGCAGAAGCTCAACCAGTTTACCAAAGACCCACAGAGAAGGGAATGTGGCACCCTTACCACATCTGGCTTCCCTGCAGCTCCAGACTCACAGCCATGCAGTTGATTATGATCTACAATGGTCCAGGCACTCACACCATTAGAGCTATTAGGGATGGACACTAATTTGCTGGCTTTGCCAGCGTTCCTGTAAATGGAAAAAAAAATTCTCAAACTGTTAAATGAGCGGCTAAAGGAGCAACGGGAAGAAACCATGTTTGTATACGGAATTAATTGTAGAAAACAATTAATATTTGTTTTCATTTAGGTGCTAAGTGTTTTGAGCGTTGTACCCAATATAGAACAGCTGCATTTATTTCAAATTCACATTATCACTTCAGTGAACAATCAAAATATAAAGCACAGAAACACAGTGGCTTTATAATTGGTAACATCAAGATTCAATGTAAAGGTAAAGGTGAAAAAAAAAATTAAATCGCACCTTCGTATCCAACATTTTTTAAACCTTACTAAATCATTTTAGAATACTGTGATTAAGCCCTTCCTTTTTCATAATATCAAGCACAAACAATAAGTGCCTCTTTCATGTGTGGAAAAACAATATAGTGGAGCTTGTTAGCTTGTTTAAAAAAAGGATGTATTAATCTGCAGCAGTGACAATATAAATGTGCACCATATCCATTTGATAACTTAAAGAAATTCAGGTTTTCCTGTCACTGTTGTGATAAGGATAGTGATGTTTGTTTAAAACTGCCCTCCCACACACAGGGTCAAATTATTGAAAGCTCTACATCGTGAAAAGTGACAGTAATTATAATCTATTAACTTTTCTCCTGTTGATCTGCTTGGTGCTCTAACAGATAAGTCCAGTATGGCATTAAGCCATAGAAGTGTGTGTCCAAAATTATTTTTTTCCTCCTCCTTTCTCGCACATTTTAGGTCAGAACCATAGCACATTGTCATGTGAAGAAAAACTTGTAGAAGTTGGACTGTAAGTTGAAACAATTGGTGAAGTGAAGTTTATGCCCCCAGCTCGCAATGCAAGCTTCACGGGGAATTTCAGATGTGTGGATTTGGATTACGGCTCCAATACCAGGAAGTGAAACTCATGCTCTTGTGCTGTAAATGTTTTAGTAATGACTTTCAAATCCTTGAGGCAACAGGAATTCATTGAACATTTTTGTACTGCCTCATAATGCAAGAAATGTTCCAGTGTAATTAATATTTATGAAGTTTTTCTCCGGAATATCTGAGGTTGAGGGGAGACTTGATAGACATATATACAATTATGAGAGGCATTGATAGGGTAGACAGTCAGAACCTTAGTCCCATGGTAGAAATGTCCAACATTAGAGGGCAGAACTATATGGTGAGAGGGGGAAAGCTTAATGGAGATTTGCTGGACAGGTTTTTTACACAGTGAAGAGGACCTGGAATGCGTCACCAGGTGTGGTGGAGGAGGCAGCTATGATTTTTGCCTCCACCACAGTGAGGAGGTGCTTGGAGGATACACTGTGGTGGATGTTAATTTGTGTTTAGTGTTGTTTATTATTGTAGGATTGTATGTATGACTGCAGGCACGAAATTTCGTTCAGACCGTAAGGTCTGAATGACAAAAAAGGTATTCAATTCAATTCAATAGAGGCGTTTCAGATGTTTTTAGATAAGCACATAGAAGTGTAGGGAATAAAGGGATATGGATCACATGTAGGCAGATGAGATCAGTTTAACTTGGCGTCATGTTCCGCACATACATTGTGGGTCGAATGGCCCGGTTCTTGAGCAGTTCTATTCTATGTTCTATGTTCTATGTTCTATGTTCTAAGTTGAAACCAGTCTGCAATTTTTAGTTGTTTCTAAAGGTATTCTGAGAACTCTAATTATTATTTTTCTACACCGTGCTATAAGGTTTAGAATTCTAGTCGGTACCTTCTTCAGTAGCTAGGAGTTCTCTCTCCACTAATGGCATGGAGGGAAACTGTTAACAATACAGTTGTGAGGAGTTTCACCAAAAAGGAATTTGAAGCAGAACTGTGTGGGGAGTCATCCCCAAGCAATTTGCCATTTGGCTGAGCAACCTACATTTCTCATATCATCGCACACTTTAAATTGGCTTGTCTCTTTGAAAGGTTCACCACATCTGTCTGCAAACATCTGTGCCTTCGGGTTTACAATTTGATTTATTCATTTCAGGGGTCATCCAATTAGATGTGTGGATCCTGTCGTAAAGTGAATGCCTGTCGAATGTTCAATCTTGAAATGTTTACAAGGGCTATGATTAACACCTCACAGGTGCTAACATGGAAACAAAATACATCTTAGTTCATAGATTTTTATTTTCAGCAAGTTTTAATCAATGTTTTTTGGAATTTACACTTATAATCTATGCAACGTTGTACCTTTTGTAAAAAAGTATGAATTTGGTTGTTTCATTTATATTCTTTAATTGTGATACTGGTCACCTGTGATCACCAGTTCCTCACTCCCCTCCATTGAGTCTGTCTGCAAGCGGTGTCTGCGAAGGGTGCACAACATCGCCAAGGACTGCTCTCACCCCAGCCACAGACTGTTTACCCTCCTCCCATCTGGTAAGCACTACAGGTCTCTCCATTGCCGGACCAGCAGGTTCAGGAACAGCTTATTCCCTGTGGCTGTTACACAACTTAACTCTGCACCTTGGTGATTGCCAGTCACCCCCTCGGACACTCCATCCATCAGAAAAATTGCACTAATGCAAATGTATGTACATATATATATATTTTGCTGTTCCATTATTCTATGTTTGCTCTTCTGGGTGAGATGCTAACTGCATTTTGTTGTCTCTGTACTGTACACTGCACAATGACAATAAAGATTGAATCTGAATCTGAATCTGAAAAAAATCAATTAGAATTGCTTCTTTCCAACCCGTGTACTGTTTGGTCAACCAATGATGGAAAGGCCGGCAGAGTGGATTTATTATGGAGTGTAGATCATCCAGATTTTACTTTCCAACAATGTTTATAGGTATTGGTAAGGGCAGCTATTGGCATCACTATGGGTAGAGAGCGAATATGTCCCATAAAGCAGGATTAACTTTTCAACGCAAAGGATGCTGCCAGAGAAGGTCATTGAGGCAGGTACATGGATGGGACAGGTTTAGAGGGATATGGGCCAAATGCACGTTGGTGTAGATGGGGCATCTTGGTCAGTGTAGGCAGGTTGGGTTTCCGCACTGTATGAATCTATGACTCTATGAGGAAGGAAAGCTAGACCCAAGAAAAGTGACTTAAGAATTAATATTAATGATTGGATAAGGATTCAACTCAATACATATTGTTTATCATGCCCAGAGAAAGTTGGAGGGAGACTTTGTGCATTCTATGGTGTCCGGTATTTGCAGTTGTCTTTAATTTGACTTGGCTTGAATGCTTAATAACCGAGCGGTAATGACCAAGTCAATTCCAAGGACTTTAAAAGCTATTCAGATATTGTATCCATTTAACTGAAATTTAGTGAAGGCATTGTGTTTTCTGTAATTAATCTGGACTCTGTCTAAAAGTAGAACAAAGAAAATATGGATGATGAGAGGGTGTAGACCCGAAGCGTCGCCCATTCCTTCTCTCCAGAGATGCTGCCTGTCCCGCTGAGTCACTCCAGCATTTTGTGTCTATCTTCAATATATGGATGATCACTGATATTCTCAGAAGTGGCGAAGTGGCCCACTTTGTTATGCCATCATTTCCCAAGATCAGCTACTCAGGACAACTTTGGATAGGCACATATGCTCATATTCTACAAAGAAAATTAAAAACTAAATGGTGGATTGTACTATGGAATACCTTTGGAGCGGCACAGTAGCATAGTGGTAGAGTTGTTACCTTACAGCGCCAGAGAGTTTGATCCCGATTACGGGTGCTATCTGTACGAATTTATAAGTGCTCCCTGTGATTGCATGGGTTTTCTCCGGGTGCTCCCACATTCCAAAGACGTACAGGTTTGTAGGTTAACTGTAAAATTGTAAATGCCCCTAGTCGGCAGGATAATGCCAGTATACAGAGTGATCGCTGGTCGGCGAGCACTTGGTGAGCTGAAGGGCTTGTTGCCATGCCGTATGTCTAAAGTCTAAAGTATTAAATAAACTCACTTAAATGGGAGTGCTTAAAGAAACATCTGTTATTTGTTGTAGCTAACTATCAATTGATTCTGGAAGCTTTTACACACAATGCTGAAGTTTAAAGAAGAGTTAAACATTTGAAATGTTTTTATTTAAAAGCTGTAATAATTTTAAAATAATACTTACACTTTTACGGCTAACATGACATGTACCTCACAACGCATTCTTCCTTGGTTAACAGGTTTATTGGTATTGTCAACAGCAACTTAAATAGCAGTTGCTAAAGTTTCCAATCAACTTGGTGTCAGATAGTTGCATTACATTGCTGATTATCCCATTGTGTTTTGGTGTTCCATGGTAAAACGTAACCAATTTTTTTAAATTGCCATGGAAAATGAATTCACATTAATTCAACTTAATATGAAAATATTGCATTAATTTGTTAAGTGTAATTTAGTTTAGTTGAGAGATATAGCGTGGAAACATGACCACTTCGATTCACTGAGTCCACACCGATCAGCGATCCCCGCACATTAACACTCTCCTGCACTAGGGATAATTTTACATTTATAACAAGCCAATTAACCTACAACCCTGTATGTATTTGGAGTGTGGAAGGAAACCAAATATCTCAGAGAAAACCCACGCAAGTCACGGGGAGAATATGCAAACTCCGACAGACAAGCACCCATAGCCAGGATTGAATTTGAGTCTCTGGTTCTGTAAGTGCTGTAAGGCAGCAACTCTACCACTGCGCCACCATGCCGCAAAAGTGGCCCAAAATAATATTTGCACTAGCAGAGACACAAACAACAAGAACAATTAAATGCCAAGTGCCTGGACCCAAATCAAATGGTCATCTAAATATTAGCAAATGAATGAGATCCAAATCCACTGGAATTACAGTATTGGTTTAAATCTGATCTATCATTCATACATTTTATGTGAGGGATGTCCATGGAAGTATTTTTCCTGTTAATTAATTGAGGAAATAAACATTTTATTTCCAGAGATGTCTATGTCTTGGTCAGCCATCCAGTATTTGATCCAGAGAATAGTCCCTTGACAATGGAAGTTGCTTAATAATTGAAGAATGTAATTTTAAAGTTCACAGGGAAAAGTTCAAATTCATTTGCTTAAGATTGTTTGAGAAGAAGATCTTAATTATCTGGTAAAAATGTTAATCTTATAAATTTTGTTTGTTATTAGTCAAGCGCATACGGTAGAATGTTATACATGTTTTTATGGTGACTTGAATGATTAGCATTATATTTTAGAGCAGTAATTATTTATTATTAATCTTTCATATGATACAGGCAAAGACATGGAGAATGGGTAAGAAAATACATTTGATCTGGCTTTGGGCATTGTCCTGTTGCATTATGAACCAAGCGTGAGGGGGCTAACAGATCACTGCTGCTCCTATATCCTGTGTGCTTCGGTCCATATGCACTTGTGATTAAAGGGCCTGTCCCACGAGCATGCGACTCCATGCGGCAAGTGCTACCTAAGCGACTCCATGCGGCAAGTTCTACCTAACCAGAAGCGGGGGCCGCGCGGAGGTCGAGTGAGTGACATGAAGTGCGAGCGAAGTCCACGGGAATTTCGCGGGTGACGTACGGCGTCGAGGCGGCTGCGGGCTGGCAGGCTGTTGCCTCGCGGAATTTTTGAACGCGGTCAGTTTTTCGGAGCCCCGCGCGATGTTGGGCCAGCTCTGCACAACTCCATATGGCTTTGGCAATCGAAGTGGAACTGGTCCCGCGAGGCCGTACGGCTCAAGCGACCACGTTAGGTCGCGCTTGCCGCATGGAGTCGCTTAGGTCGCGCTTGCCGCATGGAGTCGCATGCTCGTGGGACAGGCCCTTTATTGTTTTTGTAAAGAAAACATTTCTCTGTCCATAATGCAATAATGAACTGATATTTTTTAGTATGTAACACTGATAATCATCTGTTTTGTATGTTAATACTTGATCTCCGGTTAATTTTTTTTTTCTAAATTTGTCTTCTTATTTCAACTACTGTTTGTTCAACTTTAACAACCATGTAAAACTATCATCAGCAGGTGCAAAACATTTGCATGGATTCCTATGCTGGAGAAGAATAATTTTATGTCTTACGCTATTGAACTATCTGTACAAAAATATTTCAAGTCAGTGGCCAATGTTCCTTATTTATAATCTATTTTCTATCATAAGAATTTCAGTATTTTACCAATATAATTAAGTGATAACAGAATCAGCAATCTTTTAATACACATACAACATGAAAAGTGCGGAGTTCTAAATTGATTCTGTAAATTTGATTTATCTGAACACAAAAAAACTACAAAAAAATGTAATTAACTAACATTAGCAGAGATCCTTTATAACAAACATTGAAACAGTTACATGATAAAAGTCATTGGAATAAAAATAAGTTGTCGTACTGCGGCAATTAATATTGTGGGATACATAAGCATTCTCTTACATCTTTCAGTCTATAAACATTCAGTGGCAACTTTCCTTCCCTCAGTTTTATTGCATACAGTGAACATGGACAAAGAATGTCACAATGATGCCTGTAAGCCAGAGTGAATGCCTTGATATTCTGCAGGCTCTACATATACTGCCCATACACAAGTATGTTTACTGAATTGAAAAGCCGGTTTCCATCAGTTAAGGCTTCCCAATGTAGACTATTGTGAATTATTTTGTTGAGCAGCAAATGGGTTCAATACTAACGTTTCTAACCCATACCAAGTAAATGTAATTTAACAAAATGTCAGCCTGCGTAAGATAAACTAAAATAGTTATGTGGAGAATTCTTAAATATGAGCTCTTTTTTGACATCTTATTGTCTCAATTACAATGGCAATAATTACATCTTATTGTCTCAATACTACAAAAACATCGCAAGATTAGAGGGATTCATCAATATCATGCTAAGATTGAAGGTGCAGAAGGAGTTTTAAAGGGGATCTGAGGGATACAGTATGTTTCTTATGAGAGTGAGTGGGTGATATATGGAAGACACTGCCCGAGGAGGTGGTGGAATCAAATACAATCACTACATTAAAGAGACATTTAGATAGACACTTAAATGATCAAGGCATAGAAAGATGCTATACTGCAGCAGGAAAATGGGATTAGTGGACTTGGACAGAACTGTCGACCAGAGGGTCTATTTCAGTGAAGGGAAGTGCCCAATTGATAACCCCAATGATATACTGGCAGCTACACGTCTAGTTTTTGTTGTCCCACAGTTAAACTGTGTAAAGGCATTTTAGATTCTCATGTGGGTTTGGAATTGGGTTTCTTGGTTAAACATTTAGCTTGTGTGTTTGTAAGCATGTTATTACTGAATATGAAGTTAGTTATTGTCTTATAGCATAAGTGTGTACACATAGTTTAGATATTATTTTGGAATTGGGCTTGGCTTATCCTGATATTATAGCACAAATACTTTGTGCTTTAACAGTAATTCTGTACAACTTTATGACTCTATGACTCACGTAAGTTCAGCCAAGTATGTTGTCACATTGAAAACCTATTTTACAATAGCACAGCCTAATGAATGGGATGGACAGCCATTCAATATTTAATAAACTTTGAAAATGTGTAACGTTAATGAAGAAAAATGGACTGAGACAACTCAAGCTAGATTGGAACAATGTTTTCAGCAACGATGTTACAAAATCACACCATGACTCATTGTTGAGCAGATACCACACTGTGTTCAAAGTTAGTTTCAGGGCACAACGCACACATTAGCAGCTGACTACATGCAAAACCAGTTAATGGCTAGCCCAAACCAGCTGCTAAAAACTGTATGGAATCAAGCTAAGAAAGAATTGGATAGGCAAGGACAAAATAATGTGCTTGTAAAAAACCAACCAGAGGGACTGGGTCATACCAATAGTGATTGTGGTTACGATTGGCATGTTGTCAAATTAGACTAATTCAAGCTGAAGATTACAGGCAATATCAATAACCTACATTGCAAGACTTGCAGATGGAGTTTGCGGTATCAAGGTGTTCACAGAATCGAGCCTTTTCTTTTCCATAGTATAATTAAACATTGCCAAATATACAGAGCTGTACCTGACCAACACTTGCTGAGGACTCTCTGAATTCACATTGAGCTCCAGACTTTGCCCATGATTCTCCAAACCATGATGGATAAAATCTCCCGAAGAATGTCTCATTGCTTATGAAAGCGAAAGTGTCTGTTGATTGCCATTTGGACAGAAGAAATTCAACTGATTTAGTGGAAGAATCAAGTCCAAACATGTCTTGACAGATAAATAAAATTTATTTGAGTTCAGATGCAGAACAGTCGAAATGGAAGACTCCAAATAACAGAAATTCAATTACTACATTACTAGATCAAACATATTCTGGTATTCATTAAGTATACACTTTGATAACTTGCTAACATCTATGTTGCTGTTATAGGACACAAGGTGAAATGTATCTTTCAGCATAAACTGTTATTCTGTTAGTATCACTGTGTGTGATCACATTATGATTCTATTCAGCAGACGAGTCCTGCTCCTGCTTCTCAACAATTTAACAATTTCACAGATGTTCAGTCAACCAACTAAAGGTCTCCACATTTCAATAGTTAGTGAGTCCTCGTGTAAATAAACCTCTGTCTCTTTGAATATACATATAGAACATGGAACATAGAACAGAACTGCACTGAAATATGCCCTTCAGCCCACTAAGTCTGTGCTGAACATGATGCCACATTAAACTAATCCATTCTGCCTACACATGCTCCATATACCTCCATACCCTGAATATTCATGTGCCTATCCGAAACCTATTAAACCTCACTATCATATCAGCTTCCAGCACCACCCCAGGCCGACCATTTCAGGCACTGAACACGATCGGATAAAAACCTGCCCCTCACATCTCCTTTAAACTCTCGCCGATCACCTTAAAGTTCTGCCTTCTACTATTTAGCATTTCCACCACGGGGAAAAGTTCTGACTGTCTCCCCTATCTATGCCTCCCATAATTTTATAGACTTCTATGATTGGTTTTCTCGCAACCTCTGCCATTCCAGAGAAAACAATCTAAGTTTGGCCAACCTCTCCTTATAGCTAATAACCTCAAACCGAGCTGCATCCTGGTAGAACCTCTTCTGCACTCTCTCCAAAGCCTCCACGTGCTTCTTGTAATGGGGCAACCATAGCTAGTATGTCTCCATGCATTAGTAAAGACAATAAACCCTCACAATAACAGACCTCTACATAGTGGATCTTGATTATAGCTCCCGTTGCACCACGCCCCCCCCCCCCCACCCTCAATTCTGCCAGATACCTAATGAGATGCCAGCACGAGGCATGCTTCCGAGGCATGCTTCCGGTGGCATGAACGGAGAGAGCGAGCAGCATGATGGCGTTCTGTCCCTGGAGCACTGCGTGTGGTGCCGAGAGCTCTGTGGATCCTCAGCTTATGAATTCCCTCTTGTTTAACCCACCCAAACAGCACATTTCTTCCCTCCCGGACTTGGGTTAAATTGTACCTTCCTCCCTCACTCGGTTATAGCGGACAAT
Source organism: Leucoraja erinaceus (assembly GCF_028641065.1). Taxonomy (NCBI): domain Eukaryota; kingdom Metazoa; phylum Chordata; class Chondrichthyes; order Rajiformes; family Rajidae; genus Leucoraja; species Leucoraja erinaceus. The sequence continues at coordinate 29,145,990 of NC_073393.1, read as the reverse complement.
CAGCAATCATGGTGACAAGCTTCCCACCCCCTGGCCCATTATTGCGAGGCTTTACTGTACAATCACACAACACACTAAACTGTGATAGTAGATCTGTTTTCAGTGCTCTTTATTTAATTACATCCATTTAACAACAAGGGACTTTGTGAACGGATCCCATTTTGGAATAATGTGCAAAACCTTTGGAAGCAAATGTCTTAACTATTTGAGATCTATTGTATTTGAATTGTTTGCAACTGGGAGTATATTTTTTTTGATATGGAGTTGTCCACGAAATAGTTCAAATTGATTAACCCATGGTTGGTTTTCCAATACAGATGATCTTCAAAGGACTTTTGTTAACAGTAGATTCCAAGATAATCATCATCTATGCACTGTAATTGAATGCAGCTGATGTGGTCAGCTGCATTCCACTCATCATAATTCATTCAAACAAATAGTTTAAACAGAAGGTCACAATGCCGAGTTAAAACTCAAATACAGTGTGCATGGTGTGTTGAATATGGAAAATTTATAAAAGGTCAGTCTAGCTCTGGAGGAAAATATTATGTTTACATTGACAGGGTGCATTGGAAGGGAAGAGAGAGAGAGAGACACAGAGAGAGAGAGAGAGAGAAAATGCAGGAACAATCAATGACTTTTCTTTGTTTTAATTAGTCAGAGAACAGAAATTTTAGTCAACTGGAAAATGCAATTAGGATAAGCTTGTGTCAGAAGTAATTCTTCCCCACAACTCACAAAGTGATTGACAGTAACTGACTCGGGACACTCAAGATTACAAAACTGCAAAAAAAGCTGCACCACCCTCAAAAAGATCCGAAATACCTTGAAGATACAACAGGAACATTATTTTTAAAGTGGTAGAAACATAGAAACATAAAAAATAGGTGCAGGAGTAGGTCATTCGGTCCTTCGAGCCAGCACCGCCATTCAACGTGATCATGGCTGATCATCCAATATCAGTACCCCGTTCCTGCTTTCTCCCCATATCCCTTGATTCCATTAGCCCTAAGAGCTAAATCTAATTCTCTCTTGAATACATCAACCGTTGAACCACATCACAGTTCTTTTTAAAAATATGTCTCCCTATTTATTTAGTTCTACAAAATATATTACTTATAAAAAACATTTGTTTTGTAATACTGCAGAAAACGACTATTTGGCCAATTAAGCTAGTGCGTGCACATTAAGCCACTTTGCCAATCGATGCCCAGCTCTTTTCTTTTACCTTAGGAACTGTTCCTTCCCCAAAAATACTCAATTGAAAGCCTTCCATTACTCTTACAGGCAACAAGTTCCACATTATAACCAAACCAGATAATGGAAGGTTTTTCCTCGTTTGGCATTGAATTTCCATCAAATCTGAATCTTTATTCTAATAAGGAGAAAAAAAAATCCAGTTTCACCATCAAACCCAAATCCCTCTTATCTGGATCCGTCCAATAAGCATTATTTTGCATCGTCTCCATGATCTTCTTATCTCACCCAAACCATGACAACCAGAATTAGATGCAATATCCATGTTGTGGACCAATTAGTATTTTACACAGGTCCAACCTAACGCAGTCTGAGGAAGGGTTCCATCCATATCTCCAACTGCCCAGCTGTTGGTTTAAATTCTCCCTCCAGAAACAAGCAGTGTTGCAGTTATAGTCTGCTTCCTGACTGAAGAAATGTTTGATGGCAAGACAGAAACTCCCATCGATGAGCTAGTACCTTTCCAAACCACAGTACAACCAGTGCTATTTAAAACATATAGCCAACCAGATCCAAGTTAGTTGCTGGTTGTAGAAACAATGAACTGCAGATGCTGGTTTATACTAAAGATAGACACAAAACGTTGGAGTAACTCAGCGGGACAGGCAGCATCTCTGGAGAGAAGGAATGGGCGACATTTTGGGTCGAGGCCCTTCTTCAGACTGGAGAATATTCTTGACGCAAAATGTCACCCACTCCTTCTCTCCACTGATTCTGCCTGTCCTGCTATGTTACTCCAGCATTGTGTGTCTAATCTGGGGAGGTCCTGTATACCTTAGCTACGTATCTTTGAACAGCAGGGCTTCTAGAAGGCAGTTCAGAAACACGTTCTCAAGGTAGTTGGATAAATTCTGGCCCTGTCAATGTCCCCACTATGAATGGATCAGAAAAATTGATTGCAGTATTATAAGTAAATGTTAGTGTTAAACCATAGGTCCACCCATAGTCTTTTTTATAAAAATAGATGAGTTAATATAACATTTTATGAATATTACTGATACGAGAATAATTCATAACAATTAGTAATGATTGAGTGTGAATAACTAACCATATAACTTACTGAATGCAGAATTGTTACTCTCTCAGATTTGATTTATATTTTTAAGTAAAAACTAGTAACATTTCTGATTCATGGTATGATGCATTTGCCTATTTTTTCAGATTTTACCACAGGATACTTGGTGATGAGAGCAAGCTGTTTCAATCTGAAAATTATTTTTTCAGCTGTAGAACATCTTAATGATCTATGGTAATTTTGCACCCTTTTGTTCTGCACTTGAAACCCTTTAATCACCATTCGTGACTCACACAGCCATGTAAACAAAAGCATCACTGGTTTTAATATTTTTAAAAACCTTGACAAATGCTGGGTTTGGGTGCATCAAGCAAGAGTTGAATTGGAATTCCAAGCTGAATCAAACTATAGAAGTAGTTAGTCACATTGTGAGGAAACACTGGAAAGAAAGGATCAATTTACACGATTCGCATAGACCTCTAAGCTGCTTACAGAGAGACTTCAGTCATTCGATTTGAGACTTTAGAGATAATGCACGGAAACAGGCCCTTTGGCCCACTGAGTGTACTGACGAGTGATCACCGTACACTAGCATCATTCTACACAAGAGGGACAATTTAAAATTTAATAAAAGCCAAATATCCTGCAAACCTGTTTGTCATTGGAGTTTGGGAGGAAACCGGAGCACCTGGAGAAAGCACACGCGGTCACAGGGAAAACATACATATTCTGTACAGACAGCATCCGTAGTCAGGATCGAACCCGGGTCTCTGTTGCTGTCAAGCAGCAACTCAACCATTGCTCCACTGTGCTGTCGCAGGGCTTAGAAGGTTAGAGATTAGGGGGGATTCAAGGTTAGAAAGTTAAATATGAAAAACCTGTAATGCACTTGGTGTTGCTATTATTGCTTGAGATATTTAGTAGTCAAGAAAATGTATTTTAAATAAAAACAAGCAAGGCTGAGAATGAAGTGGTTGGTATTTATCTTCAGCTCCTTATGTGGATGGAGGTGAAAAACTTTGAAGCAAAACTGTTTTCATCTAAAAATTGTAATTAAAATAACTTTCCAATTTCTGCTCTGCTCAAGTGATCAACAATAACAATTACTGTACTTGAATTGCTTGAATGGTACAGCATGGAAACAGGGCCCTTCAGCCAACCGAGTCCATGCTGACCATCGATCACACATTCACATTAGTTCTACGTGAGGTGGAAGATTGCAACCTTCACGTGGTCCGCCCTGTTTTGACAAGTGCAATCAACCCGGCGTGCACAATCAAATAAAACAAGTTGTCCTCCAACTTTAGGCTGTGCACGCCATACACAAGAAGAAGAAGAAGAGATTAGTTCTACGTTATCCCACTTTTACATCCACCCTTTACACTCTAGGGGCAATTTACAGCAGCTATAAACCTGCGTGTCTTTGGGATGTGGGAGAAAGCCCACCTGGTCACGGGGAGAACGTGCAAACTCTACGCAGACAACACGCAATGTCAGAACCAAACTCGGGTCTCCTTGGCGGTGAGGCGCCAACTCTACCAGTTGCACACTGTGCCACCCTAACAATATTTAGAACGTCTTTTGGAAAATTTCTACCAGTAACTTGTTAAAGTTAAAATGTTCACATTAATAGGAATGAAGGTTTCTCCTTCTATATTCCTGATGGCAGACGTTTCCATGACAACAACCTGCATTTACATAATGGCTTTAGAATAATACAGTGCGTCCCAAGTAAATGGACAGACACACAGAAACAAAGTGATTAGGAAGATCAAGGAGGTTTTCTTAAAGGGAACAAATCTGAGAGGTTCTAAATCTGGAATCAAAATAGAAAAGCAAAGGACTTTAGGGGAATTAGAGAGCTGGGGACAGATAGCTGAAGATTGTCAGAACAAGATTAGCAATGATAAGGAATAAACTTGTCATAGAGCACCAAAAGTAATAATTATTTCTCCTTTGATAAGATTAACTATAAATATTATTATTTTTAATTGGCTTTATCAGCTGTGTCCCGATGCCAATGCGCTTTGAATCGCAGTTGATTTTAAACATCCTGCGCTCTAGCTTTTGATCACAATTGACAGCCACACTAGTAATGGAGATTAGCAATGTTGGGCAATCATTGTGATAAAATTGCTTACATTTGTCTCAGAAAAGTCTGAATATGATAATAAATGAGCAAAACCTTTTTAACCACTTTTGTTGGGTAAGTAGCAATAACTAATTACATATATAAGAAATAATCATCGGATAACATTTTAGCTATAATAAAACAGCGACAAATTAAATATCGGTATTTTCAACACTCAATTCTTTGTTTTATTTTTATTTCCAGTTTCCACTTCCTATCAAGGACACATTGAAAAACTGATTCACCTAAAACACCATGTCGTCTTCCTTCCGTCTTTGCATGTTGACTTTTCATAATGGGTAGCACGGTGACATAGTGGATTAGTTGCTGCCTTACAGTGCCAGAGACCCGCGTTTGATCCTGACAATGGGTGCTCTCTGTACGGAGTTTGTACGTACTCCCCGTGACCGAGTGGATTTTCCCCGGGTGCTCCGGTTTCCTCCCACTCTCCAAAGCCATACAGGTTTGTAGGTTAATTAGTTTAGTTAAAAAATGTAAATTGTCCCGTGTGAGTAGGGTAGTGCTAGCGTACAGGGATTGGGGTTAGAGTGGGGTCAGTGAGCCGAAGGGCCTGTTTGCACGCTGTACCACTAAAACTAAACTAAAACATCATTATGCATATAGACGTAGCATTCTGCTTGCTATGATCCCCAGTTTTTACTTTGTATTTCAATCTTCCAATCTTATTCAAATACTTTCTAACATGTTTGTATGCCGACAGGCCCATTCCTGAGCTGTAGTGTTCTGAGCAGAAGAGGCTGAATTTTCTCCATTGAATGTTCTTAACACCATTGCATTATTCCCTTCTAAAAGTTTAGTTTAGTTTAGCTTAATTTATTGTGACATGTACCAAGGTACAGTGGAAAGCTTTTGTTGAGTGCTAGCCAGTCAGCAGAAAGACAATGCATGATTACAATCGATCCATTTACAGTGTATAGATACATGATAAAGGAATAATGTTTAGTGCAAGGTAAAGTCAGCAAAGTCCGATCAAGGATAGTCTGAGAGTTTAAGAAAGAACTGCAGATGCTGGAAAAATCGAAGGTAGACAAAAATGATGCAGAAACTCAGCGGGTGTGGCAGCATCTATGGAGCGAAGGAATAGGTGACGTTTTCGGGTCGAGACCCTTCTTCAGACGTTGCATGCTAACCAGTCATCAGAAAGAAGGATAGTTTGAGGGTCATCAAAGAGGTGGATAGTAGTTCAGCACTGCTCTCTGGTTGTGGTAGGATGATTCAGTTGCCTGATAACAGTTGGGAAGAAACTGTCCCCAAATCTGGTAATGTGCGTTTTCACACTTCTATATATTTTGCCTGATGGTAGAGGGGAGAAGAAGGATTGGCCAGGGTGCGACTTATCCTTGATCATGCTGCTGGCCTTGCCAAGGCAGTGTGAGGTATAAATGGACTCAATAGAAGGGAGATTGGTTTGTGCGATGGTTTGGGCTGCGTCCACAATTCGCAGCTATTTCTTGCGGTCTTGGATGGAGCTGTTCCCAAACAAAGTATTCTGATAAAATGCTTTCTATAGTGCATGTGTAGAAGTTAGTGAGAGTTGTAGGGGACATGACAAACCTCTTAAGCCTTCTTAGGAAGTAGAGGCATTGTTGTGCTTTCTTGGTCGTTGGTTCAATATGGGTGGTCCAGGAGAAGTCTTTGGTGAAGGTACACAAAAAAAAGCTGGAGAAACTCAGCGGGTGAGGCAGCATCTATGGAGCGAAGGAAATAGGCAACGTTTCGGGCCGAAACCCTTCTTCAGAAGTTTTTGGTGATATTGACTCCTAGGAAAAAAAGTTAATAACCCTGCCTCTGATTTCAGTCTTTGCCCCACAATTTGCTTCAGTTACAGCATTGGATTTGCAGCCTTGATATCTTACTGAAACTAGCAATGCATCTCATTCTTCATATTTTAGCAATAGCACTTACTTCCACAAGCCACAATATTGATTGCCTCTTCAGGAAAGCCAAAACATTTATCAGTTTAGTATGGCTGGCTCATCATTTTGCATTCATAAACATCAACCCGGCATTTAAGAGTTTTTTTGGATCAGCAGGGGAAGGAAGAATATGGCGGAGGAGATTGCTTTAACTTAGCATTATGTTTGGCCTGGACATTGTGAGCTGAAGGGCCTGTTCCTGTACTGTACTATGCTCCATGTTCTATGTTCTAGCCAAAAAGAAACAATTCATATTCAGTTCTGGATAGTTATAGGTCTAATTGATATTAATCTATACTAGCAAGCTTAGACCCAATGCATCCCTCAGATTTTATCTTTATCCTTGCTTCTGTATACCTGCTCAGATATAATTGAAAATAGCCCCTTCAATAGTGTACTGCACCTCAACCCTTTTCTTAGTCCATTTCAAGCTTCCAAAATTATCATTTTCCTTCAGCCCAGTCAACAGTGGGAGAACTTGGTCTGAGCCTTTGGAAATCAATTCCTAAACCTCGCTAGCTCACTTTCTGCTTGCCTTCATTTTATATACTCATCCTATTTGGTTTGCTCACCTACTGGGTTTCAAAAGGAATTAATAAGGGAGAGAGAGGGATATTTTTTCTCATAATGGAGGAGCCTGAAACAAAAGATCAAGTTTGAAATCATGCTCGGTTTGTTGATCATAGTAGATGAGAAAGATGTATTCATATAAACGCCGGCACAGTGGTGAGGTGCCAGTGTTACTGCCTTACAGCGCCAGCGACCCGGTTTTGATCCTGCCCACGGGTGCTGTTTGTATGGAGTTTGTACGTTCTCCCTGTGATTGCGTGGTTTTCTCCGGGTGCGCTGGTTTCCTTCCACACTTCAAAGACGTACAGGTTTGTATGTCAATAGGCTTCTGTAAATTGTAAATCATGTATGAAGGATAGTGCTAGTCTATGGGGTAATTGCTGGTTGATGCGGATTCAGTGGGCCGAAGGGCCTGTTTCCACACTGTATCTCTAAAGTCTAAAGTCTGAAGTAAGGTCATAAGAGTATGGCCCCCACCACTAAAAACAGCAGATCCTGATCAATTAATTGTTGTTATTTATTATCAATTGCATGTTTCTAACCAAGGATATAAAATGGATGAAATGAAGATACTGCTCAATCTGATCTGACGGTGCATGAATAACCTCAAAGGACTGAATGGCCTCCTCTACTCCTAAGTTATTATGCTAGGTGAGCAGGGAGGCCTTTCACCAACACTCCACTCATTCCAGGCCTTTCAGGATCTGGAACTCAGCACATTAATAAATGGAAGTATATTTATGTAGAGTGGTTCTTAATTCATTTTCATATTCTGGCAAAGCCAGTGTTTGATGGCCAATCCCAATCTTCTTGAACTACTGATGTCCTTATGCTGAAGAAACTCCCATTGTATTATTATTGGGTAGGGAGTCACAAATTCATAGTCCTACAGAACGGGAAAAGGCCCTTCAGTCCAACTCATCCATGCTGGCCAGGATGCCCCATCTAAACTAAACTAATTTGTCCACGTTTGGCCCAAATCCCTCTAATCCTTTCCTATCCATGAGTTCCATGATTTAGATACAATAATTTAACATGATAAAATTATATTTTTCAATAGTTCTGTTAAATGATGGAACATTCACATGTTTTGAGATAATTGTATTTCAAAAGTAGAAACTACTATAGATTCTGAAATTCACAGCATTGAGCTGTGCTAACTGCTTACTTTTGCATACAGTGTTTTAGAGGTTTAATATGATTATATTTACTGATGTGCTTAGCTGAATATTGTAACAGTTAAAGAAAAGTTTTTCCTTAGGAAATTGGGTTACAGCTATGTATGGTTATATTACATGTGCACAATTGATGTTATGAATTTTCCTGGCAGAAATTCTCTTCTTTGATAAAAGCTGAAGTGACCACAGCTGTTGCCCTGAATATTTCACTGTAAGTTTAAAAGTACCATAAGCGCAAAACAAAATGAATAAATCCTAATGGCCGTTTGATGGGAAATGCTATTAGCACAATCCCTTTACCATACAAACATTTGCAGCCACTTTCCTGTGAAACGGATAACTTCAGGCATATTTTGATTAACAAATGTGAATTGAACATTACAGTGGAAAGAGGGAAAAAAATGAGGCTGTACATGGTGGTCTCTGCAGTCACAGCACGGGAGGGTAGAATTATAAAAATAAACTATACCTTCTTACTCTCAGGGTGGGCGATGCCATTCTTGCTCAGGAACTTCAGCTCTGGTGAGTGTTAGCAATGTCACAGCAGACCCAATCCCAGCAGAACCTGCTTCGGCAGGTCAGAATGAAGCATTCTCGGCATTCCTGCACTTAGCTCTATCTTGTAAAGAGTCAGACTTCACCGCTCTTGTTGCTCCAGGGTCTTGAAATTTCAAGACCGTACTTTCATGGGACTGGGCAATTGACCAAATAACATTGATACATTTAGTTCAATTATCTTATAACTGCACTGTGAATGTTGCACAGCTGTAAGATGTTGCATTAATCTACAGTCAGTGAAATCTAGCAGCTTCAAATAAAGCAGCCTAGCTGTCACTGTTTTTAAGAGACAAACTATTAGCAAACATGTTTTTACTGCTTTGCTGTTAAGCTCTACCAATTAGCTCCATGCTTAACTAATGCTTTATGTCTAAACTCAGTGGTTAGTATAAGACCAATTGCAATATAATGAAAGCCTCTCTGTCAAAAACTCTGGGGTCGATTCATTCATCAATTATGGTGCAAACATCAGATATAAATATAGTTGTTCCCACACGAAGAATTCTTCTGTAGCTCAAAAAATGTATTCACTGTTCAGATATTTATAACGTTGGAAAGTTATTGATGCATGTTTAAAAAAAAGGCTATCAGTGGGCCAGAATATGGTGGGTTGGTCTGAAGGAGGGTCTCGACCCGAAAAGTCGCCTATTTCCTTCGGTCGATAGATTCTGCCTCACCTGCTGAGTTTCTCTAGCTTTTTTTGTCCACCAGAATATGGTGATAATTTAGAACAACCTATTATACTCAATAGTAGTAACTTCAAACCGTTTTGTTCTAGGTTAAATCATCTCCCATAAGCACAAATGAAATAGGTTTTAGCTTCTCTGCCTCCATTCGATAGGTAACAATGTTGCTAAGTGCAGAGGAACATGGCCTGCTTCCTACCTCAGTTCAAGCCTCAGCAATTGCTGTAACATTGATGAACAACTGCTGTCTTTGCAAACAAATATTATTTAGAAAGAAAAATAGTGATTGGGGAACAAAAGTCCCTGAACAGCAACCTGTGTTTCCTTTCCTCTAGAGCAACAAGATGATCTATGAGGTTTAGACATACAGCACGGAAACAGGCCATTCGGCCCACATAGTCCACACTGACCATCAATCACCCATTCACACTAGTTCCATGCTATCCAATTCCTGCAAGCTAGGGGAAATTTACTGAGGGGCCAATTAACCTACAAATCTGCATGTCATTGGGATGTGGGAGAAAACCAGGGCACCCGGAAGAAACCCACGTGGTAACGGAAACATACACACAGACAGCACCTAAGGTTGGGATCAAACCCGCGTCTCTGGCACTATGGCCTCTGAAGCCGGTCACAGCATATTTGTGCAGGGAAGGAGCTACTATGCACTAGTGTGAATGTTTTAAACCCACTTTGTCACGCAAATCGGTTGCAATAACTGCGTAATATAATAAACTTATCTCCATTCTGTTGTTATTGCATATTAATGATGACTTGATGCTTTGACTTTCCTGTATGCCATACACCTAACTACATTTCTTCCACAGAATGATGTTATAATTCCACTTAATGATGCAGCACTTGGAAAATAAGCATTGCACAATTAAGTTACCAGACTGCAATGTTTTAATAACGCACCGAAAGACAGGAAACAAAGTACAAAAATGACAATACACAGGGAGTTAAACCTCTCAATTAATGAAAGTGACGGGTAGTACAGTTTGGCAATAATAAGTATGTGGGCTGAACACAAAGCAGTTGCAAAAGGTCTGTGTCTAAAGACATTTTAACACCATTCGAAGTAAATATTTAGATCTTTATTATATCACTTCATAGGTTTTCCTTTGCAATTCGCAGCAAAACATTATCTGGAAGATGACATTCTATATTATTTCATGCAGATGTAACTGATTTTAAGATATTATTAGTATCAACTAATTAAAATATTTCCATAACTGAATTTTGGTGAAGCCAACTGATTTGTTGAGGTCAACTGATGATTTCTGTGGAAGTGCTTGTCTGATTCAGAATCCAGATGTACTAGAAATCTAGTAAAATTTCAGAAATACTAATTACTGTGAACTTCCAAGGCAGCCCCTTCTCATCGGGAACATCCATTGTTGGTACATATCACAGGCACAGTTTGTCGATGGATTTCTTCAAGGTGTTGCTATTGTTCCACAAGTGCACAGTTTTAATTTTAGTTTTAGTGCAGAGAAACAGGCCCTCCATCCACCGTTTGCACTGACCATCAATCACCCGTTCACACTAGTACTGTTATCCCACTTTCCCATCCATTCCTTACTCACTTGGGGGCAGTTTTCAGAGTCCCACAAACCCACCTGCACATCTTTGGGATGTGGGAGGAAACCAGAGCACCCAGAGGAAACCCACGGGGTCAAAGGGAGAATGTGACAACTTTACACAGACAGCACCTGAAGTGAGAATCAAATCAGTCTGAAGAAGGGTCCCAACCCAAATCGTCACCTATCCTTTATCTCCAGAGATGCCGCATGATCCACTGAGTTACTCCAACATTTTGTGTCCATCTTTGGTATAAACCAGCATCTGCAGTTTATTGTTTCTACAACCAGAAACAAACTTGGACCTGGCTGACTATATTTTTAAAATAGCACTGGTTGTACTGTGTTTTGGATGGGTACTAGTTCATCGATTGGAGCTTCTGTCATGCCATCAAACATTTCTTCAGGCAGGAAGTAGACTGTAAATGCAATAGTGAGCTTCAAAATGGTATGTTTCTGGAGAGGGAATTTAAACAAACACACAGTACAACTCACAACACCAACTGCACTGTTACAGATATGGATGGCTTCAGCTGAGGCACAGATGATGCCAGTTTTTGCAAATCATTTATTGTCCTTTCATCCTTTTGCTTGTGCCACACGTTTGAATAGCTGAATTTTAACAAGGCTATGCTTCTTCTAATGGGAGTTGGTGGGCAGGAAACTTGGGAGAAGATCCAAGAATATTGTCAAGCTGACGACATCCTGATATCTACTGACCTTCAAAGAGATGTGTGAAGGCCAGCAACTTACACCCAGGATGTATTTAACCTGCATTCAGTTAATGAGCTTGGAATCCTGTGTAAGATCATAAGGCCTATAGACAGAGGAGATGAATTAGGCCACCTGGCCCATTGAGTCTGCTCTGCTATTATATCATGGCTGTTCTGTTTTTACCCCTCAACACCTTTCCCTTCCTGTATATTAGGTAATCTGGTTTTCTGGGATTAATCTGGGTAACCAGATTTCTCAGATTTCAGGTAACACATCAGATGAAGTGAAACAAGGGCAGTTTTGTGGCGAAGGTAAGTATCTTCTCAGTTAATGGGCTAGAAGGAACAATAGCATTCTCTCCAGCAATCCAACATTGGACAATGGATGTCCTCTGGGGTCAGGGTTTTCATGCTCCAGGCAAGATTAAACCCAACCTCGTCCCCTCAATGATTGGACATCCTCTCAGAGTCAAGGATCAACCTTTCATGGAGCTGATTCATTCCATTTCCTAGCATTTATCTTCCAATTTAGAGTCCCCCTTGATTAATTGGAAGCCGAGACTCTCAATCGTGATAACTTCTGGGCATTGAGCCTATCAGTGGCAAAAGACATGTAGTTTGCCGTTAAAACTCCCCAATGTGCTGAGAAATGTAAACTTGCAGGCATCCTATTCCAAAAACACATCCTAACAAAATCTATATAACATATGTGAATTTTCTCCTGGTGTTCCAGTTTCCTGACCCATCCCAATAGCATGCTGGTTGGATAGGTTAATAAATTACCCCCCCCCCGATGTATTTGAGTAACACGTGAATCTGGGTGGAGCTAATGAGCACTTCGGAGAAAATTAGTTGCAAGGAAATAAATAGCAGAATGGGTTTGAGGGGACTGGTCTGGAGGCTATCATGATGTCAATGAGCCAAATAGCATTCTATTTTATAAGATAATATGAAATATGTGAAAAATGCCCCTGTTAATATCTAAGCAAAACTGTTCTAGAATAGAATGCCTTTTATTGTAATTAAAACAGCTTGGTTTGAACGAAATTGCATTGTCTACAGTCTTAACATTACAAAAAAAAAACCCAAGAACCACACTTAACACAGTTTACACAAACATCCATCACAGTGAATCTCCAACACCTCCTCACTGTGATGGAAGGCAAAAACCTTATCTCTTCCCTTTATTCTTCACCCGCGGTCCAGCAGTACAACTGCAGTGTCGAGGCGACTGGTGCTCCCAATGTTAAAGCCCCCGGCGGGCGATGGTAAGTCCCGCAGCCGTTAAGCCGTGCCAGGCGATACTAGGCCCCGCTCCGAGTCCTTTAACCCCCACGATTCGAACGGGAGAAGTTGCCATTGCGGGAGCTCCGAAAAGCGGTCTCCCACTAGGGACCTGCGAGCTCCCGATGTTACCGTCCACCGGGTCTGAGGCCGGAGCCTCCGAAGCTCCGAAGTCGGGTCGCAGCCGCGCGCCACCACAGCTCCTCCCGCTCCAAAGACGGCCAGCTCCGTGATGGCGAGTCTGCAGGCACCACGAGTGGAGCCCTCAGGTTGGTTCCGGTTGGAAGCTGCCGCCGGCTCCACGATGTTAGGCCCAACGACATCAGAGACCAGACAGGGAAAAGGTCGGGTCCCCGTACAGGGAGTTTAAATGGTTTCCCCCCCCCCACCACCCCCCACATATACACAGCTAAAAATATAACAAAAACTAGTCAAAACATACATTTAACGAGACAAAAATGTTAAAAAAGACAAACGGACTGCAGTCGAGCCGCTGCCGTTAGGCGCCGCCACACCACACTATAGATCTATAGATCTGTGTTTAATATAAACTGAGAACATATCTTCACATGAATTATTTTGATGACTTTTTATATCATAATGATTCATGTTACTCTATCAAAGAATTCTCCATCAACAGCATTTACCTTAATGACCAATACAACAGTTAGGGTTACCTACTGTGCTGGATCTAAGACACTCACCAGACCCCGTTATTCTTTTCTCTGACAGTTAGCGATCATCCCCCTAAAAACATATACGTAAGTTCCACACAGTAACAATCCTGCAAACGAGCACACACAATGATATGAGATTTCTCCTGAATTTCTTATTAGAATTATTAATGACCCTTTTAAATTAATAAAGCAACCCTAGGGTTTCCCCACATCTCAAATTCAAACATCTTCAAACTATCGTGATTCAATCTTCATGATTTACTTTAACCATTATGATTTATCTCATGTACTTGGAATGAGCTTCCAGACTGCGGAGACAAGTACAATTATGATAGTTAGAAGACAGTTAGACAAGTACAGAGACAGGAAAGGTTTCCTGGGATATGGGATGGGTGTAATAAAGTGGGACTAGCTCGGTTTAACAACTTGGTGGGCATGGACAAGTTGGGCCAAAGGGCCGATTGTCATGCGTATAGATTTGACTCTGGATGTCTTTCTCGTCTTTCTCTTCTGGTAACTCAAAATAGAGCAATCTGAATTATAATACAAATCTATATTTACCCGTGGGTATCTGCTCATGCATATAACGTGCTCGCAGGATAATCTTATGGATCTGTACTGTTGATCTAAATCATAAATCAAAACAGACATTGTCCACAAATCAATCATTGAAACAAATGATACGAAAATCTGATAATGACTGATGCAGAGTTGGAATGTTTAAAGCTCCTCCAGGTGGAAAAAGTACACAGGCAGTAGTAAAACAGTCTTGTGAAATTACTTGTTTAAGTAGGAACTGCAGATGCTGGAAAATCGAAGGCATGACAAAAATGCTGGAGAAATTCAGTGGGTGAGGCAGCATCTATGGACCGAAGGAAATAGATAACGTTTCAGGTCTGAAGAAGGGTTTTGACCCGAAACGTTGCCTATTTCCTTCGCTCCATAGATGCTGCCTCATCCGCTGAGTTTCTCCAGCATTTTTGTCTACCTTGTGAAATTACTTGCTGTGTGGAATTTCTCAAAAAACAAAAAAATCATGTCCGTGGACATAAAGTAAAAGTTTTCTTTTAGTTTGTTTCCTTGGTGGGAGGTATTGGAGAGTTTAACGTCCTACAAACAACTGCAGGGCTTCAAACCACTTGATGTATACAACCTCTCAGAATATGATTTTCAGAGGAAAAAGAATCTCAAGTTCAGTATATATTTCCTTCTGTGTTTGTCCTTCGCAATTCACACAGATGTCAAGCCTTTACAAAAGGGATGTTATGTTCCTGCTCTCTCCGTACAGACAGAACCAGGAGCAAGGATGAAATTAAAGGAGCAGTACAAAGCATACGAATCCTCCCAAATTGCAGCAATGGATTTTATTGTCAATTACCAGAAAACTGGCCTTAACGGGACTACCAGCTTATAGTTTCCCTTTGTGGTGAGATCAACACTCATTCCAAAGAGTTATAAAATTAAAATTTCATACGTTTTGGGAGCCTGCATAAGACATAACACAAAATACAGCACTTGGAGATAAGTTACATTAAAATATACCGCTTATCACTTTTGAATTTGCAGAGTTTAATGAACCAGGGCATCCACTTATCACAAGTTTAATTCCTTATTTGCACCTACAGTGGTGGTCCACAGTAGACTGCTGGGAACCGTATATTTGTGGATTGCCATTTGAACATCTGCAATTGCCAATTTTTAGTGAGTTAAAGTGATAGCTTACATAAGTAGAAAACAATTGTTTCCGAAATGTGACCATTTTAATGTATTTTTGGCTGATGGGTTATTTTATTTCTTTTAACTCTTAGCAAATAGTTAACCTAAAAGCAAGAGTAGCAGTTCTTAACAACTTTATCTCAAACAGAGTATTTTACAAGTTTATGTATTCTCCGATATTTTTGACATAGTCAGTCATGGAGTCTTATAGCGTAGAAACAGGCCCTCTGGCCCAACTTGTCCACACCGACCAACATGTCCCATCTACACTAGTCCCACCTGCCCACGTTTATAAGTTCATAAGTTCCATGAGCAAAAATAGGCCATTTGGCCTATCAAGTCTATTCCACCATTCAATCATAGTTGATCTAGATTTCCCTCTCAACCCCATTCTCCTGCTTTCGACCCATCATCCTTGACTCCCTTACTAATCAAAAATCTGTCAATCTCCACTTTAAGAATATCCATTGACGTTGTTCACAGCGGTCTGCTTGGCCAATGTCCATCCAAACCTGTTCTATCCATGTCCCTGTCTAAATGTTTCTTAAACGCTGCCTCAACTACCTCCTCTGGTAGCTCGTTCCATATGCCCACCACCCTCGATGTAAAAAAGTTACCCTTCAGGTTCCTATTAAAAAGTTGTTCCCTTGCAGAGAAGACTTTGAATCAAGATCCCATGTAGCAGCTTAATTGATGGTAATATTATCATAGAGTCTTTTAAATATTAAGTTATGCTAGGTGAGATGCAGGCTATTCTGGCCTGGTTACATTTCGTGCGATGATTGGAAAAAAGATGAAAAAATAGTTCTGTTGAATTGAACAACATTATCTTCTTGATAATATATGAAAGAAAACACCACAGCTACTGGTTGTACATTATACCTGCATTTGGTTGTACTTTTGTACACTCGGCATAAAATTAATTGTTAAAAAAAGACTCAAAGTGATGGAATAACTCAGCGTGTAATGCAGCATCCCTGGAGAATATGGATGAGTAACGTTTTGGGTCAAGACCATTCCTCTCTTTTAGCATTCTCCTTGGATGCTGCCTGGCACCTTGAGTTACTCCAGCACTTTGTATCTTTTTCTGTAAACCAACATTCGACATAAAATTAGTTGTGTTTGACTGCTCAGCTTGACATTGCTACAATTGGGTGTACAGTGCTCAAAGACATCTGGCGAGCATGAAGGATGTAATCTCCTATGATATACAGGTTTTAACATAATACATATCCACCAGTTTAGATTTCAGACTTTAGAGATACAGCATGGGAACAGGTCCTTCAACCCACTGAGTCCGTGTCGATTAGCGATCACCCCGTACATTAGCATTATCCTACACATTAGGGACAATTTTACACTTTGCAAAGCCAATTAACCTCCTTAAGCACATCTTTGGAGTATGGGAGGAAACCAGAGCACGCGGAGAAATCACACTTGGTCACAGGGAGAATGTACAAATTCCATACAGACAACGCCTATAGTTAGGATCGATCGCGGGTCTCTGGTGCTGTAAGACAGCAACTTTACCACTGCACCACTCTGCCCCCCTGTTAATTTTATCATTTTAGTTTTTCATTTTAAACAACTTGTCTACACTATCTATAACTTGGAAATGGATAAAGATAACCCAGGCTATTTCGTATGTTTTCCTCCTTCTACATGAGGAAATGTCTTATCTGTGTTCATTGATTCTTTTGGATGACCTGACTGAGATAAGGAACTACACGGGGTCAGTTAGCAGGCATATAAATCAGCATTCTTCCACTTGGTAGCTCTGAATGTAGATAAGGCAATGTGTTATGCCACCGGACATTCATATTATTCTGCCTGCCATATGTAATCTGTTTACATACCTTCCAATCTCGATCTACTATCCTATTTGGTGAGAGACAAGTTCTAAATATGAATGTTGAATGAAACAAAGACTGGCCCTTAGAATCCACATGTGTGTCTCTAACGTAGACATGGATTTAGTGGGAGGATTTTCCTCAATTGAAAGTTAATTAGTAATACTGGCTAATGTCAATTAATTTACATCAAGTATTGATGATTTACTTAGTGGAGGGACATTAGGCTAAAGCTAATCAATGTGTGCATGCCATACATTCTTTCTTCACTGAATCATTGAATGATTGAAAGATACAACATGGAAACGGGCTCTTCAGCCCACTGAGTCTATGCCGATCATTGATCAAACATTCACATTAGTTCTATGTTATCCCACTTTCTCATCCACTTCCTGCACACTTGAAGCAATTTCCTGGTCCTTCATACTGGATTATTTTAGAACATTACAAGAGGAATCCCCTTTCTACTTATCCACTTGTTGATAGTTCCTTATGACTTGTTTACCTATGATTGCTTTTCCTATTTATGTTCCAAATTGAAAGGCCGATAAGGTAATTTTGTTTATCTTTTCTTTAGGGCGGCACAGTGGAGCAGTGGTAGAACTGCTGCCTTACAGCACCAGAGACCGGGGTTCAATCCTGACTACGGGTTCTGTCTGTACGGAGTTTATACTTTCTCCTTGTGACCGCTTGTGACCAGTTACCTCCCACACTCCAAAGACATACAGATTTGTAGGTTAATTGGCTTTTGTAAAATTGTAAATTGTAAATTGTCCCTAGTGTGTAGTATAGTGTTAGTGTACGGGGTGATTGCTGGTCGGTGCAGACTCAGTGGGCTGAAGGGCCTGTTTCCGCACTGTCTCTCTGAAGTCTAAAGTTCTGCATCAATCCCACCAGAATATGAAATCTGTTTTGTTTCTTTTGCCAAGCTTTCAGGTTGATGGGTTTGGCCAATTAGTAAGATTGTTTCTGACCTGGGAGGAATCTGTTGTATTTTTTGTATTGTCAGCACATTGCAGATGACCTTGGTATGACCAGTAAATTACATCTGGAATGGAACTCTATACCTGTGACTTCCCAAGATGGAAATTGTGTTAAAAGGTCTATCCTGATATACCATGGCATGGATAACTAGCTTTTGTCAGACCCAATCGGAAAATGCTTTAGGATTTAAAATGGAGGATCAAAAGCTTTTCAAGGCCATTGCAATCTTGTTTTGAGTTTTCTCTTTTTCACAGGAAATGGCATCAGGCCAGAACTCATTGCTGGAAGCTTCTTTGACCAAGATAAGTAACATTTCCACTCCGATATTTCTATCACTACGCTTAGAGTGACAGTTAAAAGCTTTGAATGTAAATTAAATTTAACTCAGTGAGGTCCACCTGAGAAAGCAGTTTTCCCCGTGTTGGTGAACCTTGAGTTTCCATTTTAAACCTTCAAAGGCAAGGTCACCAAGGTTATGATACTTGTAAGGGTTCAGAAGGAAATGGATTATTGTTTTAATAATGATACGTAGATGTATAAAAGTATTGAGAATGCTGCTGGGACACATCTACTGAGCTAAACTATTGTATTAACTTGGCAGCTACATATGGGATGTCACCTTTAGCAGGGTTAATATCCATCAGTGCACATGTTTTGATGCAATGTGCTAAGTGAAAAAAAAACCACAATACTTATTTTAGGAGAGATACCTTGAACCTTTGTTGAAGTTGCTGCTGAATTAAACTGTGAAGTCAGAGTGCATTCTTGCAATCAGTGAGTGGAGCATCACAGAATACACTGTAGAGATTTTCCCAATCAGCTGTCCTGAAGTGATTCCAATTTATTTAATCTCCAAAGGCAGGTGAATAACCGGTAGGTAAAATTTTGAAGGGAAGTCTGGTCATTTTCTCCTTTCAAACTTCCCATTCTATCCCTTCCAATTAAGCAATATCTTCAGAGATAACAGCCTGTTCTGACAATCCAAATGGTTGTACACCCAATGATTTGTGTTCCACAAATGACATTTCTATGATTCCACGGGTCTGGAGTAATTACAAAGCTGTTCAGCTTTAGGTTACAGTGAAATAGGGACAATTCAACACACATCTCACTTTTAATTTTAATGGCAGGTTAGTAATGAGAGGTACTTAAAGCACGATTTACTTACTAATATCATGCTTATCAGAAGTTATAGTTACATCCATTTAATTTGCCATGTTTCATGTGTTTATTTTATTTAACCATTTTATGGTCTTCTTGGTGCAGCTCAAATGGAGGAATAATTGCTGAGAAATAATTTCTGTTCAGTTTTGCTGGTTATTTTTGACACATTTTTCACACAAAACTCAGTATAACCGATGCAAAAAAAAGGTGGCATTTTAAGCATTAATGACATCCTTGGTATTTACTGTCAGTCTCTGTAATATGTTGCCCTAGTTTAGATAAGCAAAACATGGTGCTGGCAGCTAACTGAGACTGCAGAAATGACCCATTCCAAATCCAATTCATCACAATTTTAAATCTCCACTATTAACACTTATTTGCAGGTGTCCAGGAAATCTGTAGAAGTGACAAAAGAAAAATAATGTAGTTGCTGGAAAGTTGAACTGAATGCCAAAATTGATGAAAATACTTGGCAGGTCAGGTCGCATTTCTAGAGACAAACAAAATTAATGTTTCAAGTCAATTGTCTTTCACCAGTTCAATATTTTGTGTCAAAGTTACTTTGGCTTTTTTGAACACAAGGACACTATAGCCAAGATTTAAATGTTTAAAAGTCTAGTCTTGATGAATGAACTGATCACTGAGCTCCAATATAACTAAGAAATGGATCGGTATTTCTTCCAAAAGGTAACTTTATTTGTATAAAATTGGCTTACACACAATCATTTGAAATTGTGTTAAAATGGTTATTCTATGTGACAAACCCATTTTAAACTATATTCCTAAAAATGTACTATGTTAATAATTTTAATTCATTCTTTCAAAAGAAAATACAGAGCAGCACAGTGGCGCAGCAGTTGAATTGCTGCCTCACAGCGTCAGATCCGAGAGTGCTGTCTGCACGGAGTTTGTACTTCCTCCCTGTAACCATGTGGGTTTTCTCTGGATGCTCCAGTTTCCTCCTGTATTCCAAAGATGTGCAGGTGTGTAGGTTAATTGGCTTCTCCAAATTGGCCCTAGTATGTAGGATAGAACTGGTGTACAGGTGACTGCTGGGCAGTGTTGTCCATGCTGTATCTCTAAACTAATCTAAACTAAAAATTATTGGTTAAGATTTGGCCCTGATGTGAGTTTCAATCAAGCCTTGCATTTTAGCTGTGTATAAATAGATATGTGTAAGAAAGCTTTTTATCTAAGCAGGAGCAATTTTGTGCAGAGATTACACTTATATTGCCAATGTGCCCAGAAATGTACCCATCTATATTTACGAAGCTCCAAGCCAAGCTACTGAAAAATTTCCAACCAGAATATGGTGCATTTATTTTTCACTTTGAGGACTCATAGATTTATTCTGTTTAGATTACCATTTCTGCATACTTTCCTCATTATTAGTATGGCCTGCTAGATTTGAGAAGGAAATCCCAGTTTTAAAGATTAAAACTCTGCAGTTTCATTAGACCACAAGAGCAAATGACATAAGAGTGAAATTAGGCCATTCGGCCTATTGAGTCTGCTCCATTATTCATTCTGCATTCTCCACATAACCTTTGACGCCCTTACTAATCGAGTAAGCCAGTTAGCAAGCCAACGAGTAGAACCACTGACTCACAGCTCCTGTGGCCAGCTTTGATCCTGACCCCTGGTTTTGTTTGTGTAGAGATTGCACATTCTCTCTGTGACTGCATGGATTTCTCCTGGGTGCTCCCGCATCCGTTTCCCCTGGGTGGAAATGTCCAACACTATAGATCATAGCTTCAAGGTGAGGGGGTGGTGCTGGGAGGGGGAAGTTTAATGGAGATGTGTGGGGCCGTTTTTTTGAGTGATGGGGCCATAGAACGCATTGCCAAGGATGGTGGTGGAGGCAAATATGATAGTAGTGTTTGGGGCTTTTAGATAGGTACCTGGGAGTGCAGGGAATAGAGGGATATGGATCATGTACAGGTGGATGAGTTCCCTTTAACTGGGCATCATGTTTGGTGCAAACATTGTGCTGTATCTCTGTTCTATCCCAATGACATGTAGGTTGGTGTATTATCTGCCCACTATAAATTGATGCTAGTGTGTATATGAGTGCTGGAATCTAGAGGGAGTTGATAGGAATATGAATAGATAATACATGGTTCATGCGGCATTACTGTATATGGGTGTTAAATGAGTGAAAAGGCCTGTTTCCACGAGTTAGAATGCTGTGGGTGACTTGGGGTGTGGTGGATCCTTGACTCAGATTTTGCCAAATCTGTCATAAATTTGCTTTAAATCTGATCTGCCATTTCTATGTCTATCATTTAAGAAGTCCTCATCCTTCCCTTGCGAACCTTTTCCTCAGTTTCTCATCATCACCTCCACCTGCCTTCCATATCCCTCCATCCACAGTGTTACCTTGCTCCTTCTCCACTGAAGTTCATGCTCATAAGTCATCCAGTAGGAGCATGATTAGGCCATTCAGCCCATCGCGTCTACTCCGCCATTCAATCATGGCTGATCTATCTTTCCCTCTCAACCCTATTCTCCTGCTTTCTCCCCATAACCCCTTGACACACTTGTAACTATTAACATGCTATTTGGTTGTGATCTGCTGCCTTATGAAGCCCATTCTCCAGACTACTTCCTCTCATCATTGACTTTGTGCGATCTGGTGCTAACCCAGTGTTTTGATATACACCTAACCTGAAAAGGGTATTCCAAACTTTATTCACAACCTGCATTATTTAGTCACTTTTATTTTGTGATTTGCTACCTGTGAGGATTTGTTGTTTATCCGCTTTGATGATGTTACTGCTGGCAATCTCGTGGGATCGCCTGACAACTAACAACAACCAACTTGAGGGAAAGGGATGGCGATGTCGCGAAGATCGTGAGTTCCTTGTGGGCAACTTTCTTCATGGTCTCAGCCAGCACTGTTGCCTCTATGACTGCAGAATGGTTATACCTGGACCAGACTCACTGAAGGAATATCAATCAAAAGAATTGCTTCTACAGATTGGTTAATCATTTACTGTTCAATCAGTTCAACAATTTGTAGCCAAAACCACAGAGTATCCTTGTTCATTTTTATGCCACTTAACGAACAACAAGAACATCCATAAAGTTAAACACTCATCTAGATTTTAAGTAGGGAACCATTAATCATTTGGACATAGTTATTGCATACTGTAGTGCTCAGCATCATAGAATCAATATTTCATAGATTCCTTCAGCACAGAAACAGGCTCTTCGGCCCAACTTGATCATGGCGAACAAGATGCCCCATCTATCTCTAAACCTGCTCAAACTGAAGGGGCATAGGCTGATATAAAAACACTGAAACTAACTTGTGAAATAATTTAAGGCCCTTGCCTTTCTATTGATTTACATTAATTATTCAAGGCAGGGGTCATCAAATGTACAAGATTACTAATTAGTTATTAATGCATCAGACCATTTGGCCCATCTTGAGTCATCTATCCAAGTAAAGTTACACGAGTGTGGCCTTGAATTTTTCTCTTAAATAGACAAGGGAAGGGGAGTCTGATCCTAGGTTTAGTGTAGATGGGCAAAAAGTTCATCGTGGTAGCCGAAAGTGCCCACTTCTGTTTTGTTCAACTTTACGACTGCATGATTCAAGGCTCACTCCGTTCACCACTCTTCGCAGAAGACCATACAAAATGCTGGTTGCTTTTCGAATTAGGTCTCGCACGGTAGATGTTGGCAACATCAGGAGTGGTCTTCAAGGAGAACAAGCAAAACAACTGTTTCATGCTATGGAGATTAAATGACTGGTCTTTCTCCAGAATTCTGCACTCCATCAAAACCACTCTTTACTTATTAAAGTAAATTTAATTAGTCCCTCTTTACACGGCACTTCAGTAAATCCCATTTGGAAGTTATAGCATTCTTGGGTTTTTCACAGGCAACCTTGGTTGCCACATCCTCAAAGAAACAGAGGGAGTTTGGGCCAAGAGTTTTCGTCGCTTGTTAAACTAGAACCAGCTTCCTTTTATGCATCACTGTACAACAATCTTCAAACTTCTTTTAAGAGGTCATTTTTTTTCTCTCACTTTTATTTTGTTTGTTGATCCATGATAATCTGCTAAATCCGGCTAAACCAGCTTTGCATTAGTTGTAACAATATCAGCCACATGTTTGAACAATTTGATCAGATTTTGAACAATTTCCTGTTTAAGAAATGTGACGGTTTAGAGTCTTAAGTGCAGTTTGAAATCAGTTTAATGCCACCTGAAATCAAAGAAAGATTAGTTGATGCAATCAGTGAAACAAAATACTCAGATGTTAAGGATGGAAAATCAGTTTGCAGGGAATTGGTTATTGTTAATTTAATGAAACCAGATTTTTTAGCACCTAGTAATTTATGCTTAAATAAAAAGGACACCGTGAACTATGGAAGCTTTACTTGTGCAGAATGGAAGGAAGTGAACTAACAATTGATAATTAGAGATATATTTTTTACAACTATGAGTTTACGTGTAATATATTTCCATGCTGTTGGCAGATCCAATTAAAATCTGTATAAATTTAGGGCAGGAAAAATTGCAAAGAAATTGTTTTAGATTATTAAGTGTTTTTTTTTCTTGGAAATACATTTCAGGAAATTAGTCATGTCATCTCCCTTCCCACTAACACTCCCCCTGTCCGCCCACATCCAATCCCTCTGGCAAATGATATTCCATCCGTTAATAAATTGATTTACGAACAGTGTGCCAGGATTTTTAACATGAATTCCTGGTGTTTCTATCTCGATGCTGGGATATATAAAGGCTATTTGCTTTTATGGACTATAGTTTTACACTATTTACACGATTTTTAACCAGCAAATCTGTTTTTTAACCAGAAATCCACTTCTCCATGGATTGTCACCTTGTCGTGGTGGAGAAGCTTGTGTGGACCTGAGATCCTGAGAGCGATCTTCTAGCATCTGCAGTTCCTTCTTGAACATCCTGAGAGTGATGCTGTCTGGAGTTATGCACCTGGTAGTGCCACCCATGGCAGTAAGGTTGAGGGGGAGGTCTCTGACAAAGAGCAATCCAACCAAGACCGTAATGGTGGAACAGGCGGAGGATGATGGCTGACCTCTGCGGAGGGCTTGGGGAGGCCCTGACCACAAGGAACAGTGGAGGAAGAGACTGACTTTGGTGCCTTCCCACACAGGGGGAAACTTTGATTCTGCTGTGTGGGGATGTTTTATGTTAAATTCTATAGTGTGTGTTCTTTATACCCTTTCTGGCTTTCTCCCTCCCTTCACCACCTCCAGTTTAAATTCCAGTTGGAATATTTTGGAGGACCCAAGAACCAAAAACCAAGAACCAAGAACCAAGACCTTAGTGGAGCGTCACATCGGCTGGGAAGGCGAATGAAGGCTGCAGCAGAAAAGGATCTCCGGTCATCTTGGACTCCATGCCACTGGATCCTGATCCAGATCTGTCAAGGACCATGGGGTGGCTGTCTGTGCACCAGTCTCCCCACATTAAACAAGGTCACGCACAGGTGTCCTGCATATAGGGAATAACACCCTGGAGACACCCATGGTCAGCCATGACCGAGGGGGGCCTAAGAAGAAGAACCAGCAAATCAAAACATCATTTGCAGTTGTTTTACACTGATTATTCCATTTGAGTAATTGACAACACAATGGTAGAAAAATTGAATTTTCCAATTTTAAGTAACATCCTCCCCCTTTTCCCCCCATTCTCTCTCCTATGCCATGCCCCTCCCCTCAACAAGGGGCACACCTAATTTCCCACTATCCCATCCCTATTTACTTTCCTCCACTACCCCTTTCCCTTCCTCCTATATCCTTCCCTCTGGCTTTATATTTCATTCCTCTTTTTTCATCTCTAGCCTTCGTCCACAGATCAGGTAATTAAATACCCCTCACCTGCATCCACCTATCAGTTGCCACGTTTTCTCCTGCCCACACATTCATATCCACCAGATATGCTACCTGACCTGTTGAGTTACTCCAGCTCTTCGTCTTTTACTCAAGATTCCAGCATCTGCACTTCCTTGTGTCTATGCAAATTATTCAGTACGCTATTGTTTATACAGCATGTTTCTCCCATCACTACAGTATAAAATCACAATATACACAGAATCAGATAGAGCAACATCATGTACAAGTTAGCAATTAATCTTAGGGGAAAGTTCCAAAGTACATGTGTAATGATGTACTCTGATAATTCCTGCCATATACAAAATCTGACCGTTTCATGGTTGAAGGTCATTAAAATGCAATCAGTTAAAATCAAAACTAAATGTTATTTGGTTTATGAAGAATATATTATGAAATGAAATCATGGGTTCACAAATAAAAACGGAGCTGAACATGGTGAAAGTAACATCTCCCGTTCTATTTTCGTAATTTGTATACATGAATCGACCAGAGTTTTACTCTGGATTCTGACTGGAAAGAATTTAATATTCTTTGCACTTCGCAAAGCGTGTATGCTGCTTGAAACTGCTCATCAAGGTTATAGAATGTATCAAGTTTGGGTGAATAGTTGGAGACATTAGACGGTTGGCTTGCTAAAAATTCCTAGATCCAGCACAAAGATTTTGTTCCAAGAGATTGTTCTCGCCGCTGGAGAAGCCCAGTGAGAGTTTTAACAGTGCTATAAAACTCAGTATCTCACATTCCAGTTAGTCTCAGTACTTTATAAAATACAATTTTATTAAATGATAACTATTCATTGGTGTTTAACCTGCTTCGTTAATGCAAGCTATTTTTGATCCCTGGAAACTCGATTCAGTAGAGTACACCAACTTCCATTTACAATTTGATCTTTAACACAGCAAGATGTTCCTAGGCATGTCCCAAAGGTGAAATGAAGCCAAAGCAAGAAAGGAGATATTAGAGCAGATGGTCGAAGGGTTGGCCAATTATTTTTTTTTTTAAGTAGTTCCAGTTAGCACGAAAAACGGTATTGTGTGGTCACCCTTAATAGAATGGCAACACCAAATTTAAGATAATTGCAAATCTCTTGACTCACAAAATTTCATTAATGCCCTGGAACACTTCTATTGCCAGAGTCAGGCCACACGCAAATTTGGAAGAACAGTACCTCGTATTTCGCTTGGGCTTACAACCCAGCACTATGAACATTGAATTCTCTAATTTTAAGTAACTTCACCTCATACTCCCCTCCTCCTACCCTTCCCCTACCCTTCCCCTACCCTCCCCCTACCGCCCCCCTTCTTCCTTCCTTGCTCCATTCCCCCTCACTAGTCGTTTGACCAGTTCCACATTGTGTCCTTTGAGATCACACCTTCCCTCGCCACCAATGGACTGACCAGGCAACGACCTGCTTGAAGTCATTTGTGGCCGGCC
Source organism: Leucoraja erinaceus (assembly GCF_028641065.1). Taxonomy (NCBI): domain Eukaryota; kingdom Metazoa; phylum Chordata; class Chondrichthyes; order Rajiformes; family Rajidae; genus Leucoraja; species Leucoraja erinaceus. The sequence continues at coordinate 29,119,366 of NC_073393.1, read as the reverse complement.
CTGTTCACCCTGGTCTTTTTTTGCCTCCAGCTCTTCACATCCCCCCCCCCCCCCCCCCCCCCCCCCCCCCCCTCCCCATCCCCTACTTTCAGTCTGGTGAAGGGTCCCGAACCGAAACGTCACCCACTCTTTTTCTGCAGAGATATTGAGATGTTGACCTGCTGAGTTATCCCTGCACTTTGTGTTTGTTTTATAAAGAAAATGGATTTATCATGATTTGGAAGTGAGACAATCTTAAATCCTAAATGGAGAATTAATGGAAATGACCCTGAAACTACAGCAATAACTGTCAGGGCTCCAAAAGGACACCAAAACCCACTGTTATATTTTCAACACCTTAATCTGTTCAGTTTAGAGATACAGTGCAGAAGCAGACCCTTTGACCCATTGAATCCGTGCGGCACACTGATTCCCGTACTCTGGCACTATCCTACACACCAGGGACAATTTACAACCTTTATCAAAGTGAATTAACCTACAAACCTTTGGACAGGGGACAGTTTTTGGACTGTGGGAGGAAACCAGAGCATTCAGCAAAAACCCAGACGGTCACGAGGAGAATGTACAAACTCCGTACAGACAGGGCCCGTAGTCAGGGTCGAACCCGGGTCTCTGGCGCTGTAAGGCGGCAACACTACCACTGCGCCACCGTGACACTGTTGCTCTTTCTCAGTTTCTCCATTCGAGGTGGTTGCTCCCCTTCATGAACAGAAAGGATTGACTCTGGCAACATATTAGTACAAATCAAAATGCGTGTGGTTGGCATGTAGACTTTTCCATCTGGAGCACTGCTAATCACAACCACTTCGTAGTTTGTGAAGTCTGCAGGAGATCTAATGGTACATGTGTTCTGCCAGGGCACGAAATCAGTCCTAACACATTCCTCTGTGCCCATTAGACACAGTTCCATGAAAGCAATATGCAGGTTAGTCATTTGTTTCCTTTGGCTCTATAACTCTTTAACGTCTATTACAGAAATAGCCTAATAGAAAATGCCTTATCCCTTTATAAGGAATTAAACTATTAATAGATGATTCATCTTAAGCAATAAAATCCTTAACAAATGTCATACTTTGCATCATGTAAGAGAGTGCCATAACTTGAATAGTAATGTGCAGATCATTCTTAAAATGCCAAGGGATTTAAGGCACAGTTTTTGAGATGTGATATCCCAGGAAGAATAGGTTTGATCTTTAAGTTTACATGAAGCCAGCTGAACGTAATTGGGATGGCTGGTACGAAAGTAGTTCATTTAGGGTAAAGAAAATTGTTCCATCTGTCAGTCACTGTCCAAGGTGAACGGATGGAACATGTTCTGTAACGTTGACTACGCCACACACCAACCTATTAATTCCTGGTATAAGTTGAGTAAATCTAGTTGAGTTTATTATCATATGCACAAGTATGATGAGGTAGAGGAACAATGAAAATAATGCTTGCAATGACATCATATGCACATAGACTCAGACCGCACGCAAAAACATAAATTACACATAAATTACACATAAATCATTGAAGAGAGTGATAGGTCAAAGACAGTTCAAAAAACAAGAAGGTAGACAAAAATGCTGGAGAAACTCAGCGGGCGAGGCAGCATCTATGGAACAAAGGAAATAGGCAACGTTTCAGGTTGAAACTCTTCTTCACAGAGCATAGTTTGAATGTAAGTCAATGTAGTGTAAGAGGTGGTCCATAGAGTTCTGTTGCTGAGGTAGTTTAGTTTAGTTTAACTTAGTTCATTGTCATGTTTACTGAGGTACAGTGAAAAACTTTTGTTGAAGTAGAGATTTAAAACAGTGGAGCGATTGTAATGAATGATTATAGATCCACTTCTGGGACCAGCATGCAGAGAATCACTTGGCTTGGGCTACATCTTGCTAGAAACACGCATTGGACAATTCTTAGGGAATGGCCATTTATGGAGCTGGTAAAGGAAGAAACTGAGTTATGAAATACATAGCTACCAGAATGGGTTTATATCGGCCAGCAAGTGAACTAATGGAAGCGATAAATTACTTAATCTCATCCTTATCAATCAATCTGTGGCTGATCCATCCATCTATTTCATCATTGGTAGAAATTACCACTCCACAGATCTTGTAGCGATAAAGTCCCATCTTCATGCTGAGGATGTCCCACATTGTGTAGGATGGTATCAGAAATAAGTTAAATCTATCATAATTCTTTATCTTAGAACCTGATGTTTTCTTCACACTCCCATCATTGTCATGTTTGGGGATCATTCGTAGTTTAGTTTAGTTTAGTTTAGTTTAGTTTAGTTTAGTTTAGTTTAGTTTAGTTTAGTTTAGTTTAGAGATACAGCACAGAAACAGGCCCTTCGGCCCACCAAGTCCATGCCAACCAGCGATCCCCGTATATTAGCCACACACACTAGGGCCATTTACAATTTTTACTGAAGCCAATTAACCTGCAAACCTGTACATCTTTGGAATGTGGGAGGAAACCAGAGCACCCAGGGAAAACCCAAACAATCACAGGGAGAACGCACAAACTCCATACAGACAGCACCCTTATTCAGGATTGAATCCAGGTCTCTGGCGCTGTAAGGCAGCAACTCTACCACTTCGCCACCGAGTTCAAAGATGAATGCGGGGGAAGCACTTCAGAAGCAACACTATGCAGTAGGTCAGAGCCCCACTTTGTAATGTTGTGAACATACTCCACACTTTCTAATGTCATCAAGTCTGGCAGGCCCAGCATATGAAGAGTTAAAGACAAGGCCAAAGTATTCATAAACATGCTCAGCCAGAAGTTCTGGATGGATGACCCATTCAGCTTCCTCCTGACAGCCCAATCTGCACAGTTTGGATTGATTGACAAAATATATATATTTTTAATTAAAAATAAATTTAAAATGTGCAAGAAATTAACCTTATAAATAAATTAATTACCAAAGATTTTATTGGAAGTGAATTAAAACCTAACAATAAAATAACTATGCTTACCTTTTCAAATAAATGTAATAGGTGGGCATAAAATTGTAGGATTGAAAGGGCAAGGCATTTGTGTTTCATTGCTGGACTCAGCAGTGAGTCCTAATAGTCCTGCTGCAGAGTAGGAGGTCAGTCCTTTGGGTTTCAATGCATAGCATGAAAGTCTGAGATTAACTAACCCAAAAGGAGAATGTCACTGGAGGTTCTCAACAGACTCCGACAAGAGGTAAGTACGATTAAGCCCTATTATCTCTAGCTATGACCATGATGCATTATCCCTTCTTGACCTTTGTGGAGTATGTTACTTTGAGTTGAACTTCTGACCTTGTATACGCTCCATCCACAGACCACCTGGTTGAACCAAACCTTTGCCTGCTTCTTTCGATGTAGCACTGAACGTTTATTTTATTCCGTTTACCTCTAAAGGATATGATAGAAAGCATATTTGTCCTTTAAGTGAGTAAAACATTTCTTCATTATTCAAAATTGTTTTTGTGAACATATACATTTAATAGCTTATGTTATTTTACATTAAAGAGAACTTCATAAACAAGCAATAAAAATAAATGAAATTTAAAGCTGTTGAAAAGAAGGATTTCATCTTTAATTGTTTATTATATTAGAAACATAGAAAATAGGTGCAGGAGTAGGCCATTCGGTCCTTCGAGCCTGCACCGCCATTCGAGATGATCATGGCTGATCATCCAACTCAGTATCCCATCCCTGCCTTCTCTCCATACCCCCTGATCCCTTTTGCCACAAGGGCCACGTCTAACTCCCTCTTAAATATAGCCAATGAACTGGCCTCAACTACCTTCTGTGGCAGAGAATTCCACAGATTCACCACTCTCTGTGTAAAAAATGATTTTCTCATCTCGGTCCTAAAAGATTTCTCTCTTATCCTTAAACTGTGACCCCTAGCTCTGGACTTCCCCCAACATCGGGAATAATCTTCCTGCATCTAGCCTGTCCAACCCCTTAAGAATTTTGTAAGTTTCTATAAGATCCCCCTCAATCTTCTAAACTCCAGCATGTACAAGCCAAGTCTATCCAGTCTTTCTTCATATGAAAGTCCTGCCATCCCAGGAATCAGTCTGGTGAACCTTCTCTGTACTCCCTCTATGGCAAGAATGTCTTTCCTCAGATTAGGTGACCAAAACTGTATGCAATACTCCAGGTGTGGTCTCACCAAGACCCTGTACAACTGCAGTAGAACCTCTCTGCTCTTATACTCAAATCCCTTTGCTATGAATGCTAACATACCATTTCCTTTCTTCACTGCCTGCTGCACCTGCATTCCTACTTTCAATGACTGGTGTACCATGACATCCAGGTCTCGTTGCATCTCCCCTTTTACTAATCGGCCACCATTCAGATAATATTGTAAGCTTTTCAGATTGAGATTAGTTTATTGTCCTATACGTAACGATGTTACAATACCTACCTTCAGCGGCGTTGCAATTCTGCCACAGGCCGTGTGCGCGACTTTGGCACCTTTGAGGGGTGGGGAGTGGGGGGTTCAGGATTAAAATGCCATTTTCTCCTGCCTGTCAGCCGAACTTCCTCAGGCTGTTAAGCTGCTGAAGAATAATCAATCCGATTTCCGTTCTCGCAAGTTTGTTTTTTTTAATTGCGGGACAATTTAATCCCTGGAGTAAAATAAAAACCTACTTCTAATGCCGTCAACGCCGACAACGGGACGGATCTCACGTAGGGGACAAAACAAAAGGTTAGTCGTTTATTTTACATATATACTTGCTTCTTAGGATGACTTTAATCCAAATTTCATTGGCGAAAATTTGATTTTGGCCCCATACGATCCTGCCGATATGGGGTTCAAATTCACTGCAACCGCAACATTCCAATCGATTGCGTTCCACAAAAACCCACCCGCAAGATGATTAAAATGCCCATTAATTTACGGGAATTAAACATTAAATTCCTTCCATTTGGCCAATAAATTCATGACAATGAGATTTAAAAATCATGTTATATTGTGAATTCTTGTGTGAATGTTATTTGGACACTTAGGCTATTTAAAAATGTTAAACTTTCCTTAAGAAATGGATAGATGTTTAGATCTAGTAATTGATTTTTGTAATTAGCTACAATTAGGTATCTAACTAATTATATACTTTAATTTCAGGTCATCCAAGTAAGATTGTTTCATATTTGTTTCAGAATGCTTCAATCAAAAATAACTAAACATTTCATTCAGTTCTCTTAATTTTTAAGAAAGTTATGGGCTTTTGACTGTCCTCGATCACAGCTTTTGAGTTCAGTCAATGGAAAAGCAATAGGGAACAAGATGCTAATTTCAGAGTATGAAAATGGTCATAACTTTTGTAATACTGAAGATATGAAAGTGAATTAGGTGTCAAATTAAACTTCATTTTATTCTTTATCTGATGGGATAAATTGCGATTTTTAAAATCTCAAAATTTCGTAACATTGCTGCTATACGCCAAGGTGCAATGAGATTCCTTGTTTGCATGAAGCTCTTTATCGAGTTACCAGCATACAACAAGAAATATAATAGATGCAAAACAGCAGAGTGGTGCAAAGATTGTAATGCAATATGTCATGGGAGCAGAATTAGGTCATTCGATCCATCAAGTCTACTGTACCATTTAATCATGGCTAACCTATCTTTCCCTCACATTCCCATTTCCTGCCTTTTCCCCATAACCTTTGTCACACTTACTAATCAAGAGTGAATATCTGAAGTAGTGCAAAAAAATAAAAGGGCTGTAATGGAATAACCAAATTGGGAAGAGGTAAGAATATGTGGTAGCATCTCCAGGAAGTGTGTTTGGAAGGAATGATTGGCTCATCTGTAGGCGGTAGGCGGCGCGACTCTCGTCAGCAGCGGCCTCTGCAGCCCGTCCGCGTTTTTATTATTTTTTGTCTATGTTTCTATGTAGTTTTTGTTATTTTTTGTTGGGGGTGTGTGTGTGGGGGGGTGGGGTGGGGTGGGAGGGAGGGGGTAACTTTTAAATCTCTCCCTGCACGGGAGACCCGACCTTTTCTGTCGGGTCTCCGTTGTCGTTGGGGCTGCAACGAGGAGCGGCCTCCAACAGGAGAAGACCGGGGACTCTGGTGCCGACGACTCACCTCACCGTCGCGGAGCTGGCCGAGTCCGGAGCGGGTGAAGCGGTGGTGGAGCGCTGCTGCTGCTGCGGCCCGGCCTCCGGAGATTCGGAGGCTGCAACTGCGGGTCTGGCGGACGGCGGCACCGGGAGCCCGCGTGTCCCTGGAGGGAGACCGCTTTTCAGGGCTCCTGCAACGGCGACTTCTCCCGCCCGAGTTGCGGGGTCGAAGAGCTCCTGGAGCGGGGTCTAACATCACCGCTCCGCGCGGCTTGGAATGGCCATGGGACTGTGCGAGCGCACGCCGGGGGCTCCAACACCAAGACCCGGTGTGCGACCTTGCACCACCCGGCTTGGCTTTAATGGCCGCGGGACAATCGCCATCGCCAGCTGGGGGCTTTGACTTTGACTCTGACATCGGTGGGGGGGGGGGGGAGAGTGCAGTGGAGAGATAAGTTTTTTTGGCCTTCCATCACAGCGATGTGATGGATGTTTATGTAAATTATGTTGTGTCTTGGGTCTATTTGTTTGTAATGTATGGCTGCAGAAACGGCATTTCGTTTGGACCTCAAGGGGTCCAAATGACAATTAAATTGAATCTTGTAATCTTGTAGTCATGAGTATGATAGCAGTGGAAAAAAAGCTGTTCTTCAGTCTGGATGTCCTGGCTTTCAAGTTCCTGCATCTTCTCCCAGAAGGTAGAAAGAGAAAAGGGAATGGTCAGTGGCTTGCAACCTTGGTAATATTTCCAGCCTTCCCAATGCAACATACCGTGAAAATTGACTGGGAAGAGGAAGTGATTAGCCTGTGATGAGCTGGTCTGTGTTCACCTCTCTGCAGATTCAGGTGGTCAAGAGCAAAGCAGGTATCATACCAGGCCAAAATGAATCCAGCCAGAATACATTCTATAGCGCCTCTGTAGAGGTTTAAAAGAATCCTCAGGGAAATAGTGAATCTTCCCAGAAGCCCAAGAAACTACTTACGCTCATGTGCTTTCTTGATCACTGCATCAGTGTGAAGGGACCAGGTTAGGTTGCTGGTGGCATGGATGCTCAGAAACTTGAAGCAGTCGACAGCAGCCCTATTGATAAGGCCAGGTTTGAGTTCACACACTCGCTTCCTTAGGTCACAACCAATTCTTTCATCTTGCTGATGTTAAGGGCTAGATGGTTGTTCTGACACTATGATGCAAGGTTCCCAATAAGTTTACTGTACTATGTTCCATCATTGTCTCCGATCTGGTTGACAACAGTGGTGTCATTGAGGCACTTAAAGACCGAGTTGCTGCTGTACTTGGCCACACGGTCATGGGTGCACAGGGAGTAGAGATGGGACTGAGCACACAAACCTGAGGAGCACCAGCGTCGAGGGTCTGTGTGGAGGAAATGTTATAACCAATTCCAAATGACGGAAATTAGAGGGTGGAACAGTGGCCTAGTGGTAGAGTTGTTGCCTTACAGCACCAGAGATCTGGGTTCGATACGGACTGCGGGTACTGTCTGTATGGTGTTTGCATGATCTCCCTATAGCCATGTGAGTTTTCATCAGGTGCTCCGGTTTCCTCCCACATTCCAAAGATGTGGAGATTTGTAGGTCAATTGGCTTCTGTAAATTGTCCCTAGTGTGTAAGATAGAACTAGTGTATGGTGGATCGCTGGTCTATGTAGACTCAGTGGGCCAAAGGGCCGGTTTCAACAATGTATCTCCAGAAAAGTAAACAAAAAAATCTATTCAGGAGGTCAGAAAGTTCAAATTCAAAATCTATCAGCTTAGAGATGAGCTGATGCAGCATTGTTGTTTTAAAGGCTGCTGTAGTCAATGAATAACACACTGAATTTGAGTTCTTATTTTCAAGGTGATCTAGAATGTAGGACAAGAGAGATGACTTCTTCTGTTGTCCTATTTTTCATATATGCAACTTACATGTGGTCTAGTTTGTCCAGAAGACTGGTGCAGACGTGGGGCCATTACCAGTCATGCAAAGCACTTCATTATGGTTGATGTTAGAGCTACTGGTTATTGAGCCAGATCACTTTACTTTTATTGGGAACTAGAATTATGGAGTTTCCCCAAAACACATGGGGACATTGGACTGCTGAAGTGAGAGATTGAAGATGTCAGTAAAGATTGGCACACGATTTCAGAACCCATCCAGAAACTCCATCCAAGGACTTACCCTCATAAAAGTGGACCCGACTTCTGCTATGGAGATTTAGACTTTAGTCTTTAGATGTACAGACAGAGACATTTAGTCTTTAGATGTACAGACAGAGCCAGTGGGGGGTGGGGGGTGGAACTTTATCTGTCTGTTCAAAACGAGTATAAAAAGCATTGAACTCATCTGATAGGTTGCATCATTGCCAGAGATGGCCCTCGATTTCAGCTTGGCCCAAGATGGTGGGCAGACTCTGAGACAGTCATCTTGCATCAGCAGGATTGATTTGAGCCTCCAGCTGGTTCTGGAATTCTCTCTTGGAGCCCCCAAAGACTTATGGAGATCAGAATTGGAAGTAGAGTCATGGAGCCATCCTCTCGGAAACAGGCCCTTCAGCCCAACCTTTCCATGCTGACCAAGATGGCCCACCAAAGCTAATCCCATTTGCCCGCATTTAGTCAATATCCCTCCAAGCCCTTCCTATCCATGTACCAGTCCAAGTATCTGAAATATTGTTATTGTACCTTCCTCAACTACTTTCTCTGAGAGCTTAATCCTTGTACCCACCACCCACTTGGGGTGAGTTTCTGCTTGGGATAGCCAATAGTTAATAATTTTCTGTGTCAGAACATAGTAGACAACACAGTTCTTAATGAAACCAGTGACGACTTAATAATGAATTACGTAACAAACTGAACAGAAAGAGTTTCTGACAACTCATACTGAGCTGAATACAAACATGAATTTTGCTGTACCTCGGTACATATGGCAAAGAAAGCACCATACCAACTCTGCAATAGGGGAGCAGGCATGACGGGTTAAATGGCCTGCTTCTGTTTTTCATGTTCTAGTGCATGAAATTGAGTTTCTTTCTGTTAAACAGTCAATTAATTAAGGTACTGTGACACATGCCTGAAGGAAATTCTCGTTGGAAAGGTTATTGAGCTGAATTATAAATAGTTGGTAACATACATTTCTTTGAAATAGTTTGGATGTAATTGGTTTCAGTCACAGAGAACTGATGTTTACAGAAGTGTGCTGGGTTGGGAATCAGTTTAACAATAATCTTTCCACAGTTTACAACTTTTCAAGCTAAATTTAAAAATTTCAAATATTCTCATTACAGTGGTGACATACAGAAATGTACGTTTGAATCACACACGTTGTCTAGTTCTATTGGAAATCTATTCATTTATAATAATACACTTATGATTTTTCATCATCCCAAAATACTTCACACCCAATGAAGAGTGGTTTTGAAATGTGGTCAGTGTTGCGAAGTATATATTTTTGTCATTTTATTGATGTTTTTATTTTTTTCTTATTTCTAGTGTAATGGTTGCCATTGGCCAGGTATTTACACCCCATCCTTAACTGTGAATGCGCTGGTGATCCACATTCTTGAAATAATCTATCTATCCTTATATAATTATAAAACTCTGAACTTGGATGTGTGTGTGTGTATTTGTTTATGTGTGATCGCAACTACTCGAAGAAACGACGCGCTAATGGGAAATTTATTTACATGTTCCGGTAGAGATTTACCCCCTCAGCCTCGCTCGGGCCTGGCGCCTGGTGTGGAGGCTGCTCCTTTACGACCTGGGTAGATGCTGCCTCTACCCCCTCCCTCTCTAGCCCTTCCCTCTCTACCCCCCCCCCCTTCCCACTCTACCCCTCCCTCTACTCCCTCCACCTTGCACACCCTCTCTACTCCCTCCACCTCGCACACCCTCTCTACCCCTCCCTCTCAACCCCCTCCCTCTCTACCCCCTCCCTCTCTATCTCCTGCTCCCTCTCTATCTACTGCTCCCTCTCTATCTACTGCTCCCTCTCTATCTCCTGCTCCCATTCTGCCCCCCTCCCTCTCTGCCCCCCACCCCTCCCTCTCTGCCCCCCCCCCCCCCCCCCCCCCTCTGGTGGAGTATTGCGTTCGGGAACCATCCCTCTCCTGTGACGTCACGCCCCCCCCCCCCCCCCCCCCACATGCCTCAATCATTACCCCCCTCCCTCTCCCTCTCTACCCCCCACCCTCTCCCTCTCTATGCCACCTCTCTAGCCGCACGTGTACAGTCGCACTTGGTCTAGTATATAGATAAACCTCTTCTCATAGATTACTCGCAAAATTAAAAGATGGGATAATTAGTCTTTGTATAATTGTACTACAGATAAAAGTGGACGGAACATATGAAAAATAGAAAGTCACAAATTGCTGGAATAACTCAGCTGGTCAAGCAGTATCTCTGGAGAACATGGATACATGATGTTTTGGGTGTAGATCCTTCTTTAGACAAGAAGGTCCTGATCTGAAGCTTTACCTCCCCATGTTCTCTTGAGAGCATCGTTACTCCAGCACCTTATGTCTTTTTTTGTAATCCAGCTTCTGCACTTCCTTGTATCTAAAAATAGTAAGCTGTTTATTGCTTATACATTAGAATTCACAAGTTACATCAAACCTAGACCAACTGATTTTTGTGGATGTACAAAGAGTTTTTATCAATGCAGCTAACATTAATATTGGTGCAGACAATATATAGAAACAAAGAACTACAGATGCTGGCTTATATCAAGGTCGACACAAAGTGCTGGAGTAACTCAGCGGGTCAGGCAGCATCTCTGGAGATAAATGATGGGAGATGTTTTGGGTCGGGTCTGAAGAAGGGTCCCAACCGAAAATGACATTGATCCTTTTTCTCCAGAGATGCTGCCTAACACGCTGAGTTACTCCAGCATTTTGTGTCTATCTTTCCTATTACTGGTGAATTGTTTTAGCATGGTTTGCTTTTAATCTATGAAATCAAATTGGCTTCCAGTTAAGGGAAGAATAAATATTCATATGAAAAACAGAAGGTATAAAGATGCCATCTAGATTTTATTTCCTGACTTAATTTGGCAATTGACTGTTTGGAAATCACGATGATCCGATATTTGGCTTTCTCATTAGTCCGGAGGGTGAGTCTGGAGTGCAGAGTGCAAGTGGGGTATGAGCCCATAGCTGACATTGGGACTGTTGGATGTATTTGTGACTGGAGCCTGGGTTGAGGTCCAGAATGCCTGGGTCATGAATGTGGGTCAATTGAAATATAGCAAAACATCACAATGCACTTCAGGGGGGTGTTAACAAATACAATTTAATCCGAGGTCACATATAGAAATGCAAAGGTCGATGACCAAATGCTTTGTCATAGAGGTAGGTTTGAAACGTCCTCTTGAAGGGGGAAGGTGGAAAGGTTTAAGGAGGGAACTCTAGAGCTTGAGCCCAGGCTGTTGAAACCATGCCAAACCAATGCAGACAATATAAATTCAGACGTAAGCGAAAGGCAATAATTGGGGTGTGTAAATATCTCAGTGGGTTAGAAAGGCTTGCAGCCAGAGCAAAGATCCAGACTGCATATATATTCTCTTGTCTCTTTAAATGCATGCCGTTCATTTGACCACACATGTTAAAAAATGTTGAAATGCTTTTAGATATTAACTAGACTAAGTGGGACCCGTTGGGTCCCAGCATCACACGGGAGGGCTGGTCACCAACGCAATATTCCACCTCTCCACCAATTCCAATACTGCTCGCCAGTGGGGGAGGGGGGGCTGTCTGTTGCGCTAGTATGGGTGTTGTGGGCGGAAGGTACTGGTTTCCAGAGGGCTAGTATAGACATTGTGGGCCGTATGCATGCTTGGGCAGGCATCCAACTGTTGCAACGATTTTAAAAGCCAAGCCAAGGCAAACAATTGGGCTGCAGCCACCCGACAACCAAAATTCATTTTGTGAACACAAACTTATTAAAAAAGGCAAGGCAAACAACTGCTCCTATAACTTATCAATTCATGAAAATACTGGAGATAAATCCCGACCCAACACATCACCTATCCCTATTCTCCAGAAATGCTGCTTGACCAACTAATTAACTCCAGCATTTTGTGTCTATCTTTAATTTATCTGATGTGGTTTGGAATGGTTTTAACGGCCTGGGCCCAAACTCGTATTTCCCTCCCTAAACCTGCTTGCTTCATTTTTCTCCTTCAAGACGACCCTTCAAATCTACCTCACTGACCAAGAAGTTGGTCATCCACCCTTCCACCTCTCGATGTAGCCTCGGATTAACTTGTATTTGTAGACACCTCTGCAAAGTGCCTTGAGATGTTAAGCTCTGTTGCCAATTTCTTGGAGAAAGAACTATTGGCTTTTCATTTTTTTGCATTACATCTGGTGTCTAATTGCACTGGGTAACTGTGATAAAAGAAATCTAAAACCCATTTGAAAAGTCCTAGTTATCTAAAGCTTTTCATGCTGTTAGTGTGGATGGAAAAATAAAACTAATTGCCAAAATAGAAGTTTGCATTTGAAGAGAAATGCTGCCAGTTGCTGAGAGAAACATTGGCTGCCAATTTCTGACATAATGTTTCCAACAAAGGATAATTCTTTATTTGAATCATGACTAGATGCATTCTATGTGTATTTGTAGTTCTATACCTTTCTTTTACAACACAAAACTCAGTCAAATAATCATAGTTTGGTTTGGAATTTTCTATATAGTTTAAGCAGTCTTGTGTGTGTAAAAATAATATCTTAGTGTATTTCTGTTGTGTTTCCTTAGTGATTCAGTTGAACTGCTTTCTTTCCTTGTTCTGACTTAGTCAAGTGCATTATCTTGGCAAAGATATAATTTTGTAATTAGCAACAGGAAGGTGTTCTTTGGGGTGGAATTGAACACATCAGCAATAATTTAGTATCAGAGGAAACTTAAAGCAAACACATTTTGACTTCTATCCATAATCATATTTTTTTAATTGAAACTACATTATGGCTGGATGTCATCATGTTTGTAGTTACACACAATATTTCACGGTTCTGTAATAGGTTAACTAAAAATAGAATGTTTTTAAGAGGTAAACTGTGCGTTCCTTAGTGTAATAATGTGGTTAATATCTCTGATTATTAAAATGTCAATCTGCACATACCATATTTATATGGAGAGCATATGAATACAAAGCTTTGCTCGGGGTATTGTGCATGAATGCCAAATAAGCAATTCCATCTGCTGCACAAATGGAATAACTCTACAAATCATGTTAACTGGTTACATTCATTTTGTAAAGAAATAGGCAGGGTGAGTGAGTGTATCAAAATAGATATTTGAAACAGCCATTACTGCTGTATATACTGTAAATGCCTTTTTTAGAAGATACGTTCTTTATAACTACGGAATTAGACCATGAAGACCCATATGCTGATTATTACATGTAGAGTAAGTTATTGTCCTCTTAAGTTTGTATAACCAGTTTAGATAGTACTTTGGCTTTGGGCTTGGTTTTTAATTAGTTGGGCACTTATCCTGGTGTTAGAGCACAAGTACATTGTATTTTAATTGTAATTTACCCAATGAATACTAGGATCCAAGGACTTACTAAGGAAAAGAGAGACCCAGGTGTACCTCCATAATCAATAGTCAATAATCAATAGTCACTAGTGCTTTATCTGTCACACATGCAACTGCACAGTGAAATTCATTTTGCATATATTACACATGCAGGCACTGCCATTTTTGGCGCCATTATTCAAAGTTCAATTGGTCCAAATATTTCAAAAAAAAACATCAGCAAAGATGGAGAAAGGTGGTACAGGAAATAAATATGACACTTGTCTTTATCAGTTGGGGCAAAAAAATATAAGAGCAAGGAGGTCATGGTTGGTTGAACTATATAAAACTTTATTTAGGCCCCAGCTGGGGAACCTTATGCTGTTCTGTTTGACACACCATAGGAAACATGCGATTGAGCTATTTATAGTGCAGAGGAGATTTAAGAAGATGTTGCATGGAACAGAGCATTTCAGCTATGGGTGGAGATTGGATAGACGGAGTTTGTTTCTTTAGAGCAGAGAATTCTTAGAAGTGACCTGATTGAAATATACAGTACTATAAGGGGTATAGATGGGTTAGATAGTGAGAAACATTTCCTTGAAGCAGTGTCTCCGAAGTTTAGGTTTCTAAAGTCTCTGAGGCTTAGTTGTTGGTAAGGAGTAGGAGATTTTAGGAGGTTTTGTGATGAATTGAAGCAGACTTTTTAGATGCTGGGAGTGGTGGAAATCTGAGGAATACTGCTTCTGGGAATGGTGAAGGCAGGTACATTCAAAACGATTTAAGAAATATTTTGATGAACACTTCTACAGGCTTAGAGCCAGGAAATAGGATTAGTATAAATGATGGTATGATAATAAATAGATCAATCTTTTTTTGTAATGTTGAATAAGGGATGAATGGGTTGACACTCTGGTCAACTGGAGGTGTACCTTCAGCAACAGACTAGTTCCACCGAGATGCAGTACAGAATGCCACAGAAGATCCCTTTTCCCTGTGGCTATCAAACTGTACAACTCTTCCCCCTTCTGTCATGGGGTAGACTGATTCCCCTCCCCCACCCAATCTTTGCACAACCCCAATCTTTCCCACTCGCAGCTTTAATTTTATGTTTCATGGATCTTGTGTTTTATGATTGTTGGTAGATCAATTTCCCTCCTGGGATAAATAAAGTTATATCGTATCGTATCATATCGAATAGTGGCTGTGATATCGGGGATAACTCTTCTCTTATTCAACATTGTGCTATGGTATCTTTTATGTCCATCTCTGCATTTGGCAAAGATAGACACTAGTGCGGGAGTAACTCAGCGGGTCAGGCACCATCACTGGAGAAAAAGGATGGGTGATGTTTTGGGTCGGGACCCTTCTTCAGACTGCATCTGGAAATTTTATCATACATCCAGCTGGGGAAATGATAAGGATGTTTGCTCCAGAACAGTTTTTTTTAAGTCAAACCCAAATGACGTCCATTTCCTTAATCCATATATCGTTGCAAGTTTTTATTTATCACTCGCATTTAAAAAGTATGAAAACAAATTTATTATCAAAATTAAAAACTATCATCTTATAACATGGCAACACAGGGACAGTTATGTTCAAGTTCAATGTTTCAAGGCGTGAAAAATAAGAATACAACACGTTAGCTGAGATGAACTCACCAGTAAATGAAAATTAAAATAATGCATAATGCACTAAAGTCTGAACTAATGACAGAAAGTGTTGGAAACATTCAGCTGGCCAGAAAACGTCAGCATTAACTCAGTTTTTCTTTCCGCAGGTCCTACCTGACCTGCTGTGTGTCTCCAGCATTTCCTATTTTTGTTGTACGTTTGCCAGTTTGGTACAGATTGGAGGAACCATTGCAGAACACCTTCATTCAATAACAATTCTGACTATCCATCACTTTAATTCTCTCACAGTCTGACCTCTCTGTCTACAGACTCCTGCACTGTTCCAGCAAGGCTTACTATAAGCTCAAAAAACAAAACCTAATTTTTCAACAGCTATTTACAGTCTACTGGATTTACCATATTAAACAACTTTAGAAAATGACTCTGCTATTCTTATGTTACCTCCACTTTTTCTTTCTTTACGTCCCATTATCACCCTTTTTTCCCTACTGACATTATCCCATTTAATTGATCATGCCTGGTTTCCACTACCTTATTTGTCCCATGGCCACACTGTATACCTCTGAATAGCTGTTGCCCTGACTTTTCCCAGTTCTGATCCAAAGAGCAGCAAATGAAAAAATGCGGAAGATTGACACAGTGCTGGAGTAACTCAACAGATCGGGCAGCATCTGTGGAGAAAGAAGATGGGTGACATTTTGTGTAGAGATCCTTCTTCAGACCAGTCAGCCCAGTCCCGACCTGAAATAGCACCCATCCTTTTTCTCCAGAGATGCTGCCTGACCCGCTGAGTTACTCCAGCACTTTGTATCTACCTTTAGTATAAACCAACGTTGCAGTTCTTTGTTTTGAATTGAAAATGCAGATTTGCATTTGACAAATTTGACACCTGGGCCTGGAACAATATTTTGCTTTTCAGCCAGTCTAATCTGAGAGAGTGATTGTCTGTCCTTGTTACGTATAGTAATGAAGGTACGTCAAACTAAAATGTTAATTCTGCTCCTCGTTCCAGGGAGGGTGTTGGCTTTCATAATTCACTTTTCCAGAATCCACAGTTCTTTTGGTGACACAAGTGAATGAAGATGCTGGATTCTGGAGCAACAAACAATTTGCTGGAGGAATTCTGTGGCTCAAGCAGTATCAATGGTGCTTTTATTTTCACATGTACAAAGCGCCAACCCAGTGAAATGCGTTATCTTAAAAGCAGTCCAGTAGAGTATTGCCTTACCCCCGATTAGTAGGTGTACAGAAAGCAGTGTCACATTTGGGCATCATTTTCAAAGTCCGGTTCCCTCTCCTCTCCTTCCTTGCCTGTCATTGCTGGCTCCATCCACATGATCTCTGGTCTCTGGGGGAGTAGCAGGGGCCAGCACAGCGACCTCCCCCTTCCAGGCTGGCTGTCCGCTGGGTCCAATGAGCAGGGGACTGGGTCGGACACATACTCCTGCAGGCCGCGATGTGCCATTAAGTCACGGGGGACCAGCTCGGCGGTCTCCCCCTGAAGCCACGATATATCGGGCCAAGCTAGGGCTGCGGCCTCCTGGGAGCGTCAGCTCTGTGCAGCCTATAGGGGGGGGGGATGGAATTGCAGTCAGACACCACAGTGTCCCTAATGTGTAGGATAGTGCTAGAGTACAAGGACCGCTGGCTGGCACAGAAGGGCCTGTTTCCACAATGTTTCGCTAAACTAAGCTGAAGATGATTTGGGGCGAAAGCTTGCATCAGAGCAATTCCACAGTTATTTCGCTGTTACATTCCTTTATATTCCTTCTTTCGAGCTTCGTCCAGGGTTCTACAGAATGTTTACATCTATCTCCGAGGAAATATTCAATGTCTTGCCAAGCCTCAAACAGGAGAACGCATTAGAAAGATTTCAATCCTGTCGTCCTCTTCTTTAGATACTGACTCACACTGTTGCCTATTCTTTCTAACGTTGGTCTGGAGCAAGATCATTTAATAGGTGTGCTTTTCCAAATTCACTCAGCTGCAAGCAGTAATAAACTCTCCCTCAGTGTGTACCTCCACGATCTTTAGGCATACTGCAGCACGCAATTCAGTGAAGGACACAACAACCATTATGTTAGGTTTACTTCCCTCCTGGGCAGTATAATTTATGAAGTGTTGCTAGCCGCAGTATTTAGGTTATTTTAGTCGCTGTCTGTGTGTGTTCTCACTGTTGCTTTCAGCTTCCGCTGTTGCTGGGTGGAAGGAAGCGAATAGTTGATCAGTGGGTTGGAGTTGGCGAATGTTATTGATTTCCCTTTTCCACTGAATTTCTTTGATCAGTGCAAGGTGCCATAAACATCAAGGAGTTGGCGAATGTCTAATTGATGGGTTCCCATTTTCCACTGAATGTATTCTTTGATCTGTTGATGAGCAAAATCTTGGGAGTTGAACCATAAACCCATCCAAGATCTCAGCCATCTGTTTTCTTGACACCATAGCACTTGGAATAATCTGCCTACTAAGCCAGATCAGCAGATACTGTAATGAGAAGAAATTGGGTAAGTTTGTTTCCCTAGATTTGATTTGTTAAAGCCACCATGTCCAATTGTGTCCATGGTATCACCATTAATCACACTGTTTTTTATTGCACCAAGTTAGAGAAGATAAGCATATAACCAAAACAATTTGGGAGGCCATTGCCCTACACGAACAGGTGTCCCAAACTCATACCATAATACTCATCCATTTTCCGATTTATTTTTAAATGATCTGAAGCCTCCACCATCTGGAAGTCATTGGCACTGCTTGTGGGTAAAGAGTTCCCCCTCATATTACCCCTAAACTTCTGTGCTCATGTCCTCTTAATCTCGTTGGTGTTTCCCCCAAAGGGCACTTGGAATGTCTATCCCTCTCATCATTTTAAAGCTCTACTATGCGCCAGATCAGCATTCAACCTATCTCTAACTGTGAAACCCAGGCAATGTAAATCTCCTCTGTACTCTCTCTATTTTGTTGATCCTTCCTAATTGGGCGACCGTACAAAAGGAATGGTACAATTTTATATAAGTTTGTACTCCTGCTTGATTTATGCTAACATACCAAAATCTTTCTTGTTAGAGTCCACCTCAAGGAAATGCACGGTTATACCCAGACTTCAACTTTCTTTCCCTACCAACCATGACCCTATTTTGATTTGTCCTGCCCAGGTGTAGTCACATTTATCAGCATTAAACTCCATCTGCCATCTTTCAGCCAAATGGCCTAAATCACTCTGTAGACTTTGGAAATCCTCCATTATCCAATCACCCCCACATCTGTTACTAATCCAATTCCACTCATTGAGGGCAAGTTAGAGTCAAGCCAACCCGATTAAACAGGATTCAGCCACTGTTGAATCCATCTTGCTAACATTTAGCCTAACAGTTTATTACCAACCTTCCATGAGACTTGGACAGGCCTTACTTTATAGCAATCCACTGCTTTACCCTCGTCTTCCCTGTAACCTCTTCAAAAAATTCAAGAAGATTAGTCAAACATGATCTTCCAGGCACAAATCCATGTTGACTGTTCCTAATCAGACCCTGCTTATCTAGATGCTTATATATAGGACAACAAGCCTTTATTACCAAGTTAAGACGGACATTTTTAGCAACTCTGAACTTGAAGGAATGCCGCTGGAAAGGTGGCAGTTCTAGCATGGACGTTTAACATGGCCAAGACATACACAGTGAATGGTAGGGCTCTGGGAGCATTATAGAGCAAAGAGATCTAGGAGTGCAGCTGTTCCTTGAAAATGGTGTCACAGGTAGATTGTGTGGTCAAAAAGGCTTTCGGCTCATTGACCATCAGTCAGACTATTGAGTGAAGAGGTTGGGAAGTCATGCAGAAGTTGTATAAGACGTGGTGAGGCCACATCTAGAGTATTGTGTTCAGTTTTGGTCACCTTGTTATAGGAAAGATATTGTCAAGCATGAAATGATGCAGAGAAGATTTGCGAGGATGTTGCCAGAACTCAAGGGCCTGAACTAGAGGGAGAGGTTGAGTGGTCTAGGACTTTATTGCATGGAGCACTGCAGGATGAAGGGTGATCTTATAGAGGTGTACAAAATCATGTGAGGAATAGATCAGGTCTTTTGCCAAGGGTAGGGGAATCACGAACCAGAGGTCATAGGTTTAAGGTGAGGATGTAAAGATTTAATTGGAACTAAAGGGATAACGTTTTTACACAAAGGATGGTGGGTGTATTGTAAAAGCTGCTGGAGGATGTAGTTGAGGCAGGTACTATTGCTACGTTTAAGAAGCATATAACCAGGTACATTGATAGGTTTGGAGGAATATGGGTCGAACGCAGGCAGGTGGGACTAGTGTATGTTGGGGTATGTTGTCGGTGTGGGCAAGTTGGGCCGAATGGCCTGTATCCACGCTATTTGATTCTACGACTTTTGTATGCTGCCTCAGTGTAAACTGGTATAATACACGCTTGTACTTAAGTATGATTATGCCTAAGGTATGGTAAGATCGTTACTGAACTATCTGCAAAAAAATAATAATTTCAATAAAATACTATTGAACCTGCACAACCAGCACATGTTTGGCATGTGGGAGAACCCCATGCGGTCACAGGAATAATGTGCAAACTCCACACATACGGCACCCGAGGTCAGGATCGATGTGCCGTGAGGCAGCACCTCTTCCAGCTGCACCACTGTGTCGCACTGTTGTTGTCACTTGGTGGGGCTGGAATTAGGGCTCTTGAACCACACAGAGTACCAAAATAATGAATACGGGTCCCGACATGAAACATCACCCATTCCTTCTCTCCAGAGTGCTGCCTGTCCCGCTGAGTTACCCCAACACTTTGTGTCTATCTTCAGTTTAAACCAGCACCTGCAGTTCCTTCCTGCACCAAGGTAATTTGGTTTTCCTCTTGAGAGACACTGACTTATGCTGGGCCTTGGATAAACAGTCCAGAGCCCCCATATCTTTCATGACTCTTGGTAACTTTCCCAGTTATGAACAAAGAGCATGGCTGGCAATGGCACAGAGAAGATTACAGTACATTTCTTCATAATCCAATTTTTAAGTAAAACATTTGATCTGACTGGGTTGTGCACTGCTGTCAATCAATACTCAATTTCAAACAATATTATTAATAATGCTTTTCATTACTGCAGAATATTTTTTACATACATTCAACAAAGTGTCATAATATAGTGTTCTATTTAAGCTAGTCATTCCTCTTGTATCACTGATGAAGGATTTCAACCCGAAACATTGTCCATTTACCTCCACAGAAGCTGTCTGATTCCTTGAGTTCCTCCAGCACCTTGTGTTTTTATTCCTCCTGTACCTTATGCTTAACTGTAGAGCAGCACAGTCGAGTTGCTGCCTTACAGCACCAGCGACCCGGGTTCAATCCTGACCACGGGTGCTGTCTGTCCAGAGTTTGCACATTCTCCCTGTGACCGCTTGGGATTTCTCCAGATGCTCCTGTTTCCTTCCACTCTCCAAAAACGTACAGGTATGTAGGTGAATTGGCTTCTGTATATTTGCAGATTGTAACTGGTATATGCGTGATTGCTGATCTACGAGGACTCGGTGGGCCAAAGGGCCTATTTCCGTGCTGTATTTCTAAACTAATATCTTGCTTTTTGCCCACTTCTTTCTTTTTGAACTGTTTGGTATAATTTCTGTGTATTTCATTTTTGTGTGTTTGAGTTGATGTACCTGTGATGCTGCTGCAAACAATAGTACCTGTTCCTCACCATGTCTTCTGCATATGATAAGAAACTTGATTTGCAACTTGCAAGATTATCTTGATTGCTTTTATTCACAAGACACCTCAAATTTCTTACATATTAGAAGGACAGTTACTTCCTAGCAGATACTTTATAAACTGGAGTCTAAAGCACTATACAGGGGGAAAAAAACACAGCTTCCAATCTCTAGATCGTGTAAAATAACATTGGACAAACCCAAATTAAATCTTAAAAGGTATCCCAGGCATTCTTTGCTTAATGATATGACAGTGGGTTTACAGTTTATAATCTGGGTTTTGTAAAAGCATTTGTCAGCATGCATACAGTATTTCATATCCATGACTGACCACCCATGAGGAAGACAAGGCAGACAAGCTTCATTCACTTAGAGAGCAACAGGTTTCTCAGTATGTTGCCAAATAACTGCATTAGGTCACAGAATGGAACTTCTTGGCAGCAGTGTGCCACTATCTTATTTTAAGTTACAGTTCATGTTTATGTTAAATGATCGCTGAACTCTAAATTTGGTAGTTTTGCACTAACATACAATTCTTTATCTGCTGCAGACATATTATGAATTATGAGCAGAAACCATAGGTTATGATAGGCAGTGCATTTTGGTCAGCCCTTAGCTTTTCAAGAACAAAATAAAAGAGGAGAGACACAAGGAAATGCAAAAGCTGGTTTACAAGAAAAGACATAACGTGCTGGAATAATTTAGCATCTCTGGAGAACATGGATAGGTGACATTTCTGGTCAGGACCCATCTTCAGATGTTTAGATGGAGGCACTATGAACTGCAGATGCTGTATTTTACATAAAACACAGCGTGGTTTAGTAACTCAGCGGGTCAGGCAGCCTCCGTGGAAGGAATAGATAGGCAATGTTTTTGGTCGGGACCCTTCTTCAGATCCTGTACTGGTCTGAAGTGGGTCATGACCTGAAATGGATACCAAGTTCTGAAGTAACTCAGCTGGTCAGGCATCATCACTGGAGAACATGGATAGGTGACGTTTCGGGTCAGAACTCTTCTTCAGTCTGAAGAGTGAAACGACTCAAAACGTCGCCAATGCGTTCCTTCCACAGATACTCCTGATCCATTCAGTTACTCCACGACCTTTAGAAATGTTTATAAATATACATTTTATTTTATTTTTAATTACGGTGCAACAGTAGCTTTTAGCATTTTTATTGTAATTTTACACTGCTGCACTTATTTGGCACTAATTTGCATAACAAGCCATTGCTCTTAGTTTATTTAGGAGTTGGCACTGGAAGTTCCTGGGGGGAGCTCAGTGTAAAAGTTAAATCATTTTAACTCCAAATTTCTAAGATAATTTGATATGTCCCAGTCCTCTACCTACAGCCAGCAGGAGTGAAAACAGGCCCAGAAAGCTGTTACAGTCCTGAAAAATGGTTCCTCAAGTAAATATTGCACCAGGAGGGTAGGGTTGGAGGAGAGGTGAGGTTTGATAGCTATTATCACCACAGATGAAAGGTAAGGCAGGTTGCTGAACAGCACCAAGAGTTTCCCTGGTGTCCAGAGACTTGCTTCTTCAGCATCATATGTTCCACATGGATTCTATAAATACACAAAGGTGCCTGACTTGCTGAGTTACTTCAGTACTTTGTATCCATTTCAGGTCGGGACCCTTCTTCATACCTCTAGTTTCCTCCTCCCCAGACTCTCATTTTGATGAAGGACTCGATCCGAAACATCACCTATTCCTTTTCACCGGAGATGCTGCCACACCAGCTGAGCTACTCCAGCATTTTGTTCCCATCTCTGAGTGAGATCAATTGAAGGAGAGCACACAATGACCATCGCACAACCTTCAAAGTACTGGAGGAACTCAATGGGTCAGGCATCATCTGTGGAGTGAAATGGATAAACAACAGTTCGGGGCCAGGACCTTTCTTCCGACAATTTCTTTGAACAAGTCACTTGTTCCCCCAGTTCATGCCAATGCCATTTCTTTTTGGCAGGGAGGGATCTGAAGGAGACACAATGAATTACAGATGCTTGAATCTTGGGAGTAATACAAAGAGCTGGAGAAATTCTGTGAATCAGGCAGGATCTGTGGAGGGAATGGACAGTGGGTGTTTTGGGTTCAGCCCATCCATTGGTATGAATATTGATTTCTTTAACTTCAAGTAACCATTTCATCCCCTTCTTCCCCACCCTAGTCATTGTGCTAGATTCACTGTCGTCATGGTGAGTTTTAGTGTCTGTATAACTCATTTTCACCTCGCCCACAGCTAACAATGGACTCTTTCCATGAAATCATTAATTGTTTGCGTATATTTAATTCATTTGTTCTATCTCTCTTTATATCACTGTCTACATCTCTCCTTTCCCTTTCCCCTGACTCTCAGTCTGAAGAATGTTCTCAACCCAAAACGTCACCTATTCCTTTTCTCCAGAGATGCTGTCTGACCTGCTGAGTTACTCCGGCTTTTTTGTCTATCTTTGGCTTAAACCAGCAACTGCATTGCCATCCGACACAGAAGTTACTGAATCATGTAGGAAGGAACTGCAGATGCTGGTTTACAGCGAAGATAGACATAGAATGCTGGAGTAACTCGGCATGGCAGGCAGCATCTCTGGATAGAACGAATGTGTGATGTTTCAGGTTTAAACCCTTCAGGGTCTCAACCCAAAACATCAGCCATTCCTTCTATCCAGAGATGCTGCGTGCCCCACTGAGTTACTCCAGCATTTTGTGTCTATCTCCAATTACTGAAGGTTCAAAGGTTCAAAGGTTTCTTTATTAGTTACATACACCTAGGTGTAGTGAAATGCTTGTTGCCAATGCAGCACATAAAAAAAGAATACAAACATGATAATAATAAATAACTTTAACATAAAAAACATCCCTCCACAATGGTGCCCACTGTGGAGGAAGGCACTAAGTCCAGTCCCATCCCCATGTCCACCCATAGTCAAGCCTATTGAGGCCTCTGCAGTCGCTGCTATGGAGGCCCGATGTTCCAGGCCGTTCTCACCGGGTGATGGTGCCCGCTGGTAGGCCGTGAGGAGAAAAGCTGCCTCTCCGACCAGGTAGGGACCCTGAAAGGCCCAGGTGCACCAATACCTTGGGCAGTCAGTGATGCACAGGTAACATGCAAATCAGTGCATCATTCTACATGCATCAGTGCAGCTTTTAAACTCAAACACCTTGTTATCATTTTCTTTCCAGTCAAATTCAACTGACCAGTAATGAGGTAAACCTGCAAGATCTAATCTAAACTCCTATACTTCAAAGAATACTTCAACCACTCAACTTTAAGGTTTGGAGATGGAAGAAAAGCAGAAGCAAATCTCAGAGAGAAGTATCAGAGAAACTCTGAGAGAGTTTACAACGATATTGTCAGGCCTAGAGTCTGAGCTATAGGGAGAGGCTGAGCAGGCTGGGACTCTATTCCCTGGAGCGCAGGAGGATGGGGATTAATCTGATAGAGGTGTATAATATCATGATAGGAATAGATCGGGTAGATGCACAGAGTCTCTTGTCCAGAGTAGGGGAATCGAGGACCAGAGGACATAGGTTTGAGGGGAATAGATTTAATAGGAATCTGAGGGGTTACCTTTACACACAAAGGGTGGTGGGTGTATGGAACAAGCTGCCAGAGGAGGTAGTTGAGGATGGGACTATCCCAATATTGAAGAAGCAGTTAGACAGGCACATGGATGGGTTAGATTTGAAGGGATATGGACAAAACACAGGCAGGGAGGACGAGTGTTGCTGGGACTTGTTGGCCGGTGTGGGCAAGTTGGGCCGAAGGGCCTGTTTCCACACTTTTTTACTAAGTCACAATGAATCGAGGCTCTAGCATATTTCACTGATGCCTCACTTCATCTGTTGATGAGGAGTTGGAGGGTGATACCATAGAAAGGAAAAGGCTGAATCAGTGGTTGGAAGTTTCCAAAGGCATCAGCAGTATCAGTTTACTGGAGATAGACACAAAATGCCAGAGTAAGTCAACGGGACAGGCAGCATCTCTGGATCGAAGGAATGGGTGACATTTCGGGTCGAGACCTTTCTTCACACTGAGTCTCGAAGGGTCTCGACCCAAAACGTCACCCTTGCCTTCTATTCAGAGATGCTGCCTGTCCCGCTGATTTGCTCCAGCATTTTTGTCTATCTTCATTTTAAATCAGCATCTGCAGTCCCATCCTACATCATCTTGCTGGAATTTGCCAAATCTTGTTCTTGTACAATAGCCAGAGTTAGACTGGCACTAACCAGTTGTTCTGAAAGAGATTTTCGGCCTCAGACCAGTCCCAAGTAAGTAAACAGCAGATTACACACTTCTGGTACAAATTAGCCACATAATGAATGACACTTACTGTCACCACACTCTGGTGCTGTGCACCATAATTGATGGTCCTCGATTATGATGATGAATTTTAGTTTACTATAGTTTAGTTTAGTAGTGATGCAGCATGGAAGCAGGCCCTTCAGCCCAGCGAGTCCATGCTGACCATCGATCGCCCATTCACACTAGTTCTATGTCATCCCACTTTATCATCCACTCTCTGGACATTCGGGGCAATTTACAGAGGCCAAACCTACAAACCTTTGAGATGTGGGAGAAAATCGGAGCACCCGGAGAAAACCCACGTGGTCTCAGGTGGAACGAGCAAACTCTACACAGACAGCACCTGAGGTCAGGATCGAACCCAGTCTCTGGTGCAGTGAGGCAGCGGCTCCACCAGTTGTGCCATTATACCCTCCACCCCCCCCCCTCATGATGCTAGAACAGCCAAATGCGATGTAAGTGTGACAGCCATGTATTTATCCAAATAGGAATTCCCACCCCTGAAATTTTTTAAATGGGAAGAGGAAGTCAAGGCAAGTTCAAATATTGATTTATATTTTACCTAATTTAATTAATTTTAGAGTTTAAAAATTTTCCCAGGGCATTTTGGAGATGGAACATTTCCAACATTTTCTATTTTTATTTCTGATTTCCAGCATCTGTAGATTTTTAGCTTTAAGTTTAAAATGTTGGACCTTGCTGATTGTTACTTCACAAACATATCCTAATCTACTCTATCTCAATCACATCTGGGATTTTACAACTGGATATTAGGAAACACAACAAAAACCTAAATAGAAACCTATTGTGTGCCACATGTTGTAACATTAGCTCTCACTCTCCTGCCCTAAGAACATAATGTATTCTCTGAAGTTCCAGAGGATATTTATTTGGGTCTGTAGTATTGGAAGGCAGTCCGTCTAATTCTGCATTCGGTACCTATTGCACTTCAAAAGGTACAAGTTGGAGATTTCTGTGCAATACTGTAGAAAGTGTGTAAAGAAATAAAAGCAGTCATTTGGATGTGGAACGACCCCAGTGACAGAAATTAACTTAACTGGCCCAGGAGCCAGAAAGTCTGTAGCTACAGACTAATTTTCCGATCGTATTTAAAACGACGGCCATAACCTACCACACATTTACAAAAGGCTTAATATGACATATGTACTGCCCAAAATAACCTATTTACCTTTCTTAAGCCAGCCCAGTTTAAGGCAGAATTATCCAATTATTTTTGATGGAAAATGAGTTGACTCACCGAGGGAAAATTAAGGTAGAGTTAAGAAAGTTGACTGTAACCTAATTAAGATAGGTACACATGATATCACAGTTGAAACAATGAAACATTTCATTTAAAAGTGAGGGCGTGAATGGTGTTGACTTGCGGCTGGCAATTCCAAAGGGAACCGCTGACTCAGACTTCTCTGTATGCGCAGTAAAAGCTGCAAACCCAGGACCATCGGGAGCTCGGTTCCTGGCACATCCAACTGTTCGCTCAACACTTGCTCACCATTCAGCTTGACGGTGGAGCATGATGTGCGGGGATGAAGATCAGGATGCACTTTCAATCTGGCCCTCAGTTCTATCTCAGAGAAAGCTGCCATAGGAATAGAGGTGGCAGTACAGTGGCACAGCGGCAGAGTTGCTGCTGTACAAAAGCCAGAGACCCAGGTTCGATCCTGACTGCAAGTGCTGTCTGTACGGAGTTTGTACGTTCTCCCTATGACAATGTGGGTTTACTCCGGGTGCTCCGGTTTCCTCCCACATCACAAAGACATGCTGGTTTGTAGGTTAATTGGCTTTGGAAAGAACTGTCCCTAGTGTGTAGGATAGTGCTAGTGAATGGGGTGATGGCTGGTCAGCACGGAATCAGTGGACCGAAAGGCCTGTTTCCACGCTCTATCTCTAAAGTCTAAAGTACTTTAACAGTTATTCTGCTGTTCAAATGCTGTTCAATTGTTCAAATCTGTATGTTGATTATATGCGTAAATCCATCTCATGGCACACAATTACAGAGATATCGATGAGCTATGTCCTTTTATTACTATGTTGTCTGAAGAAGAGTCCCGGCCCGATACGTTGCTTTACAATGCTCCTGGGTTTTTTCCGGGTGCTCTGGTTTCCTCCCACACTTCAAAGATGTACAGGTTTGTAGTTTAATTGGCTTTGGTAAAATTGTAAATTGTCCCTATTATGAGGAATGGTGTTAGTGTACGGGGCAACTGCCAGTCATTTCCTCTGGCGGCTCATTCCTTACATGTGCCATGGGTGTGAAAAAGTCGGCCCTCAGGTTCCTATTAAATCTTTTTCCTCACACCGTAAACCTATGCCCTCTAGTTTTTGATTCCTCAACCCTGGGAAAAAGACCGTGTACATTAATCCCATCTATGCCCTTTAAGACTTCATATAACTTTATAAGATTGCCTCATAGTCTCCTGCAATCCAAGGAATACTCAGCCTGCCCAATAGCACTTTATAATTCAGTCTCTTCAGTCTTGGCAACATCACATTTAGTTGCAATACATTTTATTTTAATTTGCCTTTTGTTTGATGGAGAGATACAGTTTAGTTTATTTTTGTTTAGAGGTACAGCATGGAACCAGTTCCTTCGGCTCATCGAGTGCACTCCGACCCTCGATCATACACATTAGTTCCATGTTATCCCACTTTCTCATCCATCCCCTGCATGCTCGAGGCAATTTACAGTCCAATTAACACCACCAACCAACCGTTTCAAGAGTCGAGAGTCAAGAGTGTTTTATTGTCATGATAGAACAATTACATTTTTACAGCACAACAGAATATATAAACATCGTACACTGTAAACAATATAATAAATGAGAGAGAAAAAGAAAGTTCAGTGTGTGAACATATACTCACAAATACTCATATATCCAGATCATATATGTATATACACACGCACGCATACGTACACACAAATAGCAAACAATAATAGTGCAATAATAATTTAATTGAATTGAATACATTTTATTAGCCAAGTATGTATACATACAAGGAATTTGCCTTGGTGTTTTGCTCGCAAGTAACAACACTAAATACAGTAAACAATTAAGAATTAAACATAATTTAAACATGTGAAGAATTAAATAATATACCAGAGCTTTTGGATGTTGAGTAGGGCTACTGTTCGTGAAAAATTGCTGTTTTTATGTATGGCAGCTTTGACAGTCCGGAGTCGTCTTCCAGAGGGAAGTGCTTCAAAGAGTTTGTGGCCAGGGCGAGAGGGGTCAGAGATGATCTTACTCGCTCGCTTCCTGGCCCTTGCAGTGTACAGTTCGTCGATGGGGGGAAGGTTGCAGCCAACAACCTTCTCAGCTGATTGAACGATGCGCTGCAGTTTACGGATGTCGTGCTTGGTGGCTGAGCCAAACAAGACCATGATGGCAAAGGTGATGATAGGCTCTTTGATGGCAGTATAAAACTGGACCATCATTGCCTGTGGCAGATTGGGTTTTTTCAGCTGCCGCAGGAAGTACATTCTGTGTTGGCTTGTGGAGTCGATAGTGGCCCCCCATTTAAGGTTCCTGGAGATGATGGTTCCAAGGAAATTAAATAATCCCACAGATGTGACTGTAGTGTTGTTGATGGTGAGTGGGAAGAGGGGAGGGGGAGCTCTCCTAATGTCTACAATCAATTCCACTGTCTTAAGAGCATTGAGCTCCAGTTTGTAGCGATGGCCCCAGGACACCAGCTATGTCACTTCTTGTCTGTAGGCAGATTCCCCCCCCATCCCTGGATAAGTCCAATCAGGGATGTGTCATCCACAAACTTGAGAAGCTTGACAGAGGAGTCAGTGGAGTTGCAGTCATGGTGTAGAGAGAGTAAAGGAGAGGAGAGAGTATGCAGCCTTGCGGGGCTCCTATGCTGAAGGTCAGCGGGTCCAAAATGTGCTTTCCCAGCCTCATATGCAGCTTCCAGTCTGTCAGGAAGTTGGTGATCCACTGACAGAGGGGTTCAGGCACAGTTAACTGGGAGAGTTTGGAGTGTAGTAGCTCTGGCACAACAAAGCTAAAAGCCACAAACAAAATCCTTGCATTCTGTAGGTCCCCTAGTGGTCTAATTCAAGTGCAGTTTCTTACCACTTCAAGCAGGGGGCAAGGCCACCAAATTCAAGTGCAGTTTCATACCATTTCAAGCAGGGTGCAAGGCCACTAAAGACAGCGAGTCGTGACCTCTCCCTCCTCCATCTTGCAGAGACTGACCTATGCTCACACTTCTGGGTATTATAGTCCCTCCCCCCCTCCCACCAGAAGGGGCATAGCCTTCATGGCATGATTGACAGGAGAGAGAATCTCAGCATTTTTTAAACACTAATAACTCTTTTATTTGTCATCACTCAGCACCTGATGAGCGGAGGGGGACTGTGAGTAAATGGACAAAAATCACAGCCGTATGTGGTAGCGTTTTTTCTAAAATCAATATAAAGGGCAAGCAGGAAGTGGTCAAGATTAGACTTTTAATTATATAGGCAAGGCAACTTTAATTAGGCAGGGCAATTTTAATTACGCATGGCAACTTTAATTAGGCAAGGCAACTTTAATTAGGCAAGGCAACTTTAATTAGGCAACACAGCTTTAGCATTTCCAAATCAAAGGCAACACAGCTTTAGCATTTCCAAACCAAAGGCAACACAGCTTTTGCATTTCCAAACTATATTTCCAACCCACTGACAGGTCAGTAAAACCACTCACAGTTTAGTAGACATGTGTTCAGTTCAGACTGAGCTCAGACTAAGAGACGTGACCCTCTCGCTCCCCCATCTTGCAGAGACTGACTGAGGCACTCGACACTCAACAATATCAGACTTTTAGTAATATAGATGTTTCCACTAGTGGGAGAGTATAGGACCAGAAACCATTGCATCAGAATAAAAGGATGTACGTTTAGAAAGGAGATGAGGAAGAATTTATTTACTCAGAAGGTGGTGGAGGCCAAGTCAATGGATATTTCTAAGATTCACAGATTCATGATTAGTAGGGGTGTTAGGGGGATTGGGGAAAAAGAAGGAGAATGGGGATGAGAGGGAAAGATAGATCAACCATGATTGAATAGCGGAGTAGATTTGGGGGCCGAATCGCTTATTACATGAACTTACGAAGGAACAAGCCCTTCAGCCCCCATTATCAACCCCAATCATTATGTCGTTAAACTAATGTTCTCTGCAGATCCATCTGTCTATTTAAAAGCTTCATAAACCCCACTATCATATTTGCCTCTACCACCACCCATGGCAGCGCATTCCAGGCACCCACCGCTCACTGTGTAAAAACAATTGCCTTGAACATCTCCTTTAAACTTTGCCCTATCACCTTAAAGCTATTAATTTTCAACAGTATACTCATAGCAATATATGTTTGGACCAGTGTTTAGTAATTCCAAAACCTTAGATGTTTTGTTTATGGGAAATAAACAGTGTTGGACATTCTACATTTAATGTGGTTTAAACAGTCTTAGTTCCAATTGTGCATGCACTGGAAAACACCCTTATGGAGGCAACTTTGAACTCCATTGTCGGAGTGTTCCAGAGTGAATGTCTGCAAAGTGCTCTAAACATCCGTCTGATCTTGCGAATGAGTGCTTCTGCCAAATGGTCAAGAAACCACAATATTTAATAGGTGGTGTATGTGTTAGATAAAATTGAGACATCTTCTGCAGCATCTGCGATCACTGGAAATATTTTTCTATGAATATATTGCCCAATACGGTTTTAAAGCATGCTTTGAGTGTTCTAAACTATTTATCTTTACATTAAGATCATCGTTAAGAAAAGATCTCCAAGTTCCTTTGCAATATTGCAATCTTGTATTCCATTCCTTTTAAGAGGGGAAATTCCAATTTCATCACACTGAGTCAAAAGGTCATGGGATGAAAACTCATTCCAGGGATTTTAAGACTTTATTTAATACCCAGGAAGTGCGATAAAAATGAGGCATGAAACAAATCTTATGTCTGCCTTCTCAGATACATGCCAAAAAATCTCATGGTATTATTCATAGAGCAGAGGAATTTGTCCAATCTTCCACCATCACTTACTCTCAACCCGGGAAAAAAAGTTGTTCGGCACGGACTTGTAGGGCCGAGATGGCCTGTTTCCATGCTGTAATTGTTATATGGTTATATGGTTGTATTGAATCTTAGAGTCATAGAGTCATAAAGTTATACAGTATGGAAACATGCCCTTCGGTCCAACACATCCATGGTTACCAAGTTACCAACTAGTTCCATTTGGCTGCATTTGGCCCATATCCCTTGAGACCATTCCTATCCATGTGCCTGCCAAAATGTCTTTTAAATGTTTTAATTGGCCCTAGTGATTTTCCGGCAGCTTTTTTCACATTCCCACCACCCTCTGTGTGATAACATTGCCCATCAGGTTCCCTTTAAATATTTCCCCTCTCACCTTAAATGTATGCCCTCTAATTTTAGTTTGCTAAAGTCCATGTAGACAACTGCCCTACCTCAACAGTCATCTTTGCCACCTCTTCAAAAAACTCAGTAACATTGTGGAACATGCTTTTCCATACATAAAGCCATGCTGACTATCTATATTATTAAAAGTCTGATCTTGACCACTTCCTGTTGTTCTGTATAATGATTTTAGAAAAAATCGCTGCCACTTACGGTTGTGATTTTTGGCCATCTTACTAAGTCCCCCTCCGCTGCGCAGGTCAAGAGGATTTTTCCCATCAATGAAAAATAAAAGAGTTATTAGTGTTTAAAAAATGTTCAGATTCTCTCCGCTGAAGGTCACGTCCTTTCCGGAGAGACTATAAAACCCAGAAGTGTTGAGTGCCTCAGTCGGTCTCTGCAAGATGGGGGAGCAAGAGGGTCACGTTTCTCAGTCTGAGCTGTGAATAACACTGAACAATGTCTACTAAACTGTGAGTGGATTTACGGACCTATCAGTGCCAATGTGGTATGAAAATATGGTAATGCTAAAGCTGTGTTGCCTTTGGTATGGAAATGTGAAAGCTGTGTTGCTAAATTAAAGATGCCTTGCCTAATTAAAGTTGCCTTGCCTAATTAATGTTGCCTTGCCTAATTTAAGTTACCTTGCCTAATTAAAGTTGCCTTGCCTTCTATATAATTAAAAGTCTAATCTTGACCACTTCCTGTTTGCACTTTATATTGATTTTTGAAATAACGCTACCACATACGGCTGTGGTTTTTGGCTATATTGCTCAGAGTCCCCCTCCGCTTATCAGGTGCTGAGGATTTTTCCCATCAATTAAAAATAAAAGAGTTATCAGTGTTTAGAAAATGTTGAGATTCTCTCTCCTGTCAATCACACCATGAAGGCCACGCCCTTTCTGGTGGGAGGGTGGACGGACTATAAAACCCAGAAGTGTGGGTGTGACTCAGTCTCTGCAAGATGGAGGAGGGAGAGGTCACGACTTGCTGTCCTCAGTCTTTACGGCTGTGATTTTTGGCCATCTTACTCAGAGTCCCCCTCTGCTGCTCAGGACAAGTGAATTTTTCCCATCGATGAAAAATAAAAGAGATATTAGTGTTTGATAAATGTTGAGATCCTCCGTCCGGAAGGCCACGCCCCTTCTGGAGGGACTATAAAACCCGGAAGCGTTGAGTGCCTCAGTCAGTCTCTGCAAGATGAGGGAGCGAGAGGGTCACGTCTCTCAGTCTGAGCTGTGAAGAACACTGAACAATGTCTACTAAACTGTGCATGGATTTACTGACCTGTCAGTGCCCTTAATGTGGTTTGAAAATATAGTTTGGAAATGCTAAAGCTGTGTTGCCTTTGGTTTGGAAATGCTAAAGCTGTGTTGCCTTTGGTTTGCAAATGCTAAAGCTGTGTTGCCAAATTAAAGATGCCTTGCCTAATTAAAGTTGCCTTGCATAATTAAAGTTGCCTTGCCTAATTAAAGTTTCCTTGCCTTCTATATAATTAAAAGTCTAATCTTGACCAGTTCCTGTTTGCGATTTATATTGATATTTGAAAAAACGCTACCATGTATGGCTGTGATTTTTGGCTATCTTACTCAGAGTCCCCCTCTGCTCATCAGGTGCTTTTTCCCATCGATGAAAAATAAAAGAGCTATTAGTGTTTAAAAAATGTTGAGATTCTCTCTCCTGTCAATCACGCTATGACAGCCACGCCCCTTCTGGTGGGAGTGGGGGACTATGAAACCCAGAAGTGTGGGTGTGGCTCAGTCTCTGCAAGATGGAGGAGGGAGAGGTCACGACTTGCTGTCTTTAGTGGCCTTGCACCCAGCTTGAAATGGTAAGAAACTACACTTGAATTTAGTGGCCTTGCACCCTGCTTGAAGTGGTAAGAAACTGCACTTGAATTTGGTGGCCAGAGATGTTTTCATCCAGTTTACAGCATTACTGCACATCCCGCCCCTCCCCACTTGCACAATAACCATATCTCATTCTCCAGATACTTAAAGTTGATAATGTCACAGTTTGACCTCCAAGAGACTCAAACTGTCACATTATCTTGCGCTCACATTTTATTGCTTTCTTTTTTGAACCCGTATATGATTTTTTGAACCCTTATATAACCCTTACAGGCAGCGAATAATGCCAGCAAAGTTGTAGCATGTTAGAGCTGTACAGCATGGAACCAGGCCCTTTGGCCCAACTAATCCCTACTAATCAATAAGTTTATCTATGCCAATCCCATTTGCCTGTATCTGACCCATATCCCCCAGACCCCTCTGATCCATGTTTGTACTTTTTAAGTTTCTTTGAAACGTCGCAGTTATTCCTTTCTCTCCCACTTCCACTGGCAGTTATTTCATCATCATCGGCAGTCATTTGAAATGAGCATAACTGTCCTCTCATGGAGTATGCCTGTGTGTGACTTTGTTTAACGTGGGGAGACTGTCAGTGACCTCCCCCTCAACCTTACCGCCATGGGTGACCCTACCAGGAGCATAGCTCCAGACTGCATTGCTCTCAGGATCTTAGGACCACACAAGCTTCTCCACCATGACAAGGTGACAATCCACGGAGAAGAGTTCATTCCATGTATTGTGTGAAAACTTATTCATCAAGTCTCTCCTTTAAACTTATTCTCACCTTAAACTTATGCCCTACACTGGGGGAATGACTGTGGTTATTCACCTTGATTTTGTGTGCATAAGGTCACTACTCAGCTTCCTTTGTTCCTAGGGGTGAAAAAACCATCTGATCCAACCTCTCCTTATTGTTTAAACCCACCAGATCAGGTTACATCCTCGTAATAACTTTTTGCACCCTTTCCAGTTTATTAATATCTTTCCTACAGCAGGGCGCGCAAAACTCAGTCTCGAACTCCAAATAAGGCCTGACACACATCTTGTAACTTCACATCCCTACTCCTGTGCTCATTATCCTGACTGATGAAGGCAAGCATGCCAAAGACCCTGTCCACCTGTTTCACCACCCTCATGTAATGATGTACACCCCTTGGTCTCTCTGTTCTGCAACATTCCCCAGGGCCCTACCATTTCCAGTGTATGTCCTGTTCTCCTTAGCATTACCAAAATGCAATATCTCACATTGATCTGAATTATATTCCATCTGCCATTCTTTGACTCATTGACCAGCTGATCGTTGCAATCATTGGAAACCTTCTTCACTGTCCATTGTACTGCCAATTTTAATGTCATCTGCAAACATCCTAACCAACCATAACTAATGCATGCCAGTTACATTCACGTCCAGATCATTAATATAAATAACAAACAACAATGGATCCAACACCAATCCCTGTGATATATCACTTGTTACAGGCGTCCAGTTTGAAAAACAAACCTCTACTAAAGTCTAAAGTCAAGTATCTTAACTGCTACTCTGCTCTTTTTGTTCAAATCTGTATGTTTATTATATGTATAAATTTATCTCATGGCACGCAATTACTTGTCATAAGGGAAGCGCAATCACCCACATGCATTTACACAGTACACAAACAAGACATAACTCCTTATTGTTGTTAAAAAAACCTATCAAAACCTGTGAAAACAAAACTGCCCAGTGTCTGTGGAATAAATAAGAGCAGGAATGTAGAAACAAAGAACTGCAGATGTTGGTTTACAAACAAAGGCACAGAGTGCTGGAGTAACTCAGTGGGTCAGGCAGCATCTCAGAAGAACATGGATAGGGCGACATTTCAGGTTGAGACCCTTTTTTAGATTGACCCATGCTCTCCTGAGATGCTGACTGATCAGCTGAGCTGAAGAAGGGTCCCGACCCGAAACATCACCTATCCATGTTCTCCTGTGATGTTGCCTGTTCCGCTGAACTGCTCCAACACCCTGAGTAAGAACAGGATCTTGTTGTAATATGTAACTGTGGAGTATTAATACAGTGTAATTTCAGAAGCAGAGTTCAACTGTTATGAATTTCTATTTCCCCACTCCACTATGTCCTTCACAGTAATACCTCATAGAAATAAAAATAATGGGGATATTGCTCTTTGTTATGTCAGCTGACATTTTGTCGATTAATATATATTTCCATTTATTTTCTATTCTCAGCAATTATTTTTCATGTCAAGAGCAAACACCAAGACAGCGCTGAGAAGAGATACAGTAGTTTACCAAAAATACAACCGCATTTCTCTGGATAGTATCAGAAAACAGGTAGAATAATTGAAGACACAAACCACCATGCCACAACCACTAATGATCTAACCACATATTATGTTAATAGTAGATACTTTAGACTTTAGAGATACAGCGTGGAATCAGGTCCAATGAGTCCGCGCCGACCAGCGATAGCCCCGCACACTAGCACTATTCTACACTATGAGGACAATTTACAATTTTACCAAAGCCAATTAGCCTACAAACCTGTAGGTTTTCGGAGGGTGGGAGGAAATCAGAGCGCTGGGAGAAAACGAACACAGTCACAGGGAAAATGTACAAACTCTGTACAGACAGCACCGGCAGTCAGGATCAAACCCGGACCTCTGGCGCTGTAAGGCAGCAGCTCTACCACTGCTCCACTGTGCCACCCAAGTGGCAACTCAGTAAAAACATAGTTTACAGGAATAAAGCAGGAAATAGTGCAGGTTAGAACTGATAACCGCCAAGTGGGCATGTACGGTCGATTACCCAACAACCACTAGTCTGGCATATATGGTCCTTTTTATGCAATGCAAACTTTTAATACCAGAAAATAATGTAAATTTATTTTCTTTTTGTCAATGTCAGCTGAACTTGGCGAGGGGGCACTCAGTGATAATCAGGCAAAGCAGCCCAAAATCAATGGAATGAAAATATATATCTAATTTTTTTTGTTTTCCAATAATAAATATACTTGAAGAGAGCAGATCAGAAGTAGATGATTTATGTTCAACCACTAATGTCTCAACAGTATATTTTAAAATAAGAACTAGTTATGCAGGTGGTTTGGGATAGTTATAAACCACTGCCCAAAACCACGTCAAACAAGTGCAGAAGTTGAATCTTGTGAAACCTCAGTAATAACAATTTTAGTCAAACACCATGGTTATTCCTTGGCTAGAGGTACATTTTTCTTGCTTGTATCAGAATGATCTCAATTAGCACCATGCACAAAGTGCTGGAGGATCTTTGTGTTCCAGGGAGCATCTGTGGAGGGAATGGACAGGCAACATTTTGGGTCAGGACCCTTCCTCAGACTCAAGATGGGTCTGAACTGGGAATGGCCATCTGTCCATTTCCCTCCACAGATACTTTACTTTAGACTTTACTGTAGAGATACACCATGGAAACTCTGTGGACCTTTTGGCCCACAGAGTTGGTGCTGTCCATCGATCACTCCATAGATTAGCACTATCCTGCACACTAGGGACAATTTTCAGAAGCCAATTCAACTACAAACCTACACGTTTTAGAGTATGGGAGGAAACCGAAGCAACCAGAGAAAACCCACGTGGTCACAGGGAGAACGTACAAGCTCCATACAGACACTACTGGTAGTCAGGATCGAACCCAGGTCTCTTGCTATATAAGGCAGCGACTCTACCGCTGCGCCAATGTGTCACCCCAACTCTACCGCTGTGCCACTCTACTCTCTGACCCGCTGACTTCCTCCAGCACTTTGTGTTTTACTCATGATTCTAGCATCTCCAGTTCCTTGAGTCTCCATGAGCTCCAATGCCACCAGAATTAAAAATGGACCCCAGCTAATGCAAAAACCTTGGATCATTCTGGCCCTCCAATCCTCACCCCTCCTCCCGACCCCCCAAGGTAGTTATGGATCCAATGATACTTGACAAGGAACATGTATTATACCCAAAGCCATCTGTCTCAGCTGTTAGACAGCACCAAAAATACCAAAGACAAGATGGAGTTTCAATTTATCTCGAAATGCCTATTCCATAATGCTGGTGGATTACTTTTTCCATTCTGGTCATTGAGATTGTTCATTTTATCATTGACACTTCAAATAAACATCAGCCTGCAACAAGAAGGCCAACAACAAAGTCAAAGAGTCATAGTCATACATCAGGTAAAATAGGCCCTTCAGCCCAATTTGCACATGTCAACCAACATAGAAACATAAAATAGAAACATAGAAATTAGGTGCAGGAGTAGGCCATTCGGCCCTTCGAGCCTGCACCGCCATTCAATATGATCATGGCTTATCATCCAACTCAGTATCCCGTACCTGCCTTCTCTCCATACCCTCTGATCCCCTTAACCACAAGGGCCACATCTAACTCCCTCTTAAATATAGCCAATGACCTGGCCTCGCCTACCCTCTGTGGCAGAGAGTTCCAGAGATTCACCACTCTCTGTGTGAAAAAAGTTCTTCTCATCTCGGTTTTAAAGAATTTCCCCCTTATCCTTAAGCTGTGACCCCTTGTCCTGGACTTCCCCAACATCGGGAGCAATCTTCCTGCATCTAGCCTGTCCAACCCCTTAAGAATTTTGTAAGTTTCTATAAGATCCCCTCTCAATCTCCTAAATTCTAGAGAGTATAAACCAAGTCTATCCAGTCTTTCCAGTCTATCCAGAACATGCCGCATCTACACTAGTCCCACCTACCAACATTTGGCCCATATTCCGCTAAACTTTTCCAATCTATAAAGTGACCGAACAACATCACCTACATCAGACCATCACACTGGACTGCTAAGTCAAGCCCATCAAGTGTGCCATGACTATCTTTGCAATCAACAATACCAATACTGTCATTGTTACGATGGATTTTTCTCATGGCTTATTCTACTTGCTTCAGTTGTGACGTTCCATGTTCAAGATTTTAGCAATGAACTTGTTCAGCCTAACTAATCAAATGATATAACAATGATCAATCATGATCCTATATGGTACAAGATATTTGAGAGGCTGCGTAGTTTATTATTACCTCATCATGTATGTTCTTGTGCAGGCTTAGATTCCTGCACAAGACTTTCTTTGTTTTCTATGGGAACAGGATTTTACAATATAAATTATTTAGTTAATTAACTTGTGAGTCCTGGAACAATGTTTAAATAAACATGATGATATATTAACGTTCGACTGTGCAAAGATAGCTAGAAACTTCTTGCTTACGAAATGTGAAATGGTGATATAGAACAGAAGCTACAAACTTGCGTTAAAGTCCAAATATATTTGGCTTCTGAGTTTAATTGAATATTGGTGAAGTTGGATCTGAGAAAAGATTTTAAGCATCAAATTTCCCTCTACTAACACTCTACTCTGCCTAGTGGAGCTGGTACTCGCCCTCAACACCATTTCCTTTGACTCCATTCACTTCCTCCAAGTACAAGGCGTAGCTATGGGCACCTGCATGGGCCCCAGCTATGTTTGCCTGTTTGTAGGGTATGTTGAACAATCCCTGTTCCAGGTGTGCACTGGCCCGATCCGCAAACTCTATCTTCGTTACACTGATGACTGCATCGGTGCTACCTCCTGCACCCATGCAGAACTCAAGGACTTCATCAACTTCACCACCAATTTTCATCCTGCACTAAAATTTGATTGGACCATCTCCGACATCTCCGTCCCCTTTCTTGATCTCAGTCCCCTTCACAAGAAATAATCTATTGACTGATGTCTATTACAAACCCACTGATTCCCACAACTATCTTGGCTACACCTCTTCCCACCCTGCTTCCTGCAAAGACTCTATCCCCTACCCCCACATTCCTCCGTCTATGTCGCATCTGCGCCCAAGATGAGGTGTTCCATACTAGAACATCCAAGATGTCCTCATTCTTTAGGGAGCAGGGGTTCCCCTCTCCACCATAGATGAGGCCCTCACTCGTGTCTCCTCTGTACCCCACAGTTCCCTCTGCCCTTTGCTCCCCCTCCCCATAGGCCCAACAGAGACAGAGTCTCCCTAGATCTTATCTTCTACCCCATCAGCCGTTGCATACAACACATAACCCTCTGAAATTTCCGCCACCTCCAATGGGATCCCACCATAGCCACATTTTCCCATCTCCACCCCTTTCCACCTTCCGCAGAGACCGTTCACTCCGCAACTCATCCCTTCCCACCCAAACCATCCCCTCCCCAGGTACTTTCCCCTGCAACCACAGAAGATGCAACACCTGTTGCTATACCTCCTCCCTCGACTCTGTCCAGGGACCCCGACAGTCCTTTCATGTTAGGCGGAGGTTCACTTGCGCCTCCTCCAATCACATGTACTGTATCCGTTATTCAAGGTGTGGACTCTTGTACATTTGTGAGACCAAACGCAGACTGGGCGATCGTTTTGTGGAACACCTTCGCTCAGCCCGCATGAACCAACCTGATCTCCCAGTTAGACACAAAATGCTTGAGTAACGCAGCGGGACAGGCAACATTTCTGGAGAGAAGGAATATCCAGCATTTTGTGTCACCCACTCCTTCACTCCAGAGATGCTGCTTGGCACGCTGAGTTTCTCCAGCATTTTGTGTCTACCTTCGATTTAAACAAGCATCTGCAGTTCTTTTGTACTGATATCCCGTTTGCTGGACATTTTAAATCTCCTTCCCATTCCTACACAGACCTTTCTGCCCTCGGTCTCTTCCATTATCAGAGTGAGGCCAAACGCAAATTGGAGGAACAGCATCTCATATTTCTCTTGGGCAGCTTGCAGCCCTGTGGTATGAGTATTGATTTCTCTCATTCCAGGTAGCCCTGGCATTCCCTCACTCTCTATCCCTCCTCCACCCAAATCGCACTAGTTTCTCATTTTCACCCTACAAACAGCTTACGAAGGCCTGTTTCCTTTATCATCGTTACTTTTTTGTATATCTTTCATTCATTGTTCTTCATCTCTCCACATCACTGTCTATACCTCTCATTTCGCTTATCCCTAACCAGTCTGAAGAAGGGTCTCAACCCGAAAGGTCACCCATTCCTTCTCTCCAGAGATGTTGCCTATCCTGCTGAGTTACTCTAACTTTTTGTGTCTATCTTAAATTCAACCTAATCTTTTTCTTTACTGTGAAATCTGTATTTTCACATTTTTTACAAAAACATCCTAATACAACTGCATTAAATTGAGGGATGGTTCAGTTTAAAACTTTTCAAGTTCCCAAAGAGTTATAGGTACCTTATCAAAACAAACTTCCAATGTGTATCTTAGGTTGTATTACACCTCTGTGCTGTAAATTTCACCTCAGAGGAAATGTAATTTGGTTAATATCATGCAAATATATTAGCAATTTGGTATAACTCAGGATCAGTAAGTCCCAGAATGTGTCACCTATTCTTTGCTGTGATATTTTTAGTTGTTAATGCTTGTTAATTTTCATTATTATGGCAAAAATAGGAAACCTCCATTTTCCTGTGCCTTTTAAAAACAAACAGTAGCTTGCAGCAATACTTTAAACTTTTCTAGATGGAAGTGCCATACTTGACACAGTTCATTTCAATTAAAGAAGTCAGTCATCAACCATTGGGAACAACTCCAGTCCAGTGCAAAGTTATTTTGTTGGCTCCAGTCTGCACATTAACAAAACAGAACAAGGTATTCACCAATCAGAATCCCAATGAACAACCTGCTAAAACTAAAAAAGTTTCAAAACTAACATCAGGTACTTAAGTTAGAAAAACCATTGATTGACATAGATTAGGACTTTGCTGGATTTTAGATTGCATTGTGTGGGTATATGGAACGAGCTGTCAGAGGAGGTAGTTATGTTTGGTACCATAACCGCATCCAAAAAGCACTTGGACAGATGCATGGATAGGAATGGTTTAGATTATATGGACCAAATGTGGGCAAATGGAACTAACGTAGATCGGGCATTTTGGTCAACATGAATGAGTTGGGCAGAAGGGCTTGCTTCTATGCTATGTGATTCTATGAATGACCCTAAGTGGTTTCAACCTGTAAGTTGTGCAGGTGGACACCACGCTGC
This sequence comes from Leucoraja erinaceus, assembly GCF_028641065.1. NCBI lineage: Eukaryota > Metazoa > Chordata > Chondrichthyes > Rajiformes > Rajidae > Leucoraja > Leucoraja erinaceus. Next base: position 29,077,836 of record NC_073393.1, on the reverse strand, counting down.
CGCTGTGGTAGAGTTGCTGCTTCACAGCACAAGAGACCAGGGTTCGATCTTGACTATGGGTGCCATCTATACGGAGTCTATACATTCTCCCTGTAATCGTGTGGATTTTCCCTGGGTGCTCCAATTTCCTCCCACACTCCAAAGACGTACAGATTTGTAGATTAATTGGCTTTGGTAAAGATTGTAAATTGTCCCCTAGTTTGTAGGATGGTGCTAGTGCACGGGGATCGCTGGTCGGTGGGGACCAAAGGGCCTGTTTCCGCGCTGCATCTCTAAACTAAACTAAAAGTTGGCATGGTAGCTACAAAAGCATCCAGTTTATAGAAGAAATCCATGGGTTTTTAAATGATGGTCCAGAGAGTCCAACTGCGAGTACAGTATTTGTGTGTGGATATTTGATGAGGATTGCCCTTTCAAAGCCTGACAAGCAAAATAACAAAATAACTCTGCACTATACATTTCCATGTTTGAAACAGGTTATTCTATTTAGCACACATGAAGAATAACTACTCATTTATCTGGTGACTATAAACCTAATCCAAGCAGTTGGTCAACACTTTATGGGAGAGAAGAATGAGGGGAAACATTCTGATCAAAGTTGGCAAACACAGTGGCCGTACATATCTTACGACAGCAAAATGTACTGAGTTGGTAGTGATAACAATACAGCAATGTCCTTGTTTTTGAGTTGGGTTATGACATCAGATGCAATTAAGTGAATATCATCAATGTTCCCTAGAAAAAACAAAAGTTGGGAATTTTAGATAGTAATAATAATAATGGATGGGATTTATATAGCGCCTTTCTAGATACTCAAGGCACTTTACATCGCATTATTCATTCAATCCTCAGTCACACTCGGTGGTGGTGAGCTACTTCTGTAGCCACAGCTGCCCTGGGGCAGACTGACGGAAGCGTGGCTGCTAATCTGCGCCTACGGCCCCTCCGACCACCACCAGTCACTCACACACATTCACACACATTCACACACATTCGCACACAGGCAAAGGTGGGTGAAGTGTCTTGCCCAAGGACACAACGACAGTATGCACTCCAAGCGGGATTCGAACCGGCTACCTTCCGGTCGCCAGCCAAACACTTAGCCCTTTGCACCACCTGTCGCCACCCACGTAAGTATTACATAATTTAAACCAACAATTAAAATGTATATCTTTCTTGTCACGTTCATGGCACCATATATTGCATGAGGTACATGGCCAAATGCAGAATCCTTAAAATTGATGATCAGATCTTTGCTTGTGACACAGTTGTTGGTTCACAGTTTTCTTCACGCCCACAGCCAAACTCGAATATTTGTATTCTTTAGCCTTTCTTATATCATTTGCCAGCATTTACAATTGCTGAAATAATTCCTTAGTCCATGGAAGGCAATAGTATTGAAATGGATTTGCAATACGGCAATAATAGGGTGGCAGAGTGATGCAGTTGGTAGATCTGCTACCTCACTGTGCCAGACACCCAGATTCGATCCTGACCTCATCTGCTGTCTTGGTGGAGTTTACATGATCTCCCGCATGAGTTTCTTCAGGGTGTTCCGGTTTCATCCCACATCCCAAAGATGTACAGATTTGTAGGTTAATTAACCTCTGAAAATTATCCCTAGTGTGTAGAGAGTGGATGCAAAAGTGAGATAACATCGAAACTAATGTTAAAGGGTGATTGGTGGTTGGCATGGATTGGTAGGCCGGGGCCTGTTTCCATCCTTAATCACTAAACTAAACTAAACTGTAATTTTTGTTTGCATCTTCATCCATCATACAGAGATTAAAAATATTCTTTAAGATCAGTTTTCTTCTGTCTACCTATCTACCTATCTACCTATCTACCTATCTATTTACCTATCTACCTATCTGTCTGTTTATTTGTGGTTGGTATGTGTTTGTCTTTTTTCCCTCTCTTGCTTTCTTCCTTCCCTAGATTCCAGCCTAACATTAATCATTACAATGTTGAATGCTTTTTCTTTCAATTTGTTGCCATATTTAACTTCCTCGGTTTGCCACAAATGGTGTCTCCTTCTTGCAAAGCCTTCCGTCCTTCCGTCCAAAGCCAGACGAAGTAGTTGAAGCAGATAATACAACAGCATTTAAAAGATATTTGGACAGGTACATGGACAGAAAGGCTTTAGAAGGATTTGGGCCAAATTGAGGTAGGAAGGACTAGTGTAGATGGGGTACCTTGGTCAGCATGGGCTAGTGTGCCGAAGGGCCTGTTTCCACGCTGTATGACCATAATTCTATTACTTTACCATGAAAGCACCAATGAATCCTTTCTCATTACAAAATTACAGACCTTGAACAGCCTGGTTTCAGAGTTGGTTCCTCAATGCATTGTTCTTAGAAACCATCCCAAATATACTCCATGAACTGATATCCAAGGCCACCATCGCTAAATAAATTTGCCAATCTCTTCGACAATACACATTGTGTATGAATACAGCAGTATAATTTTTAAAGGCATCCAATATTTCTTGTTTAGTACTCTGAAGATAGATAGGTAAAGTTTGGGGCATCAATTATTCTTCCACCAGTGTCTTTCTACCCTTGATCTTTCTTTTCTCCCTCCCCTTCTACAAACGGATTCAATATTTAGAACTGCTGAATCAATATCATTCCTCACCATAGAAATACATTGATCGATTGAAAGATACAACATGGAAACAGGCCCTTTTTGCCCATCAAGTCCATGCCGACCATCAATCAATTGTTCGCACTTGTTCTTTGTTATCCCAAATTCGCATCCACTAGGGACAATTTATAGCAGCCTTACTTCAATTTACAACTAAACTTTAAATCCTACACTTCTTTGGCATATGGGATGAAACCGGAGGATCCTGAGAAAACCCACCTGCTCACAGGGAGAACGTGCAAACTGCACACTGACAGCACCTGAGGTCAAGATTGAATCTGGGGCTTTGACGCTGTGAGGCAGCAACTCTACCAGCTGTACCACTGGTCCCACTACCAGCAATGGTCTAATCCTTCATAGGTAAAGCAATCAGTCTCCTTTTCCTTTCTGTGAATCCTTCCAAAAAACCTTACAGTTTCAGGTGTCAGCCTTAGTCACTTTAAAAGCACATCATGCAATGGATATCAAACAATTTCGATTTTGTTCCTATTATGCCATAATCTTTATCTTTAAGTGAACGCTACTAGCATTCAAATAAAGAGTCTTCAATCTTGTCATCTTTCACTTCTCTGGCTCTATTTTCTGGTGCATCCTTATGTTTGTACACGCCTAATAACCAGTTATGGTCAGCACATCATTGACCTACAGCTTTGCCAGGTGCAAGAAAGCTTGCAGTTAAGTGATGGAGCATCACTTAACAGGCTCATCTCTCTGCTGATGCCGTGACTATAGTTTACTTTTTATTTCAACAGGCCCATTAATATTTCAAGCATGCCACTTTTATGCAAATATCTGCCAAAAGCGCTACTTCCGAAAAACAAACATTTTTTTAAATTAAAAAAAAAAGAACCAAACAGCCGCAAAATTGTAACGGTCGCTCAGATTTTCCTGAGACCATTTCCAAAAAATGCCAAGGTGCTTGCCAAAAAAATATTTTAAATGACGCAGGGCTTGGAAAATGGACCCCACCGTCTTTCTGGTGGGTGGGAGGCCTGTTATCCAGGGGCAATGCCTCAGTGCTGTTATCGAGGTCTAGCTGCCCAGGCTGATGCGTGGAGTGTCAGGATTTTGAGCAGGGTCGCTGAGTGCTGCCAGTGTGTGACTGTGGAACATGAGCAAACAGGATGGATGGAGAGAAATAAATACTTGCATTGAAAACGCACCTTCACCCGTCCACACAAGCATGCACAGAAAAATTATGTAAAATGCAAGGCACAAGCAAAAATGATTTATTGAAATGCTATTTTTAATATCATATCCGTTAGGTACACAGGGCACTTGAACACACCTCGTGACATCATGTCATGCGTTGTTCCCTCTCCGTCCTATAACACTGGGTCTTTGTGCGGCGCAATTTGTGTTGGCTGTTTAGCAGTTAAGATGCCAATAAGTGAGAGGAAATCTGAGACCGCACACAGCAATAAATCAGAACAGGTTACATTTTTGTATAAATGTGAGGATGTGGAGCTAAAAGAAGAGTCTAAATTCTATCTTTGGTGCAGCGTCTTGTGAGTTGTAACAAAGGCCGATGTTTGTACTTGAAGCATTTTTCATAAACAAGGTGCGGCCTAAAAGTGTTTTATTAAATAGTGTAAAGGTAATAATAATAATAATAAATAATTTATTGATCCCCTCAGGGAAATTCAGATGTCCAGAAGCCCCCAACCAACAAACCCACAGATTCAAAACAAACGCAGACAGAAAATACATAGAATACACTGTGGACACTACCTGAGAGCAATAAATACTTAAAAAGACCAATAATTAACAATTAACAATTAAAAATTGCAAGAATGCATCCCCCTACAGCCTAGCGGTCCGAATTATAAAATCTAATGGCTGCAGGGGTGAAGGATCTCCTGAACCGCTCCGTTCTACAGGGCAGGGAGAGGAGCCAGTTGTTGTTCCGAGTGCTCTTTTGACTCTCCAGAATTACATGGAGGGGATGCCCGGGGTTTTTCAGGATGACCTGCACCTTGTGCCTCATACGCCTCTCAAGCACATCCATCCCAGAGTCTACTCTCCTCTCCAGCACTGAGCTAGCTCGTTTAACCAGTTTGACCAGCTTCTTGTTGTTTTTTGCACTAATGCTGTTGCCCCAGCAGACAACAGCGTAGAAAATAACACTTGCAACCACAGTGTTGTAAAACATGTGCAGCATGTCATTACACACATTGAAGGATTTGAGCCTTCTGAGGAAAAAGAGTCTGCTCTGGCCTTTTTTGTAGAGGGAGTCAGAGTTGACAGACCAGTCCAGTTTGTTATCAAGGTGCACTCCAAGGTGTTTATATGTCTGCACCACCTCAATGTCAGCCCCAGCAGCGTTGACCGGCTGAAGGGGGAGCTTGGACCTGCCAAAGTTAACCACCATCTCTTTAGTCTTAGTTGTGTTCAGGATGAGACAGTTCTCTTCACTCCAGGCACAAAAGGAACTGGTCAAGTTCCTGTATTCCTCCTTCTGCCCGTTCCTTACACATGCCACAATCGCTGTATCATCTGAATATTTCTGTACGTGGCATGTGTCAGACTTATAGTTAAAGTCTGCTGTATACAGGGTGAAGAGGAACGGGGCCAGAACCGTTCCCTGTGGGGCTCCAACATTGCACACCACTGTGCCAGAGACACTGTCCCCCAGCTTGACAAACTGTGGTCGACCCGTCAGGTGGTCGTCTATCCAGGAGATAAATGTGGAATCCACCCCCATCTTCTTAAGCTTGTCATTCACAATCAGGGGTTGGATGGTGTTGAATGCACTTGAGAAGTCGAAGAACATAATCCTCACATAGCCACTGGGTTTGTCCAAAAAGGAGTAGATCCGGTGCAGCATGTAGAGGACTGCGTCATCCACCCCAATGTTCTGCTGGTATGCAAACTGTAGTGGGTCGAGTGCGTGCTGGACTTGTGGTCTCAGGAGATGAACGAGTAGCCGCTCCATTGTTTTCATGATATTGGATGTAAGGGCCACCGGTCTGTAGTCGTTGATCTCGGTCGGCCGCCCTGCTTTGGGAACCGGCACGAGACATGATGTTTTCCACAGACCTGGTACCCTCCCTGACTGGAGGCTCAGGTTGAAAATGGTCTGGAGCGGCTCCGCCAGCTGAGCCGCACAGTCTTTTAGTAGCCTGGGACATACACCATCAGGGCCAGCTGCTTTACCAGGGCGCAACCTCCTCAGCTCAGCTCTCACCTCGTCCGCCGTGAAGAACAGTTGAAGAGATGCCGGCATAGGAGGTGCTGCAGCTGTGGTGTTGGGGGGGCTGCCTCATGGAGGTGATGGTGGGGGAGAGGCACTTGGGGACCAGCAGAGGTGGGTGGGCATAAAGCTGGCACGATCGGTAGCACGATTCCAGTCTGTGTATGTTCAAGGGTATAAAGAAAGTGGAAAGTTTCAAACTGCAAGGAATTTACCTCTTCGCTGCCAAAGCAATAAACAGACAACATCCGGTAGTTTAACACAGATATAGAATTTATTGGTTATCGGCGTGTGAACTGGCAGCCTTGCCTGCTGTCGTGAATTTGACCAATTAATGCATTTTCTGTAAACTTTGTTCCCAATTATATGTTGTAACTGTGCAAACCTGAATCACGATCCCTCAAGCCCTCATGGCTATTCGCCATCCTGTTTGTTCAATGCCCTGGTTCTTAGTCCCAGTTATCTTGCTGACCAGACCGCAGATGAATGGCAACCGTACAGGGCAAAGTGCTGCCCATTACAGACTTCTCGCCACCAACATCGATGGCTCACCGCTCGTGCCAGCTTTATGCCCACCCACCTCTTCTGGTCCCCAAGTGCTATCTCTAGCCCCTGTGGCTTACCAGAAAATAAACCACTCCCGGGGTACATTCCATTCCAAGTTATACACGTGGTTCTGATTGAAACCAAAAACATGTACGCAAAGCTAATATGCATAAGAGCTCATTAAAGCTGAACAGGACATTTTCTAAGGTCTGCTGGAATGTTACAAAGAAAATGCAATCGGGAAAACTAGACACCTTAAACTGTATACAGGAGTCATGCAGTGGATGTATAATATCACACATATCAGCAGTATTTGACCTCACTAATGTCTTGTTCCTAGGCCAAGCTGAGGCATGGGTTTTCTGAAACAGTAGCAGTGTTAAGATCAACACAGATCATCCATGATCAAATTGAATGGCGGAGCAGGTACTGTATGGGGACATGCAAATGCTCCTGTTTTTCTTGTGGTTCTGGTACTGGTGGAGTATATCGCCACGTGGAACATCGAGAATGTTTAACTACACCTCCTCAGAGGGAATGGGTCTTTTTGAAAAGAAGCCACTATGATCAGCATGCAATGGAAACCGTAACCACAGAGACATTTTGTACCCAGGTAAATTTGAGGTAAAAAAAGTAAGTTGTCTCTCAGATGGTTAAGCAATGAAATGCAAGTGGCTTTTTTTTTAGTAAAAGTGATCTGTACTTTCAAGGTATTTAATTTTGAACATGACTGGATGAGGATCAGGGTATGCCACAGCTTGTTTTAGTTGTGGGCATTAAGTGAGTATGTGGTCCCAATTACAATATTAAACATTTACTGAGTACATTTTGTTTCCAATGCATTTTCATAATGTGTGGAATTGTTTCTAACCATGTGCACACATTGATATTTTGTGCCCAACTTTTACAAACTAAACAATCGTTAACTTTTAAGCTTTGTTAAATTCATTGGTGCATTTATGCAGTTTTCCATATTCCTTCAATACTTGATGTTTTGTTATGAGAGACTGATTAAGAATAAGTTATATGATCAGAAGTTAACTAGCAATCTGTAGCTAACCATAAGCTGCTATATTGGATTAATTATCTGAACTGGACATAAGGATTTGCAGCGATGTATTTGTGAGTTTTAAATGAGAATCAGTATATGCACGTGTGTAAAACAAAGAGATTATGGGGCCCCAATTAACTAAATGCTCATTAATTTGCATCATCCAAGTTTAGACTTATTTTTCACCAATAAACCATCTTTTGCCCCTCGTTCACAAATTTCACTAGATTTTTGCAATTACATGGCGAGAAAATCGTGATGGAAAAAAGGTAGTTTTGTGTGCTGGTCATTTGAGCTAATACTAGTTTTATCCATTTACGGTAGTAGTATTTGTCGTTAGCACTTCCTTAGTTATTAATTACACCAATTACCAGATATTTAATGTCCCTATCGGATGTAATAAAAAATATTAAATGTAAAAAAAAGGTCCATAGATACACTGCTTATTTTTTTTAATAAGCTTTATAAATAAATACCTTTTAGTTGGACGAGTAACAAGTTTCTGTGGTTGGGTGCCTGAGGATACTGTAACAGGATTTGAAGGAAACTAAAATATTTCACTTTAAATAAATGGCACTATTAAAAGAGCGGTAGTGTATTTTTTTTTAATAGCTTATTGATTCACGATTCCAGGTCTTTCCTTTTTGAATCAGGTAACAGGATTTTATGTATCTTTTCTGTGGCAAATAAGAAGCTAATTTACTCCAGGAAACTGTTCTTGTGCATTGAACAAAATGGGACAAATCTGATATGTGCTTCGGTTGTTAATACCGTACTGTAAAAAATCTATGCTTCCCAATCTAAGTCTTCACAGGTTTTATGGCTGAAGGACATTACCAGGGCTCGAGGGCCTGAGCTATAGGCAGCGGTTGAGCAGGCTGGGACTCTATTCCTTGGAGCACAGGAGGATGATAGAGTGATCTTGTAGAGGTGTATAACATGGTGAGAGTCATAGATCGGGTAAACGCACAGAGGCTCTTACCCAGGGTAGGGGGATCAAGAACCAGACGCATAGGTTTAAGATGAGGGCAGAAAGATTTAATAAGATTTACTGGGATTTCTGAAAGTCCTGGGTACCTGGACTTTCAGAAAGCCTTTGATAAGGTCCCACATAGGAGATTAGTGGGCAAAAATAGAGCACATGGTATTGGGGGTAGGGTACTGACATGGATAGAAAACTGGTTGGTAGACAGAAAACAGAGAGTAGGGATTAACGTGTCCCTTTCAGAATGGCAGGCAGTGACGAGTGGGGTACCGCAAAGCTCGGTGCTGGGACCGCAGTTATTTACAATATACCAGGCACAGAAATCACTATCAAAACATGCAGGGGAGACAATTTTTTGACAGCCGCGCATGTGCATGCGCACACACAGACGTGCACGTGTGCACAAACGCGAGGCTTCGACCATGGGCCCTGTGAACGGTAAGATCGGGAGCTGACCTGGTTGGTGACCAACTCCGAACTGCAGCAATAGCAGCTTCATCCGCCCTGAATCGTGGGGCTTGAATCGGCCCATTCGCGGGGTCTTTTGTCGGCCGGCGGAGGCTTCAACATCGGGAGCCTCGATCACCTCGAAGCAGGAGTTTGATTTTAAGCCGCGCCGGGAGCTGAAAGGCCCCGCGAACGGGCCGATTCAGCCTTTAGAAAGCGTCTGATAAAGTACGGATTACAAAACATGGGGAGGGGGGGGTGGGGGAATTGTCCCCCACCACTCAAAGCATGGAGGGGACGTGTTCCCCCCCCGTCCCCCCGAGAATTTCCGCCCATGCAATATACATTAATGATTTAGATGAAGGCATTAAATGTGACATCAAAAAGTTTGCAGATGAAACAAAGCTGGGTGGCAGTGTAAACTGTGAGGAGGATGCTATGAGAATGCAGGGTGACTTGGACAGGTTGGGTGAGTGGGCAGATGCATGGCAGATGCAGGTTAATGTGGATAAATGTGAGGTTATCCACTTTGGTGGCAAGAACAGGAAGGCAGATTATTATCTGAATGGTGTCAGAGTAAGAAAAGGGGAGGTGAAACGAGGCCTGGGTGTCATTGTACATCAGTTACTGAAAGTAAGTATGCAGGTACAGCAGGCAGTGAAGAAAACTAGTGTCATGTTGGCCTTCATAGCGAGAGGGATTGAGTATAGGAGCAAGGAGATCCTATTGCAGTTGTACAGGGCCCTGGTGGTGAGACCTTAACTAGAGTATTGTGTGCAGTTTTGGTCTCCTAATTTGAGGAAGGAGGGAGTGCAGTGTAAGTTCACCATGTTTATACCCGGGATGGTGACACTGACATCTGATGAAAGAATGGGCCGACTGGGCTTGTATTCACTGGGATTTAGAAGGATGAGAAGGGATCGTATAGAAACATATACAATTCTTAAAGGATTGGGCAGGCTAGATGCAGGAAAAATGATCCCAATGTTTGGGGGAGTCCAGAAACAGCGGTCACAGTTTAACAATAAGGGATAGGCCATTGAGGACTGAGATGAGGAAAAACTTTTTCACCCAGAGAGTTGTGAATCTGGAATTCTCTGCCACAGAAGGCAGTAGAGGCCAATTCACTGAATGTTTTCAAGAGAGAGTTAGATTTAGCTCTTAGGGCTAAAGGAATTAATGGATATGGGGAATACGCTGGAACGGAGTACTGATTTTGGATGATCATCCATGATCATATTGAATGGCAGAAGGGCCGAATGGCCTACTTGTGCACCTATTTTCTATGTTTCTATAATAGTCAGCACGTAAATAAAATAACAGCAATAGGGAATATGGATAAAAAGTCCTAGAAATTGGTGCAGCTGGTCCCAGTACACAACTATCTAAGGACTCAAAGTACTTTCAAAAGGTGATGTTTACCATATCATGCAAGGGACAACCTGAAGAAGGGTCTCGACCCAAAACGTCACCTATTCTTTCTCTCCATAGATGCTGGCTCACCCAATGAGTTTCTCCAGTATTTTTGTCTACCTTCATCTGCAGCTAAATCAGTCTTTTTGACTTCCTTTGCGCATCAAATGTGCTAAATGCCTATTTGAGTTTGTGCAGCATAATGACACCTGAGTAAATATGTGAGATTATGTGCATGTCTGCAAGTATACCAATGTATTATGAAATCTGCTTTTAACCTTGGCATCAACAATTCTGAAAAGTTTTGATTATTGTTTTATTTCCCAAAAACAAATGCTAAAACCATCGTTATTAATTGATAATTACCTCACCAGCTGTTTTCATATACACAGTTCTTCACATGTTAGCCAAAATTAGCTAGAAAGTATTTGAAAGTAGTTATGGATTCAACCCACGTTGAGTGACCAGGCATTGGTAGAATTAGAGATTCAATTTCTGGAGATTACTAATTTTAAACATATCCTTCATTCACATCATCAAGAATTTTGGCTCACTGGTTTTCCTGGCTCTGTGAATAAACCCTGGAATCTCACAGTTCCTGCATAGTTTTTCACTTTAGCTGCAAAAGTGCACTTTAGCAAGCAGCCCTTCACATGCAACTAATCCATCTTTCCAAAAATAAAAGTTCTTGATGCTTGTCATTCCTGTGCGGTCCAAAGAGTAATTGATACAGGTTAAAGAAAGTTTCAATTGATTGCAGTCTGTCATATCGATCATTGTAGAACTTTAACTCAGTTGTACGTTCCACTCAATCTTATTGCAATTTATTGTCAGTGACTTCAGCAGTGCCATTAATGTTTTAAGTACATGGATTTGATGTAAACAGAAAATGAATTGTAAATGCAGACGTGAATTTTGTTATGTTTCACTCAAAAACTTCGCAGGCCCCAATTTCGATTTGTTTAGAGTAACTTTGTTCTTCAATTGGCTTTGAGTAATGATTATTGCTGCCTAATGTAAAGTTAAACCCTGTGCACTTGTAGTTCTTAATAAGTCAAGTAGAAGAACTGAATGGCAAACATTGATCGGTCTTCCAAAAACTTGCAAGAAAGAGTTCATACTTTGGTTTTGAATGACCTTAACACGATTCAAACCCAATGGTGTGTTACTATCAAATGAATAAATGGTCTTCTTTATGGCCTGTTTCTCCCACTGTTATCAAATGGAGGCCAGGCAAGCAGTTAGCACTTGGTCGATGATAATGCTACCACTGAATTTGCAGCCCGCTTGATGCAGGAAAACCATTGTGTAACCTTTCTGCCAATTTCGCATTTTCCACAGGTCAACAGAGTCCAAGGGTTGAGAGGAGGTCCGAGATCAAGACGCTGGGGATTTTTCTCAAGAGGTTGGTTGGGGGTTGAGGGTGGATCATCTCCCTTTGCTGTAAGATTAGGATAAGGCAGGACGTCAACAGGCAAGGATTGTTGACATGGAGAAATTTTACTTCCTGTCAGTATTAGCCACAAATATAAAAAGTTCAGTAAATGGCAGGAAATTGTAACAGGGCAATGACACAATTCTTGAAAGGCATTTCTAACATTATCTCTGCATCAACGTCAGCAATTCTGTAGAAGATTGGTTTAACATAAGAATGTTAACACAATGGATTTGAAATCAGAAGGATCATTCTTAGTAAAACAATACTAAATTACACAAAAAAGGACACAAAGTTCTGGAGTAACCAGTGGGGCAGGCAGCATCACTGGAGAACATGGATAGGTGACATTTGCCTTCTTGGGCAAGGTTCGCTCAGTCCAGATGAATTCCAGATCCAAGACTTTCAAGAAAGATGACACTGCATTGAAGAAGAAAGTCTAGTATGTTCTCTACATGGTTATGGGATGCCAAGAGAATTCCAAAACTAGCTGGAGGCTCCATTCAAACATTTGGATGCCAGGTGACTGGCACAGGATCTGAACACCACTCCTTGAAATCTCTGACAACAACAATGTAATGAAAAGGCAGCAGTCAGATCTGCTTTCACCGGGGTTAAATCTCGGAAAGCGGGCTTGGATAGAGACCCTGGACAGGTTCTGAAATTGTGTGCCCATCAAGTGGCCACATCTTCTACCTCTCCCCTCACAGGCCAATGTCCCCAACTGCTTCAAGGAAACTTCCATCATTCCAATCCCCAGGAAAAATAAAGTGATCTGCCTGAATGACTACCAGCCAATAGCTCCAACAGTGGCCATAATGAAGTGCTTTAAAAGACTCTTAATGGCCTATATCTGTGTCAGTCTTCCAATCTAGACCCAATTCACTTGATATATATATATATGAAATATAGTTTTAGTTTAGTTTAATATTTTAGTTTAATTTTAGTTTAGAGATACAACATAGATGTAGACCCTTCGGCCCAATGAGTACACATAGACAATCTATTATCTGTTTACATTAGTGCTATGTTATCCCACTTTCTCATCCACTCCCTACATCCTAGGGGAAATATGCAGAAGCCAATTAACCTACACACCTACAATTAGGTCTACAGAGGACACCTCATTTCTTGAGCTACATTTAAACCTGAATCATCTAGACATTACAACCACCTATGTCAGGAGGCTTTTCAATAAACCAATGACCCAGAGGAAATGTTATGACCAGTACTAACCAACTGAAAGCCGGAAATCTCCGGGACCTGACAATGTTTCCCCCTCTACTCATAAGCTCTGTGCCAAACAGCTGGCACCGGTCTATACAGACATTTTTAACCAGTCCCTGCAAACATGTACTGTCCCTGCCTGCTTCAAAGTCTCCACTATTGTCCCTGTACCCAAAAAGGCAAGGATTACTTGTCTTAATGACTACAGGCCTGTCGCACTGACCTCTGTAGTCATGAAGACACTCAAAAGGCTTGTGCTGTCCAATCTGAAAAATATCACGATCCCCCTGCTGGATCCTATGCAGTTTGCATATCGGGCCAATAGATCTGTAGATGCAGTCAACCTGGGCCTGCATTTCATCCTACAGCACCTAGACCGCCAGCCAGGGAACCTATACGAGGATCCTGTTTGTTCATTTTAGCTCTGCATTCAACACCATTGTGCCAGAGCTACTACACTCCAAACTTTCCGAGTTAACTGTGCCTGAACCTCTCTGTCGGTGGATCACCAGGTTCCTGACAGACTGGAAGCAGCATGTGAGGCTGGGAAAGCACATCTCGGACACGCAAACCCTCAACATAGGAGCACTGCAAGGCTGCGTACTCTCTCCTCTCCTCTACTCTCTCTATACCAACGACTGCACCTCCAGAGACACCTCTGTCAAGCTTCTCAAGTTTGTGGATGGCACAACCGTGATTGGACTGATCCAGGATGAGGAGGAATCTGCCTGCAGACAAGAAGTGTCACAGCTGGCATCCTGGTGCCATCGCAACAAGCTGGAGTTAAATGCTCTTAAGACAGTGGAATTGATTGTAGACTTTAGGAGAGCTCCCCCACCCCTCACCCCACTCACCATCAACAACACCACAGTCACATCTGTGGAGTCTTTTAAGTTCCTGGGAACCATCATCTCCAAGGACTTTAAATGGGAGGCTACCATCGACTCCACAGTCAAAAAACACAACAGAAGATGTACTTCCCACGGCAGATGAGGAAGCACAATCTGCCACAGGCAATGATGGTCCAATTCTACATGGCTATCGTAGAGTCTGTTCTCACCTTCCCCATCATGGTCTGGTTTGGCTCAGCCACCAAGCACGACACCTGGAGGCTGCAGCGAATTGTCCGATCAGCAGAGAAGATTATTGGCTGCAATCTTCCCTCCATTGATGAACTGCCCACGGCAAGAGCCAAGAAGCGAGCGGGCAAGATCATCTCTGACCCCTCTCACCCTGGCTACAAACTCCTTGAATCACTTCCCTCTGGAAGGTGACTCCGGACTGTCAAAGCTGCCACAGCCAGACATAAAAACGTTTTTTATCTACGAGTAGTTGCTCTACTCAACAGCCAAAAATCCGTAGCCTCCCTTTGATTTGGTATTTTGTTGGTTCACATGCTTGATCAATGGTGTTTTATCATTAATGTTTCATTATTATTAATGTTTAGTGTTTTCTGAGTCATTCGTAACTGTCACTGTATGTCATGTTGTGACTTGTGGGCGGAGCACCAAGGCAAATTCTTTGTATGTGAATACTTGGCCAATAAACAAACTAACTAACTAACTAACTAACTAACTAACTAACTAACTAACTAACTAACTAACTAACTAACTAACTAACTAACTAACTAACTAACTAACTAACTAACTAACTTACTTACTTACTTACTTACTTACTTACTTACTTACTTACTTCCTTCCTTCTAGAGGAAGGAGTTATACGAGAATTTTGCCCGAACAGTCTGTGACCCATATGATCAGCCATGTTCATATTGAATGGCGGTGCAGGCTCGAAGGGCCGAATGGCCTACTCCTGCACCTATTTTCTATGTTTCTACGTTTCTATAACGCTGTGGCCATTGTGCTATGTTTAAAGCCCATAGCGCTGCCATCAGTAGCACTATGTTTAGAACCCATAGTGCTGCAGCTGACAGCTCTTTGTTTAAATTCCCACGCACTAAGCCGACAGTGCTCTGTTTAAACCTTTGCGTGACAAACCGGCAGCGTTGTGTGTATTGCTTTACACGCCAGTCTGAGGCTGATAGCACTTTATTCCCAAGGGGGTGGGTGGGGGGGATGCTTGGATGCAGACCCCTGTCATTGCTTATTGTTTGAATTTGGGAGCAGCGCAATTGGCCAGGACCGATTTCTTACCTGTATAAAGGCAAACGCCAGTAAGCCATAAGTTAGTTTATGTATAACGGGCTGAGTCGCTATGTATGTATAACGATCAATGCTGCGGACGGAAGCAGAGAGAGAGAGAGAGAGAGAGGTGTGCTGCTGTAAAACTGGACCCCGTACATATCAAGACAATTATTGTTTGTGTCTTATCTTGCCAATAAAACTGATTTGTAACTAAACAGACGAGTGAGCCTTTTTCTGTTCTGATAGTCAGATCCTTGAACCTGTTCCCTTGAAACAGAAGGTCAGGAATTCCAGAAGCCAACTGCAGATGGAGCCCCCCTAGGCCAATGTTCCAGACCTTAGGAATGAGCTTATTCTGTGTTATTGAGAGCTGAGCTGTAGTCAATGAAGAGCCGACACACGAGGCTGCAGATACCAGAATCTTGAGCTAAAAACAAAGTATTGCAGGAACTCAGTGGGCCAGGCAATATCTGTGGAAAGAAATGGACAAATTACATTTCAGAACTATTTATCAGACTGGCCTGTTGAATTTCTCCAGCTGAGTTTCTCTCAGTTTGTTTATTGCTTAATTTGATTCTTTTGTGTTTTCTTGTGTTTTCTTGTGTTTTCTTGTTCTTGTGTTTAGGGTGGCACTATAGTACAACAACAGAGTTGCTGCCTTACAGTGCCAGAAACCCAGGTTCGATCCTGATTATACAATACAATACAATACAATACGGTTTATTTGTCACATTGCACATAAAGTGTAAGTGAAATGAATATGTCAGCAGCGGTACAATGATAAAGAACACAAATTTAACATAAACATCCACCACAGCATTCATCACTGTGGTGGAAGGCACACAATTTGGCCAGTCCTCCTCCATTTTCCCCCGTGGTCGGGACCTCAACCCTCCGCAGCCGTTGCTGCGGGCGTCCAGATGGTAAAAGGACAAGGAACAAGTCCAGGTAAGTGGGTACTTATTGTTCGGTGTTTTATGTTCTCCCTGTATCCATGTGGATTCTCTCCAGGTGCTCCAGTTTCCTCCCACACTCCAAAGACGTACAGCTTTGTAGGCGAATTGGCTTCTGTAAATTGTCCCTAATGTGTAGGATAGAACCAGTGCACGGAGTGATTACTGGTCGACGCGGACCTGGTGGTTTGAAGGGCCTGTTTCCACACTGGATCTCTAAACTAAACTAATACGGAATGGAAGAGGGAACCAGAGGCATATTGCCTGCAGCAGGGAAAGCATTTTACATTGCTTTGCTATTCCTCTCATCACTTTCAGACACCTCTAAAGGGCCTGTCCCACGATGCGAGTTCACCTAAGATCTCTCCCGAGTTAAAAAAATAATCAAACTCGTGGTAAGTACGTAGAATGTACGTATCGGGTACGTCGGAGCTCGTGGATGTCTCGTAGCGGCTCGTAATGCTAACGGCAGGTTCTCGGGAAACGCGGAAACTTGTGAGGTTTTTTCAACAATGTGAAAAATTTCCAAGAATAAAAAAATACTCGTGATGAGGTGCCACAAGTTTGATTTTTTTTAAAACTCGGGAGAGCTCTTGGGTAAACTCGCATCGTGGGACAGGCCCTTAAGTCTCTTTGAACGGGGCTCTTTTATTTATTTCCCCCAGTCTCAAGACACCAGCTCTCATTCTGTACATCCCAACGTCTCTCTGCCGAGCCCTATGCAAGTGTGAGGTTATCATTTTCTCTGATGGCCTTTGATCCTATATCTGACCACCAAAGATCTGCTTGAGCATTATCAGACCCCATTGATTTTATCTATTTACAGGCATTTGCTACGTTGTGTGGTTCTTATTTCCAATTGAAATTCTTTTAAGAGATGCTCATATTCTTCACAACATTCCCGATGTAACGCAATTCATTGGTAACTTAGATGACTTTGATTCCAGCTTTCATTTCTTGCTATTGAAGGATGTGAAATATTTTTTGGAAAGGGCCTCCTCCCCATAAGAAAAAGAAACAACTCACGTTTGGCAAGATCTCAATATTAGTAACAAAAGATAAGTGGGTAAAAAGTTGTAGTCCACTCTAGTGTAAAGTGGTTGTAGCTTTCTACTCTCTGCAGAGCCCGAGGAGAAATCTGCACACTTTCTTTATCCTGTTATCACTCCAAGATGTGATGGCATATTCTTCACAAATGTGATAAAAAATAAAGCTTTATCTTGGTTTTTTTTGTGTTCACAGATGATAATATATCTAATCTGAATAGGTTTCAAAGGGGGTAAAGAGCTTTCATAATGGTATAGTGGCTATAGGTTGTTTCTTCATATGATATGGTTGCCTGCTGTGAACAGCATGGTGAACTCAATCTTCTGTGTAATCTGTAAGAGGATTTATAAGGAATGGATAGCAAAGGAAGTCAGCCTTAACACCCCCTATTACGTTGCTCCTGAACTGAAGCATCAGGCAGGCAGATCTGAGATGTTGTTTGTAGGAGTGGTTACATACCATTGGTAATCACTGTCAAAGCTTTAGCCTCAAGTGGTCTGTAGGACTCACCGAGTAATGCATTTGGGATTAAAACTGAAGGGACTTGATCAGTAGTACCATGCCAGTAAATGATACCAGGATTTATAAGGATGACAGGGTTATTGAGGGATTGAGTAGCCTTGTCAGATTGTCCAGATAACAAGGAATCCAACAGGCTGGGAGATACCCACACAGTTTGTTACCAGTCAGAGTACAGCTTGTTATTAACCCCTAGAAAGAACTGTTCCCTGCAGGCCCCAAACCCCATCCCTGTACCTTCAGTCGAACTGATTGAACTTCAGGTTGGTGGTTTGAAAGCTGGGTGGTCGCACTGAGATCTACACTGTCAAATTTCTGGAGTAAGAGAGCAAATGACCCGTTGAAGACCGGTGGGAAGGCTCACTGAAATAGTGACATGAAGACAAATATGAAGACTCTAAATCATTCCCTATGGGCACGGCCACAATTGCAATCTAGTTCATGTGCATTTGCAATTAGCTTGTGTTTGTAACTTATAATTGGATAACCAATTCCCAATGCTGATTCCAAACTTAATTTTAAAACAGTAACATAACTGTGTAATCACTTGCATTCGTAACTCATCTTTGCGACTGGCCTTAAATGATAAGAACACCAGTTCTCATCTGCCGTTGACTCCACGTTTAATTGGTTCCAGAAGCAGGTTAATTAACTCGTCTGCGATAGGAGGACTGCCTGTTATCACTGGAGCCCCTGACATCAATAGCCAAGCAAATGTATCAGCTCTGACACAGATGTCATGTGCTTTCTTTAAGAAAGTCTCTAATACATTGGCTGTGTATAGCAGGAGTAATGTTCAATGCTATTCAAACAGCAGTTTGCTAAATTGGTCAAATGAGCCAAGTGGAGGATTGCAGCTGAAAATAACTGATTCGCCATTGTAATGTAGCATCAATTATAGTCACACAGTCTGATCTAGATTTGTCAAGATCCCATACAAAATTAATTACCAGCAATATAAATCTAGTATATCAATTGAAAAGCATCTGGATTGCATTACGCATGGGTGGTTGTTGCAAATTGGAGTACTAAACTTAATTTACTTCTGTTGGCGAATGAGATCTCAATCACTAAAGCTGTGATTGTAAGAGGAGACCATACTCATCTAGTAGGAGAACAGAATCCCTGAGGGATGCAGCATTTGGGACTAAAGTTTGCAAAAGCAACCACTACATAACGTCTTTGTGTTTAACAGATTATTGGAGGCAGCGTAATGTACTTGATACTTTACTCCACCCATATTTGAACTAACCTTTGTTGTGAGTATACGTGAGACTCTTTAACACTTTACTGACGTTCTGCCACTGAGGATCAAGCCTGGGGAAAGGCAGTGAATTAATGACATGCATTATATTTTTTTACGTAAGTAACAAGTTCCCTTAACAATGCATGACAACAGTGTGGAACACTTTTGGTCAAGAGACAGTTTTGTAGTAAGCAGATTATTCAGATTTGCATGTTGTTTAAAAGTAGAGAAAAATTAGTTTGGAATGTAATGAGTAGAGATTAGCTTCATTAATGAAAGGGGTATTATACCTACACCAGGAAGTTATAAGGCAAGTCTGATTCTTGGAACAGCCAGCAGCACTTGATTCCCGTAAGTGAAGTGACCCAAAGCGAACATGAGGTGCCAGATGACCAGCGAGACACTGAGTACAACATGTATCTTTGACACAAATATCCGGAGTAACACAGCAGGACAGGCAGCATCTCTGGAGAGAAGTTATGGGTAATGTTTTGGGTCGCGACCCTTCTTCAGACCAGACAGGGGAAAGGGAAACAATGTAGAGGGGTATAGAACAATGAATGAAATATAAGTAAAAAAACTAACAATGATAAAGGAAACAGGCCATTGTTAGCTGTTTGTTGGGTGAAAACGAGAAGCTGGTGCAACCTGGGCGGGGGCGGGATGGAGAGAGAAGGAGTGCTGAGGTATCTCGAAGTTAGAGAAATCAATATTCATATTGGCTCAATATTCATATCGCTGGGTTGTAAGCTGCCCAAGTGAAATATGAGATGCTGTTCCTCGAATTTGTGTTTAGCCCTACTCTGACTTTTTGTTTCTATCTTTGGTTTAAACCAGCATCTGCAGTTCCTTCCTACACAAGTATCTTTGACATCGTCTGTGTAAAATTCCTGGTAATAATAAGGATAACTGTTTTGTTGGGCATTCATCACTGAGGGAGGCAGATGCTGTGTGCAAGATAGCAAGACATCTTTGAGTGAAACAGGAAATGTTTTACAAAAGAAAATCACAAAAGAATCTCAGTGGGTCAGGCTTAGATTTGTCTACTTTAGTTTAAAGATATAGCATGGAAACAGGCCCTTTGGCCCACTGAGTCAACGCCCATCATCAATCTCTCGTTCACACTAATTCTATGTTATGTCACTTTCATATCTATTCCCTACACATTAGAGGCCAACAAACCTGCAAGTCTTTAGTATGTGGAAGGAAGGAGCATCCAGTGGAAACCCACATGGTCACAGGGAGAACATGCAAACTCCTCACAGACAGCACCGGAGGTTGGGATCAAATCTGGTTCTCTGGCGCTGTGAGGCAGCGGATCTACCAGCTGAGCCACTGTGCAGCCCCTTTTTAGGATAATCTTTTTAAATGGTAGGACATTTTTCATATGCAACATTGAAAAATGTTCCCTATGTTTTCTACATTCTCTGAGAGTTTATGAGTACATTATGGGTGCATTTTGAAGATTGTACATATTTGGCCAAAAACAAGATGATGTGTGGGAGTGCATTGGAAGCACACTTGTTAATTGTTGATGAGCTAAAACAACAAGGTATTCCAGCTCACTTTAACAACTTGTTTCAAGGCCTGAGAAATGTCACCGTTGGATTATTCCCATTAAGTTTGGCATTGCAAGCAAATACCTGATGTAGTGTTTAGCGTTACCACAAGTATTGAGTAATAAATAACAGACGTATGTACAACTGCAGTTTTTCTTATGATTATCTCACTATTTTATATATCTTTGATTAATCCCACATAATTGGGAAATATCATTCCACAATCCCACTGTAATAGCATGTAAAAATAATAACAGGATTAAGCAACGTTCTTTTTGAGTAATACAAATGTCAGAGGTCAGTGTGTATTTGGCAATGAGAACACATAGAACATCTAACGGCACAGATAAATGAGAGCAGTTGCCGCCTCCTCTACGTCAGTGACAACAAACAAACGAGGGACCATTCTGCCGAGACCTGTGATCTGTCCATTGTGGTCATTTGGATCTACTGGTTTCCAGTCAGTTTAATTCCCTTTGTCATTCCCACACCAACTTGTCAGTCCCTGGTCTTCTGCAATGCCAAAGTATGGCCAAATGCAAACTTAAAGAACAGCATCTAAAATTTGGGGCGGCACAATGGCGCAGCTGGTAGTGGCGCTGTCTCAGTGCCACGGACCCTAGTTTGACCCTGAACTTGGGTGCTGTCTGTGTGAAGTTTGAATGTTATCCCTGTGATCATGTGGGTTTCCTCCAGGTGCTCTGGTTTCTTCCTTCATTCCCAAAGAATGCAGGTTTGTAGGTTATTTGTCCTCTCTAAAATTGCCCCTAGTGTGTAGGCAGTGGATGAGAGTGAGATAGCATAAAACTAGTGTGAATGGCTGATTGATGATCAGCATGGACTCGGTGGGCCAAAGGGCCCGTTTCCATACTAGGTCTACACTAAACTAGATTAATCAAATTACATTGAATTAAAACAAATCTTTGGAATATATTTCTGTGAAATGCTTAAAAATCTGAAGATCTGGAAGACTATTCTTATTGACTTTATGACCAGAGAATAAACTTTTAGGTAATTTGATGAAAATCAAACTAATTGAGATGCTAGATTAGCGTCTTACAGCATGGAAACAGGCCTTTCGGCCCAACCTGCCCACACCAGCCAATGTCCCATCAACACTAGTCCCATTTTTTCCTGCATTCAGCCCATACCTGTCATATCCATGTACCTGTCTAAATGTTTGCCATAGTACCCGCCTCAATTACCTCCTCAGGCAGCTAGTTCCATACATCCACCATCCTTTGTGTGAAAACCCCCTCAGGCTCCTATTTAATCTTTCATCCCTCACCTTAAACCTATGTCATTTGTTTCTCAATTCCCCCATCTATGTGTCTAGCCAGTTTCTATCCTTCTATTCCCTGCACTTCCATGTGCCTATCTAAAGGTTCTGAAACATTACTATTGTATCTGCCTCCACCTCCATCCTTGTAGCGATGCCCTCTAGTGTTGTACATTGTTACCCTGGGCGAAAAGATTCTGTCAGTCCACGCTATGTTTGCCTCTCATAATATTATATACTTCTATCACATCCCCCTTCAACTGATGACATTTGTGAGAAATAGATCTTTGTGGATTCTGGTCAGGTATTTATGTTCCTGTAATCCCTGGGAATATTAGTTGAAGTAGTCTTAATCTTGGAAGGAAATAAGTAAAACCAAATCACTGCCGGAGAATCACCTACAATGCAAATCAAGTAGAGAATGGGGAACAGCCAGAATCTTAATTAACGGATCAGGGTCTATGATGCAAATTGTTATCCCTGCTCCTAACTTTACACGTTTTGCTTTAAGTTAGTTGATTATTATCACGCATACCGAGGTACAGTGAAAAGCATTTTTGATGTGTGCTGTTCCGTCAGCAGAAGTCAATACTTGATTACAATCAAGCCGTCCACAGTGTACAGATACAGGATAGAGGTTTTAACGCTTTGTGCAAGATTAAATTCAGTAATGTCCAATTAAAGATTGTCCAATGGTCTTTAATGAGGTAGATGGTTGGTCAGGACAGTTCTCTAGTTTTAGAGTTTATAGATACAGCGTGGAAACTAGTCCTTTGGCCCACCAAGTCCACAATGACCCAGCGATCACCCCTTACACTATCTTATATACAACAGGACAATTGTTTACAACTTACTGAAACCAATGAACCTATCAACCTGCCCATCATTGGAGTGTGGGAGGAAACCGGAATACCCAGTGAAAACCCACACGGTCACAGGGAGAATGTACAAACTCCAAATAGAAAGCACCCGTGGTTAGTATCGAACATGGCTCTGGCGCTGAAAGGCAGCAACTCTACTGCTGCGCCACTGTGCCGCTCCGAGCAGTTGGTGATAGGATGGTTCATTTGCCTGATAAGATTAGTCTGAAGAAAGGTCTTAACCCGAATCGTCACCCATTCCATCTCTCCAGCGATGCAGCCTGCCCCGTTGAGTTACTCCAGCATTTTGTGTCTAACAGCTGGGAAGAATGTTCCTATGTTTTCTATGAACCTATATTTTGGTTCTGCACCAATTATGCTTTTTATTCCATTGTCTGGCTAGTCAAGAAAAGATAATTGTTTCCCACGCTGAGTCAACATATTTGCGGTAACAGAATTGTATGTTGGCAGTTTGCACTGTAGTGTCTGCTGAGCAGTTTAAATGGAATTGAATATACTCCTCAGAAAGACACTATCTTGGTTAATGTGTAATACTCACGGTAAATGAGATTTGATGGCAGATACAATATATCATGGTTCTGTAAATTCCTGCATTGTGACACACAGAGCTAGCTGGCTTGGTGACGAGTTCCATGCTATCTTGGCTGTAGATCAGCACAACAGCTTCATTTAATTCTTGAAGCGCTTGTTCGGCAAATCCCCCCCAACTCCACCCTGACAGGAGATAATGATCAACACCATTGCAACTTTGTCTGTAAAAAGTTTTCAAAATGCAAGACTAGAAATATCTGCAGTTGCTGTTTATAGTAACTTTGACATGGTAACTATTTTAATAAATATACCAATTACCAAAATTTTAAATCTTAGGATCACATGATTGTAGCCTTTCTTTACAGGTAGCTATTTATAAAAATGCGTAAGGCTCCGTTATTTATCTTTACATGAGGACTAGATTAACCTTACTGTTGTAGAGGGGGGGAGAGGAGAGGGGGTGGAGAGGAAAGGGGGGGAGAACCTAAAAAACATTTTAGAACCAAAAAAGACACATTCTGCAAGCATTGTAGAACCAAAAGAGACACTTTTTGCAAACATTTTAGAACCAATAAACACTTTTTGCAAACATTTTAGAACCAATAGACACATTCTGCAAGCATTTTAGAACCACTAAGGACACTTGCATTTGAGTAGACATGTGTTCAGTGTTATTCACAGCTCAGAGAAACGTGACCCTCTGCCTTCCTCCAGCTTGCAGACACTGATTGAGGCACACCACTTCCTGGTTTTATAGT
Organism: Leucoraja erinaceus; assembly: GCF_028641065.1. Lineage (NCBI taxonomy): Eukaryota > Metazoa > Chordata > Chondrichthyes > Rajiformes > Rajidae > Leucoraja > Leucoraja erinaceus. Next base: position 29,053,976 of record NC_073393.1, on the reverse strand, counting down.
CCCTCCATCCTGCCGCCAGCAGGGGCAGCAGAGAGAATGGGGAATTTTGCAAAATCATTAATATCTCTGTCATTTTTCATCAACGGGAAAAATCCTCGGCACACATATGGCGGAGGGGGGCTCTGAGCGAGGTGGCCCAAAATGACGGCAGTTGGTGGCGGCGTTCTCTCGGAAATCGCAGCACAGATGGCTAAAACCGGTCAAGAACAGACTTTTAGTAATATAGATAAACCAAGTCTATCCAGTCTTTCTTCATAAGACAGTCCTGACATCCCAGGAATCAGTCTGGTGAACCTTCTCTGCACTCCCTCTATGGCAATAATGTCCTTCCTCAGATTTGGAGACCAAAACTGTACGCAATACTCCAGGTGTGGCCTCACCAAGTACAACTGCAGTAGAACCTCCCTGCTCCTATACCCAAATCCTTTTGCTATGAAAGCTAACATACCATTCACTTTCTTCACTGCCTGCTGCACCTGCATGCCTACTTTCAATGACTGGTGTACCATGACACCCAGGTCTCACTGCATCTCCCCTTTTCCTAATCGGCCACCATTTAGATAATAGTTTGCTTTCCTGTTTTTGCCACCAAAATGGATAACCTCACATTTATCCACATTATACTGCATCCTCCAAACATTTTCCCACTTACCCAGCCTATCCAAGTCACCTTGCAGTCTCCTAGCATCCTCCTCACAGCTAACACTGCCCCCCAGCTTAGTGTCATCCGCAAACTTGGAGATATTGCCTTCAATTCCCTCATCCAGATCATTAATATATATTGTAAATAGCTGGGGTCCCAGCACTGAGCCTTGCGGTACCCCACTAGTCACTGCCCGCCATTGTGAAAAGGACCTGTTTACTCCTACTCTTTGCTTCCTGTTTGCCAGCCAGTTCTCTATCCACATCAATACTATCATCCTGGTCAGATTTGTTTGAGATGCAATCCATTATTTCAGCATATATTTCAATCCAAACTCACATATGTGACAAGTGCTGTGCTGTGCAGCCCATGTTCTCCAACCACAAGGAGACCCTTTCAATCAATGTTTACCAGAATTCTGCCTGGATTAGAGGGTATTAGTTGCAAGGAGAGATTGGACAAACTTGGTTTGTTTTTTCTTGATCACTGGAGGTAGAAGGGAGACCTGATAGAAGAATATAAAATTATGAGAAGCAAAAATAGAGCAGATAGTCAGAACCTTTTTGCTCAGGGTGGAAATGTCAAAGACAAGAGGGAAAAGTTGGTTATACGGCTGCCCGGTGCAATCAGATATATTAGTGGCATTCAAGAGGTTTTTAGATAGGAACATTTGGATATGTAGGATATAGATGGATATGGATCATGTGTGGGCAGAAGAGATGAGTTCGGCTTAGCTTAGCATCTTGTTTACCACAGACATTGTGAGCCAATTGCCTGTTGCTGACATGTACTGGTATATATTCCATCTTGCAATGTTCCATTGCATGCACAGAATTTCTGCTGCATCTTGCTTCAAATTATTAACAGTTCATAAAATACATGCACTACTTCCATAGTTTCTATGCCATCAAATTTGAAACCATGCATTCTACCCAGTTTACTCTCATGTCAGTCCATCGGGAGTCTTCCCATGGCAGACTCCCAGATCCCAAGGAATTTCAAAGATTCTTCACTGAACAAAAGTTCATATTGTTCAACTGCTATTCAGCTTTAACTTTTGAATTTGTTCCCTAGTTACCAGTGGGCAATATCTGATTTTGTCTGCAGTGTGAGGGAGTGATTTGAGGTGGGATGTGTGACTTAATGTGGTGTCTTTGTTATTAACTTTACCCATCAATTTAACATTGTGAGCTACCAGCTTAATTGAAAGGAAACTGTGTCAATCCAGACCTTCAATTATGCTAAGGATGCCTTGAAATTGGTGTAAGCTGAACGCATATAATGTCTGTTGTGGGTTAATTCGTGGTGACTAGCTCAACCACAAATGATGTAAATTTATGCTCTTTGTCAGCATGCAAGCTTGGATTTTCCAAGCCCTCAATCACTGTAACCAAAACCGTAAGTTCCCACTATGACTCAAAATTGCTATTTCCCCTTTGACTCAGAATCTAATATCACATGCAATCATCTTCCACATGACGTGAATTTTTAAGTGCAGGTCTAGGATCATTCAGTTAATGACTTATGCTGATAGACTAAGTTTTTCGAAATGAATAGCAATTCCTCAAAGGAATTATTACTTTCAGGGAAATGAATTGTGTTCAGGCAGAAGAGATGGGCCATCTAGAGAAAAACAACCAATTCATGTTCGTACCCTTGAGCAATATTCCACGCTTCCAATTGGAAAGGGCATCTGATGTCAAAGAAGGTGAAATGTAATGGTCAATCAATGTTTGTTTTAAAGCATAAACATGTTCAAATTATAATTTGCCATGTCTAGGCTCAGCTCTGAAGAATATATCTGGGATTGCCTTTATGAGTTAATGGAGTGGAAATTCATCATCAGTTGCATGATGATTATTCAACATCAGAGATCCACACCACCCTGGCCACGCACTCTTTTCACCCCTGCCATCAGGAAGAAGGTACAGGAGCTTGAAGACTGTAACATCCAGGTTCAGGAACAGCTCTTCCCTACAGCCATTCGGCTATTTGTAATATAAAAAAATCACATGTGATTAAAGTCCATATTGTCAGATTTTAATAAAGGCCTTTTTTATACATTTGGTTTCACCAAGTAAAAATTACAGCAGTGTTTATATATAGTCCCCCATTTCAGGGCACCATAATGTTTGGGACACAGCAATGTCATGTAAATAAAAGTAGTCATGTTTAGTATTTTGTAGCATATCCTTCGCATGCAATGACTGCTTGAAGTCTGTGATTCATGGACCACCAGTTGCTGGGTGTCTTCTCTGTATTGCAGCCATCTTTAGCTTATGCTTGTTTTGGGGGTTAGTTCCATTCAGTTTTCTCTACAGCCTATAAAATACATGCTCAATTGGGTTCAGATCGGGTCATTGACTTGGCCACTCAAGAATTGACCATTTCTTAGCTTTGAAAAAGTCCTTTGTTGCTTTAGAGGTATGTTTGGAGATCATTGTTTTGCTGTAGAATGAACCGCAGGCCAATGAGTTTTGAGGCATTTGGTTGAACTTGAGCAGATAGGATGTGTTTATGCACTTCAGAATTCATTATGCTACCACCATTAGCAGTTGTATATCAATGAAGATAAGTGAGCCAGTACCTTCAGCAGCCATACATACCCAAGCCATAACACCCCCACCACTGTGTTTCACAGATGAGGTGGTATGCTTTGGATCTTGGGCAGTTCCTTCTCTCCTCCATTCGTTGCTCTTGCCATCACTCTGGTATAAGTTAATCTTCATCGCATCTGTCCACAAGACCTTTTTCCAGAACTATTGTTGCTCTTTTAAGTAACCCAGCCATCCTATTTTTGTGGCTACCAGTGGTTTGCATCTTGCAGTGCAGCCTCTGTATTTCTGTTCATGAAGTCATTGACAAATCCACACCTGACTCATGAAGAGTGTTTCTGATCTGTCGGACAGGTGTTTGGGGGGTTTTCTTTATTATAGAGAGAATTCTTCTGTTATCAGCTGTGGAGGTCTTCCTTGGCCTGCCAGTCCCTTTCCGATTAGTAAGCTCACCAGTGCTCTCTTTCTTCTTAATGATGTTCCAAAAAGTTGATTTTGGTAAGCCTAAGGTTTGGCTGATGTCTCTAACATTTTATTCTTTTTTCTCAGTCTCATAATGGCTTCTTTGACTTTCATTGACACAACTTTGGTCCTCATGTTGATAAACAGCAATAAGTTTCCAAAGGTGATGGAAAGACTGGTGCTGAGCACTCTCTTACACCTGCATTAAGGAGGCATTTAAACACACCTGAGCAATTACAAACGCCTGTGAAGGCATGTGTCCCAAACATTATGGTGCCCTGAAATGGGGGGACTATATATAAACACTGCTGTAATTTCTACATGTTGAAACCAAGTTGCATAAAATGACCTTTGTTAAAATCTGACAATGTGCACTTTAACCACGTGATTTTTTTAAAATTACAAATCTCAAATTGTGGAGTAGAGAGGCAAATAAATAAATGATGGGTCTTTGTCCCAAACATTATGGAGGGCACTGTATATGTACACACACTTAACTTTTTTTTCTTGTTCATTATATTCTTTACAGTGAATTATGTTTGCATATTTTCTTTGTGCAGCTGCAAGTGTTAATCTCATTGTTCTATCTGGGAAATAATGACAATAAAACACTCTTAACTTGACTCTTGATGTACTAAATGCATTGTGGAGGAAAGCAAGTATATTGTTTCCGGGAATCATTTCTATTAAAGCCAGGCCAGGCAGAAGAATTGAAGTTTGGTGGCTTTCATAGGGACATACATTAAAATATGGGAATGGACATAGGCAAACACACTCATCAATTAATCTTAAATATACATAAGATTATCATTGTTACTGCCTTTGAGATACTAAAAAATAAATCACTGAAACAACAAAACAGCATTGAGCTGTAGTTGCTCTTCCCATTTGGCTGCTCTTCAGTTAATCCTATTCACAAATACATTTATGGCCATGTATTGATATAACATAAACATAAAAACAACATATCCACCCATTTAGAGCAGATTGCATTCATTAAGACATTAAATTAAGGTTTGCTTTATATCCATTTTGAATAGGTAATACAGAAAATGAGAAAAAATATGTTAAAATATTTTAATAGGTGAATGTGTTTCATGTAAAGGAATTGAATACTCATTCTGGGACTCATAGTTCATTTTCAAACAAGTGAGTCGTTTATCTTGTGATTCAATATATTTTAAATTTGTTTTTGTTTAGTGCCAATTGTGAGGATGCTGAAGTAGTTAATATTCACTAAAATAATCTCACAGAAGAATCCACAGGCTGTGGTTTGTTCACTGATGTGGTTAGATTGAGGGTAAGTGCGTGTTTTACTAAATCTCAGTATGTCTGTATTTTCTTTTCCTTTTCAACTGTTGTCATATTAAAATTATTGTATTAGCAAAAGCTCCAAATATAAACCTTGGTAAAAGAAAAACAAGATAGTCTAACCCGTGAGAAAAAGTGATTGAAAATGGAAGAAAACTCTATTAAAGTGATGTGCAATGAGGTAACAGGAGACAAACGATCGTGTGTGTGTGTGTATATTTGTTTCATTAGTTTATTTTAATGAGCTTTTCTCTTTAATCTCTCTTCTCTTTAATCTGCTGTTCTATTTATTTTCCTTCTCCTGGACTCCATTTTCCTTCTTTCGTTTGTCACTTATCACTGTACAAATTTATCTTTCCAGAGGAGCTTTAGTGGAACAGTATGGATCGAAGCTGCTTCTAAGATCAGCCTCAGCAACCTGTTCTAATCTCTCTCTCTCTGATATCTATTTTCCTTCAGTACACACCTGTAAAGTTCCTAGGCCTTTGTTGTGCTTCATTAAAGGTGCAATTTGTTGTTTCAGCATGGCTCTGAGTGAACAAGTTCCCTTTTAATTGTTTGTCTGTTACACGCCATCTTACTTTTATTTTTTTCTCTTTCTTTCCACAGTTGATGTTTTATTTTTGTTGAGCTGGTTATGTTGTGCTGCTTGCTTTCCCATATTCACTGATTTATCTACTTAACCCTAGTTTCTATCCCCATTCTTCCTTTCATTGCTTCCCTATCAATGTCACGTTGTTTCATTCTGTTTTCTTTACTACCAATGACAATATTCATGGAATCCTTATATTGCTACTTTCATTGACTTTTGTTTTGCAGACAATTTTGTCTTTTATTCCAAGTGTGTTACGACTAATATATTGGCTTCAATTGTCTTCAATTAGCAGAGGAAGTACATTACCAGGAAAGATTTAGAGATTTATTAAATGCAACAAATATGGCAACACAACCTCAGAAGGAGTTAACCGCTAGTTTTTACTTCTAAGTATGTCCATGTCGTGACACATATCTTATCATGGTGTCTGCGAATCCCCCACCATGAAGGATATAAAGGTCATATCAAACATTTCAAGTAATTAGTCACGTTCGGCCAAATTAAATAAATACCACTCATTACCACCCACAGTCATGGAAAATCTTTATCAAAATATACTGCAGGATGTCCTCAATCAAATATACTATAATGTACCTCACTGAACTGAATGTACTCGTAGATACTGTGAACAATGAAATGCCCAGTGCAAAAACATCAAGCTGATGGGACATATTTAGTGTTTGGAACAAACCTTTGGGTAAATGGAACATATTGCTGCATTTAACTATGGTTTTGGACCTTAATAGACTTTTACAAGAGCACATCCAAATCCTGGGGGATCACTTCATAAAGGAAGAATTGACCGTCTTCTAATTTTATAATAGTTTTTGCCTTCTAAATGTTCCATTTCACTGGAAATATACCAGAAACAGTCCATTTGCCGCAGTATTAAATGTACTTCTGCATTTTAGACTAATAAATTGATGATTAACAGTCTTTTATATGACTTTATTGAGTAATTATGAGACTAATAGCAAACTATTTAAGATCTGCCAAAAATATCTCTTTCTTTTATTGTACTTTTAACTATATCACAATATGATGATGTTGGCCATTCACAATTATAATTTAATGTTTGCATAGATTTAGACCACTGGTAGTTGAGCTGTAATTATAATGGATTGATAAAGACAACACCATTTAAAGCCAGTCATTATTTGGCATATCTTGTCACATATTTAAATTGGATTATTTTGACATGCAAATCATTTAACTCTTGAAAAGTTATCTGATGAACATTGGGATGCTGTTGGATAATCTCCTAAATTAAAAAAAAGTATAATGTGTGGATGTAAGCAATCCTGAACATAGATAACTTTCTGAACATGGAATTAAATGGTTGCCAGATGCCATTCATAGCAACCAGATCATTATTGATGATAAAATCACATTTCCAGCAGTTTCTATCCTGAGAAATATTACTGCTGATATCAAAGTTTGATTGATCTAGTTTGTATTAATGTTGCACAAATGCACTTGTTTTCAAGAAGTTTTTACTTTAGCTGTGTTGATAATAAACACTACAATATCAAAATATAAGATTGAGCCATAATTTGAAATAGTTAATAGTTAACAATGAATTTTGCTTCCTTATTTAATAATATTGTATCTACAATGCATTCTTATATTTGTAGGTTAACTTACATTAACCTTGTAATGGTGCTTATTTCTGAAATTGTGTTGTATCTGTGAATGCTGTGGAAAATCAAACACTATTGGAGTATTTAGTTTGGGTAATTCTTCAAAATAAACGCATCCTGTTTCCGCAAATCTGTTTTGGAAAGCAAATTTTTAGAACCTGCAAAATAAAACTTGAACACTTTTTCTTAACAAAATGATTCCGAACAAACTGAACAAATCAGAAAATTAAATACTGCCAACTTTACCGTCATTTGCAAGCAAATGAGATTAGCAGAGGAGGCATATTTGTTCTTAATCATTATTTTTATGTTTGGATAAGAGTATAGACTTTATGTATAATAGCTGATAAATGTATGCGCTGCTCTGTAGCAGAGGAGGTCAGAAGAAAAGCACCGAGGGCTTCTTGTGTTGTGTTAAGCTACAGCAGCTTTTTTTATTGTGTTATTAGTTCAGACTCATAATACGGAGAAGCTGAAAATAAAGAGAGTTCGCATTCTCCAATGACTAGACCTACGCTGTATGAAGCTTAGTGTGCTGCAGTCCAGACAGACTAGTCTCAGCTGTCTTTTACTTTCTCTGAATATGGTCTTTATGCAAGCAGGAATGGTGTGATTTGAACCCATTACACTTGGTGACACTGTGGCTGTTAACCTTTGACATACAAACTAACTGCACATCTCTGGCAGGGGGACACTACTGGCCTGTCTCTGATAACCCCAGTGACATCATTCAGATGGACTGACCCTGCCTGCTGCAACTCACTGATAACAGTAACAGACCTGTAAATAATTTCTGCATGATCGAGTATAGATAATGCCAGACAGGCAGCTTCAACATTGGCATGCAGAATTAACATGAGAGCAAAAACTGTTCAAAAAAAATAATGTCACATCCTTTCGGGGGAAAAAAGCTGTGAATTTGGTCACCTACAAATTCAACAATTTTGTTATTTAGAATTATTGCATTTTGTTTTTATTTTGCTGCAGGGATAAATTATGTATTATACTTTCTGATGCAAATGTAATGCTTTTCGATTTTATTTATGCAGAATAAGAACAAATCTATTGTATTCTGTATCCTCCAATATCAATTAGAAATATTCGGTACAGAAATAATTCTTTAACAGAAAAGTTACTGTTTTTACTGGATGTTTAATGCACCAAATTTAACGGTAATTAAGTTACATTTTTAATGCAAATGTTTTAAAAGAAAGTGATGTCTGATTCACATTTATAATATTTTAGACTTTCGCTAATATGGAACTCTTGATTCTGAAATCCATCACACTGATTAATTGCTTAGATTTCTTCCACTATTTCTATCATTAGTTTTGCATTTCAAATGGAATATTTAACTCTGAAAATGTGATGAACAACTTTTTTTCCATTGTTTAGACCTTAAATCTTGTCTGAAAATATGGTTATATTCTGAGCCGTACACAGAGTATTCTACAAAACATCAAAACTGAAATGAAACTACAAAACTCTATTTGTGATAATGACTTAGTATCAGTTTGGTGGGAGTCAACAAACATGTAATTTTAAATAAAACTGAATTTTATATGTATGATCTTTTTAAAAGGAAATGTTGCTGAACTTATGCCAGATGTTCAGATGAGAAAATTATCCACTGTAAAATAAACGGAATTTAAAAACTGGAGGGCATAAATATGGATGGTCACCTACAAATTCAACAATTAAATAACAAAACAATCTTCATTCAGAGAGTAGTTGGAAAGGATTACTGAGGCAACTCCATTGGATGTTTTTAATGTAGAGCTAGATATACATTAAAGGAAGAAAATGATTTAAAAAAGACATTCAGAATTTATGATAAAAACGAGTTGGGAAGAATGTTGTCACAAGGAATTATGACAAACCCGCAGGTGTGGGTTTACAAAAAAAAACAAAGTGCTGGAGTAACCCAGCAGGGCAGGCAGCATCACAGGAGAGAAAGTTTGTTTGTTGCTGTGAGATCTATGAAAATGGCTTATTCCATGCAATAAGATTAATGCAATTGCATTTTTGCTATAACTTGAGACATTTCAAGGAAGTGAATTCAAACAAATTGAAAGCTCCTCATGTATAATTGAAACAAGTGCTAAGCTCTGAAAGTGCTCTTTACCATCATAAAAAAATAACATCTATTTTTAAATACAGGGGCTCCTTGCAAGTGCTGCAAGTGAGTGCCATGTACCAGCTGCTGCCCATCCAAGTCCAAATTTCAAATCATGCAGGTACTATATGGAGAGGTCCTCAGTAAACCAGTGAGCACAGCAGGATAATTATTTCTGTACCAAACCATGCACCATCCGACCTTCATTTAAAAACAAATTGTTTATTTTCTTAAGTATGAGTAAATTTGCGATTGTCCACAGATTTTGCGATGAAAGAGGTACTTTGCAGAGATTTGTTGTAGTTTTACTATAGATATTTTTTAAGGATTTTGTTTATCTCAATTCAATTACAAAAACAATTTTGCTACATTTACTCATACAGGGTTTTTATTCTATCTCTTTTTTTTTTATTAAGCCTGTTTTGTAATATAAGTTTCCTTTAATTCTTACAGAAAATACATTTGCGGCTCAAGGTTTTCCTGTATTTGGGGACACAATTAAAATCATGATTCTTGTGACATCTTGCAGCATATTTAAACATATTTAAGATGTGCTTGTTTTGCTTTCATTTGAATAAGAACACTGCAAATTATTTATTAATGAGTGATTTGATTTTTTTTGTCGGCAGAAGCATTATCCAGGCTTGTTGAAATGATACATAAATGTAATTGAAGCAGGATCTCGATTTTAATCTTCAGTTTAAATCAGCATCTGCAGATCCTTCCTACACATAAATGTAGTTTAATTGCTCACAACCAGGGAGCTACGGAATATTACGTGACAGTAAACTACAAAGTAGGTCATGCTGCCAAGGAATATTGCCGCAATAAGTTAAAAGATTGTCTACTTTGTCTTTAGTTGGACCTCCAAATCAGAAAAAAAAAATGTTTTCCATAAAGCAGAATTCCTATTTAATTTCAGAATAATATGTAAGTCATTAAAACGTCCCTTCTCATCCAGTCACACTTCAACACTGAGGGCTTGGAGTTTCCACTTTTGCTCTTTCTGCTACCTGCTTTTAATGGGACTGATGGTCTTGCACCAAGGAGAGTCACCGCTAAAGAATTTCAGCCCTACCCTATCTCATCTTGTTAGTGTATTCCTCAAAACCTAAACTTCCGAATGATGGTTCTGTGCCATAGGTTCATTTTAGAGTTGCCTTGGTGTAGTGAGGAAAAGGGATCATTGCATGCGAGCAGCATTGTGCGCAGGATAAGCTTCCTAGGGTTTCTGTTTTTATGTGTAGGAAGGAACTGCAGATGCTGGTTTAAACTGAGGATAGACACAAAAAACTGGAGTAACTCAGCGGGACAGGCAGGATCTTTGGAGAGAAGGAATGGGTGACGTTTCGGGTCGAGACCCTTCTTCAGACTGGTTAGGGATGAGGGAAACGAGAGATATAGGGCGTTTCGGGTTGAGACCCTTCTTCAAACTGGGTAGGGATAAGATATCTCGTTTCCCTTATCCATAACCAGTCTGAAGAAGGGTCTTGACCCGAAACATCATCCATTCCTTCTCTCCAGAGAAGCTGCCTCCCACTGAGTTACTACATAATTTGTGTCTAATTATTTTTATTCTAAGCTTCGTACATTCAGAAATGATTCCTAAGCATCAGGTTGGCATCTACTTCCATCCATTCCTTAGTATCTTTATTGAACAAAAAAATAATCAAGTCAGATTATTTAGCAATATTCTATTTGCTGATATTTTTTACTTCTGAAGGTATATCAATTCTGGATAAGAAAAATTTGAAATCACCAGAAAACCAGAAAAGATCTATTAAAAGAGATCTCTACATTTATTCTATTCTAGCGCCATTCCTGAAAGGATTGGCTTTCTATTTTTGAATAACCATTTAACCGCTGGCAAAAATATCTTTATTTTTGTTGTACTTTTAAGTATATCACAATTTGATTATGTTGGCCATTCAGGGTTATATTTTAAAGTTTTCATTGTTTTGGCCCACTGGTTGTAAAGCAGCAATGATAATGTATTGATAACGACAATACCATTTAAAGCTAGTCATCATTTAACATATCTTGTCATAAATCTAATTTGGATTCTTTTGATTTACAAATCATTTAATTCTCAAAAGGTTCTCTAATGAACATTGAGTTGCTCAATGCTGGTGGATAATCTCCTAAAGTAAAACAAATGTAATGTTTGGATGAAGGCAATCCTTAATTTAGATAGCCTTCTATCCAAAATAAGCAGTCCGAGATTTAACAATAATCTCACGTTTATTTGCTGACATTTTTAACTTCTGAGGGAATATAAATTAAGATTAAGAAAAGATCGAAACCACAGATATCGCCACAGAAATAAAAGAGATCTCTAAATTTCTTCTATTCTAATGCCATTCCTGCCATTCATGTGCGGTGTCTTATATTTTTCCATCACAGTTTAGTTCCAGTGTCATCCCCATACTTCCTGACTAAAGCACCATCCCCCGGTTCAAAGGAAGTCATTTATCTGTCTTGAAAAAGTTCTCTCAGTCCACTACCCACCCCATTCCATCAAACCATTAAAATAAGCCACGACAACTGACACTGAAATGGAACTGTATCTTAACAAACCCCAACAATGTAAACAGAGAAAGGACGTTATGTGGCCTGGTGCCATATTGGTTAGGCAAGTTTGCCTGCACGAGTGCGTTATGTGACATTTGTTAGGAGGCAGTTGAATATAGGGTTGCCTGACCGCATCCTGATATCAAGAGCCCAGATTATTGCTCAAGATTTCCTGTTTTATAGTAGCCTGCTGTCCAGGACACCTGTGTTAAAGTTCTGTATTACATCAGATGAATTTGCACGACATGCTAAGAATTACTGTCTAAACAACTGTCCAGTTTGTAGCCAAGAGAAACAATGCACGGCTGAGCTGATGTAGACTGATGTACTGATCTTGATTTGATCTCTTAGCCAGCTTGTACTGGGGGCCCAACTTAGGAAAGAGAGAGCCTTTAAACAAATTTAATTGATTCACAATAGACAATTTGCAAAATAAATTGCAGAGAATTGGGGACGTAGCTCAGACCATCACCATCACACAAACCAACCTCCCTTCCATTGACTCCATTTACACATCAAGGATGAATCGCACCCCGGTTATTCACTCTTCTCCCCTCCCCTATCAGCTAGAGGTACAGAAGTGTAAAAATGCATATCCCCAGATTCAGGGACAGTTTCTTTCCAACTATTATCAGGCAATTGAATCATCCTATCAACTAGTAAAGAGTGGTCCTGAGCTACTATCTACCTCATTGGAAACCCTCTGACTTTCTTATATTTATTGACAAATAAATTGAATTGAATTGAATTGAATTAAATCGGACTTTACTGGACTTTATCTTGCACCAAATGTTATTCCCTTTATCATGTATCTGTACATTGTGAATGGTTTGATTGTAATCATGTACAGTCTTTCTGCTGACTGGTTAGCACGCAGCAAAAGCTTTTCACTGTACCTCGGTACACATGACAATAAACTAAACTAAACAATTTACAGGTCAGAAGTGAATTAAACAAATGAAAAAGTCCCAGTGCTTTTTCTCCAAGGTATAAAATAATGATTGCCAGTGGAAATAATGCAATGTATACAATGCGAGTCTCAATATTGTTCCAGTCAGCAGATAGCATCCTGTTTTCATGTTCATCAATTAGGTCAAAAGAAAAATATCTCAATCACAACCATTTTCATAGAGTCATGTAGCTTGGACAGGCTCCTCGGCCCAACTCGCCCGTGCCAATCAAGATGCACCCTCCGAACTAATCCCATTTATCCATGTTTGGTGCATATCTCTCTAAATTTTTCCTGTCCATGTATCTGTTCAAATCTCTTTTAAATGTTGTTATTGTACCTACTTCAACTACTTCCGCTGGCTGCTTGTTCCATATACAAACCACCCTCTGTGCAAACTATCTATCCCTTAGGTTCCTATTAAATCTTTCCCCTCTCACATTCAACCTATGACCTCTGCCTCGTGATTTCCCGATTCTGGGTAAAATACTTTGTGCATTCACCCTATCTATACCGCTCATGATTTCATACACATGGGTAAGGTTACCACTCATCTGCCTTTACAGGGCTTGAATTTGATGAAATTACAACTTTCATTTTCCCAGTTCCATTTGCCTATAGGTTTGTTATCAAAATGAAGCTTATCCTAAACATCACAGCACCTCACCATTGCTGTCTCACTGGCAGCTTGTTATCAAAGGGCCACTCACATTTTGCCAAATAAGTTCTGACAATTTTGGTTTTGATAATTTGTGAGGTACAACTGTTTAGTTTTGCGATTCTCTAAAAGAGCTGTAAAAGGTTGCAAACTTCAAAGTTCCAGAGAGTGATATTTGCATTAATTCATAAAATAAACACGTTTGAGTTTATTTCTCGGTACTATGATGCGCGGTGCCAGAGAATGATGAGATTGTTGTAAACTCCCACTCACATCTTAAGGTCAACATAAGGGTTCCAGTCGGCACTTGACTTCTCTCCAGAAAGAGTGCAGGGAAATAATGTGAAACCCATCCAAGGAAAGTCACCAGCAAAGGTCTGTGGAAAGGTCGCCATCTCACTATCCTAACCAAGATTTTGGACCAGGGGTGGTGAAGGTGGCAGAAATGATAGTGGCGTTTAGGAGGTTTTTCGATAAGCATTGCAAATGAAGGCTCTGTTTCTACGTTGTACTGTTCTATGGTCTATATTCCATGTTCTATACAGAACATAGAGCATAGAACAGTACAACATAGGGACAGGCCCTTTGACCCACAATGTCCATGCCAAACATGAAGCCAAGTTAAATTAATCTCCTCTGCCTGCAAGTGATCCATATTGCTGCATATCCCTAAGCCTATCCAAAAGCCTCTTAAACACCACTATCATTTGAATTCTCCATCACCACCACTGGCAGTGCATTCCAGGCACCCACCACCCTCTGTGAAAATAAAACTTGCTGTGCACATTCTTGGTTACCGTGGACAATTAATCCCAAATAACCTGTTTCTGTGCTGTATGACTCTATCCCCATAAAATGTTGCCCTTCTCCCCTTAAAGCTATGCCCGCTATGACATTCTGCCCTCGATAAACAGAGAATAAAATAAAATTTAGACAGGATTGTAAAGATTTTTTCATTGATTTTGGTTTTCATTCAAAGAACGATAAATCGTCTCTCAGGATGTAAGCTAATTACCACCTCACTAAATCTGTCGTAGCTTGACCAACAACACACAAAAGGTCAAATTTGCAGAGGCCTGTGTTAAATAAATTCTGGCCCCGTAGCAGAAGCGTCCACGCGATGGGGCTGGAAGCTGGAAGTATCCTGAGCTAATTCTGCTGCCACCATCATCTGTTGCGACAAGTGATGGCTTCCACTCATAGACGGCGGAAGCTTGCGTCCTTTTTCGGACGGACGATGTCAGCGAGATCAACATTTGTAACAAGATGGACACGAAAAGAAGAAGATTAAATTCTAAAATTAACTATGCCATTTGAAAAATAAAACGGGTCAGGGCAAAAACTTTCTGCGAGGACATAGAACAGCCATTGTCAGTGAAATAAAAGCAATGCTCTATTCCTGAACAATCTCACAATATTTGTTGTTTGTCTCAGACTCACCTACTCTGCATTTGTTGCCCCTTGTATCTCATATATTCTGCATTGTGAGTTTTGTCTTTTGTACACATATTTTTAACCTCCTGATCTCTTGTGTTCACAGTGGGTTTTGGAAAGACCACCTATAGTGACTATTTTTTGCAAATACTTATTCCCTTATTCATTCAGAAAACATTGTATTTGCTGCATGGTCCTGATATCATGGAGATACATTCAATCATCGTTCAATCAAAATAGATGATGATTCCAGTGGCAATCAGTTTGATTTGCTACTCATTTGCCATGTTGATCAAATTGCCCATTAAGATGATGTAGATTCCCACGTGAGTCCTTTATTTATTTTAGTTCAGCTTAGAGATACAGTGCAGTACAGGCCCTTCGGCCCACCAAGTCTACATTAACTAGCGATCCCCAGGTGGGAGGAAACCGGAGCGCCCGAGGAAAACCCTTGCGATCATGGGGAGAACGCACAAACTCTATACAGACAGCACCTGTAGTCAGGATCAAACCCGGGTCTCTGCCGCTGTTAGGCAGCAACTCTACCGCTGCGCACTGTGTCACCCTATCTGCCAAAGTAGAACTCCAATCTCACCAAGAGGCTTTGTAAAATTGGCAGTGCTTAAAAAGGTTTGGGAACCTGTGCTGCTGAAATTGTAGGTGTTCCATTATTGACCCCAACAGAGTCTCTTGAGCACAGGACTAATGCACGGCAATATATGTTAGAATAGGAGACATTTGAAGCTCTGAGGAATTTTGTCTGTCGTCTGAACTGCCATTCATGTGTCATTGGGTTCACGGACTTTTATTATTCAGTTCTCTTTTTTAGTTCTTTTTAGAGATACAGTGCGGAAACAAGCCACTTCAGCCCACCGAGTCCACAGTCCACTGACCAGCAATCACCCCATACACTAACCTACACACCAGGGACAATTTTGCAACTTGCCAAAGCCAATTAACCTACAAACCTGTACGTCTTTGGAGTGTGGGAGGTAACTGGAGCACCCACAGAAAGCCACGCAGTCACAAGGAGGGCATACAAACTCCATACAGACAGCACCCATAAACAGGATCAAACCTGGGTCTCTGGTGCTGTAAGGCGGCAACTCTACCGCTGCGCCACTGTGCCACCCCGATGCAGTGCAGTTTTCATCACAGTCTGGGGCACAGTGGATAATACTCTGGATGAGCAGCTGGAGTTTCATATAGAGACACAAGCTTGAACTCTGGACAAACTTGAACAGCTGGGGAAATTAAAATCAATTAAACAACCTTGGAATAAAGAGCATGTAATTATGAAACCACCTGGTTGTCGTATAAAAAGCTTTGCACGGTCATTCCTTCCTCAAGGAGAGAAAGCTGTTCTCTTTGCCGACTTGCGGCTTCAGACACACCGATCTAATTACTTCCTCGGTTTCAGGCAATTAGGAATGGCAGCATAGTCAGTGATGTTCACGTTATGTAATGAATAATAAAACTTAGCTCATTCCTGCTTGTTAGCTCATCCCGTTGTTCTGATGTGATTTGAAAGGTGGCCTGTTTGAAATGTGGCCTGTTTTCAGCCTGAAATGTTAACTTTGCATAAATGCTACCTGACCAATGCTTCAGCCTTCCTGTTTTTCTTTCAGATTTCTACCACATGGAGTCAGTTGGTTTTCACGAAAGTGCAGCCTTGCATTACAGAATTTGCAATTAAAAGTTAGCTTTCTAAGTAATATAAAATATGGTCACCTTTTAATTTATCATATACCAGAACGATATGATTAATTCCCTATTGCCCAGAGAGAACTCACAACATTGATTCATACCCCAGTTCTGTAAATTGGTTCCATTCTCTTTGACGGAACAAAATTTCAGAATGCACTGAGTCTTTCCCAGAGTAGTCGAGGGTCATAGGACATAGGTACAAGGTGAAGGGGAAAGATTTAATAGGATTTCGGGGGATAACTTTTTTACACAGGGTGGGTGTATGGAACAAGCTGCCAGAGGAGGTAGTTGAGGCTGGGACTCCCATCGTTTAAGGAACAGTTTGACAGGTACATGGATAGGACAGGTTTGGAGGGATATGGACCATGCGCAGGCAAGTGGGACTAGGGTAGCTGGGACATTGTTGGCCAGTGTGGGTGAGTTGGGTCGAAGGGCCTGTTTCCACACTGTATGACTATGACTCTAACTGAAATATTTCTAATATTATCTAATCCAGGCAGCATTCTGATAAAACTCTACCGTACTCTTTCCAAATCCTCCTCATTTATATCATAATTTCTATCTACCTCATGTTCATCTATAAAGTCTGCTTAAATGCATCCATATTACTTGCCTCCACCACTTCCTGTTGTAGTGAGTTTTTACCATTTTGGTGGTAAATTAGCTTTGAATTTATTTTTGGATTTTTTTGGTAAAAATCTCAATGTGATCATTGTTGCTTATAATTTAATTTCTCTTCCTGTTCACTATCGTCCTAGGTTGACCTATCCTTCCAAAATGTAATTTAGCTTTGAATACACTCAATGAGACAAATTGCACTGGCATCATCCCCCATACCATGCTTGCTACCCCTCCTCCAGTGTGAATTTATCCTTAGGATTGTTAGAGATGATAAAATTCAACAAGGAACATTGTCAACAAGTGATTAACTCAATAAAATGATTCAACAAACAATAAAGTTCATGTTAGACTGAAAGCATTCCTCTGCTTAATGTGCTAAATATGTATCATGGTGGCACATCTGTGGATTTCAGAAAGCAGATTGCGACTGCACACGCACAATGTAAAAAACCCAGCATAACTCAGCTGAAGGCAAGGATCTATACAAACATTACTGATGTTTACGCTTGTTGTCAAAATGCAACGACTTTCTAAGTCTGCACCCTGTTTAAATCCTATCCATGGTTAATACTCAATAATTGACCACTAGTAAATTGGATTTATTACTAAATTAGGTAAAGTGACATGTAATTTGTGGCTTCTGCTTCTGAGTAAACTGTTTCCAGCATGATAATTGAAATGATGCAGGCAGTGATTAGATTGTTGTTTAGATGTTGCATTTCAGAGGAAGTTATAAAGGTCGCACGATGGAGCCACTAAACATTAAGTTGACCACTGGCATGAATATGCGGCCACAATGACACAGCACATCCCCCAGAATTCGTAAGTAGGTATCGCCACAGTGAGTCACAATCCAGCTGTAATATTTTTCCCATTCAGTTTATCTGTGTACCGCTAATGACCCCAATGACGTTTTTGAGATGAGAAGTGATACCCATTTATGGTCATCTTACCAAAATCCAATTGCTTTTCCTGTTTTATTAGCCTGTCTCGATTCTGGGTAGCGATATTTTGTTTTGCACGGTTGTTGGGCTCCGAGAATCCCCATCTCAGTACAAAATAATTTACCAAACCATATTTTGTTGATGAAGGGAAAAGAGCGCGGCATTTTGTTTACGGTGGTGGCACTGGGTTAGCCAAAGCTTAGAGAACATTGCTCTTCCTTTTGAATAAGCAAATCATGTAAACTAATTTCTCATAAAAAAGTTTTGAGTGCAAAATATAGTGTAAAATAACAGTGCCGTGTTGAAAGAGCACTGTGCTGTCTTGAATAGACAATTCAAATAATGTTTAGTTTTTAGTTTAGAGATACAGAACAAGTCCTTTGGTCAACCGAGTCCGCACCAACCATCGATCACCCGTACACTAGTTCTATGTTATCCCAGTTTTGCATTCTACATGCTAGAGGCAATTTACAGAAGCCAATTAACTTACAAACGGGCACGTCTTTGGAATGTGAGAAGGAACGGACACCCGGAGAAAACCCACACGGTCGGAGGAAGAACATACAAACTCCATACAGACAGCATGCATAGTCAGGATCAAACCCGGGTCTCTGGTGCTGTAAGGCATCTACTCTACAGTTGCATCTCCATGCCATCTGTAATGTTTTAAACTGTCGTCAGTAGGTTAAAAACATTCCATGCTACCAACTTTGGGTACGGTAGGGAAGTTATATTGACCAACAGCTAGATTTCACTCAACTTTGGAAAGACAGATAATATTGTCACCATCTCATGTCATGTTTATGGGAGATTTCTGTTGGCAAATTGTCTGTTGTGCTTCCTGTGTTACAACGGTGACTACACTTGAGGATTCTGTTGACTGTTAATGTGTTTGTACATCCCAAAGTTGAGTGGTGCTTTCTTACACCAAATCTTTCTTATGCTGGGCATTACTGTGAAATATGCTATCACCTGGGTAAAGTCTTAAAACCACCTTCTCTGGTCATTGCATAATTTAGGAAGTGCAACATCGTTGGATTCCTTCTTGATCACTCTTCTCTCTGTGCCGCTTATCTGTGGGATCACTCTGGGTCATGAACTTTAGCCTCGATAGATACGCAATGCTAGAGATTTTTTCCAGACCTCTGTCAATGCTGCTGTTGAAGTAGTCACTGGAAAGCATACTGATTGCCATCAGTACCAATATTCAAAAATTGTTTTGGAATCTTTTCATGCCAAACACAGTAGCTATGTTCGAGCAAGAGGGAAGACCAAGGTGTTATAATATGACGTAAAAGCAAAGAACTGCAAATGCCAGTTTATAACAAAGGTAGACACAGAGTGCTGGAGTAACTCAAAGGGTCAGGCAGCATCTCTGGAGAAAAAGGATGGGTGACATTGCATCATCGGGTCTGAGGAAGAGTCTGGACCTGAAACATCAGCCATCTTTTTTCTCCAGAAATGCTGCCTGAACCAGTGAGTCACTCCAGCACCTTGTGTCTACCATTGCTATAATATGACCATCCCTTCAGGTTTACCTCCCTCTGATGATACATCTGATCTCTATACTGTATCTCGACCCATTATCAAAATTCACCTTTAATATTAACACCATGACGAGTGGTCCAGAATGGTAAAACTGATGCCACTTACTATTGTGCTATAAATGGTTGAACAAAAATAATCACTAATTACTTCCCTCATCGCAGCGCAGTACAGTACATCAGTGTTTGTTTTAGGCCGTTTGGCCTATTGAATCCACGCTGACCATCAATCACCCGTTTGCACTCATTTTTTGTCATTCCACTTACTCATCCACTCCCTACACACTCAGGCCAATTTTATAGAGGCTAATACGTCTTTGGGATGTGTGAGAAGACGGGAGCGCCCGGAAGAAACCCAAGTGGTCACGGAGAGAACGGGCAAACATTCACACAAAACAGCACCCAAAGTCAGGATTAAAGCTAGATCTCTGGCGCTGTGAGACATTTGACTTCATGCAAATACTATTTACTTCTTAGCCCTTCATTTCTTTCTTGGAAATTTGATGTAACTGGAGCCACTTTATAAAAGGAATTGTGCCCAGCTGTTGAACTGCAGCACATCTCAGCCAAGCCCAGTTCTATACTTAAATGAGATCCTTTCCAGGGCATGTACTCATCATGTTCACTGAGGTAATAAACCTAATTATGATGACTCATCGATGTGTCTCAGATGCGTTGTCAGTACCGTTTAAACTAGAATTATGACATATGATAGTGGGGTTTTTTCCACCCTATGAGAGGAGACTATCCTCTTTGCTGTAAATCCATGCACTTTTGCATTGGTAATCAATGCTATGTAATATATTTTCATTGGTTTATAGGCAGCTTCACATCTCAGCCCCATAAAAAAAAGTTATATTATGAAGTGTCTTTCACAAAATCAGGATGTAGCAAAGTATTATGCAAGAGATCCAAGCCGTGCATATCAATTTCCTTTGGATTTCCTCATACAATCCCTTACTTCAGCAAATCCTTCATCTCTTCCCTTGAGTATATGCCTAATTTCCACTTAAATACATCCCTGTTATTTATCTCAATAATTCCATGTGATAACACATTCCACATTCCACTTTCTCATCATACTTGGAGTAAATATCCTCTTGGATGTCCTGTTGGATTTATATGACTTAAGTGCCTGTCCCACTTGGGCGACCTAATTCCCGAGTTCTGGCGAGTTTGCCCTTGACTCATACTCGCAGCATGGTCGACACGAGGTTGTAGGAGGTCTTTGTAACTGTCCTTCATGCTCGAGAGTCGTCTCTGTGTACTCGAGGCCTTAACTAGTTCACAATGTTTTTTTCAATATGTTAAAAAATGCCCGCGAGTAAAAAAAGCTCGCCATGGAAAAAATCGATACTTTTTTTACTCGTAGGTTTAGTCGCAGTAGGTCGTAGTAGGTCTGCATGTTAGTCTAGGTAATCGAGGGTAGTCGAAGGTAGTCTTAGATAGTCTTCATCATAGTCGAAGGAAGGTCGAAGGAGGTCATCTTCACTCTCCAATATTCGGTGTCCAATTTTCCCGAAGTTAGTCGTAGCTAGTCATAGCTAGTCCAAGCTGGTCTTCAACATAGTCGAAGGAGGTCGAAGGAGGTCGAAGGAGGTCGAAGGAGGTCTTCTACATAATCGAAGGAGGTCTTCAGCATATCATTTATTCAAATCTTCTAAACTCGACAATTAGGTCCCCCAAGTGGGACAGCCCCTTTACATTTTAAGATCTACAGTTTCAGAATTGCTATGTATGGAAACATCTTTATGTTTATCCAATGGAACCTCTACATAATTTTAAGGACCTAATCAGTGACATATAGATAAGAGAACCATAGCATTTTCAGTCAATTCTGTGAGATACCTCTGGGGATTCAGTATGAGCCTTCCTGTTCTGTATCACTCCACCTTGGGCATTGCTTTTAACGTGATGCAAGTTGTAGCTCCCACATCTAGCTCAGAAGGTCCAGGGTTCACATCCTGGGTTGAATATGGAGGAACGTATTGTAAGATGTTGTTCCAATACTGGAGGACTGGACCGTTGGAGGCCTGCTTTACAGAAGAGATGTTAAATGAGCCTTCTCTTTTTGGCAGTGTTATGCATGAAGAGCCACTCATGGATTGAAGCAGTGTCTTTATCCAAACAAATGCTAGCATATAGAGCAGAGATCAGGTGGGATGGTTTAGAATGTATCTATGAGAATCTAAACATTTTAAACATTTTGGATACGATGACAATATCGGTCATACAATATATTCAAGAAAGAGTTAGATATAGCTCTTCGAGCTAACAGAATCAGGGGATATGGGGGGAAAGCAGGAATGGGGTATTGATTTTGGATGATCAGCCATGATCATATTAAATGGCGGTGCTGGCTGAAAAGGCTGAAAGGCCTACTCCTGCACCTATTTTCTATGTTTCTATGTATATATGACAAGTTGCGACACGGTGGTGCAACGGCAGAGTTGCTGCCTTATAGCACCAGAGACCTGGGTTCCGCTCCCGACTCTGTACAGAGTCTGTACTTTCTCCCTGTGACCGCATTGGTTTACTCTGGGTTCTCTCGGTTTCCTCCCACAGTCCAAAGACATACAGGCTTGTAAGTTAATTTGGCTTCTGTAATTGTAAATTGTAAATTGTCCCTAGTGTGTAGGATAGTGGTAGTGTACGAGGTGACCACTGGTCGACATGTTCCCGGTGGACCGATGGGCCTGTTTCTGCCCTGTATCTCGAAAGTCTAAAGTCAAAAGTGATTGACATTGCATCAAATGTGACCATGATCATTTTTGGTGAAGCTTATGGTCGTGGTTAACTGGTCTTCCCAAGATCGAGGGCCTTTCTTGGTAGTTTTATGTTACAATGACTACAGAAGCCTTAATTATTAAATATATTGTGTTCCCCCTTATAAGCATCTGTGAAGGGAAAAGGATAGATGATATTTCAGGTCAGGGTCCTTCTGCAGACTGAATCAGATGATTAAAATCCAGTGGTTTCATGGTCACTTTTATTGACACCCGCCATTTAATTCTAAATGCTAAATTCAGTGAATTTAAATACTTTATTCAATTTTACCAGCTTACAATGGAGGATTTGAATATGTCTCCAGCCATGGTGTGATCTTCTAAGCTTCAATGTTATCAGTTCAATAACATCACCGTGACACTACTGGTAATCCAAGCAGTTTAATTTATGTTTAGTTTAGTTTAGTTTAAAGATACAGCACGGAAACAGGCCCTTCGGCTCTCTGACCGGCGATCCCTGAACATTAACACTATCCTACACCGACTAAGGACAATTTTTTTTTACGTTTACCAAGCCAATTAAGCTAAAGACCTTTGGAATGTGGGAGGAACCGAAGATCTCGGAGAAAACCTCAGGGAGAATGTTCAAATTTTGTATAGACAGCACCCGTAATCAGGATCGAACCCGGGTCTCCAGCGCTGCAATCGCTGTAAGGCAGCAACTCTACCGCTGTGCCACCATGCCCTAGTTACATCACATTTTGGAGGGAAAATGTGATGCACACAGACAATGGTAACATTTTAATATTTCCAGATTATGTTGTTGAGATCCTTTGCATTCTTGTTCAATTGTGTCTTGGTATTCTATTTCAATTATTTATTGATGTTCATAATCATATATCTTTGACTGAGTTACAATAGTAGAAATTGTCAATTCCAGCATGGCTTGTGGATTACATTGAATCTTGAAGTTCCCTTGTCCCCTGATGTTTGTCATTAGGTAATTTGTGGATATCATTGCAGTGCTATGATATACCGTATGGAATTCCAATCAAGGTAATTAATTGCAAGGAACTAAAATAATATGCTTGCTATTGTCGATCAAGGCATTGAGTACAAGAGTTGAGACTTCATGTTACAACTGTTCAAGACATTGATGACACCATATTTGGAGAACTGTTTGCAGCTTTAGTCACGTAGCTATAGGAAGGATGTCATTAGACAGAAAGGGAGTAGAGAAGATTCACAGGGATGACAAAGACTGGGGATAAGGATTGGAGAGCTTGATCTATAAGGAGAGACCGGATAGGCTGGGGCTTTTTTCCAAGGAGTGTAGGAGGCTGAGGAGTGAACCTATAGAGGGGTTTCAAATCGTGAGGGCATAGATAAGGTGAATGGTAAGTTTTATTTTCTCGGTCGGTGCAGACTCGGTGGGTCGAAGGGCCTGCTTCCGCACCGTATCTCTAAAACTAAAACTAAAAAGTGAGTCTAAAACTAGAGGACATAGATTTTTAAGGTGAAAATGGAAAGATTTAAAAAGATAAATTGAAGGACACCATTTTCACACAGGGATTGGTGGGTGTGTGGACGGGCTGCCCGAGGAAGTGGTAAAGCCAGGTAGAATTACAATGTTTAAAATAAATTTGCACTGGTACCTGGATAGGATAGGTTTAGAGGGACATGGGTCAGACAATGTAGTTGGCATGGATGAGTTTTGCCTAGGAGCCTGTTTCTCTGCAGTATAAATCTGACTCTATGACTCTAATACGAGTATTTTAGGCAAGGGGTTTGGGTGCATGGATTGGGATACGATATGCAGACCACAACACTGGAAAATTTGAGAAGTCACCCATAACATTTCCACTGCTGCGGTCTGGATGAGAACCACTATATAACACTGCTGTGTTTGATACATTTTCCCTTACTTCATGTCCGATTAGGTTTAATTTCTCTCCCTTGACTCTGGCTACAATTCAAGCTTTCTTGCAAGATATTCACATTCACTGCAAAATACTCAGTATGTATAGCAAACCCAGATCCTTTTCCGCAACTTTTTTGAAATGAAGAGTAATTTGATAGCATAATGCAACGACAGCTATTTTTAACAAATTGAAATAATCACTTGCACAAAATGAAAAATTTGGCATTGTCAGTCTTTTGCTGTGATTGCCATTAATAACTGCAATAATTGCAAAAAAATATGATTATGCAGATGCAAATTGGCAATCGTAATTAGCAATCTGTTATGAAAAATGATATATGTAGTAGAGAATCCTGATGTTCTTTCCATTATATTTGGAAAGTACTTTGAGTTCCTCCTTGTCACAAAACAGAAATAGAAAACCACAGAACAGGTGAAATTGGTCACCACAAGTACTGCCGAACTGTAATAATGTATTGACAGAATGTTTGCAATGAAAGTTGAGCAGGATATAAAACAGGCTCCCAATTCTCCCCCAGGGAAACCAATGGCACTTAGGTAATTTGCCGAGTCAGCTTTGATAAAAATGGAACAAAATTATTTCCTATGGGAAGGCAAACAATTTCATTTGGACAGGATGTGCATAGCAGTCTCCTGGCTTGCTGATGCAGAGCAACAGTGCAAGAGAAAGTGAATGGGAATCTTGATCAACCGGACTTAGAATCATAGATTTGGCACAGAGGAAGACCATTCAGCCCATCAAGTCTATGCAAGGTCTCAACAGAGCAATCCTATCAGTCTCATTCCCTTGCTCTTTCTTCATAGCTCGCTAATTATTTTTTTTCTCTCAAGTATCTATCGATTTCCTTCTGAAAACCTCGATTGATTATTTTTCTAAGATTTCTGAAGACTGAGAGTTCCAGCATTCTTTGATGATTACATGAATGATTGGGAGTCAGAAGGAAGACATGGAGAGCTTGCAAATCATACCCAACTTAAATACACGTCACGTGGATATCCAAATAACAGAAATCTCACAGCTTTGACTGGCTCGTATTTCCTGCAATGAGAAGATACATATTGAAACTTTTTGTACATGAATAAATCACTCTTTTATTTCCAATATCACTGCTTATAATTGGAATAGTAACCAAAGGCTATTATTGATTGATTGGGGTTTCATAACCTGGTTGATCTGGTCCACAAGCTTCCCCTGTTGAGGATGTGGAGACCAGGGTGATGCCTACAAATAGTATGTTGATGAAGTAACCTGTTGCTCAGTTAAAAAAAAAACAATTAGCCAGGAGATCCCTATGCTTCTTGGATTAAAATGTTGATTATGCCATCACATTCATTGAGTTTGATATGTTATAAATAGTGTTCAGATATTTTTGAAGCAGACTTAAAGGATGGTGATGGATGGTAAACATTCTGTCCCATTGAGTGTTTTGATTCAAAACTAAATATTTGTGGGGAGCATCAAGTGACTTGCTTGTTATTTAATGCTTCACTACATTTATATCTTAAATGGTGAAGGGTTTCATTATAAAACCATGCAATGCCTGTCTTGAATGAATGCATTGATATAAAATAGACTATTTGAAGTTTCCGGAAGTTAAGCAAACAAGTTTGGGAAAGCTAAAAAATACATTTTATCTTGGACCTGAAATATGCCACCACAATTATGTATGGCTCCAAGGAATTCTGAGCCATTGTAACATATATCATAGATATCAGATATGCACCATCCTAAATTATTTTTAAGAAATACTGTCAATCTGCCTTCGTTTTTATAGTGGATATGCAATGATTTAAAAAAGTTGACCTTTGAGCAACTAGTCACAGCTCTGCCATGTCTTATATTTAGTCTAGTTACCCATTATGTGAAAACATAGATACATCAAGGGAAATTACAAACATTGGTGATTTTAATGAGGACTGTGGTCTGAAAACCAATTGAAGTACAGGTCCACCACCGATTTTCAAGCAACTGATGGTCCGGCACCACTTTTAATCTGGACAAAATTACGAGAGTGCGCTAGAAATTCACTGAGCGGCAACAGGTGGCATTGCTTGTTGCATGTGTTCTTTCGGCCTTGGTCCCAAAATAGTTATTTGTTAACCTCTGCAGTTGTTGTTGGTGGTTTCCTAAATAGATAGATAGGATTTATCCAGGCGACATCCAGGAGATAGATAAATCCTTGAAGGGTCACGTGGAATATTTGCATTATCAACTTTTGTTGTATTCTTGCTGCAAAAGGATACTATGTATTTTTTATGGTTTGCCATGTCATTATTACAGCTGGGCCGAAAATGTAATTCAGTAAATAAAACATCTGTCAATGATACCAGCCCTTTCAGGTGAAGCAGCTGGTGATTCTTCCTATCTACTGTGCTGCGTTTAGTTCTCACAATGTAGTCGCCCTTTCACTGAAGAAAGCAAATGCAGGTCGGGCGACTGCTTTGCCGAACAATTTATTGAATGTAAGTATATTAGAAAATAGGAGCAGGTAGAGGCTGGTCAGACCCTCAGGTCTGCTCAGCTCTTCAATAGGATAATGTCTGATATGTGGCTGGTTCATCTCCACTTTTGGAAATAAGGACATCTGGCATTTCCTTATTAATCTCAATTCCCTGATCCTTCGCGTATTTATCCAACTGCTCTTTTATTATCCCAATGATTTATCCTCCACAGCCCTCTGGCTATTCAGCATTCGCTGCCAGTGGAAGTACCTGCTCACAAGTTTGAAATGACAGCCCGTTAATCTTGTATCTACATCTCCTCGTCTGAGATTCTGTTGTGACTGTGACGCATTGGCGAGACGCTGAAACTGGTAATTGCAAAGGGTCTGTATTCATCACAAGAAATAATGAATTAAATGCTGGAAGTAGCATCACCAATCAGGGAGAATGTCACAACTGCACTCAGAGACTAGGGCATACTGGAGGGTTCATCCACTGAGGCATACAGATAGATCTCAAAAATATTAAAGATGTGATCACTCTAAAAGAAGTGGCCAATGGCCAGTGGGAGGTACAGGAACAGTGAGGTAGATAGATCATGGAAAGATGTAGAGGCAAACATGTTGTTAATTCCATCATACACACAAGAACGTGAGGTACAGGTACAATGAAAATTGCTTGGGCAGCTTACCGCCCAGTGGTATGAATATTGATTTCACTAACTCCAAGTAACCCACGCATTCCCTCTCTCTCCATCCCTCCCCCACCCAAGTCACATCAGCTTCTCGTTTTCACCCAATAAACAGCTAAAAAGGTCTGTTTACGTTATAATCATTACATTTTTGCATATATTTCAGTCATTGTTCTTTATCTGTCTCCATCATCGTCTATATCTCTAGTTTCCCTTTCCCCTGACTAGTCTGAAGAAAGGTCTTGACCCGAAACATCACCCATTCCTTCTCTCCAGAGATGCTGCCTGCCCCGCTGAGTTACTCCAGCTTTTTGTGTCTATCTTCAGTTTAAATCAGCATCTGCAGTTCCTTCCTACACAATGAAAATCTTGCTTGCAGCCACATCAAAGCACATAGACTCAGACAATACACAAAAAACAAATTATACAAAATTACAGCTCACATTTTGAAGATTGCAAAAAACAAGACCATAAAAACTTACTTCAAAATTCAGCAATTTAAAAAAAATAATTGAGGTATAATTTCATTTTGTTTTTGTGATGTTCATTTGTGAAGTTTCAATAAGTTTCATAAATTTCAAAGCTCATTCCAAAAAAAACTTCCAATGCTCATTTCATTCTCTGCAAAAATTATGTTCTTTACAACCAGGCTTGTGGTCTGTGAGAACTCTGCAATGCGAACAGTTGCCCAGCCTGCTGTATAACATTGCTGTTACTGAATGTCAACAATCCCTTCGTACTAATGCCTGATAGCAACCAGTCACAGTAGTAGGTGAAATCCATGCCAGAGATTACTAGGTCTTTGCAGGCAATTTTTTTTAGGTCAGCAGTGAATGGTGATACTTCACCACTGTCCGCAAGATTGTGGTTTTAGTTATTTCTGAATCCTTCGTGGTATGATTGCTGTTTGAACATAGATTAGAGAAGAGTAGAGCGCAAGGCCAAGCCCTTAAGTCCACAATGTCCATGCCGAACATGACACCAAGTTAAACTAATCTCCTCAACCTTCAAATTATCCATATCCATCCATTCCCTGCATATCCAAGTGTCTATCTAAAAGCATCTTAAATGCCACTATCATATCTGCAACCACTACCACCATGGCATCAACCACTGTGTATAAAAAAACCTTCCCCCACACATTCCCTTTGAACTTTGCCCCTCTGACCTCCATGTCTTTGCCATTTTCCATGCTGGGAAAAAGCTTCTGATTGTCCACCCAGAGTCACATATTATTACAAAAAAATCATGTAGAAATGCCATAGAAAAGCAAAATCAGTAAGTTTGCAGATGACTCTTAGATGGTTGGAGTTGTTAGTGATGCGGTAGCCTTAGATTCCAGAACAATGTCAATGTGTTGGTGAAATTGGTTTGAAATAGCGGAAGGAGTTTAATCCAGATAAGTAATGCATTTTGGACATAGACTAGAGAAACTAGGACACACACAATAATTGCTAAAGTCCCAGTGAGTTTTGATGAACAGCAGGCCTTGGTGTACAAGTCCAAAGATCCTTGAAGGTAGCATTGCAGGTCGATAGTATGGTTATGAGGGCAAATGGGATACTGGTCTTCATTTGTGAGGCATTGATCACAATAACAGGAAGGTTATGCTCTAACTTGGTTTAGACCTCTGCTGGTATACTATGCATGGATCTTTGGATTTGTAACCGAGATCTTTTATTCCTCAATTCTCCCTGGGATCTTACAAATCATGGTGTACATCCTAGTTTCACTGGTACTCCCAAAATGCATTATCATGGATTAAACTCCATCTACTATTTCTCAACTCATTTCATCAATACATTGACATTACTGCAGCCTAGGACTATCTGCCTCAGTATCACTAAATGCCCCTGTCCCACTGCGGTTCCCGGAGGTTGCAGGTGGTTGCCAGAGGTTGCAGGTAGTGGAAGCAGGTAGGGAGACTGACAAAAACCTCCGGGAACTGCACGGAAACCTTGGGCGGGGCGCAAAGTCTCCAGAGGTTTCCGTTCAGGTTTCCTAAGTGGGACAGGGGCATAACTCTTACCATCTGCAAACATACTGATTCTGCTTCTTACACCGACATCCAGTTGATTATAAGACAAACAGGTTATGGTGTTATGTGCACGTACTCCCTTATAGGAAGGATGTCTTATTGTTGGAGAGGAGATTCATCAGGATATTGCCTGAGGTGGAGTGTTTAAATTATGTGGGGAGACTGGAGAGGCTGGGTTTGTTTTGGGTAGGAGATTAAGAGAAGACATAACTGAGCTATATAAAATTATCAGGTGTGTAGATTGGGCAGATTGTCCCCTATCAGAGATAGACAAAATTGCAGGTAAGGAGCAAAAAAATTGAAGGGTTCTGTTTCAGCCCACAAGGTGGTGAATACCTGGAATACTCTGTGTTTAAGAAGGAACTGCAGATGCTGGAAAATCGAAGGTACACAAAAAAGCTAGAGAAACTCAGCGGGTGCAGCAGCATCTATGGAGTGAAGGAAATAGTCTGAAGAAGGGTTTCGGCCCGAAACGTTTCCTATTTCCTTCGCTCCATAGACGCTGCTGCACCCGCTGAGTTTCTCCAGCTTTTTTGTGTACCTGGAATACTCTGCCTGGGAGAGGGGTGGAAGCAGAGTGGTGGACAACAATTGCAAAGCGTCTAAACAAGCATGTTAATCTCCATGGGAAAGAAGGTAATGCGCCAAGTGGCCAAGACTTGCCAGCAGTGTTCTGGAGGCAATCACTTCTTCTTTTTTGCCTGCCTTCATTTGTTTAGATTTTGCTGTGCCTGGAAATTTAACTTGAACCCAGTGGTTCTTTGAATTACAGCTTTAAATGACAATGGCACCTCTTGGAAGTGATTTTGATGTGCATCTCCTAACATGTCTCAATAAAACCTGGGCTGCAGATGACCGAGAATTTTACATCCGTTAGCACAACACTTGCATTCAATCCCATGAAATCACTCTTGTTAAAATCGACTCCTTATGTATTTGCAATTTTGCAATCCAAAAGTCATTATCTGAGCATTTTATTTATTATTCTTCAATAGCAAATGTCACACTCAGAAAAAAGGCAGGCATATTTTGCAGCTTTCATTAGTTTGAATTGGTTTAAATAATAGTATTTTTGCCATAGGTATACCAAATCTTTATAATGATATGATTCAATTTTCATGTTGAATGGTGAGACATAAGTGCTTACAATGAGAGTGCACCATTTATTCCCCATGTCCCATGGGCAGATCTACCATGATGCCGTCTGGACCTATGCTCCTGGTAGGGCCACCCATGGCGGTAAGGTCGAAGGGGAGGTCTCTGACAAAGAGCAATCCAACCAAGATCTCAATGGTGGAACAGGCGGAGGATGATTGCTGACATTAGTGGAGCGTCACCACGGCTAGGAAGGCAGATGAAGGCTGCAGCAGAAAAAGGACTCTGGTCATCTTGGACTCCATGCCACCGGATCCTGATCTAGATCTGTCAAGGACCATGGGGTGGCTCTCTGTGCACCAGTCTCCCCACGTTAAATAAAGTCACGCACAGGCGTCCTCCATATAGGGAATAGCACCCTGGAGACACCCATGGTCAGCCATGACCGAGATGAGCAAAAGAGGTAGGCAACCTGGAAAGGTTGCAGAGAAGATTTAAGTGGATGTTGCCCGAACTCGAGGGCCTGAGCTATTGGGAGAGGTTGAGCAGGCTAGGATTTATTCCTTGGAGTGCAGAAGAATGAGGAGTGATATTATAGGGGTGTATAAGATCATGAGACCAATAGATAGAGTAAATGCATGGTCTTTTACGCAGAGTGGGGGAATCAAAAACATAGGTGTAAAGTGAGGGGGGAAAGATGCCAGAGGAGGTAGTTGAGGCAGGAACTATCACAACATTTAAAAAAACATATGGATGGGTACAAGGATAGGATTGGTTTTGAGGGATATGGGCCAAATGCAGGACGGTGAGACTAGTGTAGATGGGGCATGTTGGTCAGTGTGGGCAAGTTGTGCTGAAGGGCAAGTTTTCACACTGTTTCACACCCTTTTTAAATCATTTGGACAGGTACATGGATAGGAAAGGAAGAGGAAGATATGGGCCAAATGCAGGAAACTGGTATCTCAGTCAGCATGAGGCTATGCTGTACAACTCTGTGATTCTGCAACTCTAATATTTTCTGACAATCCCACTCCATGTGAGAAGTATTCTGTGAAGAAATCCTTGCCCTCTTAGTAAAATTATTTTACTTCAGTGTTTCCTCTCTTGGCAAAAACATTAGAGTCCAGCAAAACCACATGGTCTGGATAAAAATCTGGCCTGTTTTTGCCAAGGCTTATAACAGTTCCCAAACTAAGCTCGAACTGAGAGAGAGGATTTTGAAGGAGCCATGTTCGGGATCAAGGGGAATATAAATTAGCTTAATACTATTTTTTAAACCTTCACCATATACTTGATTTCATTCTCTTTCCATCTGTGAGGTTTGCTACGAAGATAGACAGAAATAGCTGGAGTAACTCAGCAGGTCAGGCATCATCTCTGGAGAAAAGAAATAGGTGATGTTTAGGAGTGAGACCCTTCTTCAGGCTGAGAGTGAGAGGAGAAGGAACCGAGAGATATGAAAAGGTACATAGAAAAAGATGAATGAAAGGCATGCAAAAGGACAAAGGTTTGCTAGGTTTAGTTTAGTTTAGAGATACAGCACTGAAACAGCCCCTTCGACCCACTGCGTCCGCACTGACCAGCGATCCCTGCACATTAACACGATCCTGCACAATCTAGGGACAATTTACACTTTTTCCAAGCCAATTTACCTACATACCAGTACATCTTTGGAGTGTGGAGAAAACCGAAGATCTCGGAGAAAACCCACGTGGTCATGTATAAACTCTGTACAAACGGAGAACGTATAAACTCTGTACAGACAGCACCCGTAGTCAGGATCGAACGATCAATGCTGCATGCTCTGTAAGAGGCAGCAACTCTACCGCTGCGCCATCGTGCCGCTCTACAGTGTCCTTGAACCGCAAGTTTTATATTCTCCAACTTGAACCCCCTGGCAGCTGCGGCTTCTCTGACTGGTCCTGCTGTCCTCGACACCTTCCTTCCTACTTTCCTCCTCCCTCCCCACTGTTCCTCACATGTTGTAAGTCCCAATGAACATCTTGACATTCACCACGTTACCCATGTAATAACAACAATTTGGTTCTTGTCACACGGTTATTTGTTTCTCAACTTTAATTCTCTTTAATACATTATTTGTAAATCCGATTGCCTCAGAAATAATTAATGTTATTATGGAAATGGGTGATTTGAAGGGAAAATAAACAAGTCACCATTTTTTTTTTTTGCTTTCGATGATCTGCCCTCCAATTCTCGGTGTACCAATTTGTCAATGAACCATACTGCCAAGGGAAGTTAGGATGAGTTGAATTTAACAATCCCAGGGAATCCTTTCAATCAGATCACATATCAGCTTCAAGGGTTCTTCTGTGTTCAATTTATGGCCAGGAATTTGGGAAATCCTGTGCCTCTTGAATAAAATGTACTCACTATGAAGCATCCAGCACTGAATCCTATGGATCACAACAGCGTGAATTGAATTTCACTTTTTCCCTGGCTACTTTTAAATGCTGGTTTACCACTTTATGTTGATTTGGAAATTGGTTGAAACATTTTATTTATTTAACTGAATTATGGGTCTTTTAGGAATATTCAGCAGTAGGGTCACCTTCATCAGTTGGAATAATTAACATTCCAGTGTGGTTTAATAGTAATGCCGTAGGAATTTCAGAGACACAATAACTGTGGAAGGGTAGGACCTCTATCCAATCCTTTTGCCCCAACTGTAGCTATTCTGCCATCCTGCCCCAAGTCCTGAACTCAGGCATCTTAGCTGCCAGTTCTCCCTTGATGAATGTCATTCACTCTTCATAGTCCAACACTGTTCAGGTCAGTTGCACTAACCACTGGAGAGAACTGCTTAACATAGAGGCCCAAATGGCCTTTTCCCACACTAAGCAACTCTGTATATGTTTAAACTCAGAACTGCAGATGCTGGTTTACATAGAAAAACACAAAGTGCTGGAGTAACAGTAGTTCAGGCAGCAGCTCTGGAGAACACGGATAAGTGACATTTTCTGGAGATTCATCAGAGTAAACTTTTATTTATGAGGAGAGACTGGATACGCTAAGTTTTGTTTTCTTAGAGAAGAGCTGAGTGCTATCCTGATTGAAGTGTACAAACTTGTAAGGGCATAGATAGGACAGACAGTGAGAAATGTTGTTTCATTAGCAGAATTATATAAAACCAGACAATATCTGTTTAAAGTAAGGCATAGGAGGTTTAGAGGAGATCTGATGAGGATTTTTTATAATCAGAGGCTAGTTGAACTCAGGACTGCATTGCCTGAGGGTGGAAGAAGCAAGTATTCTCACAACATTTAATAAGTATTTAGAATGCACACTTAAAATGTCATGGCTCAGAAGGCCAAAGACCACATTCAGGGAAACAGGATTGCTACAGATTGGTACGTGATACCCAGCACGAACATAGAGGCCCAAATGGCCTTTTTCCACGCTAAGCAACTCTATATATGTTTAGACACAAAGAACTGCAAATGCTGGTTTACAAAGAAAAACACAAAGTACTGGATTAACAGTAGGTCAGGCAGCATCTCTGGAGAACACGGATAGGTGACATTTTCTGGAGAAGGGCCCCGACCCAAAACATCACCTATCCATGAACTTCAGAGATGCTGAGTTACAGCAGCACTTTGTGTTATTTTTCATGTATGTTTGGTTTAGTTTTGTTTGATTATTTTATAGATACAGCATGGAAATAGGCCCTTCAGCCCATTGAGTCCACACTGACCACTAATCACCCATTCACACCTGTTTGATGTTCTCCCACTTTTTCATCCACATATAGGATCCTGAGGACTCTTGATTGGATCGATATGGAAAGAATGCTTCCATTTGTGGGAGAATCTAGAAAAAAGTGAGTCACTGCATAAAATAATGGATCACCCATTTTAGATTATGTTTTGCTTTGTGGAAAGCACTTCTTCAGAGAGTGGTTGGTTTCCCCCGGGTGCTCCAGTTTCCTTCCACATCTCAAACAAAAGACATGCGTCTTTGCAGGTTAATTGCCCCACTGTAAAAATTCCCACTTGTCCAGGGAGTGAATGAGAAAGTGAATAAACACAGAACTAGTGCGTGAATGGGTGATCGATGTCCGACTTGGACTTGGTAGGCCAAAGAGGCCGATTCCTTGCTGTATCTCTAAACAAAACAAAGTGATTTTAGGAGAGTGATTTGAGCTCCCAACTTTCTGACTCAAAGGTGAATCATTTGCCAACTGAGCCACGGCTAACATTTAACTAGTCAACAAATATTTACCAATTCTCAATAAATTACTCACAACAACCCAATAAGATTTACACAATCAACTCTTATCATAGCACCAAACGCACAAGTACACATGGATGACCCACATGAATGAGATCACAGTCCACATGTGTAACCACAAAATCTCTTAGTCAGTTGATTAGAAATACAGATTGCCACATCTGGATTCCCAGTTGGACAAATGTGGCTTGTAACCAGCATTCTGAATGACCTGACATTATCAAAATATTTCCAAGGCGTCTCATAAGAAGGAGAAAGAACACTATGGGTTAAAATATAATTTTCCAGACTCGGAAGATGAACTGGTAAAATTCCACGAGGAAGATTAATCTACCAAAGAGATGTTTCAATGGTGGAAGTGCAGGTTAAAGGAATCTCACAGGAATGAAGAACAGCATCTGGCCGTTCAAACCTGTCTGAAGAAAGGTTCCGACCCAAAACGTCACCCCATCCTTTTTCTTCAGAGAAACTGCCTGACCCGTTGAGTCACTTTGTGCCTATTGCATGAATAGAAATTGAAGTACCACTGAGATACAAGTAGAATCAATGTGTGATTTGCTATTTGAATTTAAACTGTGACATGTGGCAAAATTAACAAGCATACATTAAAGCAGATAATAATAATCATACTTTATTAGCCAAGTATGTTTTGCAACATACGAGGATTTTCATTTGCCATACAGTCATACCAATAAAAAGCAATGGAACATTCAAAAGGCATTTTAACATGGACATCCATTACAGTGACTCCTACCTATTCCTCACTGTGATGGAAGGCGAAAAAAAAGTTCAATCTTTCCTTTCTTTGTCCTCCAGCGGTTGGGGGCCTCTAACCTTCCATTGATCTTGGTCCTGTAGCCGGCGGCGTGTCTCCTCGTCTAGGTGATCAAACTCCTGCATTGGGGGGAATCTCAGCTCCCCTGTGCAGGGTGATCAACCCCAGGCCAGGGCTAGCTGAACGTCATGTGGCTTTTGGAGCTTCCCAACGTCGGTCTCAACCCGAGACTGCGAGCTCCTTGATGTTAAAGTCTGCAGGTTAGAGCGTAAATCCCAAGCAAGGAATCAGCTCCGATGGTAAGTCCATGCCCCGTGGTGAGGCTTAACGTCAGTCCCAAACAAGGCCTCCAGCTTCATGATGTTAGGCTGCAGAGTGACTGGAAAACAATCGCATCTCCGGCAAGGTAAGAGATTGAAAAAAAGTTTCCCCCTCCCCCTTCCCCAACCCCCACATAAAACAAACCAGAGAACATCAACACAAACTTTAAAAACACAATAAAAAATTTTAAAAAGAAAAAAAGACAGACTGTAGGCAAAGCTGCCATCGAAGCGCCACCCAGTGGTATGATTCATTAAATACAAATAGTGCAAGATTTGTATGAGAGTGTTGAAGAAATGAATGATTTTTTTTTGTTATTTATAATGGTCTAACAAAGGGTTTTTTTTGTAAGAAATTCTGAAGGCTGGTTGAAAATCATTTGTTGGGAAGAAGAAAGTTCTTTAGCTTGGAGATAGAACATTAGAGCATAGAAAAATACAGCACAAGAACAGGCTCTTTGTTCCACTGTCTGGGTCGAATATGATGTCAAGTTCAGATAACGTTATCTGCCTGCATGTGATCCATGCCGCTCTATGTCCAGCATTTCCATGGGCCTTTCGAAAAGCCTCTTAAGTGTCACAATAGTATCTGCCTCCACCACCATTCTTGGCAGTGTGCTCCAGGCACCCACCACTCTCTGTGTAAAACTCTGGCCCTGCATATCTCCACTTTCTCAGATAGTGCATTCCAGGTAGTTGTCAATCTGTGGGCGAGAAAATGTCCCTGACAAATCCCCTCTAAATCTCTAAAGTCCTAACAATACATCTATGTCCTCTAGCACATTTAACCCTATTCTGATTGCAGTCAACCAACACAATACAGATCTTCAACAGAACATGGCGGCTCTCTGGTCTGATGATCCAGCAGCATCTCACAAGATGTATGTTGCTGGTGAGATGCTGAGACTGCACAGTTGTGAATTGGACACTATTCAAAGAAGGAGAAATTAATTACCATAACCTGAGAGATTAAACTCATGTCATTTCCCTAATGAATCATAGCAACTATGATTTTTCTTCTGTGCTTCTTTGAGGGGCAACATTTGTCTCCAGTCAGGGAGCAATTAATAATGAAAAGATCCCACCAAGTTACAAATGAAAGAATAATTCTACATTGAACATTTACAAGGTAACAAATATACAGATAGTTACATATATCAACATATATTGGTACAACCTAAGAATAAAAGGATATATCTTTAGAATGGAGATGAGGAGGAATTTATTTATTCAGAGGGTGGTTAATGTGTGTAATTCATTGTCACGGACGGCTGTGGAGGCCGTCATCTGATATTTTTAAACCAAAGATGGATAGGTTCTTGATTAATAAGGGTGTCCAAGGTTAAGGGGAAAAGGCAGGAGAATGGGGTTGAGAGAGAAAAATAGGTCAGCCATGATCGAATGGCAGAAGAGACTGAATGGCCTGAATGGCCCAATTCTGCTCCTATATCGTATGACCTTATGATAAAATAATTTAAAATATATTCTACAAATTGATCATAAATTTGCCATAACTCTGTAAACCACTATTCTTTTGAAGGCAGGAGGAAACTTGCAGTTTGCATTCTCGCACGATGCACTGGAAAAAAATAACCCAGGAAAAAATAGTCCACGTTGTGCATTTTCCCACCGTACGAAACATAGCTCAGAATAAGAGGTTTAATTTAAATAGCCAGATGCTGTCGTTCACAGCATTCTAATTTAGTAACTGTGCGTAGTTACTCAACAACTCAGGACCTGAGGAAGCAGCTCCTAACTGTGGCTGCACGCAATGAACAAATTGATGGTTAAATGTTTTCTTCCTGTTCAGTGCGACGCCCTCCATCACTGTCAAGAACTTCCAGCAATCTAATAATGAATGTCCATGCATCTGTTTACAGACAATTACATGCTCATTTCTTTCTTCTCCTGTATAATTGGGCGGACACTTGTCAAGCAGTAGAGTTAGAATATACATGTTGATCTCCTTTCTTCTCACAAACAAGGCACGAGACAAAAAGAAACACATTTGCTTCATTCCACTGACTGTTTATTCCTTCCATCACAATATTGGTATCCCATCTCTTTTCTCTCAATTCTCAATGACTGCCCAGTGTGATCAGTTCAGTCCATGTTTTGCCAACAGAAAATCAAGGAGAAGGGGGTTTGATGGTAAAGGTTTATGTGTGAAGCTTTGCTAATGAAGATCACTTCAAATTAGTGAGGGGAAATGGTGCAAAACAGCATTAGGAGAGGATGTGTCATGAGCGGCAGAGTGACATGATGAATATCTTCATGTGTGGGACAGAACAGTTATTGATGACTCTTTGCAGGCATGTGCTGGAGATATTTTTAGCTTGTTGCTGGCCCACCGCACATTGTATTCGTACCTGCCATTCTAAGCACCATATTAATGAGTTTCAGGACTCACTAAGTAGTCACTTAGATTTAATGAAATGGTGTTGAAGAAAAGTTTGGAGCAGGCAGGTTTTGTAACTTGTGTTTTCATTTAGTGGTCAAGTATACTTGCTGTTGCTGTGAGTGGGGATTACAATGAACACGAAAAGATAGAACTGATTACTTAATATTGCAATTAAGTATAAACTACAATAACTGCCAATTGATTGTATTTTATTATTGTGTTGGTGCGTTTAATATTTAATAAAGCTGCAGCAAGTAAGAATTTAATTGTCCCCGGCCTGTGGATACAACATTTAACCACTCATGACTCTTGAAAATTGGTTATTGTTTACCAGCTCACCCACCTATCCACAATACAATGATAATTATCGATAAGCTGGCACATGCCACAGCGATTATTTTAGTCTTCCACTTACAATCAAGAAGTTAGTTAGATTGTTCCCGAGTTTCCTAGAGGGTCATATTCTGCTGCAAACTCTGTGCTGTATTCTGTAAAATGAATGCAGCATTTTTAATAAATTTCTATAGTAGATTGCAGTTCATAGATATACATCGACAGTTTCTTCAGAGAGAAATGATCACCTTATTTATGAGAAAAGCAAAATATTTTGTAAACTACTAACACAGAAAATGTTTCCAATAACTTGCCAATATTGAAGAATCTGAAGAAGGGTTTCAGCCCAAAACGCTACCTATTTCCTTCGCTCCATAGATGCTGCTGCACCCGCTGAGTTTCTCCAGCATTTTTGTGTACCTTTGAAGAATTGTAATATTATTTAGGATCAGATACAGAACATGGAAGTGTACAAATACTCCTCATACCTGTATTTCACATAAGACTGTATCATGTTTTTGCCCATACTGAGCATCTCAATGTAAATCTAGACTTTAATTGTTTGCTTTTCTCTCATTCACAGGGGAGGGTGTACAATGAAATATGAGAAGTAGTGACTGAAAGAAAAAGATTATGCCAACTTTTGATTAAAAAAATAGGTTGAAGAGACACATAAACAGGAATGGATGCATTAGATAAGGATCTTTGCCACATGGGAGAATGCAATGATAAAATGATTGAGTTTCCATTTTGTAATTCCAATGTAAAATTTGTCTATTGGAATTATACGTTTTTGAATTCCAAACTTAAAATTGGAAATTGAAAGTTCCAATTCTTAGAATTTGTACCTTGAGAACAATTGGTGCCCAAGGGAACTGAGCCACAACATACTGTCTGCTTACTGAATAAGAGTGATGAAATTCACTTCTAATATTTAAGAGGCCATTGATCTACTGAAGTGTCATTAAGGGATGTGTATTTACAAATCTGGGTTCCCAGCTTCTGGTCTGAAGATTCAAGCCAGGAGTGTGATTTTGTAAAGGCGGTAGTGGTGGTGCAGCGGTAGAGTTACCATGTTGCAGCGCTGGAGACTCAGGTTTGATCCTGACAATGTCTGCTGCAGTTACAGAGTTTGTTTATTCTCCCATGACCTGTGGGGGTTTTCTCCGGGTGCTCCGGTTTCCTCCCACACTCCAAAGACTTACAGGTTTATAGGCTAATTGGTTTGCTACAATTGTAAATTGTGCCTAGTGTGTGTCGGATAGTGTTAGTGTGCGGTAATAATCATTAGTCAGCACAGACTTGGTGGGCCGAGGGGCCTGTTTCCGTGCAATATCTCTGAACTAGTTCTTCGGGGAAAAGCTGATCAAAAGCTGAATGGGGTCTTGTACCTGCTTGCACTGCCAGGCATGCTTCTAGCCAAGAACCTGTGAAAAGAAGAAAGGTAAAATTCAAATGTCAATGTTTTCCATCACTTTGCCTGCACATCATCCTGAAAGCATTGATAGCTTGTGTCTAGCACAACCATCACAACTGTAAGGCAAGGGAGTTACGTAGAATACTTTGGCTAGTTTTTGAGATAAAGCTGATCAAAAGCTGAATGGGGTCTTGTACCTGCTTGCACTGCCAGGCATGCTTCTAGCCAAGAGCCTGTGAAAAGAAAGGTAAAATTAAATGTCA
Organism: Leucoraja erinaceus; assembly: GCF_028641065.1. Taxonomy (NCBI): domain Eukaryota; kingdom Metazoa; phylum Chordata; class Chondrichthyes; order Rajiformes; family Rajidae; genus Leucoraja; species Leucoraja erinaceus. The sequence continues at coordinate 29,013,535 of NC_073393.1, read as the reverse complement.
ATGTTTTTCATCACTTTGCCTGCACATCATCCTGAAAGCATCGATAGCTTGTATCTAGCACAACCATCCCAACTGTAAGGCAAAGAGTTACGTAGAACACTTTGGCTAGTTTTGAGACATAGCTTGGAAACAGGCCCTTCACCCTACTGAGTCCATGTCGATCATCGGTCACCCGTTCACACTATTTCTACCTTATGCCACTTTCACATTCACTCCCTGCACACTAGGAGCATTTCGCAATGGCCAATTAACCTACAAACCCGCACGCCTTTGGAATGTGGGAGGAAACCGGAGCACCCGGAAGAAGCTTATGCGGTCACAGGGAGAATGTGCACACTCCACAAAGAAAGTAGCCAAGGTCAGGATCGAACCCAGGTCTCTGGCACTGTGAGGTAGTGACTCTACCAGCTGCACCAATGAGCTGCCCTTTTTAAAAGAGAAAATGTGTGGCATTAATGTCAAAATTGAAAAATTAATCATAGATTTTCCATTTAGTTTAACCAGATTAAATTCTGCTATGTTTCACCAGCAATGGAAATATCTGGATGTCTTGGTGGTGAATGAGAAAACAACTAGCTACTCCTGGTATTCAGGTAGTCAGCACCCTCTGCTGGAGAGGCTGTAAGTGCATGTATCTGTTGAGCACTTATTCAGGCACAGTTGTGATATTTTCATCAATCACTATTTGCTCACAATTTAGGGGGGGGGGGGGGGGGGGGGGGGGGGGATAGAAGGGTTATAATTGTTTCTTGCTGGATCAAAGCAAATAACAACTAACAAAGTATCAGCTTGGATTGCATATCCCCAACCAATCTATTTTTGCAGTCTATTAAAGTGTGAAATCTAAACTAGGTTACCAACTCATTAAGGCCAGAAAGAGAATCCATCTTTTTACTAATTGTACCTGAATATCACACAGAAGCAGGCTATTCAGAAAATGTGTATATTTATACTCCAACATGAATTTTGGAACATTTATACATTGAAACTTCATCAGACCCTTCCTTCTTGATGATGATGTTGATAATTTATTGTCACATGTACCTAGACACAGTGAAAATATTAGCTTTGCATACAATCCAGTAAAATCTTACTATAGATAAGCGCAATCAAAGATAAGTACAAAAGTGTAATAGTAGACTTCACTGAGACAGTACTCAAAGAGTCGCCATAATTCTGGCGCCAACAAAGTTTTAAAGCTTTTAAGAGTGCAGTCTTATCTTGGTCGTAAAGGCCTGTTGGCCTGGCAGCACCGGTCCTCTCCTCTGTCCACCGCTATCGTGAATATGGACCTTTGTCCAGCATTTGCCACCGTCGCAGTCCTCCTCACCAGCTCCCGGTCTACGGGGTTGTGCGGGTGCAAGCCTTGAATGACCCCAGGAGGGTTTCCGGTTCCATGGCAGGCGGTCTAGGTATGGCAACATCTCGCTGGGAAATTCTGCTCCCCATGTGGCTGGCTGGGAGCTTCTTCCACGCTTTCTTGACTTGCATGTTCAGAAGGACCTGGGTGGCCTTATGTACCAGTTAATGAAAGCCAACATTGAGATATAACATGTGTAGGAAGGATCTGCAGATGCTGGTTTAAACCAAAGATAGACACAAAATGCTGGAGAAACTCAGCGTGTCAGGCAACACCTCTGGAGAAAAGGAATAGGTGACGTTTCGGGTCGAGACAACTTCTTCAGACTGAAGATGGTTCACAACCCAAAACGTCACCTACTCTTTAATGTCCTCTGCATGCCCCTGTACATAAGTCCACAAGTTTATTGTGAGAGCAAGTTGCAGATTTAACTATCCTTTAACTACTTCCTGACATTATGCCCTGCTCTGACTTTCCCATGCTCCTTTGTTCTGGACGCTGAATCAAAATAAAATAATTTTCCTTTGCCCACCCGAACAAATCCTTTAATCATTTTAATTGAATCAATTAAATCACTCTTTAATCTTCCATGCTCGAGGGGTTATGAACCTAGTCCCTCCATCCATCCTGACGATTTGACCCTCTAAGATCTGGTATCCCCTAGTTAGTCGCCATAGCACTCTCCAAGCCTTTCTACTCTACTTTATACTATTTGGGGGCAGCACAGTGGTGCAGTGACAGAATTGCCGCCTTACAGAGTTCCCAGGTTCGATCCTGACCATGGGTGCTGTGTGTACGGAGTATGTACGTTCTCCCTGCGACCCCATGGGTTTTCTCCTGGTGCTACGGTTTCTTCACAAACTCCAAAGATGTACAGGTTTGCAGGTTAATTGGGTTTAGTAAAATTGTAAATTGTCCCTAGTGCTGGTATACAGGGTGATCGCTGGTCGGTGTGGACTCAGTGGGCCAAAGGGCCTGTTTCTACCCTGTATCTCTAAAGCCTAGTCTACTCAATGTTATTAGATGATGAAGACACTCTGTTACTCTCACATGCTTAATAATCTAAACGGCCTGCTTTTTGCAACTGAATGCTGTCTGACGTGAATCAATGAATTGCAACATATTCCTGAAGGATTTGAATTGTAAAGAGGTTCTCAAACACACTGGATGGTGATTGCAAGCAGTAAAATCACATTCTCAGAAAATGATACACTAACAAGAATTTCTCTCTCCAGTCAATCAAGTGCTGGAATTTGATGAAAGCAGCCTCTAATGTAAAATAAAGTGCAATCATATGGTTCATTTAATTGATGCAATTGATAGGAAAGCAAAGAAAAAATAATGCATGACATATGTGGAAATAAAATACTGCAGGTGTTTAACTGAAATAAAAGCAGAGAATGCCACACAGTGGTGCAATTGGTAAAGGCACCACAGTGGCACAACTGGTAAAGGCACCACAGTGGTGTAACTGGTAGAGCTGCTGCCTCATTGCGTCAGGGACCCAGGTTCGATCCTGACCTCGGGTGGTTTCCGTGTGGAGTTTGCACCTTCTTCCTGTGCCCACGGGGGTTTCCTCTGGGTGTTCTGGTTTCTTCTCACATCCCAAAGCCGTGCAGGTTTAAAGGTTAAAGCTTCTGTAAAATTGCTCCTAGTGAATAGCAAGTGGACAAGAATGTGGGATGACATAGAACTCGGGTGATTAATGGTTGGTGTGGACTCAGTGACCAGAAGGACCTGTTTCCATGCTGTATCTTTAAAAATAATAAAAGAGTGGGATAAATGCTCAGCAGGTCAGGCAACATCAGTGGAGAAAAAATAGAGTTAATGAATCAGGTTAACATATGCATTCGAATTTTGTATGAGTCATGTTTTTAATTGTAAACAGACAATGGTGATTGCTAATGTGTAAGTTGGAGTTGCTACATGTAAAACAAATGTTGTAATTGAATAAATTATTTGCAGATATAATGGTGCACAACACATAGCTTTCTCAATATCCCAGTAATAGAGAATATGCAGTGAGATAAATCGATTGCAGAGGTCCTAAAGCAAAATATAGCAGATGCTGGAAATCTAAAGTGGAAAATGCTGTCAGAGTGCAAAAGTGGTTAGAGAAATTGAGTTCATGTTAATTGAATTGAAAGATACAGCATGGAAAAAGGCCCTTCTGCCCATTGAGTCCATGCCGACCATCGATCACCCATTCGCACTACTATTTTATTCCACGCTCGCATTCATATCCTACACACTAGGTGAAATGTATAGAGGTTGACTTATAAACCCGCAATCTTTGGGATGTGGGAGAAAACCAGCGCACTTGGAAATATCTCACACGGTCAGAGAGAGAGCAAGTCACAAACTTCACACAGACAGCACCTGAGGTCAGGATTGAACCCGAGTTTTTGTCATTGTGAAACAGCAGCTCTACCAGCTGCACCATGGTACCATCCTATCTCTGTAATCTTTCTATAATCTAATTTCCATAAAGTTAAAGGTAAAACAATACTTAAAGATGCAGAAAATGGATGGGGAAAAGGGGGTGAGAGAGGAATGGGGAAAGATCAGAAAAAAGTTCCGTGTTAGAGTGAAGGCTGTGGGAGATTAGATGACAAAGGTGGGCGAGGAAGTTAGATGAGAGAAGGTGGTGACCTGTAGTGAATAATAAAATGATGTTTTGAAGGAGGAGGCTAGTAACAAAATGGTTTTTTTTACACAGACCGTGGCTAATACCTGGAACACATTTCATGAGGTGATGGAATCAGATGCAATGATTACAGTTGAGACATGGAGTCAGCAACAGAGGCAAAGCACCAAGGATACGATCCTTGTGTGGGCAAATGGCATAACGCAGATCGGCTAAAGCCTAGCATGGATGTGGTGAGCCAAACGGCTTGTTTCTGTGCTGTACGCAAAGACCAATCCAGATTTGAATTGTTTGTAGTAAAGAGAAAAAAAATGTGAATATGCACAGTCCAAAACTGCTGAGTTGGCTGGAAAGTATCTGAACTGAGGATAAAATGTTCTTCCAGCTTACGTTAGGTAAAGGGCTGTTTTGAACATTGGCAAATTACTGGTTAGAAACTTGTTCTCAGTCAATTGCAGTAAATATCTGTGCGGTAATGCTGTTTATTGTAATCTGCTTCCAAAATTTAATGAAACAGAAGGTAGACACAAAGTGTTGGAGTAACTCAGCGGGCCAGGCAGCAACTCTGGAGAAAAAGGATAGGTGACATTTCGGGTCGGGATTCCTTCTTCAGATTGTTAATGAAACAGAACTTTGGAATTGGAGTCCAAAACACAGTTGCTCCTTTAATATTGAGGCACTATACAACTAATTAAAATGTCTACCCGATAGAAACAGGAGTTGGCTATTCATCTGCTTCAGTCTGTTCATTTATTCTATTAGGTTGTGGTTGATCTGTAAAACAAAATCCATTTTTACTTTTAATAAATATATTTTACTACCCTGAAAAAATAAAACCCTATTTACCTCTGTGTTGAAAGTTCTGGTTGGTCACCTATCACCACAAAAAGTGTATCAAATTTTCACTGTGTTAAAACGAAGCTTCCTGATTTCTATCCAAAATAGATTAGCTGTGGCAGACTTTGAAGGAATTCTACTCCATTGGTCTAGCTGCAACTTTATGACGGTAGGGGAGGTCAAGAGGCTTAATTTTCATCATATCACACGTATGCATTAACATGCAGCGCTAACATCTTTTTTGCAGAGTGGAGAATTTAGTGGCAGCAATTTATCATTTTGTAGTGTGTTCTGAGCTTTTCAAAACTGCCCAAAGGGACAATTATTCAAAGTGCAGACGGCTGACTTGTGAAATGTTAAAAGAAGAGTGAGGAAAATGCAAAGGGGAAAACATATACTGTGTGAGCTGGAACTTATTGTGTGTGATTATTGTTGACAGAACTGTGATAAAATAAAATTGGCAGGGAGAGGCTATGAAGATCTGCCTGGGGACTGATTGCAGAACTTTCATTGGCAGCCTGTATTGGGGCTTTCATGGCTTTTTTGTGTTTCCCTTTTTTTTCGTGTAGAAAGAAAACAACCTATTGAACAGAATATCTGGGTTTTCCACTCCAGTTTTCCACACCCTAAGTATGGTTTAATAGAGGAATTGTAAGCAGCTAATAAGGACTATACTCAGTAAGGTGAAGTAGAAAAGTTTACATGAATGTGACTCAAAATCCACATTAAAAATTAATGTTACTCTGTTCATAACTACTGTTTTTTTTTTCATTTTCCTTTAGTTGTGTTCCAAACCACACAACAGATTAACCTGCTTATTTTTCATCTACGATGTGCCTTGCCAAATAACCAATTCCACATGACTCCCAACACTCTGGTAAATGCTAGGGTAAACAGTCGCTCCACTGGTGCTCCACACTGCTAGTTGAGATACTAATCCCAAGATGCCAAAAAATCTCAGGTACTTTACAAAAATGGGCTCCATGACTTCCGAAAACCTTTTTCCAGTATGTGGTCCACAGGTTGCTGGGAATACCTAGCGCGTCGATTGATTGATTGATTGATTGATTGATCGATTGAAAGATACAGCGTGGAAACAGGCCCTTCAGCCCACATGTCCACAACGACCATTGGTCACCCGATCACACTAGTTCTATGTTATCTCACTTTTGTTTCCACTCCCTGCACACGCGGAGTAATTTACAGAGGGCCAATTAACCTGCAAGCTTGCACGTCGTTTAGGATGTGGGAGAAAACCGGAGCACCCTGAGGAAGCCCACATGGCCCCATGGAGAACTATCCTTCCCTCATCCTCATCAGTAAATGATCACGAACCACAAAAAAAGTAAATAAAAACATTTCATTGAATATAAAGGGATACAGGAAATACATCAAAAATTAGTAAAATCACAGGGGAAAAATCAATGTAAGCTGTTAGAAGAGAAAACAAAACGAGAAAAGAATGAGAAATAAGAACCAGAATAAAGTGAAACATTTTAAAAAATGATTATAAATTAGCAAATTAAAATAACAAATAATAAATGATACATTTTTGTGGAGTTTGGAATCAAGCAATGGAAAGCAAAGGAGCTGAACCTTTCTTACAATAAAATGATCCTAACCTGGGTCTCATAAATTAGGTTGGGTTCAGCATCTTTATGTTGACTTTTAATGGCACCAATTAGCCACTGATGCCAATAAAAACAATCCCTGCACTGGTTAGTTCATAGCAAAGTCTATTTGATGCACTTTGAAGAATACTTTATTTCCAAAGCACTGACATGGCCTCATAAAGTTCTTTACTTTAGATCTGTGGCAGGGGGTGGTGGCAGTTGATTCCAACTTTTGACCTCTTGTTCAGAGGTCCTTTGTGTTAATAAAGCACATGCTGTTTCTTTGCTTAGTACCGAAGACGTGCTAAAAAATCCAGCACTTCTTCGTGCTGTGCTAGAGTGTAATCCTAGCTTTCTTGCATAGGTTTTGAGTTGGAACATAGAGGTTATAATCTTGCTGGAGAAAGCATGACGCATCAACTTACCCCTCTGGGAATGTGAGTTGTACAAACCTACTAAGTAAAAGCACCAACTTAAATTCCAACAGTTACTATCCGTAAAATGATACTGTTTCATTATGAATACTGAGAATATATAAACTAACTCCAATGTTATCCAGCTATATAGAACTTATTTGATCAATAGAAACATAGAAACATAGAAACATAGAAATTAGGTGCAGGAGTAGGCCATTCGGCCCTTCGAGCCTGCACCGCCATTCAATATGATCATGGCTGATCATCCAACTCAGTATCCCGTACCTGCCTTCTCTCCATACCCCCTGATCCCCTTAGCCACAAGGGCCACATCTAACTCCCTCTTAAATATAGCCAATGAACTGGCCTCAACTACCCTCTGTGGCAGAGAGTTCCAGAGATTCACCACTCTCTGTGTGAAAAAAGTTCTTCTCATCTCGGTTTTTAAAGGATTTCCCCCTTATCCTTAAGCTGTGACCCCTTGTCCTGGACTTCCCTAACATCGGGAACAATCTTCCTGCATCTAGCATGTCCAACCCCTTAAGAATTTTGTATGTTTCTATAAGATCCCCTCTCAATCTCCTAAATTCTAGAGAGTATAGTCTTTAACATCTATCTATCTATCATCTATCTATCTCTATCTATATAATTAAAAGTCTAAACTTGACCCTGTTTGCACTGTATATTGATTTTAGAAAAAATTCTCCTACTTACGCTATGATTTTTGGTCATCTTACTCAGAGTCCCCCTCCAGCTGTAAGGGCAGGAGGATTTTTCCCATCAAAGAAAAATAAAATACTTATTAATGTTTAAAAAATGTTAAGATTCTCTCTCCTGTCAATTACACCATGATTCTCTCTACTGTCAATTGTACCCTGCTTGAATTAGTAAGAAACTGCATTTGAATTTGGTGGCCTTGCACCCTGCTTGAAATGGTATGAAACTGCGCTTGAATTTAGTGGCCTTGCACCCTGCTTGTAGTGGTATGAAACTGCATTTCAATTTGCTGGCCTTGCACCCTGCTTGAAGTGGTATGAAACTGCACTTGAATTTGGTGGCCTTGCACCCTGCTTGAAGTGGTAGAAACTGCACTTGAATTGCACTTGAATTTGAATTTGATGGCCTTGCACCCTGCTTGGAATGGAATTTCAAGGAATAACCGTGACTCAACTGCCAGCCCACCAGCCATGAGTGACTGAGCTGCCAGCCCAAGAATCCATTCGGGCCACAATGTCCATACTAGCCCTCTGGAAACCAGTCCCTTCAGCCCGCAACACTCAAACTAGCGCTACAGAAAGCCCCCCCCCCACAGGCCACCAATATTGGAATTGGTGGAGAGGTGGAATATTGCGTTGGGAGACCAGCCCTCCCGTGTGAACATGGGACCCAACGGGTCCCACTTAGTCTAGTACATACCTAAAACTCTGATCTTGTTATCTTCAGGTTTGGCGGTCTTTCTATTTGCACAAAAACAGTTCGCAAGAACGCTGCGATTTTTTGCCAATTCACTCGCCGCTCTCCTCTGCTGCGAGTGCACCAAGCTTCGTTCCGAACGGTTGAATGTCGTAAAAGTTAGCGAGGTTTAAAGCCGTGTGTGCACAGATCGATCTCTTCTCCTGCCAGTCAGCACCGCACCGATTAGTTTCTTCCCCTGCCACTCCCCGGGACGGTCTGCATCTTCCTGTGCCAACGTGTCTTTACTGGAGCTGAGGATGGCCGGTGGAGGTTTCCAACTAGACTTTCAGAGGAACACGAAGCAGCCCCGCCATCCCAGTCCAAGGCAGCCCCACCCCAAGCAGCCCCGCCCCAAGCAGCCCAGTGTCGGAGACCCAGCCCAGCCCAGAGTCGGAGACCCAGCCCAGCCCAGTCGGAGATGACGCCAAATGGAAAGTGGAGATGCTGATCCCGGTGGAGGAGAACGACCAGTAACCAGCACCCGCTGTGAGTCCCCATCCCACCGCCAATTCCAGCCACTGCCCCTCTGGTACCTGGTCTGGTCTGGTATGGGGCAAAGGGAAGAACGGGGTACTGATTGGGGCTGATCAGCGATGATCACATTGAATAGCAGTGGCTCGAAGGGCCGAATGGCCTAATCCTGCACCTATTGTCTATTGTCTATTGTCTATTGTCTATTGCTACCCCTCACTGGCTCCCCCCCTCCCCCGTGATGCCCACCTCTCCCCCATGGCTCTTCCCCTATATTTTCTCTGAGCTCCTCCCCCCACACACCCCCACCCTCCACCCCTCTTACTCCATAACTCCCCCAACCCCCACACACCCGCCCTCCCCCTCACCCCCCCGCACCCCCTACCTCCCCCCACACACCACCTCCCACAGCCCCACAACCCCCCCCCCCAATCCCCCCCTCCACAACCCCCACCCACACCCTCCCTTCCCCCACAACCCCTCACCCCCCCCACACACACCCCCCCACAACCGTCCCCACACACACCCCCCCCCCCCCCCCCCCCAACCCTCCACCCCCTCCCGCCCCACAAACACTCCCCATCCCTCCCCCCAACCCCCTCCACCCTACCCCACTTCCCCCCAACACCCCCCCCACACCACCCCCCCCACCCACATCACCCTCCCACATACACCCACACACCCCCCCCACACCCCCCCTCCCACACCTCCCCGCCCACATACACACCTCCATCCCCCCCCACACCCCCCCACACACCCCACACCCCCCTTTCCCCCACATCCCTCTCCCCCCACACTACCCTCCCTCCCCCCCCCCCCCCCCCCCCCTACCCCCCCCCCCCCCCCCCAGCCACAAACCCAACTTCCCTCCCCTCCCACACACGAAGAGGAGGTGGAGGGAGTGCTCGGGGATGAGGGAAAATGAGCCGCACCTGCGCAGTTAGGGGCTATGTGTGAGTGGTGGAATATTGCTTTGGAGGAACGGGTTGCGTTGGGAGAAGGGGTGAGTGGTGGAATATTGCGTTGGGGAATGGGTTGCGTTGGGACCCTGGCCTCCCATGTGACTGTCCCACTTAGTCTAGTACTCAATAACTAGAATCAAAGAGTGAAATAGCATGGAAACAGGCCCTTCGGTCCAATTTTCCCACACCGTCCCACGAGCCCCTAGAGCTCTATCTAACTCTCTCTTAAATCCATCCAGTGACTTGGCCTCCACTGCCCTCTGTGGCAGGGAATTCCATAAATTTACAACTCTCTGGGTGATAAAAGTTTTCTCACCTCAGTCTTAAATGACCTCCCCTTTATTCTAAGATGGTTAGAATTCTAAGATGGTTAGTATTCTAAGCCCTTAATGTGGTTTGAAAATGAAAATGTGGTTGGGTTGAAGTAAAAGCACTGCAAATGGCTGGTGGGGTTTTGGGTTGAAGTAGAAAGCACTGCAAATGGCTGGTGGTCTAAACTTGACAACTTCCTGTTTGCATAGTATATTGATTTTGGATAAAACGCTACCACTTACGGCTGTGAATTTTGGCCATCTTAAGTGCAATTCAAGTGTAGTTTCATACCACTTCAAGCAGGGTGCAAGGTCACCAAATTCAAGTGCAGTTTCATACCACTTCAAGCAGGGTGCAAGGCCACCACATTCAAATGCAGTTTCATACCATTTCAAGCAGGGAGAAACCAACATAAAACCACACAAAACAACACACTCACAGTTCAGTAGACATGCAGTGTGTTCAGTTGATTCATAGCTCAGACAGAGTCGTGACCTCTCCCTCCCCCATCATGGAGAGACTGAGCCACACCCACACTTCCGAGTTTTATAATCCTTCCCCCCTCCCAGCGGAAAAGGTGTGGCCTTTCTTGGCATGATTGACAGGAGAGAGAGCTAGAATGTAATTAAACGTGTGATGTAGAAACAAGGACCTGCAGATGCTGGTTTACAACAAAAGGCCCAATGTGCTGGCGTCACTCTTCGGGTCAGGCAGCATTTCGGGAGAACGGATAGGTGAAGTTTCAGGTCAGGACCTTCTTCAGACTAGAAGAAGGGTCCCGACCTGAAACGTCATCTGTACATGCTCTGCAGAGATGTAGGAACAAGGAACTGCAGGCGCTGGTTTACCTAGGAAAGATACAAAATGCTGGAGTAACTCAACGTGTCAGGCAACATCTCTGGAGAACAGGGATAACTTTCCCCAATAAATGAGCCAGTTAGATGCTTCAAATGTTCTCAAGATCCTTCAACCATCAAGGAACGGTTGCTGCAAGCGGTTCACTAAAGATTCTACATAAGAGGCTGAGGTCTGGGCAGGGACTTGCAACTTAACACTCACCAATGAAAGCTGGCAGATGGTGCACGCAAAACGCAAAACATTGATGCGGCAGCAGCCTGTTCTTAAACCCTGCAGGAAGTGCCCTGTAAATTGTCAATGAGGGTTGTGGAGTCAAAAGTCATAGAGTTGTACAGCATAGAGAGAGACCCTTCAGCCCACCACATCTATGCTGCTTATCACGCCCATTTGTGGGCATTCTTTAAGGAGGCTCTTTGTCCTGTGCCTCGTCATTGGCAGAGTGAGACCACGTGCAAACTGGATGTAAAACACCTCATATTCTGCTTAGTTCACATCCAATTAAAATCCAATTCAAGGTAACTACACAACCCTCCTCCTCTCCTTTCTTCTCGCATATAACCCTCCCCCCTTTCTTTCCCAAACCTCCTTTCCATGTGCCCTCCCTGGATTTACACCACCTCCCCCTCCACCTCCTCTTCCACCTATATTCCTTCATAATTTGCAACTCTTCAATCCTTAGATGTCACACTTTCTACCCTTTCATCTCTGGGTTTTGTCCAACCATCTGCCTATCAACAACACCCTCCTCAGCTGCAACAACCTAGTACCGGCCAGGCTTTGTTCTGCCCCTCCACTTTTCCAGCTTCCAAATTTCTTTCCCCCACTCCCCCATCTACAATCAGTCTGATTAAGGGTCCGGACCTGAAGCATCACCTATCCATGTTCTTCAGAGATGCTGCCTAACCCACTGAGTTACTCCAGTATGGTTGTAGATGTCATTCTTTGTAAACCAGTATCTACAGTTCCTTGCTTCTACACCTATCTGTATTAATTGCACTTTCCTGCTTTCCTCCTTGCATATCCACAGACGTTTCAGTTCTGCTGGCAATGAAGGAAACATGTGCAGGGTGAAATATCGTTTCATTTACGACATGACTAACCTTGGGTCAGCTGCATCTTGGCCAATTTGCTAACAGGCACTAATTGAGCCAGAACAAATTATTTTTGCGATCTAAAGCACAAAAAATCATCTACTCTCTTAAATCTTCCAAATTTTGCTCAGAAATCCAACTTTATTATGCAGGTCCGCCACTAATTTTCCGGCAACATTGGTTACAGAAACTTTCTGGATTATCCATTTTTGCCGGACCAACGGTATTGAAACGGACCAGGATACTGGCCCGTAAAGTCGGACTCAGAAGTCAGCTATGGGAATAGATCTGCCGGCTCCGGCCAGGTCGGAGTTTCAGTGCACCGGCCGCAGGGGGCAGATATAGCCCGCTGATCGGCCATGAAATTCTCGATGTATTAGAAATCGGCCCCCTCACCTGGCCTAGGCGTCATAATTTTGGGGGAAACTTCAAGGAGGGAGGGGGGGGGGGGGGGTTTAAGTGCACTGTCGTCATTTGCTCTAGATTAAGGACGGTTCCGGGCCACCAGTTTCCGGAAAATCAGTGGTGGACCTGTATTTTTATTGCTGTCTCCTGTGAGGCAATGTGTGATCCATTAGCACACTGGGGACAGGCTGAGTTGTTGATCTTGCTGTCATCATCTTCATTATCTCTGATCGAGGATAAATAAAAAGTGTTAACCTGATTGCAGAAAGGTGATTGAATATTGCAGTTCATGGGGTGGCCATTTCTTCCACAGAAGGTGATTGAACATTGCAGTAAGGGGGATGTCATTTGAAAGTTCTGTACTGTCCAATTGCAATGTTTTCCACAGAAAACAGAAAATGCTCACATTTCAAGTTTATATTTGATTCCTTTTTGAAAGTTTTTCAAAATCTGTTTCCAGCGCTCTTTGAGATAGCACATTCCAGATCACAGCAACTCACTGCGTTTAAAATAAAATCACCCTGTCTCCCTTTTGACTCCCTTTTGCAATTATCTTCAATCTCTGCACTCTATTTTTCAACCCTATTGTCAGCTGCTCCCACTGAAAACAGCTCCTGGTGTTCAAAAATGCTTGTAAAAGTTTTGAAAGTGCCTTTCGAACTGGAATCGAAATAAAGCAAAAAAAACCCATATAAACTCAAAGAAGAATGAAGAGCTTCATAGAACGGAAAGAGATATTTAAATTTGTGGCCTAAGTTAGTGAAACTCCTGTTGGCTCAGAACTGAAACCAGAGTCATCTATTTTTGTTCCTGTTGGAGTCTAAGGAAGCTAAAGGGAGTAGATTAAAGCAATCTTACAATCATAAAGACACAAAATGTTAAATAAGGAATTCAATCTGTTTTTCACTCCTAAATATATTTAACGTCTGTTTGAGGTGCCCTTCCCAGACATTTAATTGAAATAACATTTCACTGTAATTGCAACTTCTGTGTTCCTGTCTTTTAGCAAATAACACCATTAATTTGCTGGGGCATCGATGGCAGACTGGAGCCATAGGTTGACTCTGGGGTGTGGTGTGGGGGACACATTAGCCTGATATTGCTCAGCAGGTCACAGTAACAGGATGCTGATAACATCCTGTAAGCTTCCTCCCAGTGCCTGTGCAGAGAAAAAAAAATCCTGCCCTCAGGCACACAATGGCCATCCATGCATTGCAAAGCCTCCCACTGGGAGACATATGTTTAATTGTATCTTGGGAAAATCATCGTCGTTCCACAAAACTTGCAGAGTTGGTTACATTTGCATTAACATGAAATGTGCCATTTTATACAAATCGACAGCTTTACCACCTGAAATTAATATGTTTTAAAAAACTAACCTTCCTCGCTTTTTTTAAAATAGCCTGATGTTTTGCCACCCTTAATCACAGGGTTTGGATGTGTGGCCATAAATTCATGCTGAGATTACGGAACCTGCTTTGGATCGTAGATTAAACATGAAAAGCCTGGACCTCTCAATAGTTTTGGTTGTCTGGTGTATCCCTGGGTTGTGCAGAACCCAGTGCCAGGAAGCACATGAGTGCAGTCCACCCACATTAAATAGTTAATTGGTAGGTTTAGGTTTAAGTTTAGGTCCAATTTTAGATTCAGCTTTAGGTTTATAATTGTCACGCGCACTGAGGTACAGTGAAAAGCTTTGTTTCCAAATCAGATCCAGTAATACTATCCATAAATAAAATCATGTCAAACTCAAGTACAATAGATAGAGCAAAGGGGAAGGTGCAAAGTGCAGAATGTGGTTCTCAGCATTGTAGCGCATCAGTTTCATTGACAAAGACCAATGTCCACAATGGGGTAGAGGTGATCATAAAAGTATTATCATCTCTGCCTGGATTTTTGTCTTTCACATGAGATATTAAACTGTGCTCTGTCAGCCTTCTCAGAGTACCTCTCAGGAGCCCTCTACACACCTCAATAAAGAACAAGAAAGATATCCCCAGTGTCTTGGCCAATATTTATATTTTGCCTTACTTCTGATAATTTTTTCATTGTTTTTGGTCTTGACTATGCCTTTCTTGCATTTTAAGAGACTACTCATCGAAGGAAGTTCATCGGTTCCTTGCAACATTCAGAGAAAAAGGAAACAAAATGAAGAAAATTAGGCAACTATTCAGTTTTGTATTTACTAGAGAGTTTCATCTCCAACATCAATGCTCGAATTCTACCAAGGGCAATGGACCATAAATGTTCAAACGGTCATGAATTTGAGCTATTCCAATCCAGCCCTTCATGGATACAAGTCTTAAGACTTTAGTCTCTAGAGATACAGCACGGAAACAGGCCCTGCAGCCCACTGAGTCCACCCTGGTCACCGCGTACGTTGGCATAATCCTACACACTAGGGACAATTTAAAATTTCTACAAAGTATATTAACCTACAAACCTGCACGTCTTTGGAGAGTGGGAGGAATCCGGAGCACCCAGAGAAAACCCACGTGGTCACAAGCAGAATGCACAAACTCTGCAGTCAGGATCTAATGTGGGTCTCAGGCGCTATAAGGCAGCAACTCTACTGCTGCACCACCTAAAGGCCCCTTAGCTATCCTGAAGGCAATGTTATCAACTGGCACTTTTCAGACAAGGAGATGCACTGAAGCTTGGAGCACCAACACAAAGGCTTTGTGGTTAAAGACTCCAATCACTTAGAGAGGTCAGTGTGAAAGCCTCTTGGACACTTGAAGTTTGCTTTTGTTCTGGAGGCCACATGAGTGGCAATACCGGCCTGTACACAACAAGTGCCCACGCTATAAATGTATAGTCCCCACTTCAAAACTTGTCAACACTCAATGGACAATTCCTGGGAAGAAAATGTATCGCACTAGACTAACTAAACGGTTTGGTTTAGTTTACAGATATGGTGTGGAAACAGGCCCGTCGGCCCACCCAGTGTATGGTGACCAGTGATTACCTGCACACTCATTCAATGTTAGCCCACTTGTGCAACCTGCACACTGGGGGCAATTTACAGAAGCCAATTAACTTACAAACCAGCACATATTTGGAATGTGGGAGGAAACCGGAGCATCTGGAGAATACTCACGTGGTCACAGGGAGAACATACAAACTCCGTACCACAGCACCCATAGATAGGATCCAACCCATATCTCTGGCGCTGTAAGGCAGTACCTCTACCACTGCAACACTATAACATTGAACTAAACTAAACTAAAGTAAATAAAGTAAGTAAAATTTACTAAACTAAACTAATGTATTTATCAATTTGTTCAGGAAGGAATTGCAGATGCTGGTTTATACTGATGATAGATGCAATATTCAATTGGTCAGGCAGCCTCTCTGGAGAAAAGGTGACGTTTAGGATCGGAATCCTTCTTCAGAGACTTTTATTTAACTATTTTGTTTATCATGACAAATATAAACCTTAAATATATAGTCCGTAAGTCCAAATGTTTGATCAATTTTTGGCCTCAGATGAAAAAGGTTGGGAGCTGCTGATCTAAAGCAACAAATGCTGTTGCTTTCGCACATCAAAGGAGCGGTGCCGAGAGGGAATGAGGTCCACATTTATACTGAAGGACATGAAGGAAAGCAAAAGATTTTGACACTCTGTTGATTAAGAGAGATTAGTTAAGGATCCAACTAAATCACCCAGAGAGTTGTGAATCACCCAGAAAGTTGTGAATCACCCAGAGAGTTAAGAGCCTGTCCCACTTACGTGTCCTTGGCACGCAAATTACGCAACCTCGTGGTCGCGTTGATCCAAGACGGTCGAGCGAAGGTCGGGCGAGATTACATGCGTACGCACAGCCGTCTGGAGCACGTGACGTCATTTGAAGATGGACACAAAGCTGGAGTAACTCAGCGGGACCGGCAGCATCTCTGGAGAGAAGGAATGGGTGACGTTTCGTATCGACACTCTTCTTCAGTCTGAACAGAAGGGTCTTGACCCGAAACGTCACCCATTGCTTCTCTCCAGAGATGCTGCCGGTCCCTCTGAGTTACTCCTGCATTTTGTGTCTCTCTTCAATTTTCTTGGCCTCGCTCTGGGAGTAGAAGTGGGGGCGGATCCGGACCGCAACGGCCGTGAGCCCCAGGCCGAGCTCGGCGATTGTTTGCCTGCTTCTGCTGCTGTTGAAGGTGAGACGTTGCGTTGCACCAGGGTCTTGGGCCTGTCCCACTTTGGCCGTCAGTTCCGCAACAGGCCGTTGGTGCGCGAAGATTTTGTTCACTGCAAGAATTTCGGAGCCCCGCGCGATGTCGAGACCGGACCCACACAACTCCATACCCCTCCGCTCTTCTAAGTGGGACCGGCCCCGCGCGGCCATACAGTGCCCGTACGCTTCAAGCGACCACGAGGTCGCGTAATTTGCGAGCCAAGGACGTGTAATTGGGATCGGCCCTTTATAAATCATCCAGAGAGTAGTGAATTTGTGGAATCACCCAGAGAGTTATGAATTTGTGGAATTCTCTGCAACAGAAGGCAGTAGAGGCCAATTCATTGGATGAATTTAATAGAGAGTTCTAAAAGATAGAGCTCGAGGGGCTAGTGGAATCAAGGGATATGGGGAAAAGGCAGGCACAAGTTACTGATTGTGGATGATCAGCCATGATCACAATGAATGGCGGTGCTGGCTCGAAGGGCCAAATGGCCTCCTCCTGCACCTATTTTCTATGTTTCTATGATCAGCCATGACCTTATTGAAATCTTCAGGCACTGAATATTACTTGAGACCATAAGAAATAGGAGCCACATGCCTCTCAAACCTGCTCTGTCACTAAAGTAACTTGATGGCTGACCAGGTCTTGTCCTCTATTATGCTTACCTTTAGCTGGTTCAGAACCACCTAAGTCCTGAGCATGCCAGACTAAAGAAGTTTGATTCTAATATCTCTGCCTCTCAAGCAGTAATGTGGCCTACTTGTAATTGGATCTTCTAACTAACTCAGCAGTTTAGACTTTACATTAAACTTTAGTCTTTAAAGATAGGCCCTGCAGCCTACTGAATCCACGCTGACCAGTGATCACCCATACAACAGCACAATTTACAATTTTACCTAAACCAGACCACCCGGAAAAAACCCACGCAGTCAGAGGAAGAATGTACAAACTCCGTACAGACAGCACCCGTAGTCAGGATTGAACCTGGATCTTTGGCACTGTAAGGCAGCAACTCTACCGCTGTGCCTCTGTGCTGCCCATTGTGCTGCTAACTTGAGCTACTCAATGTAGGTTGTTAATTCCATATCATATCTACTTTCCCAAATTTATTTTGCCATTATTAATGATTGCCTAATTTGTACCTCCCAGTTCTGGTCTCATTCACAAATGAAGATAATTCTATATCTACTCAATCAAGCTTTCTCTTCATGTTTAAGCACCATTGTGATAAATTGCTTAAAATAGTTACAATTAATTTTGTAGAGAAAGCTGCTGATATTCAGATTCAACATTTCCATATGAGAGGAGTAATATTTAATAGGAACATAGCAGTAACCTTTAGCAGGAACAATAGCAGCAACCTTTTCAGCTCAGAAGATGGTGGGTATATGGAATGAGCTGCCTGAGGAGGAAGTTGAGGCAGGTGCTATGAAAACATTTAGGCAATGCTTGGACAGCGACATGGATAGGAAAAGTTTATGCGGATATGGGACCAGCTTACAAAATGTGTAGGAAGGTCCCTTTCCCCTGACTCTCAGTCTGAAGAAGGGTCTCGATCAGAAATGTCACCTATTCCTTTTCACCAGAGATGCTGTTTGACCTGCAGAGTTACTCCAGCTCTTTGTGTCTATCTATCGGACAGGCCATCTTGATCAGCATAGCTGATGGGCTATTTCCACATTGACACTATGACTTAATGACATCATCAGAGTTTGTGCAGTTTTTTTTTATCAGAGAGAGTTTTAAAAGTTATCCCATAACTCATTAAGCAAATACTACTCACAGTGTATTCCAAACACCCCAGACCAGGAATCAACAGTGTGTTAATGAATCTTAACTGCAGAAACAGGACCAGGCAGAGTGAACAATTACATTCAGTTCCAATTTCTATTTGTTATTGATGGACCCTGTTCCAATAGTAGCCACATTTAAGTCCAAGAGAATTTAAAAGTGAAAGTTTTGTTGTGGGCATCTCATTCCTCGATAAACACCCATCATCAACCCTGGGGTTCCCCTACTTGAAGGGTTGCCTCTTGTTGAATATCCAGTTATGCAAAGAATCCAACCTGGCAACCAAGAATCTACCAAGAACTTCTGCATTTCTTTTATCCTTTGGAAATGGAACCTCCCTCGAATCTTCTCAATGTAGTCTCCTTGATGGGCCCCTTTTAACTCTAGTTAGTGAAGTTAATAATCCACATGTATTGAGGTTCAAGAAGGCAGACGTTTTTGTTTATTATACCCTGCAATCCTAAGAATGAAGCATAGAAGAATCAGAGGTGAAATTACCCTGGGTTAGAACTGAAGATTATTACCTACGTTACCTATTTTTTAGGTGAGTAGAAGTGGTTGGGCTTCTGGAGACACATCAATCAGTATGATGGTAATCCAGGAGAATCTGCAAGCTTTGCTGAAGTATAAAACCAATTTATGGAATCACATGAAAATATTAATGTTAAAACATTGAGCAAAGATCCCACCCACTGAGAAAGAACAATATGGGAGAGTATGAAGTGTTAAATGTCGAAATGGTGAGTCATAATTTTGTACAGATGTACAGTAAAAAATATTCTGTTCTAGTAATTAAACAGCATTTTGATGGTGTTTGGTTTGGCTTTATGGAGTGGTATAAGTCTTTAATTTATTTCAGACGGTTTGATGGGTGAATGCAGAAATGTTACCGGTGAGGTCATGTTATTAGAAATGCAGATAAAGTTATTACAAGGTCATTACATCAAACTGTAAAACAAAACATTCATTTACATTTCAATCGGTACGGCAGCCACGTTAAATGTAAAATTGTCATCAACAATGCATTTATCAGTCACGTTTGATCTACAGACATCAGGAAAGGAGGTGATAATGGCCCGGAAACCTATTCCCAGTGAGACTGACACGTAATTGAGAGACTGGGGAGCCAGCCACGTGCCATGGATGAAGCCATCTCCTGGCATGAGCAAGCATCTTGAGAGGGTAGCAAAATTGGAACAGAATCACACTCTGATTTTTGGTTATTGAGAGACTGAAGTATCATTTTTACATGTTACGACACAAAATGCTGGAGCAATTCAACAGGTCAGTCAGCATCGCTGGAGTACATTGATAGGCAATGTTTTAGAGTTAGGACCCTTCTTCAGACTCATAAAAAGACACCAAATGCTGGAACATCTCAACAGGTCAGAGAGCATCTCTGGAGCACTTTGTGTCTTTTTTTTGGTTACTGCAGCACTTTGTGTTTTTGTCTGAAGAAGGCTCTTGACCCGAAAAGTCAACTCTCCATGATTTTCAGAGATGATGTTTGGCCTATTGAGTTACACCAGCACTGTATATCCTTTTTTATTGGAAACCAGCAGCTGAAGTTCCGTGTTTCAACATATTTTCATTTTGTTTGTTAATTTGTCAATGGCCTTGACTACTGAGAGAATTACCGGATTTCTTGGGAAAATATGTACTTTTCTACAATATTCATGAGGGAATGGTTTTGATCACTGGACATTCAAGCTATTTTATCTTAATATGATATAGACATCATTGGTTAATGCAACATTTTGATGCATGTCCCTAATTTCCCTTGAACTGAACAGGCCCTTGTTTTAGACTTTTGACTTTCGACTTTAGAGATGCAGCGTGGAAACAAGTCGTTTGCCCACCGAATCCATGCCGACCAGCGATCGACCCATACACTAACACTATCTTACACACTAAGGACAATTTTTTTACAACTTTACTGAACCCAATTAACCTACAAACCTGTACGTCTTTGGAGTGTGTGAGGAAACTGGAGCACCCAAAGAAAGCCCACATGGTCACAGGGAGAACATACAAACTCCATACCGACAGAAGAACTGTAGGTGAGTAAAGTCCAGAACAAATCGTCTGGCAACAGATGACCTCAAGGAGGGTGGAGCCCATCATGGTCCATTGTTGGCTGGGAAAGATGTGTTAACAAGAGGGATACAACAATGCAAACAGTGGAACCGGGAAGGACGAATAAGATGTGGGAGGGGAAAGGGGAAGGGAGGGAATGCAGGAGTCACTTGGAATTAGAGAATTAGAGAAATCAAAATTCATACCGCTGGGTTATAAACTGCTCAATTTCACATATTCCCCTCATATTCAGAATCATATAACTTGCTGTATTTTGTGAGTTATTGGTATTGAATCTCCCAGTAATGTTTCCAAGCTGTGCTGATCCTTGCATTGGAAAGGGGCTTGATATATTTCCCCTCACCCCAACAAGGGTCACAGCTGAGAACCACTATTAGGGATGACACATCGCTCATGTTCACAGAAGTGGAAATTTAAAAGGCTAATAACTTCAAGGTACTTTGTTAATTCAGGAAGAGATAGACATCGCAGCATCAATTACATAGATGGACTGCAAGTGGCCAGCTCAGCTTAGGAAAGCACGTAGAATCTGTAAAGATTATAAACCAGCAGGAAAGGCACAAACACTCAGCAGATTGGCCAATGACTGTGGAGAAAGTTATACAAGGGGTCATATCCAGTTGGATCCAATTGAACCGGGCCAATTGGGGAGCATCGATCAAGTTGGCTCTCGTCAGACTGAAGAAAGGTCCCGACACAAAACGTTATATGTCCATTCCCTCCACAGATACTGCCTGTAGTACGGTGCTCAAGACTCCTGCATCTGGTACCACACTGAATGCCTCCACGATTCTATGAAATTAAAAAATCAAATGGGGCCAACAATTTGTAATAAGGAACAGCAGACGCAGGAGACTTGAGCAAAATAGACTAAAGGAGGGTACAGACTGAAAACATTGTCTGTCCATTTCCCTCTACAGATGCTGTCTAACCCGCTAAGTTCCTCCAGCATTTATAACAGGATTCAGTATCACGATGGCTTCAGTGTATCATTGACGTAGCCTTTTAAAATTCCACTTCCTGGAAAATGAGTGATGTATCATGCCTAATCGTGCTTCTCAGTTGTGTCCTCTGTTGGGGAGAGGAGACAGATATGAACCTCTTTTCAATGCGAGAATCAAATGGATTTTTTATGATAATTCAGTTAGCATTCAGAGACCAGTTTTTTGTTTGAATTCCAGATTTCTTTAGTTGCTTGAATGATATGCCATTCATCATGCCCTGCATTTACAAAGGTCAGTGTACCTCCATCTCTTACCTACCCTGGAGTTGCTGAGTACCAGGGATTCCCTTTCGAAGCACTGGACAATTCAGCTTTAGGGGACACAAGTAACTGCTGATGTAAAACACAAAGTGCTAGAGTACCTCAGCAGGTCAGGCAGCATCTGTGGAAGATATGGATGTAACAATTTGGCTCGGGACCTTTCTTTATACAGTCTCAAGAAGGAGATTTTGCAGTGGACCAAGCCAAAATGTAGAAACAAAGAACTGGAAATGATGGTTTATAACAAAGATAGACACAAAGTGCTGGAGTGCTCCTGAACCGCTGAGTTACTCCAGCACTTTGTATCTGTCTATTGTCTGAAGAAGTATCCTGACCCAAAACGTCACTTATCCATCTCCATAAATGCTGTCTGATCCAAATGAGTTACTCCAGCACTTTGTGTTCTACACCTGATTTAATTTTAGTTCGATGATCCTTGAGTTTGGGTTTTAACATTGTCATTCCTTCTATCATTTCATCATTTTTTTTCTGATAATTTCAGGTTTCTGTTCCCTGATTTCCCTGACATGGAGATTAATGCAGATACGTACATATTTCCTAAATCTGTTTCAGCCACATCTGGGGACAATGTTGGACATTCTGGGAGAATATTGTTCTTCAAAATCCTGTCATGAGAATTTCTCTACTTCACTGCTTTTCGTTCTGCCAGATTTTAATATGTTAAACTCAGCAGGTATAAAGTTGCTTTGTATTTTACAACTCACTTAATAACACATTGGTTCTTTCACACTAGTTTATGCAGCATACAGCCAATTTTATAAGCCTCTAAAAACGTATGATTTTACTAGGACAGACATGGCTTGAAAATTCAGGCCTCCAGCCATTATACCATGCCTATTTATTCCAGTATTGCTTTGCCGCTGGCTGAGAAAGAAACAAGATTTGTGACTCGAAGATATTACAAAAAACACTTAAATAAATTGGGAACAAATGAGATCTTTCTTATCCTGAGTTTCTTCAATTTAGCCAAGGGGCCAATCAGTCAACAGGCTGTGCAATTATTTTTAAAGCCAAGGAGACTAAAGGGTGTCCAAATATCGACATTTATAAAATTATAAGGGGCAGGAATAGTTTTTTTTTTCCA
This sequence comes from Leucoraja erinaceus, assembly GCF_028641065.1. Lineage (NCBI taxonomy): Eukaryota > Metazoa > Chordata > Chondrichthyes > Rajiformes > Rajidae > Leucoraja > Leucoraja erinaceus. The sequence goes on along the minus strand of NC_073393.1, from coordinate 28,990,675 downwards.
GGGTAGGAAAGTTAAAAACTGGAGGCAATGTGTTTAAGGTGAGAGGGGAAAGATATCAAGAGAATCTGAGGGCAGGTTATTCTGCACAGAAGGTAGATGGAATGAGACGCTAGAGGAAGTGGGAAAGATGGGAACAATGACATAATTTAAAAGACATTTAAGTAGGTCCATAGATGGGAAAGGTTTAGAGGGAAAAATAGACATGCCAAGTGCTGGATTAACTCAGCGGGTCAGGCAGCATCGCTGGACAATATGGATAGGTGACGTTTTGGGTCGAGACGCTTCTTCCGACCATTCTTCAGGTTTTCGAGGATTATTGCTCAAATGCAGACAAATGGGATTAGCATAGGTAGACATCTTGATCGGCCTGGACAGGTTGGGCCAGAGTATCTGTATAACTTCCTAAATCTAAAAATGTAAAAGTCTTTGTAACTAAAGTGTAGTTTTTCTTATGCAAGGGAGTACATTTCTGCATCTATTGGAAGATCCACTCTCACCTCTAAAATACACAGGACATAAGCTGAATTTATCCTGCCTTTCGTAACAAGACAAACTGCCCATTCCAGGTATTAGTCAAATAAACCTTCTCCAACAGCGTCAAACACATTAAAACATTTTCTTAAAATAAGGAGATGAATGCTTTGGAGACTTTGGAACTGAAGATGCCGTTCCTTCTACGGATGCTTCCTAACCCGCTGCATTCCTCCAGCATTTGTTCTATGTTATCCCACTTTCACATCCTCCACATTAAGTGTAATTTACTGAAGCCAATCATCGTACAAACCTGCACGTCTTTGGGAAATGGGAGGAAACCGTAACACCCGCAAAAAAACCCACGTCACCGGGAAGAACATGCAAACTCCGCACAGGCAGCACACATGGTAGAGGCCATGTAGTTGTCAGAGGTAAAGGGAATAATTTACATACTTTTGTAATATTCTTACACAAGCAATGTTTCTCCTTAAATCTCTCTCTCTCTCTCCCCCTCTCCCCTGTCTTTCTGTCTCCCCCTCTCTCAACACCCTCCTCCCCCTCTCTTCCCCCTCCACCTCATTCTCCCCTCTCTCCCCTTCCCTCTCTCTTCGCCTTCCCCTCCCTCCCCCTACCTTTTTCCTCTAACTCTCTCTCTTTCCCCCCTCTCTCTTTCTCCCTCTCTTTTCCCCCTCTCTTTTCCCTTCTCCTTCTCTCTCTCACACACACACACACACACACACTAGGCCATTGCAGAGGCATAATGTAGGTTTAGAAATGCATATGGACCTCAACAGGTAAGGAAGTTGGATATTATCCTCTGAGGGGCACCTACGAGTTAGATAGGTTTTAAACACAACCCATTAAACATAATCCATTTGTTTTTGTGATTATCATTAGGAATGCCACTCGTTTTTTTCCCAAAATTCCAGATTAATTTATTCCACAGTTGCCCTGCTGGGATATGAGTGCAGGACTCTGGATTTTTGCTCAACCAAATGGATCACTAATTCAGCAATTCAACATGGCCCACCATGACACACCCAAATAATAAATCAATGACGAGCAGGTGTAATGGACAAGTAAAAAAGTTTAGTTTAGTTTATTGTCATGTGTACTGAGGTACAGTGAGAAGCTTTTTGTTGCGTGCTAACCAGTCAGCGGAAAGACTATGCATGCGGTTTGTAGTGCACAAATAAAGAGAATAGCGTAAAGTGAATCGACAGATCTGAGAAAAGATTATGAAGAGCATAGTTAAAGTAAGAAATGCTATTGTTGAGATAGAGGTTTAAAAGAGTGGAGTGATTGTAATGATTGATTGTAGATCCACTTCTGGGACCAACACGCAGAGAGTCACCTGGCTTGGGCGCCATCTTTGTGCCATGATGAACATGGGGATAAAGTGTATGACTTTAGGCCTTGGAATTTAGAGATACAGCACGGAAACAGGCCATGAAGCCCACCGAGTCCGCACTGACCAGCGATCACCCTGTACACTAGCACCATCCGACACACTAGGGACAATTTTACCATTTTTACCAAAGCCAATTAACCTACAAACTCATACATCTAAGCACCCAGAGAATGTACAAATTCCACGCAGACAGCACCCGTAGTCAGGATCAAACCTGGGTCGCTGGTGCCGTAAGGCAGCAACTCTACCGCTGCACCGCTGTGCAGCCCTAAGGTAGCACAATGTGAATGAAAACTATTACTGCTTGTCAAAAATTCTGGGACAAAACTCATCAATTTCGAGATGCCATAGAGAGCACAGATAGAAATTAGGAGACATTCTCTATACAAATAGTTACAGGGGCATGGAGTGCTTTGCCACAGAGAATACTTGATCCATAGACATTTTTAAGGGGAACCTGGATAAATATTTACAGCAGGAACTAAGGGGAGAATGGGTTGTTTGAAATGCTCTGGTAAAAAGCTGGCACGAATACGATAAGCTTAATGGCCTCCTCCGTGATGATTTAAATGTAATAAAAGTGCTACAGTTCCCCTTCTATTCCTCAGGCCAAAAGATTGGTGCCTTTGTACTCTTGAAATCCAATCCAACTTTATTAATGTTCTGTATTTATAGTTCTCGGAATTTGTAAGTTATCTTTCGATCAATTATTTTCCCTTCCCTCATTTTGTGAAATTAAATTCATTGCAAATTTGATCTTGTGCTTTTTCATTAATTTTTCTGCTTTAAAATCTATAAGTTGTGCAGTTTGACAGAGCCTATTGCAGTCCTGTAGATAGCAGGTAAAGAGATCCAGATTCGACCCATTCCACTGGTGCTGTCCATGTGGAGTTGGCATGTTCTCCCTGTGACTGTATGTGTTTCTCCAAGAGCTCCAGTTTCCCAAAGATGTGGTGGATGATGGATGAGTTGACCTGTGTAGATAGTTGGTGGGATGGGTGAGAGAATAGGTCACAGGAAAACAAATGTGCAAACAAGATTGCTGGCAGTGCTGGTAGAGAATGGCCTCATCTATGTCATGAGATTTCAGAGAAAAAGATGTGGACAACTACAATATAAAAGAAGGCTATTAATTTTACTGAGTTCATGCTGATGTTTGTAAAACATCCTGACATCCCTTCCCCACAAAGTGATTTTGTTCAATTGCCCACACAATTTGCTTTTCAAATTGTTGATTGACTCTGCTTGATTGACTCCCTACTTACAGACAATGCGTTCTGGATTATAATCACTCTCCCGGTTAAAAAGGTTCTCCCTCATTCGTCCAGGGTGCCGTAAAATGTTGTTTGCCCATTGCTTCAAATCTGTGTTCCCTGATCACTGAACCATCTACTTTCATAGATAGGAGGCCGAGCAGTGGAGCAGCAGTATAGCGACAGAATTTAGGGTTCGATCCAGACTACGGGTGCCGTCTGTGCAGTGCTTGTACGTTCTTCCTGTGACCACGTGGGTTTTCTCTGGGTGCTACGGTTTCTGCCCACATTCCAAAGACAGGTTAATTGGCTTCTGTAAAATTGCCCCGAGCGTGTATGGGTGATTGCTGTTAGTGGTGGACGGTGGGCCGAAAGGCCTGTTCCGCTCTAAACTAAACTAAACCACTGATGGGAACAACTTACTACTATATATCCTATCTAAACAGCATATTTCTCATACTCCGAACTCTAACTCAGGGTTTAGTTAATCCAGTCAGTTCCTGGCCATTGGGCCAACAAGCAGAATCTCACATTGGACACTGAGAATGCTGTGTCATACTTTAGGGGAAATGTCAAAGTATTATCGATCGCTTGTTTAGATTAGAACTTACTGCTGCCAAAAAATAACATTTAAAAAAGTCATTTCTTCAGTGCAGTGTTGGCCAGGGCTGAGTGTGTCTTGATGGATGTATTACGTGTGTCAGATCTGTCAGCAGTTTGTATTTCTGGGATTTTTGGAAAGTTATGTAGCGAGTGGTGAAAGATTTTACAGGAACTTCAATCAAACGAGGTTTTCTGTCAGATTAAGAACAGAAAGCGCAGTTATAAGGGCTGTTACAATAATGTACACACATATTGCATGTGTATTATGGTATATTTCAAACTTTTTTAAAATTAATTGACACTGTCTGCAGTTGGTCACAGGCTGATTTATTGGCAATGTTTTCTGATGAAAGTGAGAGAGCGGGAACGGGGAATGGGGAATGGCCTTCCCAGCTCTCTATCGAGGGGTGAGGGAGGGGGACAAGGGCAGAAATGGTAAAGGTGGTGGCTCTGGTGTGGAACGACGCATACTTTCTGTGGCAGCATTTTATCTTTAAAAAGCCATCGGCCAGACCATAGAATTACTCTGGAGTGGCCCTCCGCACCCGTCTCTTTTGCCTCCCCTTTCGTTTGGCAGAGCTATCTGCTGCTCTTCCAGTACACTTTGTTCTAGCTTCACACTTCATTAAGCAATGAAGGCAGCAACTAATGGAACTGAAACAACTACAGTACTGTGAGTCAACTTCTGTGATTAGAAATCTAGCACTACATTTATCCAGATTGGAATTATTTTGACAACAGCAGAAGGTTAAATGGCTACGTTCATCTCTCCTTTGTGGCTTACATTAGCCTTCTCTCCATCTTCCCAGCATCATATCTGTCCCCTCCCACTTGTTTCACCCATTCATTAGGCGTTGATCCTGTCCTAGAAGCAGTAGATGGATCTGTTAAGTTAGAAATTGTCAAAAAATCAGGAATGCTTGTTGGGTATATTAACTTTATTGGTTCTGGCTAATACTGTGATAACCCATTGGACCTCCCTCATTGAATAGGGATATCAAGGGCTGCTATCCCTGCTGTATAAATTTGTTACTGTTCCTCTTTAGGGGAGCTGATGGGCTGAATCAAGATAAGATCAGTTTGTCTGGCAAAATGCCTCATTGCCAGAACTCACTCACAAGCACCAAGTCCTTGCTTGGCTGGCAGTGAGAGTGACCCTCCCAATCAGATCCTTCCTGCACAGCAGGAATCCTACTACCAGCACATGCTGCCCTCAGGACGGCTGCTACTGAGAGGAGACGGTTGCCCACCTCTTCGCAGAGTGTGGATTTGGAGCCTGGAGAAGAAGGCAAGGGACCCTGTCACGGTTCATCCCAAACAGCTCCATAACAGAGGACCCGCTGATTTACGGACTGTTCCTAGGGATACATTCGGAGATGGACGTCAAATGCTGCAGGAAGCTCATCAGCGCGGTGAAAGACGCTCTTTGGTCTGCCCTAAACGTTGACCTCCCTGCGGAGTGAGATGTCCATCAGGGAATGTCGCCGACTGGCCTGCTCCAGACTGCAGGAGTACATGCTGAGGGGCGCACTGAAGCTTGGTGCAGCCAACATCAAAGCTCTGTGGAGAAAGACCACAGTTTAGGGTCCTTCTGCTGCTGGATATTGAGGGGCAGAGTCATGTGGTGACCCCATCAAAGGGATATCACCCCAAGGAAACACAAGATTGGCAAGGGTGCGTGAATAAGGATAGTTGTGGTAGCTACTTAATATGACACTAATGAATGAATGGACGCAAAGAATGGTGGATGAGTTTTTGCACCTTTATGCTTTTGTATATATTATTTATTCTGAATAAAGTTTATTTTGGGAAATTTTAAAAAGTTTGTTTGGTATACATCTTTTTTATTCTGAATAAAGTTTATTTTGGGGGGAAATACTCCAGGAGGCCATGAGTATTTGTGCTTTGTTTAAAGATAGGTGCAAACACTACTCAGTAATAGTGAATCTCTGGGCCTCTGCTCGCTGGGGTTTAGAAGGTTGAGGAGGGACGCCATTGAAACTTACCGAAAAATGAAAGGCATAAATAGAGTGGATGTTGAAAGGTTGTTTCCACTGGTGGGAGAGTCTAGGACCAGAGGTCATAGCCTCAAAATTAAAGGGCACTCTTTTAGAAAGGAGGGGAGGAGGAACTTTTTTAGTCAGAGGGTAGTTAATCTGTAGAACTAATTGCCACCGAGGGCTGTGGAGGCCTTGTGGATATTTTAAAGGCAGAGACAGACACATTTTTTATTAGAACGGGTGTCAAGGGTTATGGTGAGAAAGCAGGGAAATGGGATTAGAAGGCAGAGATGAGCCATGATTGAATGGTGATGTAGCTGATGGGCCGAATGGCCTAATTCTACTCCTATAAATTGTGAACTTATGACACTATAATGTGTATAGACAATGAGAATGTCAGAAGAGTTTTTGCAGTTTTTTGTTTTGTAAACATTTTTTATTCTGAATAAAGTTTATTTTTTGGAGAAAAAAAAGCTGACTGACAGCCAGCAGTTTGAAGGACAAAGGACAAAGGACAAAGGACATTTATTGTCACATACACCAATTGGTGCAGTGAAATTTAAGTTGCCATTGCGGCACATAAATAAGACTATAGAATTTAACACACAACACTCTAGAATTTAACATTAAACATAAAAAACATCCCCCCACAGCGGGATCAACATTTCCCACTGTGAGGGAAGGCAGCAAAGTTTAGTACACTTCCTCTATGTTCATCCGTGGTCGGGGCCTATTTGAGGCCCCCGCAGTCGCCGCTCTGGCGGCCCGATGTTTCATGCCCGCTCGCCGAAATAATGGAACTCCAGCGTCGGAAGAACGCTCTTAACAGCTTGGAGTTCTGAAACGGCCATTTCCTACTGAAGTCCACAGGCCACGCTGGGTGGAGCTCCAACACTGGAGATCTCGGCGAAAGATCCCAGGCTCTGCAATGATAAAGTCAGCGCGCCGTGGCTGGAAGCTCCACAGACCACAGCTCCACGGCAGTCCCAGCACTCCGGAGCTCCACACGGTAAGGAATCGCCCGCTCCGCGATGGTACCTTAGTACTGCGCCGCTGCTGAAGCTGCAACTCGAAGCTCTGGCCGGTCTCCAACAGGAAAGGCCGCGCCAATCCAGATGGTAGGCCCACGAGGAGGGGGCGAAGATACGGCTCGGAGGAAGGACGCATCCTCGACCAGGTAGGGACTGGACAAAATGGTTTCCCCATTCCCCCCCCCCCCCCCATCCCCCACACAAAAAGACTAAAAGACCTCCAAAACAAAACTTTTTGACAAACTAAAAATAAAAGTAGGGTGAAGGACGAACAGCTGCAGGCGAGGCTGCCACACTCGATGGCACCACCACTGAAATGACTGAGAGCAGTACAACTGATATCCCGCCCCACAGTTGTATCCCCCACAGTTGTATCTTCCCACTGGGTCCAGCAGCCAGTCACAGATGCTTTGGGGAGAGGGGACATATGCACTTTATTGGTATTGACAGTGGTTTATTATTGTCACAACATTGAGTCATACAGCACAGAAATAGGCCCTTCGGCCCAACCTGTCCATGCAGACTAAATGTGGAGCAAGATACAGTGAAAATCTTTGGTTAGAAACAAAGAACTGCAAACGCTGGTTTACAAAAAAGGACACAAATGCAGGAATAACTCAATGGGTCAGACAGCATCCATGGAGAACATAGATAGGTGATGTTTCACGCCGAGACCATTCTTCAGATTGATTGTAGGGTGGGTGGATGGGGAGAAAGAGAGTAGAGGCAGGATAAAGCCTGGCAGGTAATCGACTGATTGTAGAGGGGGAGAGAAAGCAGGAAGATAGGAGAGAGGGGACAAAAGACTGATTGCAGAGGGTGGGTGGGGGAGTGAGTGGAGAAAGTTGTGGGTCTATACCCAGCCAGCATGGGAATGATTTTATAAAACCTCCATCTATCGATGGGTGAGTATGGTGCTGGCATGCGACCAAGTTTGATTTTATGCACATACTTTTTAATATAAATTATCTGCCATATTTTTCTGGAAACATTCTGTATCTGCAGGGAGAATTTGCTGCAGCTTTTCCCCCCCAACCCTTTAGACAGACTACTTACTCAGTAAATTGTCTTTACTTGCTGTATGATATACTGTTTGTTCTGAATAATACCCCAACTCATGAGCAACAGTGCTGCATAAAAAAATAAAGCTACAAGCAGAACATAGCATAAATAATAGCTCCATAACATGGCATAGGAAGGTGGACCTTAAAACCAATGGATTTTATAGCACTTGTCTATAAACACATGAAAGTGGAGAACATAGATAGTCATTCTATCAATTTGAACAGCACATTCTCTGCTGAAATCCAAAATGTGTTCTCTCTATTGAATGTCCGGTAATATGATAGTCCTGCACAGTGTCATTTCTTGGATTGACATCTCATTCAAAAATTCCCATCCCTCACACCAGGTATAATACAAGTCCCTCCATTTATACGTGAAGACATCACAAGCCATTCCATTCAAGGAGCTGGGTCTATCTCAGTCACTCCCAGAGATGGCTAGCTCATACACGACCAGTCTACTCTTGTTGATACAGGTCTACCACCGATTTTCCGGCACCTTTAGATCCAGAGTCCTTCTGGATTATCGTTTTGCTGGCCCGCAAAGTTGGCCGCAGAATTTGGCTATGGGAACGGATCTGCCGTCTCCGGCTGGGCCGGAGTTCCAGAGCCCTGGCTGCGGGTCAAAAATATGATCCCCCGATCGGCACGGAAGTCCTGACGAGGTCGAGATCCGCTGTCTCCCCGGTTTAGGCACCACATTTCAGGGGGACTTTCGGAGAGGATTTCAAATGAGCTCCCGTAATTATGTCTGGATTTAAGGAGGTGCCGGGCCATCAGCTGCTGGAAAATCAGTGGTGGCCCTGTATATTTGTATTTACTTTTACTTACTTCTAAACTTTCTAACCAAGTTACCTCAATATTACTGAAACCAAGAACCTCCTGTAATCATTTGTGTGCTATTTGAGTCCTCCTGAGAACATGCACCCGAGGTTGGTGATAACTGGTCTAGATTATGCACACAGATCTTGATGCAGAATGAAACTTCCCTTGTGAGCCCACATGTATCTATTGGAGCCAAGCTGAAACCAACCAAGAAAAATTATGTATTTATGTATTTTTAAATAAATTGATTCCTTAGACTAACTAACATCAAAGCACATTGAGATACGTCGTAAGTTGACTGGTGAATCTTTTCACACAACTTTTTATTCCTTTATAAGTTTGCTGAGAGGTATTTCGGCATCACAAAGCAACACGTTTACTTTTTAATGTAGAAAAAATGCTGGAGAAACTCAGCGGGTGAGGCAGCATCTATGGAGCGAAGGAATAGGTGACGTTTCGGGTCAAGATTCCTTTGCTCCATAGATGTTGCCTGACCCGGCTGAGTTTCTCCAGCATTTTTATCTATCTTCGATGTTCCCAGCATCTGCAGTTCCTTCTTAAACGCTTACTTTTTAAAGCTCTTTTTATGACATGTTGAGTCTTTAGTCTCGATTGTCACCAACATGATATTTCATTTCTCCCTGAAGTGGAACAAATATGCAGAATAGATGCCTCTTTTAATGATATCTGTTTCAGTCTTGCTCGTTCTATGTACATGTTTCACTGTACAACGTGGTCAAGGACTCATCTTTACTTTACAGTTTCATTTTCATTTCACTCCAACTGAGAACAAGGTAGTATTGAAGTTAATAAAGGGAATTAAGTTGTCATATCAGTACCTCCATCATTATTGGCCTGGTGTAATGCTTATGCACTTAATAAACCACAGTGAATGAGCAGTTAGAACAGAGATGTGCGCTTCTTATGTACAGATTTATTTTATAAAGGTAAGAAATTCACAGTGGTTTTGTTTTATAGTTGGCTTTAAGTAACGTGTTCTATCAAGTGCGGCACAGTGGCACACTCGTACAGTAGCTGCCTTACAGAGCCAGAGACCTGGGTTCGATCCTGACTATTGAGTGCTGTCCGTACAGAGTTTGTACGTTCTCCCTGTGATTGCGTTGGTTTTCTCCAGGTGCTCCAGTTTCTTCCCACATTCTAAAGAAGTACAGGTTTGTAGATTAAGTGGCTTCTGTAACTTGTCCCTGCTGTGTAGGATAGAACTAATGTACGGGTGATCGTTGGTCGACGTGGACTCAGTGGGCCAAAAGTTTCAAACCTGTATCTCTAAACTAAACTAAATGAAAAGACAGAACATTAAGTAGGATGTCAAAAATGTAATTTTATTTGAATTTTAAATTTAGATTAAGATTTTTCAAAGTTTGCCAAGTAATATCATAAATGTTAGATCAATCAATTCTCACAATCTAAAAAAAATTGCAGTTAATAACTACAAAATGAGTCTGCATTTATGTAGCTCTTTCCACAGCCTACAGATGTCTCAAAAGTGTCTACAGTCAGTGAACAATGAAATATTACTGACCAATAGTCACAGTTGTAATAACAAAAATGCAGCTGCAAATTTGCACACAGCTCCTGATCATCCCCAGGAAAAGTTTTTTTTAATGTTGTAAATTTGGGTCAATAATTCAATGTTGCCCCATGGGATCATTTGCACGTACTTAAGGGAGTGGGCAGTTTCTCGGCATAATGGCTTAGTAGATGATGTATCACTCCATCAATGCAAGAGTGGAGAGTCTGGTGCGGGCTGCACTTTTTAACTTAAGGTTTGTCCCACTTGGGCGTTATTTGCGCATCATTTACGCGACATCATTTACACGTCACGACGCACGACGCGCGCATGGCATGCATTACGCGTGCATGGGGCGTGGTGAAACGTGGTGGCGTAGGCAGTGACGTGCGGAATGATGCCCAAGTGGAACAGGCCCTTTCAGAGTGAGAGTGGTACCAACTGAGGTGACACGTCACTGTTGCTGCCTGCAGGCTAGTTTAGTTAATTCAAATAATAAGGTTGATCAGTCAGGCACACAGCTGCAGCATTTTGTTATTCCTGTAGATTAAATTGTTTTAAATTATATACCAGGAAGAACAGAACGATAATTATGGTAACCTAACAGGAGGCAAAACTTCTGGCCAAACCTTTGCTGTTTGTGTGCCGTGTGCCTGTAAGGGTGGTAGACTTTCATTGTACTTCTGGTACACCTTATTAAAGAGGCAATCTTTCTCACAGCTTATAGGTTTCTTCAGAGCTAGCTACAAATAGAGTTCCACTCTTTACTGCTCCTAATCATAAATGGTGGGGAAAATCCAATTTCCTTTGTATTCATTTCCTTGGATTAAGGCTAATCTTCCTTGAAGATTTATTTTTCTCCAATTGATTAATTTTTTAACCATCCCTCTTTAATTTTCCCTTTGCAATCTTTCAGTTCTGCTCACAAGCCCTTGCTAATATTCTCTTGGCATTGCCTATTTCACCGCCCTGGCAACGCGTTCTAAAGTGTGTCCTTTTATCGAGTCTCCATGAACAGAAATAACTATATTATTTCGGCTGCTTCCACACAAATCTCACCCCCCTCAGGAGGCTTACAAATCCACGTTTCATTGCTTTTTGGCAGTACTTGCTGTATCAACAACAGGAAGAGTGCATGTAAAATTGTTCATATTTTTATTCATTTTTTCATTTTTCCAAGTGCCATAATTTATCATCCTTCCCAAATTTCCCCTGGAGGAGATGGTGTGAGCTTTATTTGGTCCTTGTGGTGAAAGTACTCTCACAAAGCGGCTGGTTTGGGAGTTCCAGATGTTAGATCCAGGGTAAGGTAACAGTGATGCATTTATGTCAGAACAAGATGATCCTTAGAGGAGAACCTACATAGTTCCCATAGTCAGGGAAAAGAGACTTCACCATCTATATCTCTCGTTTCCATTTCCCCTGACTCTAGTCTGAAGAAGGGTCTTGACCCAAAGCGTCACCCATTCCTTCTCTCCAGAGATGCTGCCTGTTACTCCAGCATTCTGTGTCTATCTTTGCCAGTCCAACAGGTTTGTTTGCCTTGGATGACGTTGAGCTTCTTGAATGTTGGTAGAACTGCACTAATCCTGAATCATGACTTTTTAATGATGGAAAGACTTTGGGGTGTCAAAAGATGTGTCACTAGTAGCAGGGTATTCAGGCCATGCCCTTCTCTTGTAGCCACTGTGTTTCCATGGATGCCCAGCTGTGGCTGTGGTGAATGATAACACTCCATGTTAATGTGAGTCAACCATAATGCACCATTTTGATGGAAGGAGACTCAGCAGTTGTAAAGCTATTGACTGTCAAGTGACTATGATTAAAGTTTCTTTTGGCGGAGATATTCATTATATTAGTTTTAGTTTAGAGATACAGCATGGAAACAGGCCCTTTAGCCCGCATAGTCCGCGCTGACCAGTGATCCCCGTATACTATCACAATCCTACACACTAGGGACACTTTACAATCTTTACCAAAGTCAATTAACCTGTAGCGTCTGAAGAAGGGTTTCAGCCCGAAACGTTACCTATTTCCTTCGCTCCATAGATGCTGCTGCACCCGCTGAGTCTCTCCCGCATTTTTGTGTACCTTCAATTAACCTGTACGCGTTTGGAGTGTGGGAGGAAACCGGAGCACCTGGAGAAAACCCACATGGCCATGGGGAGAAGGTATAAACTCCATCCAGACAGCAACCATAGTCAGGATTGCACCTGGGTCTCTGACACAGTAAGGCAGCAACCCTGCCGCCACATCACCATGCCGCCCCAATTATCTGAAAGTTTTATAGTGTGAATGTAAATTTCCCACCTGCTGGCCCGTCTCTTAGTGTTTTATGAGGAGCTACAAATGGAATTGAACATTGTGTAAGCTCCAGTGATGGGAAAAGGTTATTGATGAAGCCATGAAGGTCGTTGGGTCCAGGAACTGTTCTAAAGAACTCCAGCAATGATGTCCTGGAATATTAGACCAACAATCATTAAAATCTTCCTTTGAGTGAATTATGTCTTCAACCTCAAGAACGTTTCCATTTGATGTTTTACCAGGGCTCTCTGATGCCAAATGCTCATATGTCAAATGCTCCCATGTTGTCAAGGATAGCCAATATCACCTCACCTCTTGGGCCTCTAATTGAACTAAGGCTTTGATGATTTCTGGACCTGGGACCTCTTGGTGAAACATGGAATCAACTTAGAATTCTGGATTACGAGGCTAATTGGCCTGGCATTAATTTAATTTGTCCAACTCCATGTTCTTCCTTCATAATCTTGTAAACCCTTCTTCTGCATACACGAGACCCAATATTTGAAGGTCGAGTATTGCAATTCAGTTCATAACAGTGTACTGTGTAAAGCAAAGTCTTCACATATCTCTTCCAGTTCTTGGTCAAAGCGATCTCCTCGAATAACTAGACAATTTCTCCTTTAAATGCTATAATTTTAACGTCCTTTACATATCCGCCTAACACATTTTTAAAATGTAGAATATTATTAAATAAATCATGCATCGTATGCATCTGAGATCTGTTAAAAGCTTCCAATGACAGTGGCAGCAAGTGGTCTGAAAAATATCCTGAGTCCATACTCTGTACATTTTATATTACGTGTGCCATCTAAAGGGATGGTTAAAATAAAACTCTCATGGGGCTTCAAGAAGCATATGGGTTTCAAAAGGGACTTATTAGTGGAGAAATATTGTTAAGAGATAGATAGGAAAATAAATTAAAGCTGCAGTGTGGAATTCTGTAAATGTGTTAATATTTGCCCATGATTCTCTTTGGTCTCTGTTTTAATGAGTACATTCCTTCCTTTTATTCTAGGTGTTAGTGAGATGTTTTTTTAATACAGCAGTATATCAGGTATGTAATTGGATATTCTGAAGTCTAGTTTTGAGATGAGAATATATGTGTTTAATTGACTGACTTCTAAAAATGTATTAGTAAAAATATTTTACCAAACATATTTTGTTTTTTTATGGGGCGTGCAACATTAATCTAAATTGAGAGTGTCTTGCTTTACATCCATTGCGAAGACCGCTTGTCACCACAATATAAATATTGAAAAATACACTGCTTTGAAACCTCAATGGAATATATTGCATTAGCACAGTCCAATTATAAAGTAACCTGAAATATAAAAACACATTCTCACAATGCTGACAGCAATTTGTCATGTGATTGGAGCAGAATTGGGCTATTTGGCCTATCAAGTCTACTCTGCCATTCAATCATGGCTGATCTATTTCTCCCTCCTAACCGCATTCTCTTGCCTTCTCCCCATAACCCTTGATACCCATACTAATCAAGAATCTATCTACCTCAGCCTTAAAACTATCCATTGGCATAATCCCACCCCCGCCGCAACCGCGTGTTGAATGGACGGGACCCTCTACCCCTCTCCCCTCCTCTCCCTTCTTCCCCCTCCCCACTCTCTCCCCCCTCTCCCCCCCCCCCCTCCCCCCCCTCCCCCTATGCCCCCCCCCCCCCCCATCTCCCCTCCTCCACTCTCCCCCCCCACCCCCTCTCCCCTCCCCCACCCCCCCCCTCCCCCTACCTCCTCCAACCCCCACCTCTCCCCTCCTCCAACTCCCTCTACCCCCCTCTCTATCCCCCCACGCTCCCCACTCCCCCTCCTCTCTCTCCCTCCTCTCTCCCCCTCTCTCTAACCCCTCTCCACCCCTCCTCTCTCCCCCTCCTCCTCTCTCCCCCCCCTCTCTCCCTCCCCCCCCCCCTCTCTCCCCCCCTCCCTCCCCCTCCCTCTCCCCCCCTCTCCCCCCCCCCTCCCCCCCCCTCCCCCCCCCCCCCTCTCTCTCCCCCTCTCTCTCCCCCTCTCTCCCCCCCTCTCTCCCCCTCTCTCTCCCCCCTATCTCCCCCCTCTCTCTCCCCCCCTTTCTTTCTGCCCCCTTTCCCCCCCCCTTTCCCCCTCCTCTCCCTCTCCCCCTCTCCTCTCCCTCCCCTCTCCCCACCCCGTCTCCCCCCACCCCCCCCCCCCGCAACCACACGTTGAGGGAACGGGACCCAGCGGTCTCCCCTCCCTCCCCTCTCCCCACCCCATGAATGAATGAATGAATGAATCTCTTTATTGTCATTGCACATGGTACAACGAAATTTAAAAGTCAATCCAATGGTGCGATTCACAAGAATAATTTTACATATATAAGAAAAGGTAAAAATATATACATATGAAAAAAGTACAGATAATATTTGCCACTAATTTGCCATTATGAGGTATTCAGTGTTGTACAGTTATATACAGTTATATAGTAGTACAAATGGTTAAGTACATTCAGGATGTTTTTAAGGTGCTTGTGAGTAAGAACCATTCAGTTGAATGTGAGTGTTATTTCTTATTTTGCATTGTTAAGTTCACGTATGGCTATGGGGTAGAAGCTGTCTCTGAGTCTGTTTGTGCGAGCTTTGAAAGACCTGTACCATCTGCCAGAGGGCAGCAGGTGGAACAGGTTGTGTCCAGGGTGGGAAAGGTCCGTCAGGATGTTGGCTGCCCTGCCAAGGCAGCGAGAGCTGAACATGTCCTTCAGGGAGGGCAGTGGACAGCCAGTGATATTTTGTGCGGTGTTGATGACCCTTTGAAGGGCTCTCCTGTCCGCTGCAGAGCCGCTGGCATACCATGTGGTTATACAGTACGCCAGCACACTCTCGATGGAGCAGCGGTAGAAGGACACCAGCAGCTTCTCCTCCAGGTTGTTTTTCCTGAGGATCCTCAGAAAGTAGAGTCGCTGCTGGGCCTTCTTGACTGCTGTGGTGGTGTTTGTAGTCCAGGAGAGATCCTCCGTAATTTATGTGCCCAGGAATTTGAAGTCTGAGACCCTTTCCACACAGTCCCCATTGATGTATAGGGGTTTGGGGGCTGCACTGTTCTTACGGAAGTCTATGATAATTTCTTTTGTTTTTGTGGTGTTTAGGATGAGGTTGTTGTCTGAACACCACGCTGCCAGTCTTTGGACTTCCTCCCTGTAGGCTGTCTCATCTCCTCCTGAGATACGTCCAACCACAGTCGTGTCGTCCGCAAACTTGACGATGGTGTTGGTGGATTGGGAGGGGGCACAATCGTGGGTGTAGAGGGTGTAGAGGAGGGGGTTCAACACACAGCCCTGTGGGGAGCCGGTGCTGAGTGTGATGGGGGTGGAGAGGTGATGGCCCAGTCTGACGGTCTGGGGGCGGTTAGACAGAAAGTCCTTGATCCAGAGGCAGATGGGTTGGGAGAGTCCTAAATCCATGAGTTTGGTGACCAGTCTGCTGGGGATGATGGTATTGAAGGCGGAGCTAAAGTCAATGAAAAGCATCCTCACATAGCTCCCCTGGTGTTCGAGGTGGGTCAGTGCAGTGTGAAGAGCAGTGGCGATGGCATCCTCAGTGGACCTATTTGCTCTGTAGGCAAACTGGTGTGGATTGAAGGTGGGCGGGAGGCTGGCTTTGATGTGCTGCTGGACCAGCCTCTCGAAACACTTCATGATGACTGGTGTGAGAGCGACCGGTCGGTAGTCGTTAAGGCCGCTGATAACAGGCTTTTTTGGTAGTGGGATGATTGTGGCAGACTTCAGGCACGGTGGGATGATGGATTTGGACAGGGACAGGTTGAAGATTTTCGTGAAGACAGCGGAGAGCTGGTCTGCACATTCCTTCAGAACCCTTCCTGTCACGCCATCCGGGCCGGCAGCCTTCCTCGGGTTCACCGCCCTGAGCACCCGCCTCACTTCATGCTCCTGCACAGTGAGGGTGTAGTTGGTGTTGTTAGGGGCTACTTCCCCTATCTTCTCCTACCCCCTCTCACCCCCCTTCCCCTTCTACCCCCTCCCCCCTTGTGTGTGTGGGGTGTGGTTAGTGTGCGTGTAGGGGGAACAGACCCAGCGGGTCTGCACTTGGTCTAGTAAAGTATAAAGTGCAAACCAAATTAATAAAAGTTGTAATCAACATGAGAAACAAAGAACTGCAGGTGGTGGTTTAGAAAGAAGACAAAAAGTGTTGGTGTAAGGCAGCAGGTTAGGCAGCATCCCTGAAGAACATGGATAGGTGACATATCGGTTCGGGATCCTTCTTCAGATGGGGGGTGGGGGGGGGGGGGGGGGGGGGGGGGGGGGGTTTGGGGAAGCTGGTAAAGAGGAGGACCATCTGAATGTCACTTATCCATGTTCTCCGGGGATGTTGCCTGACCTGCTGAGTTTCTCCAGTACTTTGTGGCTTCCAAACAGTCATCAATTTGTTGGTCTGCAGGCAATGATACTGTGAAATGTCCTTTCTCTTTAATAGAATTCTGCAAAGTATTTTTAGGCATGGGCCTCTTCAAGTCATCAGTTTAGAGGCAACCCTCGTACAGCTGTGTATCTGCTCTGCTTTTTTCTGGGATCCTTGCATCCATCCATGAACACTTTGCAAGCTTTTCTCAATCAAACACCATAAGGAGTGGGGAGCTGGGCCAGACATACAATTTGTGGAATTTACTTATCTCCGTCACCGTAGTTAATCATTGTGAGATGAAGAACGTTCAGATTGATGGCGTCGTGCTTACAGCCCACTGCCCCACAGCTGCCGGGTCCTGGGTTCAACGTCAATGTGTTTGTGCCCTTTGACAGGGTGGGTGTCTGTCCAAAGTATATATTTCCTCCCACAACTCAAAGATGCGCTGGTAGGTTAAATAACTAATGTAAATGGCCAAAAATCAAAAGGAGAGTTGAGTGAAAAACAAAGTTCTGGAGTAATTCAGTGGGTCAGGCTGCAACTGTGGAAAGAATGGAAATGGGACATTTTGAGTTGGGACCCTTATTCACTCATGTCTGGAGAATTGTCCTGACACAAAACAGTGCCTATCGAGTCTGAAGAGTCTCGATCTGAAACATTATCTGGCAGTGTGAAGAAGGGTCCAGACCTGAAATGTTGCCTATCCATTCCTTCCACAGATGCTCCCTGACCAGCTGCATCTCTGTCACACTTTACTTTTTGATCAAGATTCCAGCATTGAAACATACAGAATAATGAAAGGCTTGGATCGAGTGGGTGTGGATAGGATGTTTCCACTAGTGGGAGAGGTCAGAGCCTCAGAATTAAAGGACATTCTTTTAGGAAGGAGATAAGGAGAAATTTCTTTAGACAGAGGGTGGTGAATCTGTGGCATTCTGTGGATATTTTAATGACAGAGATCGATAGATTCTTGATTAGTACGGGTGTCTGAGGTTATGGGGAGAAGTCAGGAGAAAGGGGTTAGGAGGGAGGGATAGATCAGCCATGATTGAATGGCGAGGTAGACTTGTTGGGCCGAATGGCCTAATTCTACTCGTTTACCTTATGGTCTGATGATCCTCGTCTCTCAAAAAAAAAGAGTTGATGCGAAGAAGGCTATGTTGCACAGGTTAAGGGAAATAAGGACATGAGGAAGGAAATGGTGGGATTACTCTGTTGGTATCTGGCATGGACCCAGTGGGTTGAATGTCTTCCTTCTGTGCCATTGTCTATTAAATAATATTCTGTTGTAGTAGTTGGCTGGAAACGATGTCAGGAATTTCTTAGGATGAGAAAGATGTTAATACGAGGTCACACATCCTTCAGTTGGAAACTTCCCAGTTACGAGTTTAGAGAAGGAAGGCCCAAAGCATGAGCATTAAAATGGAGACACACAAAACTACAAATGTCAGAATCTCCAGCAAAATACAAAATATATGAGGAACTCAATAGGTCAGTGAATAAGTGTGGAGGAAATGGACAGATGGGTTTTCAGGCCATGATCCTCCGACTAGGGGTAGAAAGCTGGAAAAGAGAAGAGGGGCAGGACAAAGCATAGCAAGTAATGAGTTTGGATTGGCAAATGGGTGGAGTAGGTGGCAAAGGTTGGAGGTGAAATGGAGTCAGATAAGGAGAGAATGGCGATGCTGGCTCGAAGGGCCGAATGGCCTGCTCGTGCACCTATTGTCTATTGTCTATTTTCAAATGTAAATTCATAGGGTGGGATATAGATGGAAGGAGATGGGGGGGGGGGGATGAGGGTGGATAAAAGAGAAGTGAGAGAGCCAGCCTCAAGCTTGACAGTAAATTGGCACAATGTCTAGGAAAATAGGAATAATACTCGGTCAATATGCAAGTTAAAAATAGACAGGTGAAGTTAAAGAAATAAAATGTAAGATCACTCACTTATTAAGAGCAAAATTCCTCAAAGTCTTCCTTCTTTTCTCTTCTCTTAGGAGCTTAAGCCTTTCCCAATGTTAATTCAATGTATTGCAGATTAAGAGGCCAATAGCAGCAGAAAATCTCGGACTGAATAACAACAACACACCAGAGGCTTGAGGGAACTTCTATTTGACTTAACGTCTTACCAGTTCCCTCCCGTCGCTGGTTGCCATCCAAAACTCAGCTCCTATAAAGTATTATAAGAGAACTTGCACGGATTAGTGGAAACCAAGCCCCATTAAAAAAAATTTACAACACCAACACAACTCTGGCAGGGCATGTGAATATTCTGGCTAACCCCATATTTATGACCAAATTAGTATAAATTTATCCTGTGGTGTTTTCCTCTTTGATTTACTAGTTGGAGACTGTTTTCTTCCTCCTGCCAAATTCAACTTTGCCCATTTAGTTAGGATCCTTACCTTTCAATTAGAAGGTTGTGTTTTCAAGCCCCATTTCAGTACTTGGAATACAGGATCCAAGTTAACACTTAAATGTTTACTGCAGCACATAAACATCGTCTTTCCAAACACTAAGGTTGGTCGCATCTGTTTCTCCCCATGGTTTAGGCAGGGACTGTGATCACATACAAGTATTTGAGGAAGAACAGGGAGTTCTCCCCGAGTCCCTCCCAACATTCTCCACTTAACAAATATCCATGGAACCCAATAGTTTAAGTGGTTGACCATCTGGTTCTGAAAAATGCTAAAGGAATTGACGGAAACATGTCTACGATGGCAAAGTGACCTTGAGATTCAGGATCTTAGAGTTATGGAATCATATAGCATGGAAACAGGCCCATCTGTCCATCGTCCATGCCAACCAGTGCTGGAGCAGCTCATTGGGTCAGGCAGCATCTCTGGAAGACTTGGATAGCGACGTTTCAGGTCAGGACCCTTCTTCAGACTCCCGACCACGAACACTGCCAAACAATATCTTCCAGAGATGCTTCCTGACCCATTGAGTTAATCCAGCACTTTCATCTTTTTATCTAAACCAGCATCTTGAGTTCCTTGGGTCTCCATGCCAACCAAGGTACCTATCTAAGCAAGACCTATTTGCCCGCATTTAGACTTTATACTTTACTTTAGATTTTAGAGATACAGCACGGAACAGGCCCTTCAGCCCACCGAGTTCACGCCAACCAGTGATAACCCCGTACACTAGCACTATCCTACACTATATGAACTATTTTCAATTAACAAATTAATCTACAAATCTGTACATCTTTGGAATGTGGGTGGAAACTGAAGCACCCAGATACTGTAAATTCCACAAGGTCACAGGGAGAATATACAAACTCCATACAGAGAGCACTCATAGACAGGATTGAACCGGGGTCTCTGGCACCTCTATCACTGCGCCACTGTGCTGCCCCTGATTTCAAGAGTCAAGAGCGTTTTATTGTCGGACGGGACAATGAAATTCTTACTTGCTGCAGCACAACAGAATATGTGAATATGTAAACATTGTAAATAACAGGGGAAAAAAAGAAAAAGTTCAATAAATAACAAATATAGTGCAAATAACAAATAATAATATAGTCTTCTGCAGTTCAGAGCTCATAGCTTATTCGTTGTGTTTAATAGCTTGATGACTGTGGGGAAGCAGCTGTTCCTGAACCTGGACGTTACAGTCTTCAGGCTCCTGTACCTTCTTCCTGTTGGCAGTGGTGAGATGAGTCTGCGGCCAGGATGGTGTGGGTCCTTGATGATTTGGGCTGCCTTTTTGAGGCAGCGACTATGATAGATCCCTTCGACGGTGGGGAGGTCAAAGCCGGTGATGGACTGGGCAGTGGTCACAACTTTTTGTAGTCTTTTTCGCACTTGGATGTTCAAGTTGCGGAACCAGGCCACGATGCAACCAGTTAGAATGCTCTCTACCGTGCATCTGTAGAAGTTTAGGAGAATCCTCTTCAACATGCCGAACCTCCGTAATCTTCTCAGGAAATAGAGTCGCTGATGTGCCTTCTTTACAATTGCATCGGTGTGCTGGGTCCAGGAAAGATCTTCTGATATATGCACTCCCAGGAATTTAGAGTTATTGACCCTCTCCGCCATCGTCCCATTGATATAAACAGGATTGTGGGTCCTCATCCTTCCCCTACCAAAGTCCACAATCAGTTCCTTAGTCTTACTGATGTTGAGAGCCAGGTTGTTGTGCTGGCACCATTTGGTTAGTCGGTCAATCTCACTTCTTTACTCTGACTCGTCCCCATCTGTGATTCGTCCAACCACAGTGGTGTCATCGGCGAACTTGATGATGGAGTTCGCACTTTGACCGGCTAAGCAGTCATGGGTATAGAGTGAGTAAAGCAGGGGGCTGAGCACGCAGCCTGGAGGTGCTCCCGTATTAATTGTTACTGAGGATGAATTGGTTCCTCCAATTCGACAGACTGTGGTCTGTGGATGAGAAAGTTGAGGATCCAATTGCCGAGGGATGCGCAGACGCACAATTCTGTAAACTTGGTAACCAGCTTGGAAGGGGTGATGGTATTAAATGCCAAGCTGTAGTCTATAAACAATAGCCTGACATAGGTGTTTTTATTGTCCAAATGGTCCAGTGTGGAGTGGAGAGCCAATGAAATTGCATCCTCCATTGACCTGTTGTGGCGGTATGTGAACTGTAGTTGGTCGAGGTTCTTGTCGAGGTAGGAGTTGATGTGCACCATAACCAACCTCTCAAAGCACTTCATCACCACAGACGTTAGTGCCGCTGGTCGATAGTCATTGAGGCACGTCACCTTACTCTTCTTGGGCACCAGTATTATTGATGCCCTCTTAAAGCAGGTGGGAACCTCAGACCTCAGTAGTGAGAGGCTGAAAATGTCTGTAATAACTCCCGCCAGTTGGTCTGCACAGGTCCTGAGAACTCGACCGGGTATACCATCAGGTCCAGGCGTTTTCCGAGGGTTCACCCCCCTGAAGGATCTTCTGACATCGGCCTCTGTGACTGTGACAGTGACTGTAACACCGTCAGAGCGACTGGGGGCTCGGGAAGGCACATCAGTGTTCTCCCTATCA
Organism: Leucoraja erinaceus; assembly: GCF_028641065.1. Lineage (NCBI taxonomy): Eukaryota > Metazoa > Chordata > Chondrichthyes > Rajiformes > Rajidae > Leucoraja > Leucoraja erinaceus. The sequence goes on along the minus strand of NC_073393.1, from coordinate 28,968,786 downwards.
AACCGTGCGTAGAATGCACTGAGCTCGTCAGGGAGTGATGCTTCGCTGTTGTTTGAGCTGTCTCTTGATTTCACCTTGTAGGATGTGATGGCATTCAAGCCCTGCCACAGTTGCCGAACATCCATCTCATCCTCCAGCTTAGAGCAGGATTTGATCCATATCCCTCCAAATCTTGTATATCCTTGTTCCTGTTAGGTTTCCTTATAAATGTGCTTACTGTACCCGCCTCAATCACTTCTTGAAGTTTGTTCCATACACCCACCAACATCTGTGTGAAAATGTTGCCCCTTAGTATTCTGTGAAATCTTTCCATTCTCATCTTAAACCTATGCCCTCCAGCTTATTTAATGATAGCTCCAGAGGCCATCTGGCCTACTTCTGCTTTATTCCCTAATGTTTTAAATTAGATTTCATATTTGCCTCCAATTAAAGTTGTTGCATCAGTTCAGAGAAAATCATTATTTATCTAAACCGTTTTCAGATGTTCCTGAGAAATCATTGTTGCTTCAATGCAAGATCTTTCTACTCTTATTATAACTATTTCAGAATATTTATACCCAATTCACTTTAAGTGATTCCCACACTCATGTATACGTTAACTAACTCCTTGAAGTATTCAAAATAAACATTCAACTATCTACAAACGCCATCGACAACAGAATCACTATTCTTTCATCTCGCTGGATGCCTTTGCACTTGGGGTTTCGGTTATCTGTGTCAAAAGAGACCAACGTCTGTGAACTAGCTCCTTTTATTTACAATCCCAGAACCATAGACCATAGACCATGTGCCAAGGGAGGTGGAAACATAGACATAGAAACATAGAAACACAGAAAATAGGTGCAGGGGTAGGCCATTCGGCCCTTTGGGCCAGCAACGCCATTCAATATGATCATGGCTGATCATCCTAAATCAGTACCCCATTCCTGCTTTCTCCCCACATCCCTTGATTGTGTTAGCCCTAAGAGCTATATCTAACTCTCTCCTGAAAACATCCAGTGAGTTGGCCTCCACTGGCTTCAGTGGCAGATAATTCCACAGATTCACAATTCTCTGGCTGAAAAAGTTTTTCATCCTCTTAGTCTTAAATGGCCAAGGTGGCGCATGAATGATGCTTGCCCGCGATTGGTATTGTGGATAGCTGGGGTATCATGTGTATTTCTTGGCATCACACTATGAGAAGGATGTGAATGCATCAAAGAGGGGGCAGAGGAAGTTTACTACAATGTTGCTTGATGTAGAATATTTCAGTTATGAGGTGAGGCTGGATAGGCTGGAAAGGAAACAAAGTGCTGTGTTAACTCAATGGGTCAATGGGGCGGCACGGTGGCACAGCGATAAAGCTGCTGCCTTACAGCGCTAGAGACCTGGGTTAAATCTTTACAATGGGTGCTGTCTGCATAAAGCTTGTACATTCTCTTTGTTACCGCATGGGTTTATTCTGCATGGGTTTCCTCCAACACCAAAGACATAGAGGTTTGTAGGTTCATTGGATTTGGTAGAATTGTAAGAATTGTCTCTAGTGTGTAAGATAGTGATGGTGTGTTCACTGGGGTGGTGAAGGGGGTGTCACTGGAAGGTGTGTTCACTGATCGGCGTGGACTCGGTGAGCCGCAGGGCCTGTTTCTGTGCTGTATCTCTGAAGTCTAATGGCTGAAGTTGAAAGTCGAAAGGGTCAGGCAGATTGTAGGTGGTGAAGGGGGGAGGAAGAAAGGGGGAGGAGGAAGGGGAGAGGGGGGTGGAGAAAACTAGGTGAGAGGAGAGGCAGGACAGAGCATGGCAGGTACACTTCAAGCTGCCTTGGCAAGGCCACAAGCATAATCAAGGGTGAGTCGCATTCCCTCGCCTCCCCTCTCCCATCAAACTATTTCTTCCAAGCTATTATCAGACAAGTGACCCATCCTATCATCAACTAGAGAACAGTCCTGAGCTACCATCTACCTCATTGAATACAATTGGACTATCTTTAATTGGATTTTTCTGGACTAAACGCTATTCCCATTTTATGCAACAAAATTGTTTTTCACTGTACCTTGGTACACGTGTCAGTAAACTAAACTAAAAGGTGGACAATGGCAAGGGGAGGTTTTGATAAACAGATGGTTGGAGCAAAGGCCAGAGATTAAATCAGATGGAGTGAGACAATTTATATTAACGATTTAGACGAGGGAATTAAATGTAACATTTTCAAGTTTGCGGATGACACAAAGCTGGGTGGCAGTGTGAGCTGCGAGGAGGATGCTATGAGGCTTAAGGTGACTTGGATAGGTTGGGGGAGTGGGCAGATGCATGGCAGATGCAGTATAATGTGGATAAATGTGAGGTATCCACTTTGGTGGCAAGACCAGGAAGGCAGATTATTATCTGGTGTCAGATTTGGAAAAGGGGAGGTGCAACAAGACCTGGGTGTCATTGTACATCATTCACTGAAAGTAAGCATGCAGTTAAAGCATGCAGTGAAGAAAGCTAATGGCCTACATTGCGAGAAGATTTGAGTTTAGGAACAAGGAGGTCCTACTGCAGTTGTACAGGGCCCTGGTGAGACCACACCTGAAGTATTATGTGCAGTTTTGGTCTTCTAATTTGAGGAAGGACATTATTGCTATTGAGGGAGTGTTGCGTAGGTTCACCAAGTTAATTCCCGGGATGACGGAACTGAGATATGATGATAGAATGGGTTGACTGTGCTTGTATTCACTGAAATTTAGATGGATGAGAGGGTATCTTATAGAAACATATACAATTCTTAAGGGAGGGAAGAATGTAGGAGGAGACGGAGGGGGAGGAAAGAAATGGGTGTGGGTCCAGGTGGGATGCAGGATGAGGTGGGGGATGCTGGGTTTGCTTTCCTTGGATTGGGGCGATCTGATAGTGATGCACAAAGTCATGAGTGGCATAGACAGAGTGGATAATAAGAAACTTTTCTCCTTGAAGGAGATGTCTCAGAAGGCACAGGTTTCAAGTGATTGCTAAGAGGGTTGGAGGGGATCTGAGGATTATTCTTCACACAGAGGGCAGCAGCAATTTGGAACACATTGTCCAGGAAGGTGGTGAAGGCAGGAGCAATGTGAGGGCATATACAGGTACATTCAAACCATTTAAAAAGTGCCTGGATGAGTACTTAAGTTGCTGAGGCAAATACATTTCTGGACCAGTAAATTGGGGGCTTGGTTCTCGGTTCTTGGTTCCTGGTCCTCCAAAAATATTCCAATTGGAATTTAAACTGGAGGTAGCGGAGGGTGGACTTAAGCAAAAAAGGGTTCTTGGAGAAAAAGAGCTACAATGTAGTTGAGCCTGGTTGGGTAACTATGGTAGGGTGAAGACTATTCCATGCTTTAATTGTGCGGGGGAATAAAGAATTGCTGCACACATCTGTCTTGGTAGCTGATATCTCAAATTGGATCGAATGCCCTCGAATGCCCTCCTAATAGGTTTGGGTTTGGTGTAGGTTTGGTAATCTAACCTTGCTTGTCATGCGTGGACAGTATTTTCTGTTAATTAAACTTTGATTGCTCTAATGAAGGCAATCAAGATGACCTTTTAGCTTTCAGTCGTAAACAAAGGAGCACTTCCAACAGGGCATTAACTAGTTAAATAATACACACCATTCTGCTATTAAATACTCCACAAAATTTGACTGGTAGTCCAGTCCAATGCCCAAACTGTGCAATGATAATTACAGAGGAAATTAATGACTGTGATTTGGTTTCTTCCATTTATCAAAATTATATCCGCAACCCAATGTGGCTCTTCTGCCCTCTTGTGGTATTGTCAACTAAAATTGTAAATATAAAACCCAATTATGGATTTCTCATTAAGAAGTATTTATTAGTATTTGAGGCTTGTTTGATTATTTGTCTGAGACATTTGCTGCTTGGTTGCTTATCAGATTAATTGTTAAACGACTCATACATGATTACTAATGCATTTTACTGAGGGTTCTTTTGCCTTAAAGAAAACTGGAAAATATACATCAACTTTGAAGCAGTATTTTTAAATCCAAATTTTGATCATGTAAGTAATGACAGGAGTGCCTGTTTTCATATTTAGTAGAGTGTAATTATTTATCTGTAATCTTCCGAAAATACTCCCTTCTTCCCGCATATGCCCCCCTTCTTTCCCCCACCTTCCGCCCTCCCCCACCCCTCTCCCCTCAGCCCCACCTATTTTCACCCCTCCCACCAACATTCCTTCCTCTAGCTTCACAATTCATAATACCTCTGTTGTTTTATCTCACTGTATCTGTCTTTTCATCTCTGGCATTTGTCCAACTATCTGCCGATCAAATAACCATCCCCTGTATCGACTGACTACCTGCCAGACTTCATCCTTCCCATCCACTCTTCCAGCTTTCTTTTTCCCCCCCCCCCCCCCCCCCCCAAATCAGACTGAAGAAAGATCTTGACCCGAAATGTCGCCTACCCATGTTCTCTGAGATCTTGCCTGACTCGCTGAGTTACTCCAATACGCAGTGTCCTCTTCTCTAAAATACTCACCTCCCATTGAGGAATAAATACAATCGCAAAAGCCTGGAAATAGTTAGTATGTCAGGCAGCATATGTGAAGATAAAAACAAGTTAACAATTCAGATCAACATCTTATCATCTAGGATAGTTTAAATCAATAGGTTGTCCATTCTGATAATTATTTAGACTTTAGAGATATAAAGGACTTCTCCGTGGATTGTCACCTTGTCGTGCTGGAGAAGCTTGGGTGGACCTGAGATCCTGAGAGTGATGCTGTCTGGACCTATGCTCCTGGTAGCGTCACCCATGGCAGTAAGGTCGAGGGAGAGATCCCTGACAAGGAGCGATCCAACCAAGATCTCAATGGTGGAACATGGCTGACCTTAGTGGAGCATCACAACGGCTGGGAAGGCGGATGAAGGCTGCAGCAGAAAAGGGTCTCCGATCGTCTTGTACTCCATGCCACTGGATCCTGACCCAGATCTGTCAAGGACTGTGGGGTGGCTGTCTGTGCACCAGTATCCCCACGTTAAACAAAGTCACGCACAGGCATCCTCAATATATGGAATAACACCCTGGAGACACCCATGGTCAGCCATGACCGAAGGGGGCCTAAGAAAAGATGTAGCAGGGAAATAGGCCCTTCGGCCCAACACCCCGTATACTAACCTACACACACTTGGGACAATTTACATTTTTACATAAGCAAATTATCCTACAAACCTGCACATCTTCGTAGTGTCGGAGAAAACCGGAGCACCCGGAGAAAACCCATGCAGTCACAGGGAGAGCATACTAACTCCGTACAGACAGCACCTATCGTCAGGATCAAACCAGGTTTTCTGGCACTGTAAGAGTATTATCAAACAAGAGGACATGACTTCAGAATTAAGGGACAGAAGTTTAGGGATAATATGAGGGGGAACTTCTTTACGCAGAGAGTGGTAGCGGTGTGGAATGAGCTTCCATTGGAAGTAGTGGAGGCAGGTTCATTGCCATCATTTAAAAATAAGTTGGATAGGCATATGGATGAGAAGGTATGAGTGCAGGCAGGTGGGACTAAGGGAGAAAAAAATATGGTTCGGCACGGACTTGTAAGCTGTAATTGTTAATGGTTATTGATATGGGGGGCAACTCTACCGCAAGCCCCAATGTTAGAATAAAAAGTATTTCTTAGCTGTGGAGAAGGGAGAGGGACAAGCAAAGAGATAGGTACAAAGGTAAACCTATTGATGGGGGACTTCCAAGAGAAATGGAATAGCACAAACAAGTTTCACCATCATTTCCAGCTGGCCCCACCATCATATTTCTCTTGGCATATATGCTTCTCCAGCATATTACAGACATTGTAGTCTCATCCATTCTCTTTACAAAAAAACATAAAACATTAAACGGACATTAATTGACGAAACACTAACTCTGTTTCATTCTCCACGGATGCTGCTGGACCTGCTGAGTAATTCCAGTGTTTTCTGAGTACATGACTTATTTTTTGCGTGCCTGCAATTTTTTGCTCTTTGATTAGTTTTGAATAGCCATTGTTTCAAAACAGAACATTTGTGTGCAATGGATCCCATGAGTAGCAATGAGATATTGCCCAGATGACTGCATTTTAAATGGTGCTGGACATATGATTAATAGTGAGCAGAATATCACAAGGAACTCCTTTCAAATTAACAACATAAGTGTTTTTCTCCATCGAAAATAGGGGATATGGCCTCAGCTTAATGGTTTAACTGAAAGACAAGACCCGTGAGTGTGCAGTGGCATTCAGTGCTTTACTGGAGTATTAGCTTAGAAATTAGATTCCAATCTCTGGTGTAACACTTACATCCACCGTCTTCGGACTGAGAAGCAAAAGGGCCAACAGGAAGTCTGCATGGTTCCTATACTGGTTCTAAAGTAGAATGCAAAATGTAGGATAGACACAAAATATTGGAGTAACTCAACGGGTCAGACAACATCTCTGGAGAAAATGGATAGGTGACGTTTCAGGGTGGGACCCTGCTATAGGCATTGCTATTTATAGTAAATGACTGCATAACACAGCTATAAGCAGTTTTGCAATATGAAAGGTAGTTTGACACACATAGAGCATAAAAGCACAAGCATAGAGCACAAGAACGGGCCCTTTGGCCCACAATGTTTGCGCCAAACATGATGTTGTTAAACTGATCTCAGCTGCCTGCACATGATCCATATCCCTCTATTCCCTGCACTTTCATGTGCCTGCCTAAAAGCCTGTTGAATGCCACTATCGTATCTGCCGCCTCCACCACCCCTGGCACTGTGTTCTAGAACCCTACTATTCTCTGTGTAAAATAATTGCCCCGTACATCTCCATTAAACTCCCCGCCCCCCACCGTCACCTTATAGCTACACCCTCTACAGCTTAAGGATAAGGGGGAAATCCTTTAAAACCGAGATGAGAAGAACTTTTTTCACACAGAGAGTGGTGAATCTCTGGAACTCTCTGCCACAGAGGGTAGTTGAGGCCAGTTCATTGGCTATGTTTAAGAGGGAGTTAGATGTGGCCCTTCTGGCTAAGGGGATCAGGGGGTATGGAGAGAAGGCAGGTACGGGATACTGAGTTGGATGATCAGCCATGATCATATTGAATGGCGGTGCAGGCTCGAAGGGCCGAATGGCCTACTCCTGCACCTAATTTCTATGTTTCTATGTTTCTAGTGTTGGACATTTCCACCACGGGAGAAAGGTTCTGATTGATCATTTGGAAATCAGGACATTCTGCCAGGAGAACTCCCTTTATTCTTTCGTAACATTCTCACAAAGTCAAAATAGAAAATAATGCTGTCTAAAGTACAGACGACACAATTCAGGAATGTGATGGAATACTCTCCAATAGTGTGGATGATTTCAACTCCAACAACACCAACAACACACAAGGAACCTGGCACAATCCTGGTAGCCTACTTAATCCTTATCCTATGCACCACTCTCCTATTTTCCAAACATTAATTCCCTCCACCAATTTCTCACAGTGGCTGCAATGTGTACCATTTACAAAAGGCACTTCAGTTACTCACTAGCCTGCTCCCGGAGCACCTCCTAAACTTGCAAACTTGAGCAGCCAGGAGGACAGGGATCTCAGGCACATGGACACATCGCCACTTGCATATTCACACGCAAGTCGCAAACCATCTTAACTCCAAAATATATATCCTTTCTTCATCGCCGTTGGGTCTAAATCCTGGTATTGCCTCTTCAACTACAATTCTACCAGAAGGACAGCAGTGGTTCACAAAGGTTTAGTTTTAGTTTACTTTTAGTTTAGAGATAGAGAGTAAAAACACACCCACCGAGTCCACGCCGACCAGCGATCCCCATACACCAGCATTACCCTACACACTAGGGACAATGCACATTTTTTTACCAAAAACCAATTCACCGACAAGCCTGTACGTTTTTGGAGTGTGGAAAAAATCCAGAGCTCCCAGATAAATTCCACGCGGTCACTGGGAGAACATAGAAACTCCAGACAGACAGCACCCGTAATTAGGATCGGACCTGGGTCTCTGGCACTGGAAGGCAGCAATGCAGCCGCTGCACCACTATGCCACCCTATGCTTACCACTATTTTCTGAAGGGAAAAATATGTGGGTGTGATAATAAATGATGGCCTTTCCAATGATGCCCTGATCCCAAAGATGGTTGAACAGCAATCAGGGTTACGGAAATAGCTAAATCAGTTGAAGGATCCATAAAGAGTTCAAAAGCAAGCTACTCAATGATGCACAGCAAATTACTTTCATAAGATGTCTCCAGTGTTTCTCAAAGCCGAATATAACACACTGATCAAATAACAAGAAATAAGCTCAAGATCGTATTGAAAGCAAAGTAGTCAGTATATTTTAAAGAGCATTTTCGAGACCGGAATTATGATTTTGTTTCTATTTACAATCTTTGATAATTGTTTTAATACTTTATTTTCAAAAGTAAAAGTTATTTGCTAAGTAAAGAAAGTCATCAAAATAATTTACTTAGTATGTCTTTTCCCAGCAGGCACAGTTGTTCTTTGTCCTGTATGTGTGTCCCAACAATTTGCTTTGTAATCCCTGCTGGGTGTCCCTTTATGTCACCATTGGGACTTCCTGTTTATCTTTTCCCTCATCCCGGTCAGTAAGATTACTTTAATTGGTATAATAACACCAGTTAGAAATGACAGATCATAATAGCAGGAGTTAATTGGGGATTTGTTAAATGTTACCACTGAGAGTTCTTGGAATGCATCTTTTACGTCAAACTGAGTGAATTAGGCTGTAATTTAGAAAGGGCCCCCAATGATAACCAATATGTGCAGCTAAAGAGCACAGCAGGTCACAGTTTTGTGTAGCACATTGTGATCTTTTCATTAGGACCTGGAAACCCAAGCCAGTATGCCCTTGGATGAGCTGCAGATGCTGGTTTACTCCAAAGATAGACACAAAAATGCTGGAGTAACTCAGAGGGACAGGCAGCATTTCTGGCTAGAAGGAATGGATGACGTTTCGGGTCAAGATAGGTGCGAGACCGTGAAGAAGGGTCTCGACCTGAAACGTCACCCATTCCTTCTATCCAGAGATGCTGCCTGTCCCACTGAATTACTCCAGCATTTTGTGTCTACCTTTGGAGGGAGTGATGAACAGAGGATCAAGGTTTGGGTAATGTAGCCCCATCTTCTTCTAATCCACCATCAGGGCACAGCTGCTGACTAGATACATGACAATAGTCTACATTAGACTACTTGCCCTGTTGCACCTTAGGTTCGCAAGAAGGTTCACCAAGTTCTAATCACAACCATAGAAATTGCATGAACTTATTCAGCCCAGTGAAACTATTTCAAACCCTAATGAAATCCTCATATGGCAGAGAAGGACACCAAGTCCTGGAGTAACTCAGAGGGCCAGGCAACTTCTCTCTAGAGCATGGATAGGTGACAATTCAGGTCATGACCCTTCTTCAGACTGGTTGTGGTGGGGGGGGGGGGGGGGGGGGGGGGCAGAAGAAAACTGGAAGAGGGGAGGGGCAGGGCACAGCTTTGCAAGTAATATGCGAGGGAGGATTTTGATAGGCAGATAGTTGGACAAAGGCCAGAGATGAAAGGACAGGTGTGAAATAAATGGATTGCAGAGTTGTGAATTTTGAAGCTGGAGGAAGGAATGCAGGTGGGAGGGGAGGGGAGGGTAGGGGGAGGGGTGAAATAGATGCTGGTGAAGGTGGGGCACAGGGTGAAGAGAGGAGAGGAATGAAAGGTGAAGGGAAGCAGGGAGGGGGTTGGCAGTTATCTAAAGTTGGAGAAATTCAATGTTTAAACTGATTGGTTGGAGACTGCCCAAGCAGAATATGAAGTATTGTTTCCCCAGTTTGTGTGTGGACTCACTCTGGCAATGGAGGAGCCCCAGGACAGAAATGTCAGTATGGGAAGGGGAGCTAAAATGGTTATTAATCATTATTTTTATGCAGCAAAGATGCTGGAAATGCTTAGCAGGTCAGACATTAATAAATTTCCAATTAATGTATTTTCCTTTCCCTGGCCTGAGACTTTTGCAGTGTGGAGAGTGTGCCAAATCACTGCAGTCTATGTGGTGAAGGTGCTTGTTCATTGATGCAGGGTGGGAAGAAATAGATTATTAAAATGATCAGGAGGCACAGTGGTGCAGCGGTAGAGTTGCTGCATTACAGCGCCAGCAACCCGGGTTCGATCCTGACCGGTTCAGGTGCAGTCCATACGGAATTAGTATGTTTTCCCCGTCACTGCGAGGCTTTCTCTGGGTGCTCCAGTTTCCTCCCACACTCCAAAGACGTACACGTTTGTAAGTAAATTGGCTTCTGTAAAATTGTCCCTAGTGTGTAGGATAGTACTAGTATATACGGATGTGGTCGCTGGTGGGCACAGACTTGGTAGGCTGTAGGGCCTGTTTCCACGCTGTATCTCTAAAGTCAAAAGTCGAAAGGCAGTCATGAAATTGCTAAAATTGTGCCACTGCCTTGGCATTGTGAAAGATAGCAGCAGATATGTAAAGTCGTTGTAATCTTATCATCAAGACACGAACAGTTTAGGCTGGTAAAGCCAGACTTCTGAGGTATTCTCGGTATCTCTTAATTATTCAATTTTGGCTTGTGTCCTATCTAACTATTACATCTCCCTGCTCTGAATGTCATCTCATGTTCCATCTCTTGTGACTCCTACATCATTTTATTTCACATCCTGCCCATTGGACTACTGACTCCCCTTGCTGTTCTGTCATGTTGTTAAGATATGTTTCCATTTAAAACAAAAGTTTTAAAAAAAAATCTTCCTTAAGAATAAAAGGTGTTTTTAGAAACATAATGTTTATATCAAATGATAATGACATCAAAGTTTACTTCTGTTAACGTTTCTTACCAAATCTTTGGTGCTAATTCACATACAACTTTTATTCAGAAGTTAAGAAAATTAGGTAGCCTGGTCAGATAATTATTTAGACTTTAGAGATACAGCGTGGAAACAGGCCCTTCAGCCGACTGAGTACACGTCGACAAGGAATCCCACGAATGCTAGAACTATCCTAGGGACACTAAGGATAATTTAAATAAGATAATTAACCTACAAACCTATGTCTTTGGAGTGGGGGACAAAACCCGGAAAACCCGGAGAAAACCCACGCAATCACAGGGTGAACGTACAAGCTCCTTACAGACAGTACCAGTAGTTAGGACTGAACCCGGGTCTCTGGCACTGTATTCTTAAAATGTTTTAGTTATATTTTATAATTTTTAATACAATTATAAACTTTATATTGGATCCTTCCAGCATATCATTCCAATGTTTGAAATCTTTCTGAATTCCCAAGGATATTTGAGGTCTTTATTTTTGCTCTCCTTTGGAAGTTTTCCAAAGTGTCTGTATTGTCCATCTTGAAAGACTAAACTTGAAAAAGAACAAGACTGTGTGCTTTGTTTCATATTAAATGGTTCTCTGTATGCAACCTAATACCCCTGTTGGCTAGGCTATGGGCTACATGAACTTTGCAAGAGCTGTGAATAATGATGCCAGAATCTCTTTCAGAGCAGATGTTAATTTGGTAACATATGATGTTGAGATACACTTGATCTTAGTTTGGCGCAAATCTTCCATTAAGGGATATTTTCCGGCATTTGTCCTCTTCCTCCAACACATTTAGATCCATTTGCAGCAGTCCTGTCAGCTCCACAAACCTGACGTTCACTGTCATCTGGAATCTTGCAGGTCTAATTCTCCAACGCTTGTAATTGAATCATTTATCAAATCAAAATCCGAACTGCAGAACATTATTGTGGCTCCAGGTAGATCCATTCCAATCATTCATCTCAATCCACCAGAGAGATTCAAGGACAGTTTCTACCCAGCTGTTATCAGGAAACTGAACCATCCTACCAACAACTAGAGAGCAGACCTGAGATACTATCTACCTCAATGGAAACCCTCGGACTATCCTTGATCGGAATTTACTGGATTTTATCTTGCACTAAACGTCATTCACATTATTCCTTTTATCATGTATTTGTACAATGTGGATGTATTTCTTTCCGTTAACTGGTTAGCACGCAACAAAAGCTTTTCACTGTATCTCGGTACATGTGACAATAAACTAAACTCAAATTCAAACTCAATTCAGAATGTAGCCATTCCATTCCAACCCATTGCCACAGTTCCTCAACAAAACCAATAACAGTAGAGTTGCACAATATGGAAACAGGCCCTTTGGCTCAACTTGTTTTAGTTTTTGTTTAGTTTTGAAATACAGCACAGAAACAGGCCCTTCAGTCCACCGAGTCCATGCCAACCAGCGACCCTGATACACTAACACTCTCCTACACACCCACTAGAGACAATTTATAATTTTATTGAAGTCAATTAACGTACAAACCTGTACATCTTTGGAGTGTGGAAGGAAACCAGAGGACCCAGATAATACCCACGCGGTCATGGGAAGAACGTACAAACACTCGGAGTCAGGGACGTACACGGTTCTCTGGATCTGTAAGGCACCAACTCTACCGTTGTGTCACTGAGCAAGATGTCCCATCTAAGACATTTGCCCACATTTGGCCTATATTCCTCTGAACCTTTCTTATCTATGTACCTGTCCAAGTGTCTGTTATAGTATCTGCTACAACTACCTCCTCAAGTAGTCACTTCCAAAACATACAACTTCCTCAGGAAGTTCTAGAGCATTCATTGGGCACAATCTCCTTTTATTGGAAGCCATGTTGGATAGAAGATCAAATCAGAAACACTCAGCTTTGGAGGCTGTATCTGCGGAATAAGAAATAGGGGATGAAGACTCTGTATTAGAACTGAGATGGAGCCACTCACTTTGCCTGTGACTTTAATTTTCTATCCCATTCATACTCTCTCTGTTCCTTACGAGGCTGAATGTAAGCAACTTATCTTTCAGGCAGATTGCTGCCTTCCAAAATCAAAAAAAAATCTGCAATTTCAGGTAATGCATTTTTGCAACCTGTATCAGAAGTGATCCACAGTTTCACTGTTCACACCCTTGTATCTCTCTCATTAGCACATCTTCCCCAGCCAACAATGGGCCATTATGGACTCGACCCTTCCTCAGGTGATCTGGTTTGTTCTGACCTTTTCTTGCCTCCAGTTCCTCCCCCTGCCCATCCCCACCTCTATCTTCCAGTGTGAAGAAGGGTTTCGACCCAAAACATCACTTATTCCTTTTCTCCAGAGATGCTGCCTGACCCGCTGAGTTACTCCAGCATTTTGCGTCTATCTTCAGAAATGGTCCGATCAACTGTGAGTTATCCATCTGCAATATTGATTCATAGGTTCTCTCTCCACTAGTTTGGCCTGACCTATTGGGTATTCCCTATAGCTCTGCTTTTCACATTTTTTATGGCCCTTTGTTCATGTTCTCTCTCATTCCACATCAGCCACATGGATTCACCAAGGTAACAGCAGTCTCACTTATTTGAGATATTCACTTGGGCCTATCCATTTATCAACCACACTCCCTCTCTGCAACTTAAAACTATCTGGTTTGCTCACTTTTCCCATTTTGAGGAAAGGTCTTTGACCTGAACCATTACCTCTGTTTCACTTACAACGGATGCTGCCTGACTTGCTGAGTCTTTTCAGCATTTTCTGTTATAATTTCATATTTTCCCCCATCCGTGCAGTTTCATTTTGCTATAGGGCAGCACAATAGTGCAGTGGTAGAGTTGCTGCCTTACAGTGCCAGAGACCCGGGTTCCATCCTGTACATTCTCCCTGTGACCGTGTGGGTTTCCTCTGGGTGCTCTGGTTCCCTTCACCACACCAAAGACGTACAGGTTTGTAGGTTAATTGACTTTGGTAAAAATCGTAAATTGTCTCTGGTGTGTAGGATAGTGCTAGTGTACATGGGTGTGGGGTGATCGCTGGTCAGCATGGACTCAGCGGGCCGAAGGTCCTGTTTCCACGCTGAATCTCTAAAACGTACAAATAAAATATACACTTTCTGACCTGGTCATTGAGCACCTTATCCTCAAATGATGACTAGTCTCTGTACCTACAACTACATTAATCTGACTATTTCTACAAACAGTCACTCCAAAACTTTCTAACCTACAAGAGGTAATCCCAGATTCCAGTGAGTGGTTAAGGATAAGGAAAGTGGGCTTGCCAATCACATATTACTTGAAGAAGTTTGAAGAAGGATCCCCGACTCGAAACCACATCTATCCATATTTACTCCAGAGAATCTGCAATTCTTTGTTTCGACACTGATAATTTGCATGGTGCAGGTCCCCAGAAACAACAAGTTAATTATGCTCAGGTAGTATTTTTTGTTAATCTTGATGGAGAGATAAATATTGGCTAGGACACTGGTAATAAAAACATTGTCATTATTCAGAACAGCTCAATGAGATCATTTACACCCACTTTAGGCTTCATTCAACTATGATTTAATTTTAAGGATAGCAGAATGATTTCAAAGTCACACGAGCGATGGTCTTGGTCTTAATGTATTGATTCTGCCACTATTAACATTATGAAACAGAATTAGGATTTACATTATTTAAACACTTTAAATGGCTAGATATGTCATGTCTACCCCGTGTACATGGAAACACAAGACTTTGCACACCTCTTTTATGCCATTCATTTCTATCTTACTATACAAGGTGCTTGTTAAGCATTTCTAAATTAAAATGTAAATATTGTTCATTGGTAAATTTTTAATTTGTACCATATGTAACAGATCAAAATGGGTATGTCCCCCTTAGCAAGTGTACCACGTCACCTACAACTATATATTATGTTGTATGGTCTGGATTCATTCGGAAAGTAGGTACACATTTAAGGTCTCCCCCTCCCACTCCTTCACTCCCCCTCTTTCCCTTTCCCCTCTCCTCTCTCCCTCTCCCTCCTTCCCTCTCCCTCTCTCTCCCCCCTCGCCCCACCTATCTATCTCTCTCCTACCCTCTCCCCCTCCCCCTCTCTAAGTAACGTAATAAGCTGTTTTGTTATAACTTATCAGATATCTGTATTTTGGAGAATGATGTTGATACAAATGTCCCTTCAGATTTTTTCAACATACTGGATCTATTTTATAAGTCACTAGAGGGAGCAGTAGATCAGTCAAGTGTACTATTGCACATATATTTAATATGGATTAAAACACTGCAACACTGTTCTAGCAGAACTTAATGTTCAAAGCTGAGCCTCAGATGATCAGTTGTCAAATAAAATAAATTCTAATTCTGATAAGAAACTACAACATTATATAGTCAAGATGGAAAACAATCAATGGTTCAATGGCTATTTATTGTCACGAATGCACTGCACAGTGAAGTTCTTTTTGCATAGGTCACACATGCATAAGTTGCCATATTTCGGCACCATAATTGATACAAATACATCGATAGATGCTCCTGAACACATCATCAGTGATGTAACCTGGGGTCATTGGGTGTTTCGGGTCTTTCAACATCAGACACCCTCACCCAGGCGACCCAGCCGTGGTTGATCAGACCACGACTTGTGTTCAGGTGGCATTGGCATTATACTTAGCTATGGGCAATTTGTTATTATTTCTGACTATTATTATTCAGATGTGAAGCAATGATAGCACATTCTCTGGTGTGTCCCATGCTGTTGATCAGATCACTTTAGAAACAATTAACTTAGAATGAATAGGTGGGTAAAACCAAGTTGGAGGAAAGAAATCAGGAATATTTCATTTCTGACTAATCAGTTGAATTGAAGGCAGATCACATCACCCCTGATTTATATTAACGTTATCTAACTTAAATAAGTTGCTCGCGTAATTAAAAGCAGATTCACTTCTATTGGAGAGATTGACATTGGAGTCAAGCAGCATACTGCACACGAGACAGCAAATACTACAGTAGTTAATTGTACCTTTCCATGTTCCAGTCATAGCTTTGCCTTAACATAACTTGCAATGACAAACCTATGCAGTTGTATAAGAACAATCAGGAGTGGGTGAGCAGGCTAGGAATCTATTCATTGGTGCCCAGGAGGATGACAGTTGATCTTATGTACATAAGTGTACATAAGTGTACATAAGTGTACATAAAGATTTAATAGGAACCTGAGTAAACGTTTTTTACACAAATGGTGGCGGGTATATGGAACAAGCTGTCGGAGGAGGTAGTTGAGTCAGGCACTATCACAATGTTTAAGAAACATTGAGACAGGTACCTGGATAGGATAGGTATATAGGGATATGGGGGAAACACAGGCAGGTGAGACTAGTGCAGATGGGACATGTTGGTTGGTGTGGGCAAGTTGGGTCTGTTTCCGCACTATATCACTCTGCGACTCTACGATTCTATGTGCGGGATTGTAGGTTAATTGGCCTCTGTAAATTCCCCTTATGTGTAAGGAGTGGATGTGAAAGTGGGATAAAATAGAACTAGTGTGAATGCGTGATCAATGGTCAGGGTGGACTCAATGGGCTGCTGTAACTTTCAATTCAATACAATATCCGTTGTCAACCAGGATTCATAATCATGCCATTTCACTTCACATTCACATTCACATGCTGTCCCTGAACTCCCCCTCTCTCAGTTTTATAGGATCCCACTTACCAAACATCCTTTTACCTGCAAACCAATTCTCTCAGTCAATCTTTGCAAATTCCTGCTTAATGCCTGTAAAAGTAGCCTTGCCTCAACTTAGAAATATCTGACCTTTCTAGGATATTTCCTTCAGAAGAATCCACTATAACAAGGGCATAGTTTCGGAATAAGTGGTCACCCACTTAAGACATAGATGAGCAAAGAGCTAAAAACATTTAATCTGCAAGAGAGTCATGGGCTACGGGCAGGGACCAGGAAATTGCCTTATCCAACATTTTCAATTGTTATCTTATTGAACAGATCAATTGGCCTTTTCCTTCTTAAATTTCTTCTGTTCTGCAGCATCAGTTTAGTTTATTGTCATGTGTACCAAGGTATAGTGAAAAATGTTTGTTGTGTGCTAACCAGTCATTGGAAAGAAAAAGTCTGAAGAAGGGTTTCGGCCCGAAACGTTGTCTATCTCCTTCGCTCCATAGATGCTGCTGCACCAGCTGAGTTTCTCCAGCATTTTTGTGTACATTGGAAAGACAATACATGATTACAATCGAGCCATTCACATCGTAGAGATACATGATAAATGGATTAACGTTTTGTGCAAGATAAAGCCAGTAAAAGTTCAATCAAAGATAGTCCGAGGGACACCAATGAGGTAGCTAGTAGTTCAGGACTGTTCAGCAAAACGAATAAAAATATTTTCATTTTCAATTCCATTTAATTATTAATTTGCTGTTTTAACCTATGGCTTTGTTGCTTTGTTGCAACAGACCATGAGTGTGCACCTTGTTGCAGCTATGGCTTTGTTGCAACAGACCATGAGTGTGCACCTTGGCAGTTGTGGTTCTAGTTGTAGTTGCATTGTTGATCATCCATTGAATAAGACATTGACTTACAAAGGTACAGTGGTCTTCACACACCTTCTCTTGAGTTCAGAAACTATTTGGTGTTATGTCAAATCTGTCCTTAATGCTGATGAATCTAACACACCATCATACTTCTTCTTGGCACATACACCATTTATTTTGCGTTAACCTGGGGTGCTCTGCGTTTTAATTCACTCTAATGTTTGGTATTATTTATAACCCACAATGTAGGCTTCAATAATAGAAAGTAAACAATTACTGAGCAAGTCACTGAGCAATTACAGAGCAGCTTCCCAGTGAATGGCCATTGAAGGCTCTCAACTTGAAACACTATCTCCGTTTATCTCTCCATGGATACCACCTGTCCTACTGAACATTTGCAACAATTTCCAGCAGTACAACATTTTATTATATTTTTGCTGTACCATTGACCTAATTGATTTGCCACGTGCTTGCTGCAAATTTAATAAAGCTTACATTTCCAAGTGTTCATTATTAATAATAATATAAACAGAAAATGTTGGACAAACACAGTAGTTCAGTATTTCAGACAGGGGCTGTTCAGCAAAACTAATACAAATATTTTCATTTTCAATTCCATTTAATTATTAATTTGCTGTTTTAACCTATGGCTTTGTTGCTCAATTGAATTAAACACGTTGCAACAGACCATGAGTATGCGCCTTGGCAGTCCGTGGTACCTGTCCCAAGTACAGATGGACAGTGGAGGTCAATTTAAAACATCTATCTCTGGGGCATCACCATGAGGTATCCTTTAGTGAATCCGAGCTTCCTTTGCCATTAAAATATGTTATTAAACTAAGAGCTAGAGAGAGAGAGAGCAAAACAAAGTATCATACAACAACTGTAAAATACAAGTCAAAGCAAAAGGAAAGACCCACCAGTCCAGGTAGAATCTATAAAGAGAGAAGCATTAAGTTACATATGGATAACCCTACAGCCAAATTGTGCATATCTGGTGGCAACAGGGAAAGTGGTTTACCTGAAATCGTTGAATTCTATATTGGGTCCAGAAGGCTGCCACAAGTCCAGATGGAGGATGAGGTGCTGTGTCTTCAAGCATACGTTAAACATGGTTAGAGGTGCAGGAAGCCGCAAACAGGTCAAATAGAAGTGGGATGAGGAATTAAAGTGACAGGCAACTGAAAGTTCAGGGTTTCCCATATGGACCGAATACAGGTGCACTATGAAGGAGCCACTCAATCTGTGTTTAGTGTCTCTGATGCAGAAGAGACCATATTGTGAGCTCTGAATGGATTAACTAAGATTGGAATAAGTACAAGTGGGATTCACCACTATTTGGGTTCCTGGATGGTACAACATAGTACAGAGGCAAGCCCTTCAACATGATACTAGGTTAAACTAATCTGCCTGCACGGATTCATATTCCTGCATTCCCTGTATAGACATTGCAAAAGCCTCTTAAAAGCAACTATCACATCTGCTTCCACGACCCCTCCTGGCAGCGTGTTCCCCCGTGTAAAAAAGTGCCCTGCAAATCTCCTTTAAACTTTGCCACTCACCTTAGAGTTCTGCCCTCTAGTCTTTTAAGAGTCAAGAGTGTTTTATTGTCACATGTACTGAATCAGAATAATTACATTTTTATTTACAGCAGCAAAAGTTCAATAGATTAAAAAAAACAATATTGGGCATAAACAAAGCAAAGCCTGAAGTCCCAAGGCAGTTAGTAGTTTGGAATTTAGTTGGAGCTTGTAGTGTCCAATAGCCTTATGGTCGTTGAGAAGAAGCTGTTCCTAAACTTGAATGTTACAGTTTTCATTCTTCCTGATGACAGTCATTGATATTTCCATCCTGGGAAAAAGGTTCTGACTGTTTATATTATCTATGCATCTCATACTTTTATTAATTTCTATCTCATTTTCCTTCACTCCAAAGAAAATAATCCAAGCTGTCTAATCTCTCCTTGGAGCTATTACTTTCCATACCTCCCTACCTAGTAGGAGGCATTAGGTCAACTAGCTGGTGTTACTTATCCTGTGGTTGCATGGGAAACTGCTGTAAGAATGGGGGTGGATTAGTAGAGAGGGAAGAGGAGCAAAGAGAATGGTCTTTCATGAATACTGGGAGGGGAAGATGTGTCTGGTGGTGAAATCTCATTGAAGATGGCACAACATGTGCAGGATCCATTGAATGCTTAGTCTGTTGAGTTGGAGAATGATCTCTTGATTTAATTTTCCTTTAAACATCCATTTGTTGTGGTTGTGATCTCTTAAAGAGGAGACCGAGCATTCTTTGTCCTTGTTCTAAAATCATTTGTTCAGCTTTACTCGCTAGAATTTGCTTGCACTCGGCTTGTACTCGCTAAAATTTAGAAGAATGAAGGAAGATCTTATAGAAACTTACAAAATTCTTAAGGGGTTGGACAGGCTAGATGCAGGAAGATTGTTCCCGATATTGGGGAAGTCCAGAACAAGGGGTCACAGTTTAAGGATAAAGGGGAAATCTTTTAGGACTGAGATGAGAAAAACATTTTTTACACAGAGAGTGGTGAATCTCTGATATTCTCTGCCACAGAATGTAGTTGAGGCCAGTTCATTGGCTATATTTAAGAGGGAGTTAGATGTGGCCCTTGTGGCTAAAGGGATCAGGGGGTATGGAGAGAAGGCAGGTACAGGATACTGAGTTGGATGATCAGCCATGATCATATTGAATGGCGGTGCAGGCTCGAAGGACCGAATGGCCTACTCCTGCACCTATTTTCTATGTTTCTATGTTTACCACTTTGTTTCCATTATTGACACGTTCTCTTCTAGTACTTCACCTGGCAAATTCCAAACCAGCTTCTGCTAGTGGAGATCGGGAGCGCTTTAAAAATTAACGGTGTGTAATGTTTGTGCATATTTCAGAGGTCTACTTTACAATGGCTTTGTCTTTATATTCTTTAGATCATCTGTGCCTAACTATTGCAGGCAGCACAGAGTAATAGATCATGATGTGGTTCAATGTGCTTCTGTCATCTGTATTTGTGGTGCAGAGATATTTAGGTATATAGTTGCCATCTACTTATTACAATGGCTCATGGATATAATTGGAGTGGGTCTTTGACAAATCCATTAAGCAGCCAAATGCACTTTGCACTGAATCCCTCCTTCCGATATCCGTCGTGGGAGGGTGGTTCACCCTGTTTCAGAGTGGCTTGGGTGGGAGTTGGTGAGACTATTTAACAGTTATTGACATCTTTAATGGATCACGTTTTAGTTTACTTGAGAGATACAGCATAGAAGATGGCCCTTCGGCCCACCGGGTGCAGGCCAACCATTGATCACCCGTTCACGCCAGGTCTATGTTATCCTGTTGTCTCATCCACTCCCGACACACTAGGGACAATTTACAGAGGCCAATTTACCTAAAACGCCGGGATGTGGGAGGAAACTAGAGCACCCGAAGGAAATCCATGCAGTCACATAAAGAACGTACAAACTCCACGCAGACAGCACCTGAGGTCAGGATGGTACCCAGGTCTCTGGTGCTGTGAGGGAGCAGCTCTAGCAGCTGCACCATTGTGTTGGGACTGAGGGGAGTAGTTGATATTGGGCTGGTCAGAAAGCTAAATTAATGTGCACATATTAATATGGAATGCACCTTTAGCCATGTTGGGTTAAACCCAATTAATTGTGTGCCATTTATACTCTCAGGCTGAGTATCACTTCCAAGTCAGTGTTACTGGTGAGATAATTATAAGAACATCCATATTTATCCTTGCACCTGGGCCCAGTGGGAGGAGAAATTTTAAGAACATACACCACATTTGAGGACACTTTGTCCTTCACTGTTTCACTACAGAACAGGTGATGAAAAGATGTTGCAGGATAACAAAATCGTCCATTAATTTTAGTGCGCACTATTGCTTAAAATAAGGCATATTATTTCAATTGATCGGGTTTGTAGTTGGTCAGATGTTCCATCTGCTTCCATTTTGACATTTCTCACCACTGTTTCTGTTCCCTGTATCGTTCATTGTTCCATTTTTGCCCTTGGCTTGGTATCATTTATGATCTTTCAACTGGCAAGGATTTCAATAGCTGTGGAAGAGGAACTGCTTCAAACCAATCATTTGGTTAAAAATATAACAAAGCTTGCAGTATGGCCTGATGTGATCTGTGCAAGTGGTGCTTTGATACAAGTAATCAAGCAGTTTAAACCTCATGGACATAGGGATATACAGTATGGAAGCAGGCCATTCAGCCCACCATGCAGTCCATGCTGCAATTAAAATTGAATCTGAATCTGAATCTGATCGCCCTTATGCTAATCCTATGCTAATCCTACACAAAAAAAAATAATAATCTCCTTTCAAGCAGATTTTTTTTGTTCAGGACTACATAATGTGCCCAACAGGCCAAATTGTACTTAGTGAGAGGGAAATTGACTCAAAGTCAAAGTTGGATGACTTACAGAAATGACAAACTTAATACAGAAAGAAAGAGTGCGTTTTTTTAAGTTGTAGAATTTTTTTATTGGATTTAGTTTCAAAACTTGATGACTGCAACAGACTCAAACAGAAAATGAACTGTTGCTCCTTAAGCTTGCTTTGGACTTTTATTCAACAGTGCAGGAGGCCACAGGAGTGGGATTAGAGTTGGTTTGTTGGCTCTGTACCATATTTATAAGGCCGCCATTCCCAAAATTCCCAGCTATGTTAACTCTGTCCACTTACATATAATACTGTTTTTCCCATTGCTACTCCTGATCAGTTGTTGTTAATCTATAGATTGCGGATATCGGCAAAACTCCTGGTAATTTCTTGTATAGTTCCTGGTTTATTATTTGTCCTTGTGCCAGGAATTGTTTCTTTCCTGCAAGAATTATTTCTGCGTATCATCTTGCAGAAATGAACGGCTCAATTTGGGATTTTTTTGCCAAATCATGAAACTATGATCCTGCTATTCAGCAAAATGTCATTCTCACAAGTAACGCACCAAAGTAAAGTAAAAACATCAATGAATGAAAAACTTACTTTATACAGCAACTTAATATTCTTATTCCATGATGAAGCCATCTTAATATTCTTATTCTAATTCTAATAACTTAATTCCAAAGCATTCAACAAAGCAAATAATAAAATTTCTGAAAATATGATATAAAAAACGTTGTATAGAAAACAATGACAACATGGTTTTACAAATGGATAATGAATTATCAGCCAGTAAGTGCAAGTTGACTTCATCCACAGTTTACACACTCAGGAAAGCAGCCAAGATAATCAAGGAGCATTTTACCAAGGTCATTCCCTCTTCTCTCCTCTCCTGTTGAGTAGAAGTTATAAAAGCTTGAAAGCACATATCACCTTTAACCAAAACAGCTTAATCTGCGCTGTTATCAGGCTACTGAATGGCCCACTCATTACCTAAGGGCACAGTCCTGATCTCCCAAGCTACCGGCCATTGCATGTTTTGTTTGTCTGCACTATCTCTGTAGCTGTTATGCTGCAACACTTCATTCTGTACTCTGGCATTCGTTTCTCTCTGCACTACATGGTGTACTTGTGTATGGTTGGATTGTACATATGGAAAGAATGATTTGACTGACTAGCAACAAACAAAGGTTCTCATTGTATCTCACTAAACCAATACCAATGGCAGACAACATCCAGCCTGTGGGGAAAGTTTCTTCTGCCCTTTGGTTCCAGAGACATGAGCACAAAACATCTAGAGCAGCTTTGAAGAAATGCTGCTATCTTGGCGATACTGCCTTCCATATGAGGTGTTCGTGTGAATTTATGTTTGTTTTCTCAGTAACGTAAATGATCCCATTGGCACCATTTCAAAGAAGAAACCCTCAAGTGCTGATTAAAATGTATCTGTCCATCAGAACTACTAAACATATTTTCTATGCACAGGTTGTCAGCAGGTTAATTATTGAGGTTTAACACAGGAGTCCTTATGCTATTAGTCAAACATGCACTTATGCATATTTCAGCCACACATTTTTAGATAATTATTTTGGATCCCTTACCCTACTCACGTATGTCTCTGTCTGCCCATTGTGTTATTTTATGCAAGCTTGCTGTGAATAAATTGACTGATATTTCATACCTTTTATATTTTAC
Source organism: Leucoraja erinaceus (assembly GCF_028641065.1). Lineage (NCBI taxonomy): Eukaryota > Metazoa > Chordata > Chondrichthyes > Rajiformes > Rajidae > Leucoraja > Leucoraja erinaceus. The sequence continues at coordinate 28,945,297 of NC_073393.1, read as the reverse complement.
ATATTTTACATATATGTTACAAATGACTACAACTCTTATAGAGGTACAAAATCATGAGAGGAATATATCGGGTGGACGCACTTTTGCTCAGAGTAAGGGAATCAAGAACCAGAGGACATAGGCTTAAGGGAAGGGGAGAAAGATTTAATAGGAACCTGAGGGATAACCTTTTCACACAGAGAGTGGTGGGTGTATAGAATGAGCGGCTGGTGGAGACAGTTGAGGCAGGTAGTATTGCAACGTTTAAGAAACATTTGGACAGGTGCATGGCTAGGACATGTTTAGAGGGATATGGGCCATATGCAGACAGGTGGGATGAGTGTAGATTGGACATATTGGTCGGTGTGGGGCTGAAGGGCATGTTTCCATGCTGTATAACTCTATAACTCGCAAGTAACCCATGAGCTTCGAAGCACTTGGAGACAGTCAGAAAGAGCTGTAAAGTACTTAAAGATCTTCACTGCAATATCACAATAAGATATTCTTAAAGCTCCAATGCAGATAAGAAAAGTGAGCTTGGGATGGGAGTAGGGTTCCACGTAATGTTCCATTGAAAGCACAATCATACGCCAATATGCCAAAGTGGCCGTCAACACAAAGGAGATCATGAAAGACCTTGATACATAAGTTTGTGTTTCAGAAGTGGGAGTTCCTGCAACATCAGGAGCTCTTCAGGATGGAGTTGCCTCTGTTAAATGAACATGGAGAAAAGGAAATGATTGTAAAACAAGGAACCGCAGATGCTCGATTACAAAAAAAGACATAAAGTGCTGGAGTAACTGAGCGGGTCAGGCAGCATCTCTGGAGAAAACGGATTGGTGACATTTCGGGTCGGGGCAGGGTCCAGTCTGAAGAAGGGTTCAGTACTGAAATGTCACCTATCCACATTCTCCAGCGATGCTCTGAAGAAGGTAGACAAAAATGCTGGATAAACTCAGCGGGTGAGGCAGCATCTATGGAGTGAAGGAATAGGTGACGTTTCGGGTCGAGACCCTTCTTCAGACAGATGTGAGGTTGGGGGGGGGCGGGAAAAAGAAAGGAAGTGGGGACAGTAGGCTGTGGGAGAGCTGGGGAAGGAGAGAGAAAGCTAGGACTATCTGAAATTGGAGAAGTCAATGTTCATACTGCTGGGGTGTAAACTGCTCAAGCGAAATATGAGGTGCTGCTCCTCCGATTGCAGTGGGATTCACTCTGGCCATGGAGGAGGCCCAGGACAGAACGTCAGGGGGTTGGAGGGTTGAGGGGTTGAGGGGTTTGGGTGGGGAAGGGGAGGGGGGAGGGGGTGGAGGGTTGAGGGGTTGAGGGGTTGGGGTGTGTAAAGGGGGGGGGGGGGTGGAGGGTTGAGGGTTTGGGGTGGGGAAAGGCAAGGGGGTGGAGGGTTGAGGGGTTGGGGTGTGGAAGGCAAAGGAGTAGCAATGCAGTGAAGGCAAGTAGGACTCAAATCTCCCAACTAAATGATTCATTTACTCCATGGAGATTTTATTGTGAAGGCACTAAGTTTGTATGTTACTGGTGAAACCAGCATTTTACTGAGATGAAGTTTATGTAATTATCACTTCATGTGAACTTTCCCTGTTCTGGTTGGTAAACCGAAAGTTACAATAACAGAACCTAACCACCCAGACCACACACTCTGATCAGTGGAAACGCTGTTATGCAAACCAGGTACAGCTGGTAAAAAATGAGGTTGAATCTTAAAGCCTCAAACTTAAAATATCTGAAACAATGACAGCTACATATTATCTGATTCTAATCTCTGGTTGTGTTTCTATAAAGTGTAAATCCTCTGTTGGAGATCAAAATCTCCATGTTCTTTGATTTTCACTGGTTATATTTCAAACCAACTTTGTATTTTCTATCCTTTCATCTGTTTCACGTCCTTAACTAGTAAGTAAGTAAGTTTTATTTATATAGCACGTTTTAAGTCAACTCGCATTGACACCAAAGTGCTTTACATAAATAATGTTCCATTACAAACCATAGAAAAAGGTTAAAAAAAAAAGAATAAAATGGACACAACAGATTATAGAGTTCAACACAAACGTCCCCCCACAGCAGAATCAAAACTCCACTGTGGGGAAAGGCACCAAAAAGTTAAGTCCTCTTCCTCTGAAACACCCGAGGTCGGGGCCCATTTGTGGCCGTGCAGCCAGTCCGATGATTTTCAGAGCCCGATTGCCGTGAAGATGGAACTTCGGCTTCTGGTGAAACAATTCTTCAAGCAGCTTGGAAAAGTCTGGAGCGGCTGCCTCCTCCCTGGAGACCGGGGCACTCGTAGCCCTCAGGCCGCGCCGGTTGAAGCTCCGACCCTGGTGAACTCGATCCCTGGCTCCGCGGCGCTCCAAATCCAGCGCCGCCCGCGGCCGGACGCCCGCAGCCACAGGTCCGCGATGTTGGGATCGACGGCCACAGCACTCCCGCACGGCGACCCGGTAAGGCATCGCCCGCTCCCTGTTGGTATCCCAGCGCTGCGCCACCGCCGCCGAAGCTGTAGTCCCGGCCGGTCCCGACAGGAAACGCCGCTCCACTCTCGATGGTAGGCCGCGAGGACGGGGCGAAGAAGCCGCTTGGAGGGATGCTGCTTCTCCGACCAGGTAGGTGACTAAGAAATAAAGTTTCCCCCTTCCCCACCCCCACCCCCCACATAGAAGACCTCCACTAACATTTTTTAACAGGACTTAAATTAAAAAAAAGGTGTAGAGACGGACTGCGGGCAGGCTGCCATACACAGACGGCGCCCACTCCCGCACATCCACCAACTACCTCAGAATAGCAATGTTAATGCCGACCATTAAACCGACTATTCTTATTCAATCTGGCAGCATCATGTTCAACTCTCCAGCACATTATGTTTTGCTCAAGATCCCAGCTTCTGCACTTCCTTGTTTCTTTATTCTTATTCAAACTTGTGCCACATTAAGCCGTTGAATAATAATTCCATGTTGAGCTGAGTTAGATATTACTCTTTTATCATGAGGACAGCTGAGTTAGCTCGTTCACAATAGTCGATGTTCAAACTTGTTATCTTTGTTACATGAATCACCTATTCTCTCAACAAGTGGGATGGAAATGGGTCAATGTGGAGATATTTTAATATTCTCACCTGAATATAGCCAAAAGGAAAGCTACCATATTGTAAACTAAATTGACAATGATTTTGCATGTTTAAAATAGTCCTTTAAGCATATTGGAGGCTAGTATGGATGAAACAATATGAGCTGGATAGAATCAATGTCTGAAATAGTAGTTGCCGTCTCCTGATAATGAACAGAATCAATTTTTCTGGTGTCTGAAGTGGGTCTTGAACCGCAAACCACCAAATCAGAAAGGGTGGTATCACTAGGTAAAGACTTGTAGTTCTCAGGAGACAGACAAAAGACTAGAGCACTCTTGATTTTACATGGGACATAGAACAGTACCATGGCCGTCTGAAGGGGGGGGGGGGGGGTGCGATGGGTGTGGTCGCACCCCCCTTGTTTTCCAGAGTAAAAACAAATCCAAAGAAAAAAAAAATTGGTACCCCCCATCAAGTAAGTACTAGTTATCCGGGATGTGTAAGCGAGGGGAGGGATGTGTTGAGAAAATATCTCTTAACACAACTATCTCAGAATGCCTGTTGTGGATGGGGAATGTGTATAAACTTCCAGTAAACTATCAGTGGAGCTGTAATTATTCAAGAAGTGCGGTGTACCCATTGATCTAGTGTAAAACTGGATGGGGTGGGAGGGTGAGGGATGGGTGGCATATCTTATAGATTTGACTATTGTTCTTGAGGGGGGGGGGGAGTTATTGTGCAGAATGTATTTTGCATTTTACTGAATAAGTTGTTGGTTAAATCAGCCCATGAAATGGACGGTGATGATCACGGAATCGGTTTTGTACAGCTTGCAAGATGCTAAAGGATTCCTCATGGATTTGCGGTCTGGTTTGTTGGGCTGTTTGTTCACCGATTCACTGCCACTCCACCTCCCCACTTAGCTGTTTATTTTCAAATGGTGCTGTCTGAAGAAAGGTCTCCACCCAAAATGTCACCTATTCCTTCTCTCCAGAGATGCTGTCTGACATAGAAACATAGAAACATAGAAAATAGGTGCAGGAGTAGGCCATTCGGCCCTTCGAGCCTGCACCACCATTCAATATGATCATGGCTGATCATCCAACTCAGTATCCCGTACCTGCCTTCTCTCCATACCCCCTGATCGTTTTAGCCACAAGGCCCACATCTAACTCCCTCTAAAATATAGCCTATGAACTGGCCTCAATTACCTTCTGTGGCAGAGAATTCCACAGATTCACCACTCTCTGTGTGAAAAATAGTTTTCACATCTCGGTCCTAAAACACTTCCCCCTTATCCTTAAACTGTGACACCGTGTTCTGGACTTCCCCAACATCGGGAACAATCTTCCTGCATCTAGCCTGTCCAACCCCTTCAGAATTTTGTAAGTTTCTATAAGATCCCCCCTCAATCTTCTAAATTCTAGCGAGTACATGCCGAGTCTATCCAGTCTTTCTTCATATGAAAGTCCTGACATCCCAGGAATCGTCCTCTCCAAACGCCAATACAATTCTGATCTCAAAAGTTATCCCAGATCTTCTGTGACCCGAGGACGAGATCAAATTATATTAAACTATAGAAAGGAACATAGAAAGGAACTGAAGATGCTAGCTTACATACCGACGGTAGACGCAGAGTAACTCGACGGGTCCGGCAGCATCTATGGAGAAAAAGGATGGGTGATGTTTCGGGTCGGGACTGAAGAAGAGTCCCAACCAGAAACAGCGCCTCTCCTTTATCTCCAGTGATGCTACCTGACCTGCCGAGTTACTCCAGCACTTTGTGTCCATCTTTTACATCAAACTAAAGTTGTCTTGCACAACCTACCACCCCCGCATCCCCCCTCCCCCCACTCCAAAACGCAATTATATTGAAATATAACTTTGCTGTGCTTCCCTGAACGACAGGGAGAGAGGGGCTGAGACAGAGAGAGAGAGATAGAGAGAGAGAGGAGCAGAGAGAGAGAGAGGGGGGGAGAGTAGGGGGCAGTGGAGAGGGAGATAGAGCGAGAGAGAGGGAGAGGGGGAGAGGGAGGGAGAGGAAGGGGGAGAGGATGGGGGGAGAGGAAGAGGGGGAGAGCAGGAGGGGGGAGAGAGGAGGGGGTGAGAGGAGGGGGGGAGGGAGGGGGGGGAGAGGAGGTGGGAGGGAGAGGGGAGGAGAGAGGAGGAGGGGGAGAGAAGAGGGGAAGGAGAGAGCAGAAGGGGAAGGGCATAGGAGGGTGGGAGGAGGAGGAGGAGGAGAGTGGAGGGGGAGAGGAGGAGGGGGGAGATGAGGAGGAGAGAGGAGAAGGGTGGAGAGGAGGAGGGGAGAGGGGCGGGCAGCCGGGGAGCGACCGGCGGGGAGCAAGCAGCGGGGAGCTGTAGGGAGCGAGCAGCGGGGAGAAAGCGGCAGGGTGCGAGCATCACGCACCGTGAGGAAGAATGGCATGCAGATCCATTGTGATCCACCAAGTCCATCAGCGAAAGACAGTAGTTTATTTTCAGTTTTGTCAGATTTTTGAACATTTTCATTAATAACTCGAGAAATAAAGCATGACATTTTCAGATAAGGCGATTTCGAACTCCAGGGGAAAAATCTCTACCGGAATATGTAAATTTTTTACTGTTAGCGCGTTTTTTTGAGAAGAGGTGATTATACACAAACAAACAAACACACACACGAACAAACACACATACACATCCAAGATCAGACTTTTTAATAGTTTATATGGATGGATGTTATTATTTATTTTTATATGTTATTGAATAAAAATCAAGAATTATAAATTTACATTTCAAAAATGGTTTCACAATTCAATAGTACTGATTTTCAGTATTCCATACTGATATTTGAGAATACATGAGGTTGCATGCAAAATACTGATTTTCAAAAATCCAGTTTCTGTGTAATACATCCTATTGCATTTATGTGAAAAATACCGATTTCCCCAACAAAATACTGATTTTCAGCCATCAAAATATGGAAATGCTCTGTGAAACTTGGCAGCTCTGCAATTATTCACGATCGCATTGTGCTTGAGAATTCAAAATGTGAATTTTGATCTTGTTTATGAGTTATCATGGAACTAGAAATTGTTATAATAGTATGACAGTTAAATAGGTTAGTTTGAAAGCGATCATAGTAATGAAAATGCACCATTTAGTTTGACTTCAATTTTCATGATGGAAATTGAAGTCGAACTAAAAGTTGTATTAACCTCATGATTCCATGTTGAAATTGATGTGATGTGAAGTTGTTAGGTCAGGAGCACCATTAAAGGTGCACGGCACACACTAACACAGTCTAACAGTAACAGGCAATCAAATCAACACACAAAACATTTTCTAAAAAAAGGTTTATTTTATTGCAAAAACTTACAGTATTTTATTTGCCATTTTGCATGCTCCTTTATAACATTTTACATAACATTTTACAACAGTACAACTTGATTATTAAAGCATGGACAACTTCAATTTTTGATTTAAAAAAATGTACATAACAATGACCCCAATCATCAACTTCCACCCATGACTCATGACTCAACCAAAATTATTTCTGAAATGTTGGCCATATATTTGGTACAAAAATGCTCAAAAATAAGGCTCAGAATGTACCAGAGAGCATCTAATACCTCAGAGCTACCAGGGCCCTTAAGCAGGCCATGGATCCCGGCCTCGAGGGACTTTACGTTTTGCGCTCATGGTGTGCGCTGTGCGCACATTATATCACATAATAATTTTTGTAATCCTGTCATGCCACCATCCTTTTTGAAAAGCTTCGTACGGGCCTGCAGTACACCAACCAAGCCCTTCAGCCCACAAAGTTCATGCAAAACATGCCAAGTTAAACTAAACTCCTCTGCCTGCATGCGATCCGTATCCCTCCATTACCTGCATATCCATGTGCCTGTCTAAAAACCTCCTAATGCCGCGATTATACCTGCCTCCATCTTGACACGTGCATTCCAGGCAGTCCCCCACACCCCACACCCTATGTAAAAAGAATCTTCTGAACATCTCCTTTGAACTTTGTCCCTCTCACCTTTCAACACATACTTGTCTTAAAATATCTGCCTCATGTTAGCATGAGCCAGAACCTGACCTGAGTATGGACAAAAGAAAAATGGGGTTCTGCAAAGGACAATAGTCTCTTTTGATTTTCTCTAGACACAGAACAAGTTTGGACTACAAGTTAAGCTCGATATACTTCTGAAATGTTGGCCATAAATTTGGTCATAGCTATATTTAAGAGGGAGTTAGATGTGGCCCTTGTGGCTAAGGGGATCAGGGGGTATGGAGAGAAGGCAGGTACGGGATACTGAGTTGGGTGATCAGCCATGATCATATTGAATGGCGGTGCAGGCTCGAAGGGCCGAATGGCCTACTCCTGCACCTAATTTCTATGTTTCTATGTTTCTATGTTACTTGACATATTAAATTCTACAATGATAGCCCTACAATTAGAGTAGCATGATGGCGCAGCAGTAGAGCTGCTGCCTTACAGCACCAGAGACCTAGGTTCAACCCTGACTATGGGTGCTGTCCGTACAGAATGTGCACGTTCTCCCCGTGATTGCATGTTTTTTCTCCAGGTGCTCCGGTTTCATCCCACACTCCAAAGCTGTACTGGTTTATAGGTAAACTGGCTTGGTAAAATTGTTAATTTTTCCCCAGTGTGTGAGGGATAGTGTTATTGTACAGGGATCGCTGGTCGGCGCAGACGTGGTGGGCCGAGGGGCCTGTTTCTGTGCTGTATCTCTACACTAAACTAAACAAAACATAGACATAAGGAAAAACAATAAGCAGAAAACTTGCAAGATCTAAGGATCTATGCATGCAAATTTCCCGATATGTTCCCCCCAAGTCTAACAGAAGATTTCCTGGAAAGACAAAATGACTGGAGATATGTTTGTGCTAAGTGCAGATGTGTGTTGTTTTAGAGGAGAAGATCCAAAATGCTGGAGTAACTCAGCGCGTCACAACCCATCGACTATGAGTAGAAGCACTACTTCAAAGGAGGATAACCTTGAGAAGACTTCACACTGGAATAGTGAAATGTAAAAACGAGTAATTGCAGATGTATAGTTTAGTTTAATTTACTTTAGAGATACCGCATAATAATAGGCGCCTCAGCCCACCAAGTCCACACCAACAGCAAACAATCGTGCACACAGGGGGACAATTTATATGAGCCAATTAACTTACAAACCTACACGTCTTTGGAATGTGGAAGGAAACCAGAGCACCTGAAGGAAACCCACGCGGTCACAAGGAGAAAGTACAAACTCCATACAGATAGCAACCATAGTCAGGACTGAGCACAGGTCTCTGCTGTTGTAAGGCAGCAACTCTACTGTGGCACCACTGTGATGTCCAGTGATGCTGTATCTTGTTTCTACATTTCCTGTCCATGTTCTCCAGAGATGCTGCCTGATCCACTGAGTTACTCCAGCACTTACTGTGTTCTTTTGTAAACCAGCTTCTGTAATGTCTTGTTTCTACATTTCTCTGTGTGTTGTTTTATCTGTGGGGACATAGTGTCCATATCACTGAAATTAATCATGTTCATTAATATATTTTCAACTGACAGACCAACATGATTATCGTTCAACAGAATTTTGGAAATAAGCAAACTATAAAGTCATTATTGAGGGAGGTTGCAATGATTCATAAAGGTCCAAAATATTCTTGGTATTCAGGATAGAAGCTCCCACACTTCAGTGTTTCACAGACGAAGTGAAGATTAAGCAAGGGACCTCGACAGGACTTTTAGAGCAAGATTAACACATTTATTGATGGTAGTTTTGTGTGTTTAAAAATTCAATTCATCTAACCTATAGGTACTGAACATTCATACTATTAGTGCTTCTTTTTACATGACAAAGCAAAGCCTAAAAGTTCCATATGTTAAAAGGAAGTTTCAGAACAGTATCACAATCTAAAAAAAGGATTGACAAAAACTGAGAGAAACAACAGTTGCAATTCATGAAAGCGATCATTATTGAGAGGATGCCAAAATATTGTGATAAATGTCAACATTCAGAAGCTACGTTATCGCACATGTTTACAAGCTGTACAAAAATTAAAAATTTTTGGGTAAATATTTTTAGTATAATATCCAAAGTAACCAAAACACAACTGGAACCAAACTCAAAATTAATAATACTCGGAATATTAGAATTAAATCAAACACTTAGAATAACACAAAGAAACTTTATCGATTACAGTTTAATAACAGGAAAAAAATTAATCCTAAAATTTTGGAAAGGCCCTACGGCCCCCACAATCAGAATGTGGATTATAGAAATGACGGAGACCTTAAACGTGGAAAGAATTAGACTTGCCCTGTTGGACAAACAGGAATTATTCGTTGGAACATGGTCTCCTTTTATTGAGTACTTAAAGGGTCAGAATAGTTCAGCACAGGAACCTGACTAGCACCCGGACTAAAGATTGGATGAAATACTACACTTTGAAATATACGAACATATCTCGAATGATGTCTTTAAACTTAAACAAACTTTTCCATTCTTCCTTAATTACCTTTTTCACCCCTCTCTCTTTTTTTTTTTATTTATTATTATTTTTTTTTAATTTTTTTTTTTTTTTTTTTATTTTCCCTCTTCTTTCCCTCTTTTTCACCTATCCTTTTAGTTCTATCTAGTTATAAAAAAAAAACGAAGAAAAATGTAAAAAATATTGGAGACAATGTAATAATAACTGTCAATGTTATCATTTTAAAAATGTAAGACAGTAATGATGTAATAGACTATGTACTTATCCCCAATAATAATTAAAAAAAAATAAAAAAATAAAAAAAAATAAAATATTGTGAAGAATCTTGGAAGAAAGGTTGACAGACTGTGATTAGTGTGGGTCAGCGGGCAGTTACCTTGCCTTAGAGGAGATTAGTTTAACCTGACGTATGGACGGCACGGCAGTGCAGCTGCTGCCACACAGCACCAGAGACGCAGGTTTGATCCTGACCTTGGGCGCTGTCTGTGCATCGTTCATACATTTTCCCTGTGCGTATTCTCCGGTTTCCTCCCACATTCCATTAATGTACAGGTTTGCAGGTTTATTGGCATCTGTACATTGTCCCTAGTGTTGAGGATGGAACTAATGTGTGGCTAATCGTTGGTTCGCATGGACTTGTTGGGCTGAAGGGCCTGTTTCCATGCTGTATCTCTGAACTAATATAAACTGACATTGTGGGCTGAAGGGCATGTTGCTGTGCTCTACTGTTGTATCAGAAAAATGAACATGCAAAGTCATTATGGAGACTAGTGCAAAAATCTATGGTATAGCTGTACACCAACAATATTTGCTGATCATGCCTTCTCTTGGATATTATGTTACACATCCCTCTGTTTATTTTGTCAGTGGACATGGATGATTCAATGAAGCAGAGGAAGAGTTCATGCCCAATGCTGACCATTCAACCAAATATTATCAAGAAAAATATTACACAATGCTTAATGCTGGGTGCAAATTGTTTTTTGCAATTCCTACATCACAGCAATGATGACAAAAAAGCTGTCATAAAAAAAACACTGGATATAATCATGAAGAAAGCTTATCAGCAACTCTACTTTCTTAGATTTGGCATGTCATCGGATATTCCAACAACTTCTACAGATGTACCATAGAAAATATCCTGACTGATTGCAACATGGACTGGTCCATGCAATTCTAATGCATGGGAATACAAGAGGCTGCAGAGAGTGCTGGATGTAGCCCTCCCTTACATCACATCTGCATGAAGCACTGCCTCAAGAAGGTAGGATTTGTCATGAAGGATCCCCAACACCTGAGCCATACCATCTTCTCATTTCTACCACCGGGCAGGAGGTACAGAAACCTGAAGTGCCACATTTTCAGGTTCGAGAACAACAATGTTCCTACAACTATCATGTTTTTGAGCCAACCTGCATAAATCTAATCCTACCTCAGCAATTTAATATTAGAGTTCACCACAGACTTCTTGTTTTTAGCTCAATCTTTTTCTTACCACTGTCTTGCAGAACTTATGTTTGATTTATGTGGTAACATATATGCAATTTATGTTTTTGTGTATTATCTATGTGCCTTTGATGTTGCTGCCAGTAGGATTTACATTATGGATACAAGGAACTGCAATGTGTAAGAAGGAACTGCAGATGCTGGTTTAAACAAAAGATAGACACAAAATGCTGGACATACTCAGCGAGACAGGCAGCATCTCTGGGGAGAAGGAATGGGTGATGTTTCGGGTCGAGACCCTTCTTTAGACTGCAATTACAATTGATGGTTTACAAATAAATACTCCAATGCAGGAACCTTCTTTCGAAGAAGGGTCCTGATCCGAAACGTCACCTGTCCATGTTCTCTAAAGTTGCTGCCTGAGTCACTGAGTTACTCCAGCACTTTGTTCCAAACTTAAGGTTTTCATCATACCTGAGCACATGACAATAATTTCAAGTTGACTTAACTTGATGGTCATCATGGTTTTGTTCGAGGAGATCCCATCTGACAAATTTAAATGAATTCTTTGAAAATATAGCAAAGTGAATTAATGAGGGAACTGTGGTTTACTTGAACTTTGGTAAAGCCTTTGACATTGTCTCACATGGTGCAAAAAGGTAATGCCCTCAGGAATCAGGGCCAATATGGTTAATTGGATCCATATTGGTTCTTGGAAAATGGCGGCGCACCTGAATGCAGCGGCTTTGCTCTCCCCCGTGTGGATGTTGTTGCTTTTGTCTGTTTTGTCCGTTTGTCTGTGGACCTGCGACTCGAAATACAACCGGCAGGACCTTCTAAGGATTGGGACACTGTGTAGCGAACTAGAGTTCGCAAGAAGCTCCCACAACGATTATATCCCACCAGAAATCACGCGCCCAGCGGAGTCCGAGTGGATTACCTTAACGAATGGACGGTGCGGGAGGCGGCGCAGACGGAGGCGGCAGAAGCGCGTTTGTCGAGCCGGCATTCACGCTAGGCTAAAGGAAGCTCCTTGCAGACCAACGCTACCCTGCATCTTTTTGACGAACGCCCAATCGCTCAGCAACAAGATGGACGAGCTGGAGCTGATCAATGAAGAAAACACGGCTGTGCAAACCTGCTCGATTATGGTGGTAACTGAGACCTGGCTTCACGCTGGGATCCCGGACGAGGCCATCAGTCTGGTAGGTCGCACAGCACACCGGGCCGACAGGAGCAGAGGAGGGGGGCTATGTATTTACTCCTATGACAAATGGTGTACAAATGTAAACGTTGTCGAGAGACATTGTTCACCAGACATGGAGTTTATTACATTGAAATGTCGACCCTTCTACCTGCCGCTGCGGGAGTTCACAGCTATCGTTATTCTGGCTGTTTATATTCCACCAAGTGCCAACGTCAAGCTAGCACTGAACACCCTGCTAGCATCAATCAACAAACTACAGACTGCGCACCCTGATGGGATTTTCATCGTGGCTGGAGACTCAACCAGGCTAATCTAAAAACTGTCCTCCCTAAATTCCACCAGCATGTCACGTGTCCGACGAGAGGTCAAAATACACTGGATCAAGTGTACAGCAACATTAGGGATGGATACAAAGCCTCCTCTCTCCCTCACCTCGGCCAGTCTGACCATCTATCACTCTTTCTCACCCCGGCATACAGACCTCTCATTATGAGAACCAAGCCCAGTGTGAGAAACATAAAGACTTAGCCCGAGGGCGCTGCCGCCCAACTTCAGGACTGTTTTGAGCGCACCGAGTGGGACCTGTTTGCAAACCAGGACATACAAGAATACACATCCACAGTGAGTCTCCTTCATGGTTGCGAGGAGTTCCCGCATTCTGGGAATTTGCCGCGGCCTCAGTATGGTCGCCGCAAATTTTTCAAAATTGTTAAAAAATTTGGTCGCCATGGAGATAATCGATAATCCTGTAGTCGTAGGTGCAGTTATAGTGAGGTCGCTATGTAGTTGTAGATAGTCGTAGGTAGTTTCAGTTAATCGCCTTTTTCATTGGCTCATTGGGGAGCCAATGAAATCAATGGGTTCTCCCCTTCTTCCGGTAGGCGGCGCGGCTCTGGCCAGCAGCGGCCTCTGCAGCCTGTCCGCGTTTTTATTATTTTTTGTCGGTGTTTCTGTGTAGTTTTTGTTATTTTATGGGGGGGTGTGTGTGTGGGGGGGGGTGGGGGGGGGGGTGGGAGGGGGGGGGAAACTTTTTGAATCTCTCCCTGCACTGAGACCCGACCTTTTCTCGTCGGGTCTCAGTCGTCGTTGAGGCCGTAACGAGGAGCGGCCTCCAACAGGAAAGAGACCGGGGACTCGGTTTCGACTCACCTCACTGTCGCGGAGCTGGCAGGGTCCGGAGCGGTGGAGGAGCGCTGCTGCTGCTGATGTTGTTGCTGCTGCTGCTGCTGCTGCTGCCGGAGAGTCGGAGGCTCTCTACAGGTCTGTGGACGACGGCGCCAAGCCCACGGCTCCCTGGGGGGGAGACCGCTTTTTCGGGGCTTCTGCTGCGGCGGCGACTTCTCCCGCCCGAGTTGCGGGGTCGAAGAGCTCCTGGAGCGGGGCCTAGCACCGCTGCCCCGCGCGGCTGGAATGGCCGCGGACTCTGCGAGCGCACACCGGGGGCTCCAACACCAAGACCCGGTGTGCGACCTTGCATCACCCGGCGTGGCTTTAATGGCCGCGGGACAATCGCCATCGCCAGCTGGGGGCTATGACTTTTGACTCTGACATCGGGGGGGGGGAGAGTGCAGTGGAGAGATACGTTTATTTGGCCTCCATCACAGTTATGTTTATGTTAAATGTAATTATGTTGTGTCTGGGGTCTATTTGTGTGTTATGTATGGCTGCAGAAACGGCATTTCGTTTGGACCTCCAAATAAATTGATTCTGATTCTGATTCTGATTCTCCCCCCTCCCTCCCACTTTTAAATGACTTACCTTCACTGTGCCAGCCGTCTTAATTACAGCGACAACCTTCCTGTTCATCGCGGTGTGTGTCTATATTATCTTGGCTTTGCACCGTGTGAATTTCAGACAGCGCCGCTCCCCCTGCTTGCCCTGGCCCCCACCTTAGCGATGGGGTGGGTGTGAGTGAGTGTGTGTGAGTGAGTGAGTGTGTGAGTGTGCGTGTGTGTGAGTGCGTGTGTGTGAGTGTGTGTGTGTGTGTGTGTGTGTGTGTGTGTGTGTGTGTGTGTGTGTGTGTGTGTGTGTGTGTGTGTGTGTGTGTGTGTGTGTGTGTGTGTGTGTGTGTGTGTGTGTGACAGTCGTCGGCATTTCGCTGAAAAATCGCCTGCATGACACAGGCCCTTTGTGGACGACAGTTTATCAGACCTTGGTGGTTTCTCCTAATGGAGTCTGTGATTATAACAGTAACTGATATATTGTGAATAACCCATTGACATTTATTTAGCTGTTAGTGATGTGTTTTCATGCAGTATTATTCATGTCATTTAGTTTAGTTTATTAGTTTAGAGATACAGTGAGGAAACAGGCCTTTTGGCCCGCCGAGTCCACGCCGACCCCAGCGATCCCCACACACTAACACTGTCCTACACACACCAGGGCAATTTAAACTTTTACCGAAGCCAATTAACCTATAAAACCTGTGTGTCTTTGGAGTGTGGCAGGAAACCAGAGCACCCTGGGAAAACCCATGTGGTCACCTGACAGCACTGCAGTCAGGATTGAACCTGGGTCTCTGGCGTTGTAAAACAGCAACTCTACCGCTGCACCACTGTGTCACCCCTGTTTTTGCTTTCAAAGAAGGGTATTTGTTCTTTTTCCTCTCATCATGCCCGCCCTTGCCTTTGCCATGGTCTCATGACCCCCATATCCCCTCCCCGTTCTCTACAATTCGTTTTTATCTGTATCTTTAAATTGTTCTTCCAACAGCTCTGCCAGGATTTAACTCCAATCTTGTCTGTCAGCAACGTGTAGCTTTTTAAATTCTTGCACATAATGTCACAATTAGAAATAGATCTGTCAGCCAGTACTCTATTCTTCTCTTCTGCCCTTGGGGGCATTGTCTTTCCACCACCCCCCGAATAACACTCTCTTTAACTGCATCTTCTCCTGCCTGCTGTCTGTTCTCATTCTCTGCCAAAGAAGTGACCCCGAAGCATTTTTCTGTGCATAGAATAATTTACTGAACCCATTGATTTCAATTGTGGCATTTAAAAATAAGTTGAGTGGCACTTTTTGCAGTTCACATGAGAGCACATATATCACTAATTAAATTGCCAGTTATGACTAATCGAAACTGACTTCTATTCTCTCTTTTCCAGTTTTGACAAAGAGACTTTGACCTAAAAGCTTAATTCTTTCCCTATCCAAAGTTTCTGCCTGACCTGCTGCATGTTTTCATGAATGACTTAATTACATTTGAGCTCACAAGAGAGCTCATGGTGATTGAGTATCATACAGTTGTTCCCATTCATGGATCTTTCTGGGGTTCAACCTTGGTTTGAAGTCCAACAACAACAAGCCTTTCAAATGCTTCTTGGAATCTTAGACCAAAATAAAAATTCAAATGATTGCAGAAACCGTGATTGAATAGTTTGCTGTGCCAGGAATACTGAGGGAAATGGTTAATAGAAGGTTCTCTCCAATATTATTGTATTGTTATATATAATGTGAACTCTTAAAGCATTAAAGTCACAGTTGAGTCGACCACAGTATAACAGATGATGGAGACAATTTAACTTTGCATGGAATCATATAATCTATGCATTGCTATTTCTAATTGGTGAACACCATTTACAACCAACTCTTGGGGTGGAAGATTGCAACCTTCACGTGGTCTGCCCTGTTTTGACTAATGCAATCAACTCGACGTGCACAAACGGAAGATCAAATAGAACAAGTTGTCCAACAACTTTAGACTGTGCACGCCACACGAAAGAAGAAGTACCAACTCTTTGTTTCCTGATGTTAAGCCTGAATATTTCTTATACCATTGTGCATATCTATCATGAAATTCTGTAGTATATATTCAGTGATGTACTTTTACATTAGCTTATATTTGCCATAAGGGGATAATAGATATGTGTATGGAGGGTGGGAAAGAACAGAAGGATAACTGTGGAAGCAAGGAACTGTAGATGCTGATTTACACAATAGGACACAGTGTTTGAATAACTAAATGGGTCAAGCAGCATCTCTGGAGAACATGAATAGGCGACATTTCAAATTGGGATGAAAACTTCTTTAGTGGTTTAAATATCCTTGAGGAAATTTTGAATGGAGTAGTCAAAATGTGGGAACACAGAACTGTAAATGCTGGTTTACACAAAAGGACACAAAGTGCTGGAGTAACTCAGTGGTGGGATAAACTTATAGGATTATGATGGGCCTGTCCCACTTAGGCAACATTTTAGGCAACTGCAGGAGACTATTCAGTCACCACATGGTCGCCACATGTTCGCGGGTGGTTGCTGGGGAGTCGCCTTCATGGTCGTGAGGAGTTCCTGCATTCTGGGAACTAGTAGCGGCCTCATTATGGTCGCCATGGAGAGTAGCGAGGATTCTTGAGTCGTAAGTGGTTCGCCAGGAGGTCCTAATGTGTTGCCAGGAGGTCAAAGGTTCTCGGAGGTTCTTGTAGGTTGTAGCCGATGCTGACCAGTGAATTTCATTGGCTCATTGGGGAAAACAAATGTAAGCAGTAGTTTTCAAACCAAGGATAACCGACCGGTAATGTTAAATGTCCGCCGAGCTTCACAGGCGTGTATCTCTGGCTTCTTAAAAGTTGTCTCCACTCCTTCTACCCCCTTCCCCCTTCCCCCCCCTCTACCCCCTCTTTTAAAGAACTTACCGTACACTGTGCTTTAGCCGAATTTTTACAGCGCCAACCTCCCTGTTCATCGCGGTGTGTGTCTGTATCACCTTGGCTTTGCACCGTGTGAATTTTGTAGACAGCGCTCCCCCCGCTTTCCCTGTCCCCTGCCTGTGTAACGGGCTGGTGAAGGAAAGCGATCTGTTTGCGTGTGTGTGTATTCCACTCTGACAGTCGCCGTTCCAGTTACCGGTTTTTCAGGCGACTGCCGGCAACTGGCAAGTCCGCTGAAAAATCGCCTAAGTGGGACAGGCCCATAAGAAAGATACATTTATTGGATTAGATGCAAAGGTTTAATGGAAAGTCAATGGAGTATACATATAGCAGTGAGACCAATGGGCTGCCACTCTATCGTATATTCCAATGTAAAGCATTTTGTATTTAGTGAAGCAGTCAATGAGAATGACTAAACAGGAGCTTTCCAAAACCACATTTTTGCTGGAAATTATTGTTCAAACAATTCTTCAGCTGCAGATGATGGACTTCACTATCTATCAAGACATTAGTAAAAAATATCAATAACAATTGTATATTTGGATGAATATTCACTTTGTGTGTATTATAAGCATAGATGGCTTTGGTTAACAAACCTGCGCAAACATTCCACAACATTAAATGCAACGATATTGCAGCAAATACTAGCCATTAGGCAATTTGAAAGCAAACGACAAAACTGCTGAGCATTTCTCCAAAGAATTTTTAAATGTAGAAAAACCCTGTTTGTTTCACTGATATAGGAATAAGTTTGTAAAGGCCCTGCCCCACTTTCCCGAGTTACTCACGAATTCTCCCGAGTTTTCCCTTTGATTCGAACTCGGAGACCTACATTAATAGCCGTTCGTAGGTACACGGGGCAACTCTTAAAACTCGTGGACATTTTTCAACATGTTGAAAAAACGTCCCGACTTACCTGATGCCCCGAGTTCCTACTGCTGGCATTATGAGCCGCTACAAAACATCTACGGACTCCTATGGGCTCCTACGGACTCATTACCGACTTTACCCGGCATTCCGCGAGTTCAAATCAAGGGGAAAACTCGGGAGAGTTCGTGAGTAACTCGGGAAAGTGGGATAGGGCCTTTACTCTCAAGTTTTTGTTTCAACTTTTGAGTTTAATATCAATCAAATGTTTGTAAGATGAGTAACCAGCAAACTGCAAAGTGGGTTACAAGTCAAGTGTGGCAGAAGAGATTGCTGTTCAAGGTATCTGGTCCTCCCAAGAGTAAGCATGTAAGAGTTAACATTGAGTTTTGTGGTTTGATCTTCATGTTTCATGACAGAAGGGTTAAAATATACTCATCTGACTGTGAAAGTATCATTTTTACCAGGCCCCATTTGGGCCATGGGGGATGGGTGGGTTGTCTACGCTTCAAACATTGGATATTGCTGCAGCGTTGACTGAATTTGCAAAGAAAGTATTTGGAAACGCTGCAATGCAATTTTAATTTATAGAATTGTTGAAGCAGCATGTTTAAAACATTTGGATAAACAAATGTTCAGCGTGTTTTCTGGAATACCCCAAAGGCACAACTTCCAACCTTTGACCAATGCAGTACATAATTCACAAAATAGCACATCTGCATTTTTAAAGCAGAACTCTTTCTCAAACTCTTAATTTTTTTTTCAGATTTACACAATTTGCAACGTTTTATTTTTTAATTAAAATGCATTTGCCATGAACTAAAACGGAATAAAATCAACAAAAATTAACGAATTTAACCTCCTATGTTTTGGAGGTTAAATTCATTCATTTTAATTCAAAAGTAAAATATTGCAAATTGATTCAATGAAGTTTATCAGCTATATCATCAGTAATACTATTTTAAAATATGTCCATATGCACGGACACTTACAAGAAAAAATATGATTGCTTATTCATCAGGCCAAGTGTCATAAATGGATGGATATTTTTTGAGTTAGTGTATGCTATTGATTTTATCTTGATGTCAAAAATTACTGATAAATTGCAACCTGCTAAATTCCGGTTTAATTCAGATGTCATCTAGAGCACATGATAGGCACAAAGTGCTGGAGTAACTCAGCGGGCCAGGCAGCATCTCTAGAGAAAAGGAACAGGAGTCTGAAGAAAGGTTGGAACACATCTTCAGACTTCTGTTCCTTTTCGCCAGAGATGTTGCCTGACTTGCTGTGTAAGTCCAGCACTTTGTGTCTATCTTCAGTGGAAACCACCACCTTCTTGCTCATCTGGAGCAGAATTTGGTTTATGTAGACAAAAGGAACTGCAGATGCTGGTTTACAAATAAAAACACAAAGTTCTGGAGTAAATCAGACGGTCTGGCAGCGTCTCAGGAGGACATTGACATACATTGTTTTGGGTGGGAACTCTTCTTCAGAATTTGGTTTATGCTCGCTGAGTCATTTTTGGGCTGGAAGTCATTTTATCGATGGTTGCAATTTGCTGTGTGTCTGTCCATATCTTTGGGTCTTCAATTTATGGACATTTCCATGACTGGAAAATTTATAGTTAGCAGGCACACTGGCCACAAGAACACAAGAGAAATAGGAGCAGGAGCATGCTACCTGACCCCTCAAGCCTACACTGCCATTCTACGTCATCGTTGCTAGTCCACACTAAGCTTCCTCCTCCAACAAGGGTAGCATGTAGTTGGTATTGGTTTATTATTGTCATGTGTACAAAGATACAGTTTAGTTTAGCTTAGAGATACAGCGTGGAAACAGACCCTTCGGCCCACCGAGTCCGTGCCGACCAGTCATCACCCATATACAAGTACAGTTCTACATACTAAGGACAATTTAGAGAAAACAATTAACCAAAAAACCTGCATGTCTTTGGAATGTGAGAGGAAACTGAAGCACCCAGAGAAAACCCACGCAGGAGAACATGCAAACTTCTTACAGGCAACTCCAGTAGTCGTGATCGAACCCTGGTCTTTGGCCCTGTAAGACAGCCATTGTGCCACTGTGCCGCCCATTAAATAGTTACAACAGTAATAAGATTTTGTTTGAATGCTATCTAATTAAATCAATAATACTAAAGATCAATGCATAACTACAACAGCTAGAAGAAAGAGAAAAATACCAGTGTAAAATATAGTTTTCAGCATTGTACAGAGGAAAAGGTCTAACGTCTACAATGAGGTTTGTTGGAGGGTTGGGATTACATCCAACGTTGATTACAGAGGGGAAGAAGCTGTTGCTGAGTATGGTCGTGTGTGCTGTCAAGTTTTTGTATCTTGTGCCTGATGGGAGCGGGGTGAAAAAGATCTTTGATTATATTGGCTCCCCTACTGAGGCAGCATGAAGTGTAGATGGAGTCAATGGTGGAGAAACAAGAAACTGCAGATGCTGGCTTACAAAAAGGACACAATGTGCTGGAGTAACTCAGCGGGTCAAGCAGCATATTTGGAGAACATGGATAAGGAACATTTTGGGTCAAGTCCAAAGAAGAATCCCAACCCGAAACTTTGCCGATCCATGTTCTCCGGAGATGCTGCCTGACCCATTGAGTTACTCCAGCACTTTGTGTCTTTCAATGCTGCGGAGTCTGGTCTATGTGATGAACTGGGCTACAACCACAACTCTCTGCAATTTCTTGCATTGGACAGCACAATTTCTTCCAAGATCCTCTTCAAATCTGATTTGGAAGTATTTTGCTTTATCCTCCTCAATCTTAGAACTGGTTGAATACCTAACCACACAGAGGAAATAATCCAAGAAACTAGCTCATCACCAGCTCACTAAGGGCAATTCAGGACAGACATGGTCATTCCACGACTGCCTATATTCTGTAGACTGTGACCTCGGCTGCTGCTCTTATCCCTCTCACTGGTAGATAGGCTTGGAGAGGCCAAACATCAGCACTTTTGAGCTTAGGCCACAGTTAAATAAGTAACAGCTGTGAACAATTAGCTGAAGACATACACAAAAAGCTGGAGTAATTCAGCGGTTCAGGCAGCATCTCTGCAATAAAAAGAAAAGGTGACGTTTCGGGTCGAGCCCCTTCTTCAGGCTCGACCTGAAACATCCTTTTCTCCAGAGATGTTGCCAGACCCACTGAGTTATTCTAGTGTTTTGCATTTATTTTTGGTTTAAACCAGCATCTGCAGTTCCTTCTGACACAGGTGTATCCAATTAGCTGATATTGAACCACCTGAACCACATCAGCCTACTCATTATAAGCCCAGGCATTCAATCATAGGCGGGAAAGTGGTATGTCTCCCTGTTGGCTGTGTTCCCCATTTACAGGTTTGGATGAAGACTGAGCTACTGGGTCAACCCGAGACCATCTTTGTGGTCAAGACTGAGATACCAGGAAAAGCCCTAGACAGCCAGCGCCTCCTTTGAGGCCAAGACTGAATAGCCAGGGCAAACCCGAGACTGCCAGTACCCCCATATCTGCCCACATACAACAAGGGGCTGTGTTTGCACGCAGAGGCAAAGACTGAACCATCAAGAAAAGCCTGAGACCTCCATCGCATCCTCTTCAAGCCAAAGCCTGAATGACCGGGACAAACCCAAGATTGCCAGCACCTGCTCTTCAAGGCAAAGGCTGAGCTGCCGGGACAAGTCTGAGACTGCCATGATGCCAATTTCGAGATCAGGACTGCGCTGCCATGACAAGGCTGGCAAAGCTAGAGTGACGTGCGGGAACACTCCTGAGATCACCGTGCATCTCCTTCGAGACCAGGACTGAGCTGCTAGGACAAGCCTATGATCACCAGCGCTCCCTCACATGTGCACTCATGATGAAGGGTAGTGCCCCCACCTGGGGCCATTCTTGACACGTGAGTTCACCTTATTGCGAGTGTAGTCGTTGCTGACCCAGCGACATGGAGAAAAGGGGAAGTACAACAGGATCTGCGGGTCCTTGTACATCAGTCTATGAAAGTAAGCATGCAGGTAGAGCAGACAGTGAATAAAGCGAATGGTATGTTGGCCTTTATAACAAGAGGAATTGAATATAGGAGGAATATAGTATACATATAAGATTGTTAAGGGATTGGGTAGGAAACATGTTCCCGATGTTGGGGGAGTCCAGAACCAGGGGCCACAGTTTAAGAATAAGGGGTAAGCCATTTAGAACTGAGACCAGGAAACACCTTTTCTCACAGAGAGTGGTGAGTCTGTGGAATTCTCTGCCTCAGAGGGCAGTGAAGGCATGTTCTCTGGATGCTTTCAAGAGAGAGCTAGATAGGGCTCTTAAAAGTAGCGGAGTCAGGGGATATGGGGAGAAGGCAGTAATGGGGTACTGATTGGGGATGATTAGCCATGATCACATTGAATGGTAGTGCTGGCTCGAAGGGCCGAATGGCCTACTCCTGCACCTATTGTCTATTGTCTATTGACATTCCCGAAGCCAGAAGAAGAACAAGGTAAACTAATTTTTATGAAGCCAGTGGAAAAAAACCCTATTAAACTATTTACGGTGGAAATGAAAATCTTGCCAGTTTTATAACAAGCCAGCAATTCACCCTGCTGTTTTACTGCCCAAGCAGCAAAGGTACAAAGCCATCCTCTGGGCATTGTTAAAGTCATGAAATGACTCATAAAACAGCCTATAACTATTTAAGGAAGTCACAAAATCCCTAACCGCACAAAATTGGTTCAACTTTAATTTACAAGAAAACAGCAACAAACAAGGAATAAATGAGCTTTCAGTATTACCTCAGCATGTTTCCCAACTTGCAATCACGGATGAAAGTGAGAAATATTGACTGCAAAGTGTGAATGTAACAGCACATAGTCATAGAATCATACAGAATGGAAACAAGACTACCACTCCAACTTGTCCACACCGACCAAGATGCCTCATCTAGTGCTACTTCCATTTGCCCACCTTAGCCTGTCTACCTCTGAACCTTTCCTAGCCTTGTACCTATCCAAGTGTGTTTTAAATGCTGTATTAGGTCCTGCCTCAAATGATAGCTCCTCTGGTAGCCTCCACTGGTAGCTCAATACACATACCCTCTGAATAAAAAAAGTTGACACTCGGGTTCCTACTAAATCTTGGTCCTCTCACCTTAAACCTGTGTCCTATAGTTCTTGATTCCTTCACCCTGGGTAAAATACTGTGGATTTACCCCATCTATTCCCCTCATGATTTTAGACACCTCTATCGTATTTATTGACATGAATCGAGTAGGAGATAAAATCCATTATGTACTTGAACTGATGTCTTCAATGGAATCATCTGGGAGGTTGGTGTGTGTGCTAAAGCACTTCCACTTGCTGCTGCTAAGTGACAATATTTGGAAGAAATATGACTGCATTTTATCGTGAAAATCATACATTAGTCCAGGAGTATTTGTGAAATTATAGAATAGCTTCCAAAGGAGACCATTCAACACATCACACCTATGCTGAAGATTTGCTAGAGTAACTCAGTGACAAAATGCTGGAATAACTCAGCGGTTCAGGCAGCATTTCGGAGAAAAGGAAAAGGTGCTGTTTAATGTTTTTTTTAAATCTCTCCCTGCACGGGAGACCCGACCTTTTCTCGTCGGGTTTCCGTTCTCGTTGGGGCCGCAACGAGGAGCGGCCTCCAACAGGAAGAGACCGGGGACTCTGGTGCTACGACTCACCATCGCCGTCGCGGGGCTGGCCGAGTCTGGAGCGGTGGAGGAGCGCTGCTGCTGCTGCTGCTACGGCCCGACCGGAGAGTCGGACGGCTTTCTGACTGTTCAACGCGAACAGGGTCTGTGGACGGCGGCAACCGGGAGCCCTCGGCTCCCTGGAGGGTGGCCCGCATTTTTCTGTGGCTCTCGCAACGGCGACTTGTCCCTCACCCGAAGTGGGCAGGGTTTCGAAGAGCTCCTGGAGCGGTACCTTCAGGCCTACATAAAGGACACTGCCCCGCTTGGCTTGGAATGTGCCGCGGGACTCTGCGAGCGCAGTTGTCTAACCGTGGGGGGCTGCCATCTAACACCAAGACCCGGTGTGCAGACCCTCAAGCAAATCCACCACTTTCCCAAAGTTTTTGGCCCTTTTAATGGCCGCGGGACAATCACCATCGCCAGCCGGGGGCTTTGACTTTGACTCTGACATTAAGGGGGGGGTAGATTAGTGCAGTGGAGAGATAAGTTTAGTTTTTGCCTTCCATCACAGCGATTTGATGGATGCTAACCAGTTAGCGGAAAATTATGTTGTGTCTTGGGTCCTATGTGATTTGTAATGTATGGCTGCAGAACGGCATATGTATTTCGTTTGGACCTCAAGGGGTCCAAATGACAATAAATAATATGTATTTTGTATCTTGTATCTTGTATCTTGTATCTTGTATCTTGTACCTTGTACCTTGTATCTTGTATCTTGTATGTTGAGACCCTTCTTCAGACTCCAGAACAGCTATGTTGTATTTAAATCTCCTTCTAAGAACAGTCTGGTTAGTTTCACTCTCCTGCTCTTCCTGCGCACATCTATACTTTCTTCTCCATCAAACCCGACTACGGATGTTTCGATCACCCCGACCGCTGGAAAAAAGTAGGAAGAAGGTAAAAAGTTATTCGCCTTCCATCACAGTAAGGAGTGTGAGGTCACCGAAAGCAAGATGAATGCTGCCTGCGCTGGTGGGGACTCGGAGGGATTGCCGTGAGTGCGGTGGTCTCGGCGTTTGCGGGGATGTTGCACCTCAAGAGCGTCCTGGAGTCTGGTGCGAGTGTGGACGGCTTTCTGACTGTTCGGGCGAACAGGGACATCGGAGAAAGCGGCAAGCGGTTGGTGCAACTCTGGTCACATCACGGTGAAGAGCGTGTGTGTGGCCCAGACATTGAACTGATGGCTGTGGGTCTCCGCTTTTGCTGTGTGCCTAGGGATTCTCACATGAAGCTGGGATGGCTGTTTATGTTTAATTTTTAGGTAATATTGTGTCTTGTTGCTTTTTTTGGTGTGACTGTATGGTAAATCAAATTTCATTGTACCTTAGGGTGCACGTGAAAATAAAGGACTATTGAACTCTCGAACCACCCTCGAACATGTGGCGACCATGTGGCGATTGCATAGTCTCCTGCAGTCGCCTAAAAAGTCGCCTAAGTGGGACAGGCCCATTACTGCCATCTATCTAGCTAACTGCAATCTTTCATTCCAGGAACCCTTCAAGCAAATCCTACCTGTACTTTCTCCAAGGTTTTTGTGCCCTTCCTGAAGTATACTATCTAGAAATGGACTCAACAATGCACAAACCAGTGATATGCATGTAGGTTTGCTTATTACTATTAAGGAGCTCAGTAGATTATGCATCTTGGCTTTAGTTTAGTTTATTGTCACATGTACCAAGCTACAGTGAAAAGCTTTTGTTGCATGCTAACCAGTTAGCGGAAAGACAATACATGATTACAATTGAGCCATCCACACTGTACAGATACATGATAGGTTATATATGATATTATATTACCATATATGTATATATCGTATTATATTATGATAGATATAATTCATAGAGCATAGGTTTAACAATGAGCATTTTCAGAATGCTGGTTCATTCATTGTGTTTAGTATTCTATCGGAATCATTGATATGCAGCCCAGTAAATGAGTTGGTGATGGTAATGTCAAACCATAAAATGAACTCTTTCATTAACCTGACATCTAGGTTGCTGGACAAGAAACTGCAATAATCCTTTAAAGTATTTAAATAGATGTGGTTCGTAAAAAAAAATACTTTTTCCTGTATTTATTCTGCTTTCAGGGTACTCTTTTCAATTATCATTTTAGAACGTTTCTGTCCCATTACCACACAATTCGTTTCGATTTTATCATTAAGAGATTTTGTACTTGGTCTTCATTTTTGTATAACAGAAGTCTTGGTAGCGTTTATATTCTTTCCAATCACCTCTCCCATCAATTTTTGCCACTTTTTGGTCTTACGTTAGAGTTTTTTGCATACATGTTATGTTGTAGCTATGATGAAAGTGAAATTTGAATTCACAAGGACAGTTAATCTCACTCTGCTTTGCTTTACTTGCACTCAGTTTATAAGCCTGACTTTAGCACTAATCAGAAACAGTTTCACTTACATAATATGATTAATTATCACACAATTTAGTTTAGTTTAGTTTAAAATTCAGCATGAAAACAAGCCTTTCGGGCCACTGAGTCCACATCGACCTTTGATCACTCATTTATAGCTGTGCTAGATTATCCCACTTTCTCATCCACTCCCTGCACTTTAGAGGCAATTTACAGTGGCCTATTAATCTACAAACCTGCATATCTTTGGGATGCGAGAAGAAACTGGAGGAAACCCATGCGTTTACAGGGAGATAGTGCAAAATCTGCATGGACAGCACATGAGGGCAGGATAGAGCTGGGATCTCTGGTGCTGTGAGGTAACGACTGTACTGGCTGTGCCACTGTGCCACCTGCTCAATCCATTTTGCCTTTTTAATTTCCATTTTTCATACTTCGGTTTAATGTTTGAATGACAGATGTCCTGGAGGTATACAATTACTGTTGTTGAAATTTGGGTCTGGAAACCTTATAGGTGCAACAACAGCAATCCCTGGCTCCTGTTAGCTGTTAAGGTGAGTAGGTGGACAACAACTAAGGCATTAATAGAAAATTAACTGCTCTCCGTGGATTGTCACCTTGCCATGGTGGAGAAGCTTGTTTGGTCCTGAGATCCTGAGAGCAATGCCGTCTGAAGCTATGCTCCTGGTAGGGCCACCCATGGCGGTAAGGTCGAGGGGGAGGACTCTGACAAATAGCAATCCAACCAAGACCTCAACGGTGGACCAGGCAGAGGATGATGGCTGACCTTAGTGGAGCGTCACAACGGCTGGGAAGACGGATGAAGGCTGCAGCAGAAAAGGGTCTCTGGTCGTCTTGGACTCCATGCCACTGGATCCTGACCTAGACCTGTCAAGGACTGTCTGGTGGCTGTCTGTGCACCAGTCTCCCCACGTTAAACAAAGTCATGCACAGGCGTCCTCCAACCCTGGAGACACACATGGTCAGCCATGACCGAGGGGGGATAAGAACGAAGAATAAAAAACTGTGCCTAGGTTATTGCGGCCCACAGGATCTATAATGAGAAAGCTGTCCCTTACCCTTCTTTCATCCGCATAGCCTGGAAACTATATTCCTCAAAAACATGTAGAAACACAGAGCTGCAGATGCTGCTTTACACAAAGGACACAAAGTACTGGAGTAACTCAATGGATCAGGCAGCATCTCTGAACATGGATAGGTTTTGGGCAAGGCCCCATTTTCAGACTAAATAAAGGTCGTGACCCGAAAGGCCACCTATGCACATTCTCCAGAGATGCTGCCTGACCCGTTGAGTTACTTTGTGTACTCCCTCAAGAAAATGCTCATCTGCACTTTGGAAGTCTCTGTGGATCAGTTCCTACTATTCTTTCAGATAGTCATTGCCAAATATGAACCGCTTCTGTGTGGAGAAATAACAATCTCCTCTTTTTCAATTCACTTCCATTGCTAACGATGTCTCCCACCTTGCTCCACCTGATCATCTTGATTAGTTTGTTCTCCACATAAAGCTCTCTGCCTCAAGGAGAATGGTCCCAAATTTCCCAACTTTTCTCACAGAACTGAAATGCCTTGTTCCTGTTTCAATCAAACGCAGTTGAAGGCTTTATACTCAGCACTGCAATGAATTACCATATACAGTATTTCTCACTAAAATTTTACACGTCATAAGAAATGTGAACTAATGCTGACATTCAGAATTTGCATGGACAGCATAAAACCGTAAGGTCTGAATGACGAGTATCATCGTAAACACCCTATCACTTTCCGCATCCAACATATGTTCGCCAGTTCAAGCTCAAGTGCATATAGGGGCATTACAGTTGTGCAGTTGGTAGAGTTACAGCACCAAGGTTCGATCCCAACCATTGATTCTGTCTGAGTGGAGTTTGCACGTGTTTGACCACAAGGGTTTCCTCCTGGTTTCCTCCCACAACCCAAGACAAGCACGTGTGTACATTACTTGGCCTCTGTGACTCGCTTCTAAAGTGTAGGATGTGGATGAGAAAGTGAGATAACAGATATTGTCTACCTTGTGTGAATGGGTGATCAATGGTCGGCGTGGACTCAGTGGGCTGAAGAGTCTTTCGCCATGTTGTATCTTTCAATAGACAATAGACAATAGGTGCAGGAGTAGGCCATTCAGCCCCGAGCCAGCACCGCCATTCACTGTTATCATGGCTGATCATCCACATTCAGTACCCCGTTCCTTCTCCCCATATCCCTTGACTCCACTATATTTAAGTGCTCTATCAACTCTCTCTTGAGCACCCAGAGAATTGGTCTCCGCTGCCTTCTGAGGCCGAGAATTGCACAGATTTACAACTGTGTTTTACAATTTTCAGTCGAAGGCTAAACATGAATGCGTGTCTTGCTCAATTTTTGCACGTGACAATGTTATCTGAGGAAAACACAAAGTATTGGAGGAACTTAGTGGGTCAAGAAGCATCTGTGGAGAGAATGGAAAGATGCAGCTTCTTCAGAATCAGAAGTATAATAATGCAATGAAGCACATTGCCACAACTGTGAAGTGGTTTCTGTTAGAAGCCTATTTTACTGTTTTTAAGCACATGCGTTTCTTTAAGTTTATTTTTTTTAGTTAGTCCTTGCTAGTTCACTCACTCTTCCTCTGTCTACACCTTCTGCATTGTCTTCTTATGCTTTCATTTGATTCCTTGTTTAGCTAATTTCTCTCTTACACCCTCTGTGATCCATTTAATAGTTAGAGCATAGTATGGGTGTATGAGAGATATTTAGATGAATCAAGGTCAGATATTCCCCACAAAGTGTTTGTCAAAGAGGAGAGGAGAGAAAGAGCATTGTGCAATGTGTATGTCTAGAGATGATGTTATATATGACACAGAAGGAGATCATTTGGCCCTTTGAGTTCATGCTGGCTCCCTGTAGAGAAATCTTGTCTCCATCAATTATTGTCATTTTCCTTTGTGCTATGTGGAAATATATGATCATAATAATCTTTACACTTACAGGTGAGGAGTGAAGTTACAAACCTTGTTGTGGAACTTCATCCTTAATAAGAAATAAATAGAAATATTTTGAGGTGATAAAATAGGTTCCTATTGATCCATTGATGGAAATAGTTTGGGAGTGAAGTACGTATATGAACCAGAAAAGATCAATTTGTATTGCTGCTTGCGACAGCTGATCATAATGCCCAGGGTAAGTAGGAGAAGAATTAGTAATGGTTCTTATTTCTAGCTATTCCCTAGTGACATTCTGCTGTATGTCAGGTGAGAATCAGATCTGTCATGGTGTTTCTATTTACCATTGTTGAACCACACAATACTTGGTGTCATGGCTATGGAGAATGATCGCGGCTCTATGCACTTGCAGTGGATGGGTTAGAAATTAAGCTATGATTTGTTTAGAGATACAGCATGGAAACATGCCCTTTGGCCCACCGAGTCCACCCAAACCATCCACAACCCATTCACACTAGCTCTATGTTATCCCACCTTCTTATCCACTCTCTACACACAGAGCAATTTACAGAAGCCAATTAACCCTCATACCCAGTGGCGTAGGGTGGGTTTTGAGCGCCCGGGGCAGTTTAAAGTTTTGCACCTCCTCATTAGGGGGGGGGGGGGGGGGAGGGGCGGGGGAGGGGGCGGGCAAAGGCAGCGGCGGCTGGGACAGCGGCAGCGGCGACCAGAACTCGGAGCTGGGGCGGCGGCAGCGGCGGCCTGGCCCGCGCTGTTTTTATACTCACAGCTCCAGGTAACCCCTCCTTGCTCCAACGGCTCCCCGGGCCTCTTAATTTTATTTAAAAAATTTATCCAACAATTTTTTTGCGCCCCTAAAAATTTAGCGCCCGGGGCAACCGCCCCACTGGCCCCCCCCCCCCCACGCTACGCCACTGCTCATACCCACACGTCTTTGGAATGTGGGAGGAAACCAGAACACCCGGAGCAAGCCCATGAGGTCACAGGGAGAACGTGCAAACTCCACACAGAGAGCACATAAGGTCAGGATCAAACCCACGTCTCTGGAGCTGTGAAGCAGCAGCTCTACCAAATGTGTCACAGTGCCGCCACTAAACATTAAACTGCCGCAATTACTCACATTAATATGCCCAACAAAAAACTAACATTGTGTAAGGTTACCAACTACTAAGTCAGATTTCTTTCTCAAGGTAGACACGAAATGCTGAAGTAACTCAGTGGGTCAGATTCAGATTCAGATTCAATTTTAATTGTCATTGTTAGTGTACAGTACAGAGACAACGAAATGCATTTAGCATCTCCCTGGAAGAGCGACATAGCAAATGATTTGAATAAATAATAATAAGTGTCCGGGGGGGGGGTGGTGATTGGCAGTCACCGAAGTACGTTGTTGAGTAGAGTGACAGCCGCCGGGAAGAAGCTGTTCCTCGACCTGCTGGTTCGGCAACGAGAGACCTGTAGCGCCTCCCGGATGGTAGGAGGGTAAACAGTCCATGGTTGGGGTGAGAGCAGTCCTTGGCGATGCTGAGCGCCCCCCGCAGACAACGCTTGCTTTGGACAGACTCAATGGAGGGAAGCGAGGAACTGGTGATGCGTTGGGTAATTTTCACCACCCTCTGCAATGCCTTCCGGTCGGAGACAGAGCAGTTGCCATACCATACTGTGATGCAGTTGGTAAGGATGCTCTCGATGGTGCAGCGGTAGAAGTTCACCAGGATCTGAGGAGACAGATGGACCTTCTTCAGTCTCCTCAGGAAGAAGAGACGCTAGTGAGCCTTCTTGATCAGAGTTGAGGTATTGTAGGTCCAAGAGAGGTCATCGGAGATGTTGACTCCCAGGAACCTGAAGCTAGAAACACGTTCCACCTCCGTCCCATTAATGTGGATGGGGGTGTGCGTGCCGCCTCTGGACTTCCTGAAGTCTACAATGAGCTCCTTGGTCTTCTTGGAGTTAAGGGCCAGGTTGTTTTCAGCGCACCATGCTGCTAAGTGCTGGACCTCCTCCCTGTAGGCCAACTCATCGTTGTTGCTGATGAGGCCAATCACCGTTGTATCATCTGCATACTTGATGATGGTGTTAGTACCATGTACAGGTGTGCAGTCATAGGTGAAGAGGGAGTAGAGGAGGGGGCTCAGCAACAACTCTGGAGAAAAGGAATAGGTGACATTTCGGGTTGAGACCCTTCTTCAGACTGAGAGTCAGGGGAGAGGGCTCCCTCCCAGAGATGCCGCCTGACCCGCTGAGTTACTCTAGCATTTTGTGTCTATCTTCGGTATAAAGCACCATCTGCAGTTCTTTCCTACACATTCTTTCCCAAGGTGTTTAGCAGAAAAGGAAGGGAGAGAATGAGCATCATGTCCTAGGTATGTCAGGAGATTATTTGGACTTCTTCTAAACTGAAGGTGTTGCATTAAAATCAAACACCTCTTGTCGCAATCCTGTTGACATTTTGAAACCGTTTTAGTCCAGGGAAATTTGCTGGTGAATTTCTTGGATAACCAGAAGGGTATTGACTGTCAGTCAGAAGAAGAGACGCTGCCATACTACATCAAGTGGTTATTTTATTCTCTGAGGACTATGTCTACTCTGTAGGTACATAATTCATATTGTTTGACCAGCAACTTCAATCTCTTTGCTCCTTGCACCAGTCTTAAATTCGTATTATGAAATTTCTATCCCATAATTTGTATTAAAAAGTTAGAAACATGTAAACATCCCACACAAAAGACCAAAGACTATAGCCAATGATTTGACATTCAATGAACTGGTCATATTTCTTCTACATTATACACTAAATTTTTATATATTATCAATGATTAGCATTGCAGAAAAATTGGTAAGGCACGAGGAATGTGAATTAGGTTACGAAAGGAAACAAAGGCTAAAATAATGGAAACTCCTTCATCATTTAATAAAATCACAGCTAATCTGAATTTAGCATCCCATCAGCATTCCTGTAACCCTTGACTTTCCTATAAATGTATCTATCTCAGCCTTGGGTATGTTCAATGATTCAGTATTCATTACATGATCAATCTGAAGAAGAGTCTTGTTCCGAAATGTCACCAGTCCCTTCTCTCCAGAGATGCTGCCTGCGTTACTCCAGCATTTTGTGTCTATCTTCAATTTAAACCAGCATCTGCAGATCTTTCCTACACATTCTGTATCCATCATTCTCGGAGGTAAAAAAATCCAAAAGTTCTGGACTTTTTGATGGGAAGAAAGTGTTTGCTCATTTCCTTCTTAAATGACCAGCCTCTTATTCTGAAATTATAACCCCTTTGTCCAATCTCAAACTTCATTAATACAGATGCAATGCTGGAAGATCGAAATGTTGCTAATGCATTATCTCTTCTCAAGAAAACCAATTACATAAGACAACTGCAAGCCAAACTGCCTAATATTTTTGGTGGAGGAATTATTGAAACCCGTTTTTAATGACAGAATATATTTCCACAGGGTTAATCAAGGAGAATCAAAATTAATAAATAACATTAATAAATGAAAAACAAATGACACCTGACCAATATGAGTTGGCAAAGAAATCTGAAGGAGCAGACAGGGTAGATGGTATGTATGTAAAATTCTAGAAAACATTCCACATAGTACCACATAAGGAAGTTTGTTAATATAACGGTGGTCCTTTGAAGGAGGTGCGGGCACAATGATATTGCTCAGTGACAGGCTACAAAGGGTGTTGTGAAAGGATTATTTTCAAACTGGGAAGTGGTTTGATGTGATGTTCCCCAAAGGGCTAGTTTTGATTACATTGTTCTTCTCAACTTCTATAAATCTTGACTTAGGAGTCGGAATCTGCGTTGTCAAATTGTCAGATGAGAAAAAAAAATTAGCAAAGCAGCAAATGAGGACAGTTATAGATGTAAAATGGCTTGAGTGGGATGGCAAATCGGGCAGAGGCTGGGCAATCAAGTTCAATGGGTGGAACTGTAAGATCCAGTAACTTGACGAGAATTAACATCTACAAACAATTTACCTTCGATTGCACAATATCATAAAGCTCACGTGAACAGATCACGCAGAAAATGGCAAAAAAGGCAAATGGATTTCTTAGGTTTACAAATAGAAAATATAAGCATAGGTATGATCCTGCAAAATTAATCTCTAGTTAGGAACCAATTGAACTGTAATGGGGCAGTGTAATGTATCTTGTAACTGCAATGTAATTGTATGTGTATCTTCCCTGGATACCAGGGAAGATACACATACCATAGAAAGGGTGCAGATCAAGTTTACCAACCATTATAAAGAAAGATTGGAAAAGTCAGAACTATTCTCCTTGGTCACACTGGAGAGAGAACTCTCCAAGATCGATGGAGTATAAACTGCCAAGTGTTTTCTTTTATTTTAATTCTTTGCCAGAAGACTAAAGAGATTGAAAGTTTTTTTTTTCCATCGAAAAATTTCCAGTAACAGGAATGCTCCATCGGTGAAGATGGAGAGAGATGGATTCTGTTTCAGAATATTTCTCTCACTCAGTAAAATTCTGGAGGATTGCGAGTAATTTAAACCACTTTGAGAAAGTCTACTGTAAACGCAGAGTACATGTGCGAAATTGACAAAGGATTCTAGACTGAATGCTGGCCACCTGAAATGTAAATGCTGAAAATGCTGATTGACTAAATGTTGAATTGAAATGTTTGGAATGTTGCTTAGTCTGAAGGTGAAGTGCGAATTTGGAGGTTGTTTAATCTGAAAGTGAGGTGAACTTTATTGGAACGTGTTGCCAGGGGTGATGGTAGAGGCAGATATGAAAGTCCAATAATAGCATTTAAGAGACTTTGTACAAAGACACCTGGATATGCAGGGAATAGAGGAATGTGGATCACATGGAGGCAGAGGAGATTGCTTGACCGTGATTCATAACGCTCCATTTTAGGCATAAACTAACCTATAGCTCTCATTGCCACCTTCTCCTCCTCCTCACGTAATGTCTTTTGATTCTCCCTCCACAGACCTTTCCATTTGTTCTCTTTTCTTTTCCCAACCCTCATAAGATCATAAGATATAGGAGCAGAATTAGGCCATTCGGCCCATCAAGTCTTCTCCGCCATGCAATCATGGCTGATCTAGTTTTCTCTCTCTACCTCATTCTCCTCCCCCCCCCCCCACCCCCCCCCCCCCCCCCCCCCCCCCCCCCCCCCCCCCCCCCCACTGGAGTGATGTGATGCCAGGATTTGGTGTGGGTGATGAGTCGGGCGGCTGCGGTCTGGACCAGTTGGAGTCGGTTGATGTAGGTGGAGCTGATGCCAAGGAGAAGTGAGTTGCAGTAGTCCAGTCGGGAGGAGATGAAGGCATGGATGAGTCTTTCAGCAGCGGGAGGTGTAAGAGAGGGTCTGAGTTTGGCGATGTTGCGGAGATGAAAGAAGGAGGTTTTGATGACATGGCGGATGTGAGGCTCAAGGGAGAGGGTGGAATCAAAGATCACGCCAAGGTTGCAGGCCTGGGGAGATGGGGAGACGGGGAGACAGTGGTGCCGTTGATGGTGAGAGTGGGGTTATTGATTTTGCTGAGTGGGACTTTGCTACATATCGTGTAATGTACATTCTAATATTAACATTTCAGATACAAAATCAATCACCCACAATGTTACTCAAAAATAAAACGGAAAATGTTGGGAAAACACTTGCCGATTGTGGATGTCAAAACAAAGTCAACGTTTCAGGACAAAGACCCTTCATCAGAACACTTTAGTTTAGTTTAGGTCGGACAAAACTCTGATTATTATGAACCCATTTTCTGTTATTTGCACTTTATCAGTTTATTTCATTCATGTGTGTATATATTTATATTATGGTATATGGGCACACTTATCTGTTTTGTAGTAAATGCCTACTATGTTATGTGTGCTTAAGCAAAGCAAGAATTTCATTGTCCTATACAGGGACACATGACAATAAACTCACTTGAACTTGAACTTGAACTAGTTTAGTTTAATTTACTTAATTATTGTCATGTGCACTGAGGTACAGTGAAAAGCTTTTGTTGCGTGCTATCCATTCAGCGAAAAAACGATACGAGTACAATCAAGCCATCCATACTGTTCTTTCAAAGATTCTACAAATGTTTCTTCTTTGTCATAAGTTTCCATTTTCCAGTGATTTGTGAATGATCCTAACCATGTTGACCAGCAGAGGGTGTAAGATATTATTGTTAATGTAAAGACTGCACATCAAACCTGAGCTCATATAAATTAAATTACAATCACATGGATATGCTCTCCTTGGGTTCATCGATTGTTAACGCTCGAGTGACAAGGAGTATATGGTCAGGGGATACAAATCTTAATCATTGCCCTCTGTAAATCGTCTCTAGTCAACTGGTTGGAAGGTGAATTATGGGCCAGTGCATGGGCATAGAGAGAAACAATAACAGGGAAATAAAACTGGCCTTCTTCCATGTCAAAGGAAAGTTATGTCACATGAATGAAAGCTTAAATGGCTCTCTTAATCTCTTTGCAGCTTCAGATTTTAAAACTTGACAAAAAGTTCCTTCAAATTATTTTAAAGGAGATTCTAAGGCAGGTTTACAAAGGCAAGATAGTTCCTTCTCTATGTACAGACATATATTATTGTCTGGGTCTCGCTAAATTGTTTCTCACCACTTAAAGACAAATGTTAATGGAGGGAAGAGCAGAAAGAATGCAGTATCACAGAACGGTTACTACTTAGAGGAGGACTCTTGTTGTCACGCAGGAATGAGTAAAGAGAAGATGTTGCCAGGACTAGAGGGTGTGATGCTATAGGGAGAGGTTGAGTAGGCTGGGACCCTTTTCCTTTGAGCACAGGAGGATGAGGGGTGATCTTTATAGAAGTGTATAAACTCATGAGATGAATACATCAGGTAGATGCACAGAGTCTCTTTCCCCTGAGTGGGTTGATCAAGGACCAGAGGACATAGGTTTAAGGTGAAGGGGAAAAATTTAATAGGAATCTGAGAGGTAACTTTTTCACACAAAGGGTGGTGGGTGTATGGAACAAGT
Organism: Leucoraja erinaceus; assembly: GCF_028641065.1. NCBI lineage: Eukaryota > Metazoa > Chordata > Chondrichthyes > Rajiformes > Rajidae > Leucoraja > Leucoraja erinaceus. The sequence goes on along the minus strand of NC_073393.1, from coordinate 28,909,517 downwards.
TGCCAGGGGAGGTTGTTAAGGCAGGGACTATCCTAATGGTTAAGAAACAATTAGACAGGTACATAGGTAGGACAGATTTAAGGGGCATGGGCTAAACGTAGGCAGGTGGGACTAGTGTAGCTGTGGCACGTTGGCTGGTGTGGGCAAGTAGGCTGTTTCCACACTGTATCCCTCTATGATTCTTTGACTGATAGGTCCACTACATCTATATCATATTATTTAAAAACAATCCTATAGTCCCACATCCCTGACTTCCCTATCCCAAGCTCAAGCCCAAACACTTTTCTTTCAGATTTTGAACACATCCATTGGATTTGTTTCCATCTTGACAGTGCATTCCAGACTCTAACCATTCGAAGTGTAAAAACATTTTTCCTCAAGTTGGTTTAGAAAGTTTTGAAATCACTTCTATTCCCTATCCCCTGGTTCTTTGCCCAAACCTTGCAGAAATGCTTTGAATATAAACTCCTGAGAGCAAAGTCTTGACCTTTTGATATCCAACATAACTCATCCGTTGAACTGTGATCTGAATCAGAGTCCCTAAGATTGAAGGATGTAAAGGCAAAGGTTGATAACTTAACATTAATGATGTCTAGACTTGGTTCTTGAAGCTTATTCCCTGAAATAGATGCAGAATAATGCCAGAGTCATGAGTGGTGTGGCAAGGAAGTGTGCTTTGATTTGCAGAATAGTAGAAAGAAACAGAGAAATAAATGCAAAGGGTCAAAAGAATACATCGATCCCATGTCTGACATGAAGAACTAGGGAGTGATTTAAACTGAAATTTGCAGCATTGGGTGCTGGGGAACCGCCACCCCATTGTGGGCCAGTGATGGCAGTAGATAGCTGGGGATTTGGTACTGAAGCAGAAAGAATTTGTAAGCTGCTATTTGAAACACGGTAGGGAAAAGAGATTTCAAAATCTTTGGAGAATCAAGTTTAGAGGTAATATATTGACACTGGTGTAAATGAGAAATATCTAATTTGTGGAGTTGGGGTTAAATTATATTTTTTGAACTGCATCAAGTAACTGTGAAAACTCTATAAATTTGCCAGACTGTTCTTCAGCAGCTCAGAAGAAATGCCAGACTGAGATACAGTCCTGAACTCAAATAAAATTGCCCATTAAAACACCCTGGCACAGTAGTTCTGTGAGAAGCCTGCTTTTACTGTTTCTAAGCACATAACTCCTTGAAAATGTATTACTTTTTTCTATTCTGTGCTACATCTTTGGTAGTTTATTCATTCTTCTCCTCTCCCCAACTCCTGCATTGTCGTTTCATGCTTTCATTAGACCCCTCCTCTATCTCAATTCTCTCCCACTTTATTCCATTTAATAGCAAAACCTACTATGGGTGTTCCACAGTTATCTGGATGAATAATGCAAACATCATTTTACATGAGTTACTTCTCACCAGATTTAAACCATGCCTAAACCGAATCACAGTGCAAAATGAAACCATACCTTCAGAAAGATCGGCAACATAATTAATACTCTGCTCATAAATTAACACAGCGGTGTTAATGGAACTCCAGAGGATTTGCTTTGCCAGTTTAATACAGCCAAAAGGCTTCATTGTTGAATAAATACATTTTGTTCCATTAAAATCATGAAACAGTTTTGACACAAGGAAAATGTGTTATTTTCTAAGGAAATCACCACAGAGCAGTAAAAACAAAAAGTCCTTCTTATAAACACTTGACTTATTAATCAAAAAAACTTTGTTCAGTTAAAAATAATAAGTGTGCTGCTCAATGGAAATAATTCCGTTTATAAGGGAGGTAAAAGGAGAGGTATGGTTTTTATACTAAGTCATTGAGGTAGCTGATCAGTAATGGGGTGCTGAAAGAAACAAACTGCCATGCTACTGTATTGGCATGTCTGACAGGGAACATTTTTAGTTTAGTTTACATTAGAGATCTGCGCTGACCAGCGATCACCCCGTACACTGGCACTATCCTACACGATAGGGGCAATTTACAATTTTTACTGAAGCCAATTCGCTAACAATTTTGCATGTCTTGTTAATGTGGGAGGAAACCCATGTGGTCACTGGGAAAACGTACAAACCCTGAATAGACAGTCAAACATAGAAACATAAAAAAAATAGGTGCAAGAGTAGGCCATTTGGCCCTTCGAGCCAGCACCGCCATTCAATATGATCATGGCTGATCATCCAGAATCAGTAACCCATTCCTGATTTCTCCCCATTTCCCTTGATTCTGTTAGCCCTAAGAGCTACATCCAACTCTCTCTTGAATGCATCCAGTGAATTGGCCTCCACTGCCTTCTGTGGCAGAGAATTCCACAGATTCATAACTCACTGGGTGAATTTTTTTTCCTCATCTCTGTCCTAAATGGTCTACCCTTATTCTTAAACTTGGTTCTGGACTCCTCAACATTGGGAACATTTTGCCTGCACCTCACCTTTCCAATCCCTTAAGAATTTTATATGTTTCTATAAGATCCACTCTCATCATTCTAAATTCCAGTGAACATCGATACTGGGTCTCTGGCACTGTAAGGCTGCGCCATTGTGTCCGCTCCTCGTTCAATGAAATGTGCAACCTGCAGTCATGCCCTGTTGAGATTCTCGAAGAGTTGGTCCACCACACTTATGTCCCATGAAAGCCAGATTTTCTAAACTTCATTGCATGCCCCTGGAACCATATCGGTTTTTATAGCATGTTCAGTTAGACTCTAATCCTTTGCTCAGAATAATCTTCGTTGGAGTTTCCTCTTTCGTTTGTCTGCTTTAATTGACTTTCATTTGAATTGTTCTATTTTAGTTTACATTTCCATCATATATTACTTCCAAGCACACTTGGCTGGCAGATGTTTATGATTTAGTTAAGATTGGCATAATTCATGGGATATCACATTGTTGGAATGGTACATTAAATGTCCTCACTAATGTTTATAGCTCTATTTTGCCCCAATATTTTCCATTAAACTTAAAGTTATTTATAAAACTGTAGCAGCACATCCATACAAGATGCACGAGAATGTCCATACAAGATTGATCCCAGGAATGATTTTGGTAACATATGATGAGTGTTTGACGGCACTGGGCCTGTACTCGTTGGAGTTTAGAATTATGGGGAGTGACCTTATTGAAACTTACCGAATAGTGAAAGGCTTGGATTAAGTGGATGTGGAGAGGATGTTTCTGCTAATGGAAGGGTCTAGGACCAGAGGCCATAGCCTCAGAATAAAAGGACGTACCTTCACAAAGGAGATGAGGTGGAATTTCTCTTGTCAGAGGGTGGTGAATCTGTGGAATTCATTTGCACAGAAGGCTGTGGAGGCCAAGTCAATGGATGTTTTTAAGGCGGAGATTGACAGATTAGTACGGGTGTGAGGGGTTATGCGGAGATGGCAGGTGAATGGGGTTGAGAGGGAAAGAAAGATCAGCCATGATTGATTGGTGGGGTAGACTTAATGGGTCAAATGGCCTAATTCTGCTCCTATAACCTATGAACATATTTTGCAATCAAGTAAAGATGACAATAATAGTGTTGAAATGTCTGCTTCAGGGAATATCCAAAAGTTGTTCTACATATTGAGTCATTCTGCCTTAAACTTTATGGAAAGCCGTCAATACAGCCATCTTTACTATACCGCATAGTCCATCTGAACAGACCAGACTTCCCACTATTGATTCCGACTGCACTTCATGCTGCCTCAGAAAAACAACCGACATAATCAAAGACTTGTCCCACCCTGGCCTTTCCTTCTTCTCCCCGCTCCCATCAGCAGAAGGTACAAAAGTGTGAAACTGTGCACCACCCGACTCAAAAACAGGTTTTTCCCCCTCTGTTATCAATCTTCTGAATGGTCCTTCCATAAGTTAGGACTTGCCTCTATCCCATTGAAAACATTAGCCTTTGCCTGCTTAACTGATGCAGTACAATGCTGAGAACTATATTCTACACTCTGTATCTGCCCCTTTGTTCTCTCTAATGTACTTGGGTTTGACTTGTATACATGTATGGTATATCTGGTCTGTTTGGATAGCATGGAGAACAGAGCTTTCCAGTGTATCTTAATAAATATAATAATAAATCTAAACCGGAACCAGCTATTTTTCTATCTTTATTTCAAATGAGGTGAGCAGAATTTCACAAGTTGATACATGTAAATGACTTGTTGACTTTGCTGCACGCTTGTAGAGGAAATTGTTTTAAGCCATGGGGTGTGAGGTAACCCTTAATTGAAGCCAGATGCTATTAGTTTGGTTTAAAAAAACAGCGTGGAAACAGGCCCTTCACCCACTGTGTCCGCACCGACCAGCCATCACCTGTCCACTAGTTCTACACTAGGGACAATTTACAGCCGCCAATTAACCTACAAACCTGCACGTCTTTGAAATGTGGGAGGAAACTGGAGCGTCCGGAGAAAATCCACTCCTCACAGGGAGAATGTATGAGCTCCATACAGACAGCACCCACAGTCAAGATAGAAACCAGGTCTCTGTAAGCAACAATACCGCTGCACCACTGTGCAGCCCAAAAGGTGTGCAACTAATTCATAATCTGTCTCCTTTGGAGTTTGTTCCTGCCCAAGATATTTCAGGCTAATGTTTCACGCTAATTGCCAGTAGCTTATTGTCTTCATCCATCACTCAGCCAAACTCAAGTTCAGGAACGTTGGTATGGCATGAGATCAATGATTCATTTTCATTTTGTTCAAAGAATTATAGTTCCCTTATTAATAACGTGTGGTGCTCAGTCAAGGATAAATAGTTCAAAAAGATTGATGGGGTGTATAAGTTTATTAATCACTCCGAGCAGTCTTTGAAACTGGGTGATTCAATTGGTCAAACACAGGTATGTAGCCTAGATTGCATGGAATAATTCTTTCCAAACTGTGCAGATTTAAGCAAAGCCATTTGGATTTAAGCAAAGCAATGCACAGGGCTGTTTCTAATTCAGTGTCAATTGATGCTAAATCATCAGTCTTATTTACGTTCGTGGGGATCGCTGATGCGAGAACATCCTACTAATACAGTGGGAAGTGCTTTCCTGAGATTAATGGGTCAAGACACACCGTTGAGTGATGTAGGAAGAGCTTTATCCTGCATGGGCAGACTTCAGCATACAGCAAATTGTTCCTGATTAGTGTGTTTTAGATTACATTTTACTCTGCACTTTAAACAATAGGGTAAATTCAGCTCAGAGCCACGCTAGATGGGATTTCAGACCAGAGCTATTTTTCCAAATCATAATCACTGCCAGGATGGGCTCATTGCCAAGAGTGCAACCTAGTTGTATTTTCCCTCATGAATCAAGTCCATTCATTTTTTCTGCTGAGATAATTTTACAAGTTCACACTCCCAGCGTGGAGCCTCATTCACCAAAAGCACATAAGCGGAAAATCTGGCTCCAAAATCGTTTTCATCCTTCAGTTTGTATGAACTGAAAGCAGTGAGCTGCATGTCTCCAAATTATCAAAATCTAATTCTGGCAGACGTGGCCCCACAATGAGAACGCAGATTCAGTCATTCTCAAGTGAAGCATTTATAAATGTGGTTGGTGATTTAAAAAAAAAACCTTTTTAATGTCCTAAATTATAAGCAGACATTTCTTTAATAAGGTCGCAGTATGCTGTCGAGATCTATGTATCTTTATGAGTTACACACGGCTGTTGTAGGAATCACTTGCAGATGGCTTCTTAATCTTCATTTACCCATTGCTTTCTCTGTAATGACAGCTATAGGATAATCCGGCAAGGAAAAGCAGATTAGAAGATCATGTTTGCTTTCTTCTATTATGTGGGTGATATAGTCATATCAGTTTTCCCCGGGTCCTTCAGTTTCCAAATGCAATCAGAAGTTACATCCAATGAGTTCTGAGATATGGTCAATGTGCTACCATATGTTTGATGTATATGGCTGAAAGTAAATCTACCCAAAAATCAAGCTTCACCATTTATGCTATTTACACCAGTGGTAGTATTTTCACTTAATTCAATGGTTCAACAGTTCAAAGGTTATTTATTGTCACACGTACCAAGGTACAGTGAAATTCATTTTTGCATATAGTTCAGTAAAAGTATTACTGCACATAAGCACAATCTTAGTTCAAGCACAAGAGTATAGGAATAGTACACTGAGACAGTATGCAAGAGTCGCCAGGTTTTGACACCATGTTGAAGTCCCAGATGTTATAAATGCAGGGTTCTTAACCTGGCTATAAAGGCCTGTTGTCCTGGTGGCGTTGCAGGGTTGGCCTGGCCAAGAAATGACGTTAGTGTCTTCCATTGCTGGTCCAGCGCTCTGTACCGCTGCAGATCACATCCAGTCCATGCGTTTGGTCAGAATGTCTCCGAGTGGTTAAATGTATTTTACAATCATAGAGACCTTTTGCTGAATGGTTCCCCAAACCTCATGCTAATCTGAGATGCATCTTGTTCCAGCGAATACAAAATACCATAACCAACAGAATTAGTTGACAAGATTACTATCTATGTAAGAATGGGTGGCATGTTGGCGCAGCGATAGAGTTGCTGCCTTACTGTGCCAAAGACTCGGGCTCTGGTTCCTTCCTGACAATGGGTGCTTCTCTGTATGGAGTTTGTATGTTCTCCCAGTGACCCGTGTGGGTTTTCTCCAGGATCTCCAGTTTCCTCCCACACTACAAAGGTACAGGTTTGTAGGTTAATTGGCTACTTAAGATAATTACAAATTGTCCCTAGTGTGTGTAGGATAGTGCTAATGTTCGGGGATCGCTGGACGCCACGGGCTCAGTGGGCCGAAGGGCCTGTTTCTGGGCTGTATCTCTAAACTAAACTAGACTAAACTTAACGGCAAGTTCTTCCTAATACTTCCTTAACAATTCTGGTGTCAAAGTGAGATGGAATAAATCTGACTGATATCAGCCAATACATTTTAATAATGCAAGGGAATAGTTTAACAGGGCCAGAATTGTTTGCTGATGTTGACCCATGATCTCTTATTGTTATTGTTACTGATTACATTCAGAGGGAATTTGAGGATTTCGTCCCTTGGTGGACTGTTAGCCGCACTGCCTGGATTTGATCTGTCAGTCACACCGCTCAAACAGCACAATTTACAGTAAATGAAAGTTCAATCGTCGTTTTGATGGAATTTCATCAATTACCAGGAGAGCTTTGCATGCAAGGTACACAAAATTGCTGGAGAAACTCAGCGGGTGCAGCAGCATCTATGGAGCGAAGAAAATAGGCGACATTTCGGGCCGAAACCCTTCTTCAGACCTATTCCAGCTCCTGAGCTTTGCATGCACTTCTATTTAACTGACTATGCAATCTTACAATGCAGAATATGACCGTTAAGCCCACCATGCCTGTGTTGGCTCTTTGACAGAGAAAATCAGTGCTTCACGGCCTTGAAAATATTTTCCTCGTCAGGTTATTATTCATTATCCTTTAGAACGCTAGTACTGACTCTCTACAGATCACCTCCTGCGCGACAAGGGACTTGCTTCTTTCTTCTAATAGTGTTTATGATTTATTTCCTTTTTTTTTGCAGTCTTTTTATCTTTTCCCAGTCTTGCAGAATTTACATGTAATTTATGTATCATTAATGTTTAGTGCATTGTCTGTTCCATGTGCCTGTGATGCTACTGCCAGCCAGATTTTCATTGAACCTGTACCTCCACCCCAGTGGACATACATTTCCCCCACCAACTCCCACCATCCCTGCCACCCTGCTCATCTCCCATTTTTCATTCGATCCCGACTGCGGGAGCTGCCTGTGCGGAATTTGTATGTTCTCCACTCGATCACATAGGTTTTATCTGGCTTCTTCAGTTTCCTCCCGCACTCCAAAGATGTACAGGTTTGGAGGGGAATTGGCTTAGGTTTGTATACTTGGTATCAGCGTAAATTATCCCTTATGTTAATGTGGCTTGTGTTAATGTGTGGGGATCGCTGGCCGGTATGGACAAGGTGGGCCGAAAGGCCTGTTTCCATGTTGTATCTCTAAACTAAACTAAACTACTAAACCCCTGTATCCACCTGTCATTTGCCAGGGTTTGTCCCACCCTCACCTCTATTTCACACCATCTACCCCCCCACTCCCCACTCCTTTAGCCTGCAAAAGATTCCTGACCCAAAACGTCCCATGTCTATTCCTCCACAGATACTGCCTGAGCGGTTCAGTTCCTCCAGCGTTTTGTGCTTTGCTCAAAATCCCAGCATCTGACGTTTCTCATATCACTGTCAATAAACTCGACTTGCCTTGACTTGTTCCATCTTCCCTTCAACGAGTGTGGTTTGGCCATATTTGTTTTGCAATTTCTGGCTAACCATTGAGAGCCTGCAACTGAGAGGTCAAGCCTGATAAACCTGAGTGGATTTATGAAGTAGTGAGAAAACTACACTGTTTGTATCTATTCATTATCACCTGTTCCACAGCCAACAATGGACCATTTTGGGCTCTACCTTTCCATGATCATCAATGCTGGCTTTGATTTCTTCTTTCCATACCTTTCTCTGTACTCTGTACCTTTTCATATGTCTAGTTTCCCTCTCTCCTGACTCTCAGACTGAGGAAGGGTCTCGGCCCAAAATGTCACCTATTCATTTTTCCAGACATGTTGCCTGACCCGCTGTGTTACTTCAGCATTTTGTGGCAATCTTCTGAGAAAAAGTAACGTCTACCACAGTTCAATCAAGCTACTTGAGCTCAATGATGAGGTATCAAGAAACTAAATACCTCGCACAATCACAGAGACTTGTTGCTGTGTGACTCACAGCTTCAAAATCCGGCGTAGATACGAGAAGTATCATTTATGGTCCCTTCTTCAAACATTCACAGATGACGGATATGGTATAACCTGTTAAGCTGTTTGAGCCAAAGTGCCATTCAACCCATCAAATCTGTGCCAGCACCTAATGAAGCTATTTGCTCAAATCCATTCCCCAACCTTCTTCCCATAACCCTGACAATTTATCTCCTCCAAATGCTTATCAAAATCCTTCTTGAAAGTTTTGAGTGATTCCATTTCCATTACTCTTATAGGAAGTGAGTTCCAGATTCTAACTATCTATTTTACCCCACATGAGCTGTTGAAGTTTCAAGCACAGGGCAGCCCAAACAACATTGCATTTTCATTTCATTTCCATTGCCATTGCTGTTTCAAGCACAGGGCAGGCCAAACAGCTGTTTGCATTTTCATTTCATTTCCATTGCCATTGCAGTTTCAAGCACGGGGCAGGCCAAACAGCTGATTGCATTTTCATTTCATTTCCATTGCCATTGCAGTTTCAAGCACAGGGCAGGCCAAACAGCTCTTTGCATTTTCATTTCACTTCCATTGCCATTGCAGTTTCAAGCACAGGGCAGGCCAAACAGCTCATTGCATTTTCATTAAGGGCTAACAAACATATAAATAAAATTGCAGAGGGTTAAGGTTAGGGTTGATTCACTGCTTAGAATGAGAGTTGTGGTCTCTCCCTCGCAATCTTGCAGTGTGACTGAGTCATGTCCAGAAATCCGGGGTTTTATAGTCCTGCCCCCACCCCCGGAAGGGGCGTTACTTTCATCGCGGTGACAGCCGAGAGGATCTCAAGGTTTTTTAAACACATAACTTTTTTCTTTTTCATCTATGGGAAAAATCCTGCTCAACAGAGGAAGACTGTGAATAAGATAGCCAAATATCATAGCGATATATGGTAGCGTTTTTTCTAAAATCAATATACAGCGTAGACAGGAAGTGGTCAAGATGACACTATTAATTATATGGATGTCCCAGATAGAAAAATGAAATTCTTACTTGCTGCAGCACAACAGAATACAGTATGTAAACATAGTACACTGTAAACAATATAATAAACAAGAGAGAAAAGAAGTTCAGAGTTCAAAAAAGTTCAAGACAGAAAATGAGCAGGAATGAATAAATTGGAGATTCTAAATGCATAGTTCTAATTTCAAGTGACATATTCACACATTCAGATATTGTGACTCAACTGAGGTTTTTATGCTCATTGTAATAGTACTTCACACCCAGTGATTGCAGTACAACCGCCCCAAGGTGTGAGTGAGAGCTTACATTTTCTTGGAAGGATGTCAACTTCATTTACAAGAAAAGGTCAATTAGGATGTTTACTGCGTTGAAATTAAGTTGAGATCAGATTTATTTGTGTGTGGAATAATTCTCGTATTAAATTATATTTTTGTAGAGGATAGCACCTACATTATCCCCAGGTTTTAAATCTTAATATATAGTAACATTATTGTTAAAAAAACAACACTTTGAAATTTCTTCCCTTACTGTTTTGACAAAAGAGGTTAATAGGATTAAGCCATACAATTTACTTTTGTTTATCAATTTGGTTTGAGGGGCTGGCATTTTTTTTGCCCATCCTTAATTACCCATTAGAAGGTTGCAGAAAGGCACGCTATAGATCTGCTGCACTCTCTCTATTTTAAATCCAGTGATGATGGAGGACATGAAATACTGTTCCAGGTTCCAGAATTGTTAGGGATTATTCGAGGGATATAAAATTACATTGATAAAGCAACCATAATTCAAAACAAGAACCTCTTTTACACAAACGGTGCTGGGTTTATGATATGAGCTGCCAGAGGAGGTGGTTGAGGCAGATATTGCCACAACGTTTATGAAACATTTAGACAGGTACATGGACAGGACAGGTTTAGAGGGATATGGGTCAAACACAGGCAGGTGGGACTAGTGTTGATGGCCAAGTTGATCGGTGTGGGCAAATTACGCCAAATTGCTTGTTTCTGCACTGTATAACTCCATGACTCTAATCAGTGTTCAGAAAGTCTGTCCTAAGGTACATTGTAAGCAGAGAACAGTTTGAAATGAAAATGACAGTTTTTAAACAGATAGTCTTGTCGACGCACATGAGTGTAGGGTTGCCAACTGTCCTGTATTAGCCGGGACATCCCGTATATTGGGCTAACTTGGTTTGTCCCATACGGGACCACCCTTGTCCCGTTTTTGACTGCTACTACTCGGGTCGAGTGGACTGTCGGGTCGGAGAGCCGCGTCCGGCCCCGCCTCACCCGTCCCGACATAGTGCAGCCCATGGAATGCAGCTGCAGCATCTCGTCCATGGCCCCGTCTGTCGGCAGCTCGGCCAGCTGTCCGACCTTCGGACCTTTGCTTATCGCCGACACACGTCAAGTCAAGTCAAGTCATGTTTATTTGTTACATACACATACGAGATGTGCAGTGAAATGAAAGTGGCAATGCTCGCGGACTTTTGTGCAAAAAGACAAATAACCAAACAACCAAACAAATTATAAACACAATCGTAACACACATATACCTTTACATAATAAATAATGGAAGGAAAAACGTTCAGTAGAGTTAGTCCCTGGTGAGATAGGCATTTACAGTCCGAATGGCCTCTGGGAAGAAACTCTTTCTCAACCTCTCTGTTCTCACCGCATGGCAACGGAGGCGTTTGCCTGACCGTAGCAGCTGGAACCACCTTCTCATGGCCGATCATCGGTTCATGAGATGGATGCAGTGTGCAAAGTCCGGCGCCTGGGCCAAAACTCCTCAGCTGGCCCGCCGGCTGGACTTTGTGTGCAGTCCAGCACCCGGGCCAACTCATCATTCACCCAGCCATGGCCGAGTCCGTCAACGAATTGCTGTTGGGAATTTGTCCCTTATTTTGACCTTAGAAACATAGAAAATAGGTGCAGGAGGAGGCCATTTGTGATCATGGCTGATTGTCCCCAATCAATGACCCGTGCCTACCTTCTCCCCATAACCCTTGATTCCACCAGCCTCTATCTAACTCTCTCTTAAATCCATCCAATGATTTGGCCTCCGGCACCCTCTGTGGCAGGGAATTCCACAAATTCACAACTCTCTGGGAGAAAATGTTTTTTCTCACCTCAGTCTTAAATGGACTCCCCTTTATTCTAAGACTGTGGCCCCTAGTTCCTGACTCGCCCAACATTGGGAACATTTTTCCTGCATCTAGCTTGTCCAGTCCTTTTATAATTTTATATGTTTCTATAAGATCCCCCTCCCCCCCTCCCCCCCTCATCCTTCTAAACTCCAGTCTCCAGTCTAAACATGCCTAGTCTTTTCAATCTTTCCTCATATGACAGTCCCGCCATCCCAGGGATCAATCTTGTGAACCTATGCTGCACTGCCTCAATCACAAGGATGCCCTTCCTCAAATTAGGAGACCAAAACTGTACACAATACTCCAGATGTGGTCTTACCAGAGCCCTATACAACTGCAGAAGATCCTCTCTACTCCTATACTGAAATCCCTTTTGTCCCTTATTTGGCAGTGAGAAAGTTGGCAACCCTACATGAGTATGACTTTCTCTCAGACGCATGAGCCACGTCTTAAGGGCCTGTCCCACTTACGTGTCCTTGGCACGCAAATTACGCGACCTCGTGGTCGCGTTGTGGCACACGGGCATCGTATGGCTGCGCGGGGCTGGTCCCACTTAGAAGCGCGGAGGGGTATGTAGTTGTGCGCGACATCGCGCGGGGCTCCTATATTTTTGTAGCGAACGGAATCTTTGCGCGGCAACGGCCTGTCACGGAACTGACGGCGAAAGTGGGACAGGCCCAAGACCCTGGCATGACGCAACGTCTCACCGTCAACAGCAGCAGAAACAGGCAAACAATCGCCAAACTTGGTCTGGGGCTCAAGGCCGTTGCAGTCCGGATCCGCCCCCACTTCTACTCCCAGAGCGGGGCCAAAAAAATTGAAGATAGACACAAAATGCAGGAGTAACTCAGCGGGACCGGCAGCATCTCTGGAGAGAAGCAATGGGTGACGTTTCGGGTCAACACCCTTATTTTCAGACTGAAGAAGAGTTTCGCCACAAAACGTCACCCATTCCTTCTCTCCAGAGATGCTGCCGGTCCCGTTGAGTTACTCCAGCTTGTGTCCATCTTCAAATGACGTCATGCGCTCTAGACGGCTGTGCGTACGCATGTAATCGCGCCCGACCTTCGCGGGACCGTTGCTACTCAACGTGACCACGAGGACACGTAAGTGGGACAGGCCCTTAAGGTAATGGGTAATCTTATTGGCGTACATCAAACAAATATCTTCTTCTTAACTTATTTCACACCATTATGATAGAGGTGAAGGAAACTTCCGGAACAGACTTACTTGTCACTAGATAAATCATGCATGGCTTTAGGCACATTTGTCTATCAATAGAAGGGGTATTTGTGTATTCAAGCGGGTCAACCCTCACAGAAGATAGGAGGCAGAGTGGATGTGGAGAGGATGTTTCCGTAGTGGGAGAGTCTAGGACTAGAGGTCATAGCCTCAGAATTAAAGGATGTTCCTTTAAGAAAGAGTTGAGGAAGAATTTCTTTAGTCAGAGGGTGGTGAATCTGTGAAATTCTTTGCCATAGAAGGCTGTGTATATATTTGAAGCAGAGATAGATAGATTCTTGATTAGTACGAGTATCAGGGGTTGTGGGGAGAAGGGGTTGTGGGGAGGAAAATGGGATTAGGAGGGAGAGATTGATCAGCCTATCATTTATGACCTTATGACCTTATGACACTGTGCTGGAGTAACTCAGTGGGTCAGGCAGCATCTCTGGAGAAAAGGAATAGGTAACGTTTCAGACCCTCACATGTTTAATTTGGGGTGTCTTGGTTTTCTGTCCTCAGAACTTCCGTTCTAGAACTTCCATGTGAATTACTATATCCCATCAAAAGGTTTTTGATTGTTCAGAGGTGTCTTGGCACTTACAGTGTGCTTCCTTTGCAAACATGTAATTATTCATAGTTGTTTGTCCACATTTAAACATTAAAACATAGTGCATAATTCTAGTATTTGAAACTACAACAGTTAATTGTTTATTTTTACCTTTGTGCTCATAACCTATATAAACGATGTACTTTGAGTTTCGAGATTCAACCGAGAGGGTCTTCAGGAGAATATTTGTTTTTCTTGATGAATAATGACTTTTATATCTACCAGTTTCAGCTTCTGAGTGGCTTATTCACGTCACAAGAATATTGTGTGATTTGGAGTGGAACAGACAAGCAGTGAGGTTCCCATTGAAGTTGCACATTGTTCTACTCGAAACTTGCCTGCTGTCCTACTTAGTTTCAGAGGTAGTGGGTTTAGGAGTTGCTGTCTGAATAATCAAGGTGAGTTTGTGAGGCTACGTATAAAGCAAAACTCCATTATCCCACTCAAAATACATGCAGTCAACTAATTCCCATCCCATTCCCATACTGATCTTTCTGGCCAGGGCCTCCTCCACTGTCAGAATGAGGCAAAACGCAAATTGGAGGAACAGCACCTCATATTTTGCTTGGGCAACTTACAACCCAACGGTATGAATATTGTAAGTTGCTTAATTTCAAGTAGCCCTTGCATTCCCGCTCTCTCTGTCTCTCCTCCACCCTAGTGGTTCTATTAGTTGCACTGTTGTCCTGCTTTGTTTCACTGTTTCGCTGTTCATATTCCCTCGTTATCACCTTTTCCACAGCCAATGATGGACCATTGTGGGCTCCACTTTTCCTTGACCATTGGTGCTGGCTTTGATTTGTTCTCATCATACAATTCATTCAATACAATACAATACAATACCAATACAATGAGCCTCGGTGAGGCTCAAATGAAATTCCGTTTCCACAGCCATACAAACAAAGACAATTTCCTACAGACATACACACAATTTAATTCACACAAACATCCATCACAGTGAACCCACTGTGATGGAAGGCAAAGTCTTTTCTCTCCCCTGTTCTCCATTTCTCTCCCGGTGTCCAAGCCCCAGGCGGGCGATGCTAAGTCCCACGGCCATTTTAGGCCGTGCCGGGCGATTTACGGCCCCGATCCCGGTCATTTGGTCTTTGTACATTTTCATGCCTCAAGTTTCCCTCTCCCCTGACTCTCAGTCTGAAGAAGGGTCATAGAAGCATAAAAACATAGAAAAAGGTGCAGGTTTAGGCCATTCAGCCCTTCGAGCTAGCACCACCATTCAATATGATCATGGCTGATCATCCAAAATTAGTACCCCGTTCCTGCTTTTTCCTCACATCCTCTGATTCCTTTAGCCCTAAGAGCTAAATCTAACTTTCTGGTCATGAGAAGTCCAGATACGACCTTGGCAAGACCATCAAAAAGGCTAAAAGGGACTTTTTCTCCAAGCTGGAGGATGTTCAGCAACTGTGGCGGGGCTTGAATGCCATCACTTCCTACACGGCAAAATCAGGAGGCAGCTCATATGTCAGCAAAGCACCACTCCCTGACGAGCTCAATGCGTTCTATGCACGCTTTGATAAGAAGAATACTGATGTGCCTTCCTGAGCCCCATTCGCCGTGATGGTATCTTCGGTCACAGTCACAGAGGTCGACGTCAGAAAATCCTTCAGAGGGGTCAACCCTTGGAAAGCGCCTGGACCTGATGGTATACCCGGCCATGTTCTGAAAACCTGTGCGGACCAACTGGCTGGAGTTTTTACGGACATTTTCAACCTCTCACTTCTGAGGTCTGAGGTTCCCACCTGCATTAAAAGGGCATTAATAATACCGGTGCCCAAGAAGAGCAAGGTGACGTGCCTCAATGACTATCGACCAGTGGCACTAATATCTGTGGTGATGAAGTGCTTTGAGAGGCTGATCATGGCGCAAATCAACTCCTACCTCGATTGAGTTGTTGAGCCTCTTGAGTGGTGTTGGAATGGCATTCAGCTGATTAGACAAGATGCACTCCATAACGTTCCAAGCATATGCTATGGGATGTCAGAGATTAGTCATTCGCCACAGGAAACCAGTCCTCTGACTAAACATGGACCCAGTTGAGTTTCTGGTAAATCACGAAAGGATTTGGAACGGAAGTGACCATTGTGCAATCATATGTGAACATCCCCACTTCTGTCACTGAGATGAAGGAAGGTCTTCGATGAAATATCTGTAGATGGTTGGATTATGAATCACATTATCTATTTTATGACATCAGGTAATCAAACCAGCACTGCAGTGAGTATAAGGGTGATCTATGCAGCCAGCCGATTGCATTAGATCTTATCAAAAGATACATGTGCTTACAAGCCCCTGGTGCAGGCAAGTGGGACTAGCTGGTTAATGCATGTTAGACAACATGGACAAGTGGGCTGAAGGGCATGTTTCCATGCTCCATAGCTCCCTGACTCTCTGAGTCAGCAGCGACCATGAACCACCCATTTACACAAATTCTACATTAATCCCATTTATTTCATAGCTGTTCCTTCATTGGCACTGCACCAGCATCCAGGAATTCCCTCTCTAGCAAGTACTTTGAGACAAAAGACATCCACCAGGTGAATTGCAGCAGTTTAAAGACATGGCTCACCACAGCCTTCTCAAGAGCAAATAAGGATGGCAATAAATGCTGACCTCACCAATGCCATGCAGGTGCAAAGATAAGAATAAATAAAATAGAAGAGCGATGTCTCTTTATTAACTTCATCCTGTTACAGCCTTTGAAAGTCTCCAACTGCAGTCGCTAGTTGAATGGTGGATGAACATTGTGAATGTATGCACTGTAAAGAAATAAAACATTCCATATTTTTAAGATAGACATTGGTATGTCAAATACATATTTTGTTCATCAAAAACTAACATGAAGGGATAGACAGATTATTATATGTTAGATGATAAGAGGACCCAAAAATAAACAGATTGTGACCACTGAAATGAAAGCATAGAGTCATCGAGTTATTGAGTCATAAAGTGTGGAAACAGGGCCTTCAGCCCAACTTGACCAAACCAAGCAACATACCAACAATATAGTCCTAACTGCCTGCATTGGGCCCATATCCCTCTAAATGTATCCTATCCATGTACCAATATATTTAGTAAAGCTATCGTTGACCATATCTTATGGGCAAAACTAGCTGAAATAGGAGGGGACGGTTCCCAAGTTATCGTGAAGTTAAGGGGTTGGGAAGATTGATAGCTTGGATGACTAGGATCAAGGTCAGAGGGGCAGCACATATGGTCTCTTGTGCAGTATGAGGGGAGGGAGGGGGGCATTCAAAGGGGGAATGATAAGCAAGGACTAACCTGATACATACAGTAGCCTAGACAAGTGCAGAGTTGGGAAAGCACAGTGGTTCCAGAAGTGCTGAATGATTAATGTTCCTGGGACAAGGGTCTATGCTTCCATGCATAATTTCAAAGGGAGCACATTCCATAGGGAACAACAAAGAAAGATACAATCTGCTGGAATAACTCAGCGAGACAGGCAGCATCTCTCCAGTCTGTCCCACTAAATTTACACCAGCATTTTGTGTACTTTTTTGTCAACTTTGAAAACGACTCTTCAATCTGGACTCAACGGGCTGTTTCTATGCATTCTCTATTTAATCGGGGATTGTATCTTACTGATCTGTATGCAAAAACAGAATTTCACTGTACCTTGGTTCAAGTCTTAATAAAGAACCATTAAACCATTCAATGATCATCAAGCAGCCTTTGCCATTCTTCTAACTATGTAGTAATCTCGTCTTTGTCAGAGCTCAGAATAGAGCATTTGCTACATTCATAAATTGAGTTGGCTTGTGTTCTGAAATGAAAAGTGCAATTGCATTTGCAAATGAAAGGAAAGCAACTCTCGATCGATAAAATTCCCCTCTAACCCACTCTCTTATCTCCATTATTATTTTGATTGTTATTTTAATCATAATGTAGACAGTAGTGAGTAGCAAGCAAGGTGATGGATACCATGGCTTTGATTACTTGGCTCTTTGGGAGCAAACTGGTTATGTAACCAGACCTGCCACAAACAATGACACAAGATCTGGCCATAAATGGGCAAATTAAAGCTGGGGCAGCAATGTAAACTTCTACTCAGTAAAACACAGGCTGTGTCACTTTGTGCTCATTGTTGGAGTCCCATGAATGCACATGCATGGGTGTATTCGTACATTTGTGTTTGTAAGTGTGAGTGTGTATCTGTACTTTTGTAACTTTTCATGTAAGCACCATTCTTCATCAATTGTAATTATTCATTCATTTTACACTTTACCAACTTTGGACATCCTCAGCTCTTGTCAATGTTTGTGAACCCAATTCAAGCTGCTGTCTAACCAGCCATTGGGCAGGTCAATTATCTGCTAAATTCTGCGCCTCTTCAACATGAGTGTCTATGGATTGCATACTAAAATGCTAATCATGGATAGACTGTAAATAGGGAGGTTGCACTGCAGTCGAGGTCATGACCCGTGACCCATACTGTTGCCACGCAACGCCAACTGGAGTACACGAGGTGAACTGCAGGTCAGCACTTCCCATGGTTCCCACTGTAACAGTCCCGTCTTCTGTCCCAGCATCTGGACTTCAAGCTGAATGGTTCCACACTCGCGGACCCCGGGCCGTCTAACCCCGCGGCCGGGGGTGGGGGTTGCCGATGCAGCGTGGTCAGTGACTCTGGGTGGGCGGAGGGACCAGACTGTCCCCAACTCTGTTGCAGCTGACGGGGACGTTACCGGGTTTTTGTTTCCATGTGTCCGCTGCCCGGAGCCGTGGCCCCGCTCCACCCAGCCCTGTGTGTGGGCGCTGCCGACCCACAGCCCGTGACAGTGCGGCCGCACAGGAGAGGGTAGGCGAAGGGATGCCATGGCCATAGCTGGACAGCGCTGACCCTAGGGGAGGTGTGGGGGCTGCCCTGAGGGATGCGCTCCTTCGGCCGCTTACACCTTGGTGCTTGGGTTCAGAGCAAAGATACTAGAGCATTTGGTTCAGAGCACTCAGTCACCCTCCACAATTATTTACAGCGCAAAAATTGACCATTTTGGCAGTTTTTAACAGGTAAAAAAGTACGCATTTCGTATGTTAGCATTGTATGCCGGAAGCTGCCATGTCCTCCAGATGGATTGTGCTGCTCCGTGCATCACGTCCTTTGACCCGATGACCTTACGTGCAACCTCCCTATACTGACCTGGCTGCTGATGCCCACTTCCAGTTACTGAATTTAAAAAAAAACTTTGCCAAGTTTGGTTATTTCAAACCAGCTGCTTTAAGGGCGACAGAGTGGCGCACCTGGTAGAGCTGCTGCTTCACAGCGCCAGAGACCCAGGATCTTGGGTGCTCTCTGTGTGGAGTTTGCCAGTTCTGCTTGTGACCGCCTGGGTTTCCTTCAGCTGCTTCGGTTTCCACCCACAGCCCAAGCAGGTTAGTTGGCCTCTGTAAATTCCCCCTAGTTTGTAAGGAATGGGATAACATAAAGCTAGTGTGAATGGGTGGACGATGGTCAGCGTGGACTCAGTGGGCTGAAGGGCCTGTTACCAAGGTGCACCTCCAAAATCTAAACTAAACTTAAGGATGCAACTTTAAGTAATTCAACAGATTTAAAAAGGCAAATTTAACCAGAGCTCCCTCTGCTGATCCCAGTCAGTAACAATGCCGAAAGGTTGCACCTCTGCACATGTATATATGTGAATTATTTGGTGTATCATTGATCATTAAAGTCTGTTCATCAATCCATCTTCAGACATTGGTTGCTAAGGCTCTGAGCTATGGGAGCTACACTCTGGTCTACTCTTATCATTTTTAATCTTTCTTTTAACCATTCTCCTTCGTCACACTGCATTGCTTTTACTGCATTATAGGCACTATTTGGAAGAAGGATATACTTTTAGTCATTGGGCTCCTTGGCAAATTTGTAGTCAAGTGTCACCTTCATATTGGGGCAGTCTCTTTCAATGTACTTTACTCTAGAATTCCATTCTGCTCCTTTGACCATGTCTGGACCAAGACTACGCTGAGATCTGGAACAGAGTGCACCTGGCAGCAATCTTATTGACAACTTCTGACACAGTGGCGCACCTGGTAGAGCTGCAGCCTCAGAGCCCCAGAGACCCAGGTTCGATCCTGACAGCCAATTGACAACTTCCTCCATTACGTCACTGATTGAGGGTGGCCTAGTGGGAGAGCAAAGGGGCAAGTTGCCAAATTGAACTTACTTCTCGTAGACCAGAAATAAGTATGCATTATTGGATAGATGCTAGTGGTGAAATGTACTGAAACAATTTTGGGTCATTATCTTTAACGTTAATTCCGCAGATGCTGCTAGGTATTTTGAACATTCTTTTTTACATGAAATTCCAGGAACCGCATTGTTTTGTGTCTCATGGTTGGAGCGATATTTTTTTTCCCTCTCTTCTCTTCATATTCATATCCTTTCATTGACACATCCTCCCAATGCCTTAGTCAGATGCACTTAACAGCGTCAAAATCCTTTCCCCGCATTTATGTAATTCACTCTTTCCAATCTCTATTCCATCACAGACCTTCTCTCTTTCCTCTCCATCCCTCACTCTTCTCTGCAACTCCAAACGTAACATTTCACAGTTCTGCCGAAAGATCGGTGACCTGAAACATTGACTCAACCAAATTGATCAAGTAAAGGAAAGACTTGCATGGACTAAATAACTGGGGTAGATGCATGTTTTTTCCTCATGATGGGGGAATCAAGAACCAGAGGATAGAGGTTTAAGGTGAGAGGGGAAAAATTTAATAGGAACCTGAGGGGCAAATTTTTCACTCTGGGTATATGGTGGGTATATGGAACAAGCTGCCAGAGGAGGCTGTTGAGGTAGGTACTATAACTGCATTTAAAAGGCAGGTACATGGATAGGAAAGGTTTAAATTGATAGGGCCAAAATGCTAGCAAATGGAACTAGTGTAGATGGGGCACCTTGGTCGGCATGGACAAGTTGAAGTCGAAGGGCCCGTTTCTGTAGTGTATGACTGTATGACCATGTTGATGTTTGAAGCTTGCCAAAAGCCTGTATCATGTTGCGAGGATCTTAGAGGCTATTATACGAGACTGAAAGCCCTGAGGAATTGACAAGCTCTCTTCCTTAGTTGTAATTATCAAATTCAATTTACAGTTTGCCGTGATGAATTTCTCATTGCATCGTCTCCAGGAGGTTTCCAGTTTTAACATATCCCACATGGCCTTGGTTGTCACAGCAAGATCTCAGCTTCTTTATTGCCCTCCAGCCCTCAATTTGCCCTCTGTGTCTCTTCACATTTAAGAGCCATAGGCATTTTTTTTTAATTGCCAATAACTAATCTTTGCCGCTTCACAATTGGTGTGCAGAAACCCAATGCCACAAACTATGATTACTATTATTCTGAGTAAATGTACTTCATTCAGGGCGCTCCACTCTTTGTCATCCAAGAGGAAGCCTAACAATATCAAAGGTTCCCAGTAGAATATACTGCTCCCTGTTGCCCTTCTCTCAAGTGCAGTTGGTTAATTTGAGGTACAAAAATGTTCTTGAACAGATGCAGCTGCTGAAAATATGAAGTAAAAACAGAAAACACTGGAAGAACACAGCAGGTCAGGCAGCGACTGTGGAAAGAGAAACAATTAACGTTTCAAGTCCAGGAAACATCATCAGAATTGAAGTAACTCTTTAGTTGGGTTGTTGCTCTCTGACCAAGTGGAAGGTACTTTTGATGAAGGAAGGGACTCTTTTTCAGGAACATGGGAACAGGAGAAGGCTATTCATATTTTTGAGTCTATCCCACCAGTAAAAATAATTCTGCTTCATTTGTATTTTATTGCTTTTCAATTGACTTGAATTTACTCCAATTCCAACAAACTCCGGTGGGCGGCGCGGCTCTGGCCAGCAGCGGCCTCTGCAGTCTGTCCGCGTTTTTATTATTTTCTGTCTGTGTTTTAATGTAGTTTTTGTTATTTTTTTGTTGGGGTGTGTGTGTGGGGGGGTGGGGGTGGGGTGGGGGGGGAGGGAGGGGGAACTTTTTAAATCTCTCCCTGCACGGGAGACCCGACCTTTTCTCGTCGGGTTTCCGTTGTCGTTGGGGCCGCAACGAGGAGCGGCCTCCAACAGGAAGAAGCCGGGGACTCTCGTGCTACTCACCGTTGCCGTCGCGGGGCTGGCCGAGTCCGGAGCGGGTGGAGCGGTGGAGGAGCGCTGCTGCTGCTGCCGATGCCGCTGCTGCTGCTGAGTCGGAGGCTGCTACTGCGGGTCTGCGGACGGCGGCACCGGGAGCCCGCGGATCCCTGGAGGGAGACCGCTTTTCGGGGCTCCTGCAACGGCGAATTCTCCCGCCCGAGTTGCGGGGTTGAAGAGCTCCTGGAGCGGGGCCTGACACCACTGCCCCGCGCGGCTGGAATGGCCGCGGGATTTTCCCGGGGGCTCCAACACCAAGACCCGGTGTGCACCTCGCACCACCCGGCGTGGCTTCAATGGCCGCGGGACAATCGCCATCGCCAGCCGGGGGCTTTGACTTTGACTCTGACTGACATCGGGGGGGGGGGGGGGGGGGGGGGGGAGAGTGCAGTGGAGAGATAAGGTTTTTTGGCCTTCCATCACAGCTATGTGATGGATGTTTATGTAAAATGTAATTATGTTGTGTCTGGGGTCTATTTGGTGTAATGTATGGCTGCAGAAACGGCATTTCGTTTGGACCTCCAGGGGTCCAAATGACAATTAAATTGACTCTTGACTCTTGACTCTTGACTCTCTTGAAACTGCCTGAGGAATTCAGTGGATCAGGGCAACATCTGGTGAAGGGAAATGGATAGATGATGTGATGAAGATTCCTGAGCTGAAACATCATCTGTCCATTTCCCTCCACAGATGTTGCCTGACCAATTGAATTCCTCCAGCCCTTGATTTTTTCGCTCATGATTCCAGCATCTGCAATGTCTTGTGTTTTCTCCCTCCAAAATTGACCTTTTTTCCAATCTGCCTTTGACGCCAATAACACCTTTCACACTGGTCTACCTTTCCAACTGAGCAACAGGCTGAGCTGAGGTAAATCCTAACTCAAATCGAATGAAGGTTCCCAGACCTGAAATCATAATCATTTTTCTTTCATGGATATTTCCTGACCTGCCGAGTTCTTCCAGCATTTTCTGATTTTTCTATCAGTTTTCTGCCATCTGCCATCTGTATTTGTGAAGGGCAATATTCCAAGACACCTCATTGTCCTCACTAACACAATACCCTCATTTTAGCTTCAGAACATAGTTTGGATTTGTAAATCTTTGCATGCTGGCATAATGATTGTACAATCCGCAATCCTGATTAACGCACAATCAACTGCTCATGATTAATTACAGTATGTCACGGTAAGATCTGCATTAAATCTTTCGAAATACAAGCAACTTTTAAATAAAGTTTACAGTGTGGCACCATGGCGCAGTTGGTAGAGCTGCTGCCTCACATGCCAGGGATGCCGTGTTCAATCCTGACCTCGGATGCCGTCTGTGTGGAGCTTGCACATTCTCCCTGTGGGTCTCATCAGGGTGGTCCAGTTTCTTTCCACATCCCAAAGACATGTGGGTTTGTACATTAATTTGCCTCTGTCAATTGCCCCTTGTGTTCAGGGAGAAAGAAAACATATTACCGACGTGAAAGGGTGATCGATGGTCAGTGTGGACTCAGTGGGCCGAAGGGCCTGTTTCCATGCTCTATCTCTAAACTAAATAGCAATATAAAGATCCACTGCTTGTCAAAAATAATCTTTCAACAACTAAAGGATTATGCCACTAAATTGGAAATTTTAAAAAAAACCACTAGACCTTATTGTGAATTGCTGCACCTGCACGATAACACTTGAGCTGAAGTTTGCAAAGTAACTTTCAACAATTCATGGGCAATGAACCTTCTTGCGACACCAACTGCATAACAAGCTATTTGGTTATGTGGCTATGAGAAACAGCAGCTGTTTGATTTTTTTTTAAGTTTAGGGAAGTAATGTGCATATTGGAAATGTCCCCCAGTCCCACAGATTTTTCCTGATATATGCTTGGTGTGTATCATGTGACCAGCTCATGACCTTCACAGATCAAGATTTGGTTTGAAACCCAACAGATTTTTACCATGTTATGCAATATTTTCTTTTCTTTTGAAACTGTCGTTCATTCTCTTTGCTTTTTTTTATACATTCCTTTACCAATGGAACCACATCAATGTGGCTGACATCTGCCCGTAGTTGATGGAAACCTATTGTCTTTGGCAACGGACTAATTCAGATTTTCGATACTTTTAGCATCCTTTTTTAAATAAGGACACTATATTTATCCCTGAAACTACTCTGGGGAGTTAATAAAACGAGAACTTACCAGTTTGAAGTTTGATCGTTATTTTATGAGGAGTACGTTGAGGGAATATGTGAAGAACCCCACCAGGACCCATGCATGTCATTCTTCAAAGCAGCAGTGTGAAATCACAGATAACTGTAATGACTGAACATAGTAAGATTAGAGAAGAAATACCAGTTGAGTATATGATCATGGGTGGGAGCGGAGGGCACGTATTCCCTCAACGTACTCCTCATAAAATAACGATCAAACTTCGAACTGGTAAGTTCGCGTTTAATCTTACTATTTTACTTCGGAGTCAAGTGAGTGACTACGTGAAGATTTCAAAGCTCTGAGATTTCATGCCGTGGAAACGAGTCCATGCATCACATCTGCCTTAATGACTGTGGGAGGAATTGTGTCAACATAATTTAGACATGAATCCGACATTGAAATCCATGAAAATTTATTAACACCAAATTATAGCCCCTATTTATGGGGTAAATTAAATTACAGAACTTAAAATTGTTTCTGCAAACGTTCCAGGTTTAATGACTGGTTTATGATAAAATAGTTGGAATGTTTTTTTTCCCCTGACCATTTGGTCCATTGGTACATCCAACTGCATAGCTGCCAATGAGCTGCAGTCCTGGTGGAATGAGATTTTAAAATATTAGTATCCACCCCAGCCTGTATTAGAACCTGTTTCAGCCATCTTGAGATGGTCTGGACCTTCACTTTTTTGTGTGGTTGCTTGTGGCTGATTAAAAGTGCCTTCTCATTGCCTCTGATGATTTTCATGTTCTCCATGTATAACAACAAATGTCTTACTATACAGAGACGATCATCTGTTGGGTAAGACCTAAATTCTATATTGAGGCCTGCTGATCCCTGTCTGTTCTGCTTAACTAATTCATAAATATGAAACGTAATATTTCCAGATGAAGAAGTCATGTTGTCCAGTCTTAATTTATGTAACGACTGTACCCTTTGTGCTGTGACCAAAGCCATTAGCATGAATGTTTTTTATGTCAGTCTATGTAGGGACAGAGCTGTTGATGGAGACCAATTCCTGAGCATAGTCAGGACAATACATACATCCCATATTTGAGAGTACCTGGTTCTTGGGGGATTGGTATTAAAAATTCCCCTCATAAGTTTTGTTACCAGGGGGTGAGTCCCAACAGAATGACGCTCTGTTCCTTGCCATAGATAAGTTGATAGGGCACTTCTGGCGCAGTTGATGGCACTATAACTGAGCCCCTCATCATAATGGAGGCCTGCCAGGAATTCCAGAACAGACGAGATGTTCATTAATCTGTAGGTGATGCTGTTTCTGTGACAATACATCTCCCATTTCCTGATATAGACCAGATACTGTTTTTTGGTGGACTGTCTGTGGGCCGCCGAAATCATGTTCACTGTTCGGTCCGTCAGTCCCAGCTGTAGTAGAGGTATTTTTTGACTCTACAAATTAATAAATTCATATAGTTATGGCATGGGTGGCTATTCCTTGTTACGGGATGAACCAATAAATCTGGTCTATTCGGGATGGTGATACATGGTTCTAATACCATGTTGTGTATCAGATGTCCAGTAGATTTTCACGTTCCTGCACCCCCTGCACACTTGATTTCTCTTCTGCAAACCCCTCTTCAGGATCAGCCCAGAACTGACCCCCAGTACTCCCCTCCGACAAGGGAGATGCACTGTGCAGCCCTACAAGATGTGCTGCTGTGGGTTTTACATAGTGCCCACAGTGACTAGACTCCATCTCCCGGAGCCTGTCACGTTGGAGCAAGTGCTCCACACACCGCTCCATCCTGCTCCATCGCTCACGGTCGCTGGCCGCTCGCGGCTGCTCTAAGTCGGACTCATCTGAGTCCACGACTTTGTTGGTTTTTTGTTTTGCCTTACCGCCCGGCCGCGGAGTGGATCTGGCCGGTACGGAGGCGACATCGGGCACAGCTGTTCCCATTATGGGTGATTCATGTGCCGCTGGCCGCTGCTGGCTGCCCGCTACTCCGCGGTCCTCCCCCACCAGCTTTGTCGCAGCCCTCGTTGTTTTCTTTGACTTCTCCATTGACTCCCCA
Organism: Leucoraja erinaceus; assembly: GCF_028641065.1. NCBI lineage: Eukaryota > Metazoa > Chordata > Chondrichthyes > Rajiformes > Rajidae > Leucoraja > Leucoraja erinaceus. The sequence goes on along the minus strand of NC_073393.1, from coordinate 28,883,412 downwards.
CCTGTAAATCAGTATGGGAAAACACAAAAGACCGCAGAGTATCTCTTACCTGCAGGTTCTGGCTTTTAAAACTGCTGCTGCGGGGCAACGTAGTTCCACCGCGCCTGACTGTTTCGCAATGCGTTTAGCGATATGACACGCATGCGTCCTGGCGGGGTTCTTCACGTAGTCACTCACGTGACTCCGAAGTAAAATATGTGGATAACCAATAAAGGTCAAGTCTTAAAAAATAGCACATTACTTAAGCACTGCTGCACTGTTTTCTGAAGTTGACTATTCTAGAACTAATATAATAGTGGCAAAAAACAACAAATGGAAGCTTAAATAATCATTCAGCCATCGGTTGCTGGTCCATCATTTAATAAGATCACAGTTGATAATTTACCACAGTGGTATTTCAGGCTTTAGTTTTATTTTGCTCTCATATTGGGTTTTATTTTATTTATTGAACTTTAAAAAAATTATGGCATCTATTGAGTTCTGTGTTTACAGACCTGTGATGCTGTTGCAAGCACGAGTTTCTTTGTTCTGTTTTGGTACACATGACAATTAAACACACTTGACTCTTAACTTTTTCCTGTACTTTCTCTATATCCTTTCATTTCTTAATACAGGCGAGGATTATGTTCCTGAAAAGCAGTGCGTCATTCACAAACACCTCATTTAAACATATATATTTAAACATATAAACGTATTAATTAAATACGCGCATTATTTAAAAAATGCATGAATCAAATACGCGTAAAGCACAAGGTGCCTGTGTATAAAAATCTCTTGTCATGAATATATTCAGTGAAAGGGGGCTCCCCATCCCATATGAGTGGAAGGTTCCTAAAATCCAATACCCCCTGTTGAAGGCATTTCTTCTCGAGTTTGTTCTAGATGATTGATCCTTTATTTGGTCACGGAAACCCCTTGATTCTAGGCACCACAAGCAGGGATAATATAATTTCTGCATCTACTCTGTCAAGTCTTGTATGAATATTGTGTCAAGAAAAACAAACTACTGGAGGAACTCTGCAGACAAGCAGCATCTGAGCTGCAGACCCTCTTTCTGTGCATATTTGCGACAGAATTGGTAGAGTACTTTGCCAGTCGTAAAGTGATTGGATTCAATGTGAAAGCAAGGAAGGTAAACCTTTACCAAGGTTCCACATTTATGGAAGGCTGACTTCTTCATGATGAGATGGAGCCTCTTTGCAGCAATGAAGCCAAGCTTTTTTCAACAGTAACTGTGAAGCCTGTGACTCGAACAACCTGATAGAACAGGTAACAAGTGCTAGTGAATGACACCCTGCAATGTTGCCTGCATAGACTCATAGAGTTATAAGCATTGAAACAGGCCCAATTCATTCATGCAGACCAGGATGCCTCATGTAAGCTAGTCTAATTTGCCCGCATTTGGTCCACATTTCTCTAAACATTTCCTGTCCATGTACTTGTCCAAGTGTGTTTTAAATGTTGATATTTTACTAGCCTAAACTACCTCCTCTGGCAGCTCATTCCATATGCCTATCAACCCGAGTTGGGAAAAAATCTTTGCCAATTCGTTTTTCATCGAGACCTTTAAACCCTGGAACTCCGCAGAGCATGATGAGAGTATTTTCACATAGGATCAGTGGCTACCAAGAAGGATGTGTAAGGAAAACAAAGGATACACCTAGGTGTATGTGAATTTGACCAATAAAATACCTTTGGATAGTGATCAGTAGTTTACCAGTGATGTCTACACACCTGGAATATATATATATTTTTAAATATAGCATGGACAAATCTGTTCATAGCGAAGACAAATAGAGATCACAAGGAGGTTTTCAAAAATAAATGTAATGAACTGTAGAAAAAGATTCTACTACTTAAGGTTAAGAAGCCCTATTTGGTAAATAGGTTATCCATGGATCTATACAAGCAAAGAGGTAAGCAATCACATTTAAACCAGAAGAAAAAACTTAGAATAACCAACACAGATCAATCTGACTGGGGTGATAAAAAGATAATTAAGGTTCAAAAAGAGGATATAATTTTCAAAAGCAATCAAAATAATGCAAGAAGTTACAAATATCTTCAGAATGAAAGAAACAGCTCAGGAATGATTAAGTTTAGTTTAAAGGCAATAGGTAATTCGACCCTCCAAATTCACACCAACCCGTTCATTTTAGTTGTATGTTATCCTTCATTTGCATCCACTCCCTATACACTAGAAGCAATTTACAGAGGCCAAGTAACTCATCTTTGGGATGTGGGAGGAAAGTGGAGCTACCAGGAGAATATGCAAACTCAACACTGACTCCTCCCGAGGTCAGGATCGAACCTGAATCTCTGGTACTGTGAGACAGCAGTTCTACCAGCTGTGCCACTGTCACCATGGATATTCATTAATGATATTAATGAAACTGTTAATGAAAAAAAATAATTGCAGTCATGTATAATTCTTGCTTTGCATCAGTAATTACAGTAGAGGAAGTGGATGGCAGGCCAGACATATCAAGGAAACTAATACCAATTAATCGACAGGGACGGACCAAAATTAACATAAATCAGGGTAATGAAAAAAATAATGAAACTGAAAGAGTGACAAATACCCATCGCCATCTATGAGTTTTGTCAAATTAAAATCCATAGATTTTGCCTTGACGATAATCATTGAAACACACTTAACTTGCATGCTGTTTCTGGAGGTTGCATGTGTTACCCTGCTACTTACAGTAAATACGTCTGCAATTAATTTCATTTCATTAACGATATTTTCGTTAACAGTTTTCATTAATATTATTTCTGAGCTTTCTCTTTTGCTTCTAAGATAACTAACATGCTCATATAATGTGACAGTCAATAAAAACAGAGGACCATGTACAACCTAACCCAAATACCTGTCCAGAAATTACTGAAGAGTAGAGTGAATGATAATGATGAGAATGAATACTGTGACATTTTTCAGATGACCAGAGCCAGCATGGATTGGAAGAACATAATCAAATCTTTAACCAAAGAAGTGGAGAGGAAAATGTTGGTGAGTGAACATTGCTGTCATTGGAATCCCTGGTAAGAGAGCCGATCATTTCAAGTGTTATATCTCCATGTTCTAAGCTAAGTTGAGCTGATTATGATCATGTTATAAGCTTCCCAACTTATGATCGTGTGCAAGAATACGTTTCTTTTTCAAGGACCAGAGGGCATAAGTATAAGGGGGAAAAGTTTTCATAGGAACCGAAGGGGTAGCTTTTTTGCACAGAGGGTGGTAGGTATGTGGACCGAGCTGCCAGATGAAGCAGTTGAGACATGTACGATGACACCGTTTAAAGAATATTTGGACAAAGAAATGGATACAAAAGGTTTAGAGAAAATGGATCAAACGTGGGAAAATGGGACTAACAGTTTCTCCACCAGTTTGGTTTAACTCAAGATTCCAGCATCTGTCGGATTTGTGTCTCTAAATCAACACTCGTTTAATTGGAACATCAAGGTCATGAAAGCAACCATTCAGCACTTTTCTGGTGCATCATTTGATGGGAAGATGGCTGGCTAGGATGGACATTTTGTTCTATTGCATCAGAATGATTTGTACTACTGTCTTAGAGAGGTATTGAGTCATACAACATGGAAACAACCCCTTTGGCCCAACTTGCATACACAGACCAACATGTTTCATCTATACTAGTCCCACCTGTCTGAAGAAGGGTATCGACCCGAAACACTGCCTATTTCCTTCGCTCCATAGATGCTGCCTAACCCACTGAGTTTCTCCAGCATTTTTGTCTTCCTTCGATTTTCCAGCATCTGCAGTTCCTTCTTAAACATTTTGTCTACTCCACCTGCCTGTGTTTAGTCCATCTATATATTACTAAAACTCTCATCTTGTTTATTTGTATATATGCGTGTACATGTGTGTGTGTGTGCGTGTCCCCCCCGAAATACCACCAAAATGGTACACGATAGTGCTACAATTTTTGGCCCACCTTACTCACCATTGTCCTGTGATGTAAATGAAATAAGTTTTGTTCACCTTGATGGTATCTTTTACAAGTTATTCACATTTTAAACTTTACAAAAACCACTTTTACAAAAATCACTTTTCCACTTGCTCTGCCCGTTCACCGCGTACAATGTCACAATGACGTCACAATGGGATCCCAAATTTCATTTTTTTTAAATCGCCATATTTTTTTTTGCATGTGCCTGCCTGGCCTCACAACGGGGACCCCACGGGTAAGTTTCTTTCTACTTTACAAATGCCTCCACGGGCCCTCTATTCACTTTATTAACTTTAACTTAATTTCAGCCGACAACGACACAACTTTGAATGCGGCAGCCACGCATGCACAGTTTGATGAAATATTGTGTTGGGGGAGCGGGCCCAACGGGTCCGCACTTGGTCTAGTATCCTTCTAAACCTCTCCTATCCATGGACCCCTCCAAATGCTTTTTAAATGTGAAAGTACCTGCCTCAACTGTCTCCTCTGGCAGCTGATTCCATATACCTACCACCCTTTAATTAAATTTGTAAAGCCATATAATAGATTGATTAAAGAGCAGAAAATAACATATGTTAAAGGGATTAACCAGAAACTACATGAAATTGGTTCGCATCTCGATGTAGATAAAACTATTTCATTTGAATCGAGTGAATGATGAAGCCCTTTAATTCCATTTTAAATTGCGACTTGCTTCATTAATGGGTATATTTCATAAAGCCGGTTGTTTCCCTTGTCATTTACCATCACAGTATTTATAGAGAAGTGAATTTCATAACTTGAGATGATTCATTCCTCATTTATACTTTATTTGTCAATTACTCTTTTTTGATTTCTCATTTGTTTTCTATTTTGCTTTCACTTCATTGGCTCTGATAGGAAACCTTTATCCATTACTTAGATTGGCATATTCATTCTGACCATCTCTTTCTTCCAGAGACGGACAAAATTCCTTGGTAACCTATACTTAAATTACTTTTTCAATCAATATATTGTCTATTTTCTATTGACCATTGTAAAATTAAGCATAAATGCAGGCATAATTCAATCATGACAAAAACTAACAGAGTTAAACAATTGTAATAATGGTGTTTTCACACTTCTCAAGTTCATATACAGGATGTGGGCTTCTTTGGCAACCATTTCATACTTATCTCTAAGAATCTTTGAGAAGTGATTGTTGAGCCACTACAATTGCATTAAACCATTGCGATGACTGATTGACCTGCAAGCTGTAACACATAGAAACAAGTATTAAAATGGCACCTTGTGAGGACTGGTACAGGTTTCTTGCAGTTGCTTAGCAGAAGCGTTCACTCATACTCGCTTTATGTAAGCCATTGTGCGTGTTTGCAAAGTTAACACAAACTGGCACTGTTCATATGTCTTCTGCAGAAGTCGCGGCGTGCTGGAGTAGGGCAGCCGGTCAGGCAGCATTTCAGGTGAAGTGTTGGGTCAGGACCCTTCTTCAGACTCAGTCCCAACCCTACTGAGCTACTCAAACACTCCTTGATTTTAGTTTTTTGAGATACAGCCCACCAAGTCTGCACCGATGCAACAGTGATACACAAGTTCTATGTTATCCCTGTTTTGCATCCTAGACACTAGAGGCAATTTACAGAACCCAATTAACCTACAAACCTTCATGTCTTTGGAATGTGGGAGGAAACCAGTGCACCCAGAGAAAACCCACGCAGTCACAGGGATAATGTACAACCTCAAACTCTTTTGTAACCCAGCATCTGCAGTTCGTTGTTTCTTCACATGTCCTCAAAATTGTCCCTGAACTATGGAGGGAGTAAGAGGCGGTCATAATGAAAGATACAGACTCACATTTAGGACTAACTGGTTAAGGATTGCAGATTTACTTCCATCAACGATGTCAGTGACCCAGATGAACAAGGGCATGATGCAACCAGTTGAGATACTTTCTACAACACATCATTAGATGTTTGTTAACATGCCAAATCTCTTAAAACTTCCAAGAAAGTAGAGGTACTGGTGCACATTCTTCATGATAGCATCTACTGTATTTGTTGTGCCCAGGGCAGGTTATCTGAAGTGTTAACACCCAGGAATTTGAAACTACTAATTCTCTCCACTGCCAACCCACCAATGAAAACTGGTGCATCGTCTCCTGAATTCCCATTTCTGAAGTCAAAGATTACTTCCTTAATAGACAAGTTGGCCATTCCAGAACCAGTTCGATAGAAAGAGAATGACCTAGAATGATTTACCAACAACGGAACAGTGAAATTCTTACAGTTTGCCCAGGAATTTGAAGTTCTTAACAATCTCCACTTAAACACCATTGAGGATGACAATATGTATGCCACCTCCCTTCCTGAAGTCATTGACGAGCTCCTTCATCATGCTGAATTGAGAGTTTGTAATAATCTCTACATGTTTGGATTAATTTACATCAGTGGAAACAATTGTACAATAATAACTACAACCAAATCGTGGAGGAACTGATCAAAGGTGAAATTCTCCCTCAAATTGCTTACTTGTTACATCAGTATGAATACCATTTCAGAGAGATTTCGGCTTGTTCCATGTGCCACATTGCTAGCTTGTTTATAAAGGAAATAAATTGCAAATGTAGAAAATCTTAAAATAAAACAGAAACTGAAGGAAATGCCATCGTCAGCATCTGAAGGAGAGGATGGCTTTTTTTTTTAGTTTAGTTTAAAGATATAGCACGGAAACAGGCCCTTTGGCACATAGGTCCGCACCGACCAGCGATCCCCACACATTAACACTATCCTACACACACTGGGACAATTTACACATACACCAAGTCAATTTACCTACAAACTGTATGGCTTTGGAGTGTGGGAGGAAACTGAAGAAGTCGGAGAAACCCCACGTGGTCTCAAGGAGAACGTACAAACTCCGTACAGACCTGGGTCTCCGGCGCTGTAAGTGCTGTAAGGCATCAACTCTACCACTGCGCCACCGTGGCTATCCTAAGATTGTTTTAAGTGGGGACTTTTATCAAGTTCAAGTTCAAGTTCGCACTTATTATCCCTTCACCCATTAAGGTACAATGAAATATCAGTCTGATCAATTGTAACATAGAGTGTACATTTATTTTTATGATACATTTTCTTCCACAACTCCCTGCTTCACTCTTCCATTGCCAAGTGTACCTGTTCCCCTTCTTCAGGCAGCTTCCCACATGACATAGGAAGCACGACACTTGCTACTTTACCTGCAAAGGGATGGCTCACTGGTGCAGTGGTAGAGTTGCTGCTTTGCAGCACCAGAAACCCGGGTTTGATCCTGACTACGGGTGCCGTGTGTCCAGAGTTTGTATGCTTTGCCTGTGACCACGTGGTTTCTCCAGGTGCTCCGGTTTCCTCCCTCATTCCAAAGATGTGCAGGTTGAAGGTTAATGGCTTCTGTAAATGGTTAAATGTCCCCAGTGAATAGGATAGTGCTAGTGCACGGGTGATCGCTGGTCGGTGCGGAGGACCTGTTTCCACGCTGTATGTCTGAAGTCTAAAGTCTAAATGAACATCCAAAAGAAACTGCAGATGGGTTGGGAATGTTTCTCCTATAACAACTGCCGATTTGTCTTGGTTGTCTTGCTGTAGTCTAACATGATTCGGGATGTTGATGGATTGAGATGAAGAAAAATAAGGAGGAGCAGATTTGGAATTTTATGACCAACATAGAATGTTCTGCTTCGAGCTCCAAAGTCTAAGTTGGTCTATGTATCAGTTTAGTTTAGTTTAGTTTAGTTTAGTTTAGTTTAGTTTAGTTTAGAGATATTACATGGAAACAGGACATTCAACCTACCAAGTAGCAATGTTACAAAATTTTGAGAATTTAAAAATCAAGTCTGCAATTTATACCATCAGATAAAGCATAAAAATAAGTTTAATTTGACACCTAATTCACTTTCACATCTTCAGTATTAAAAAAGTTATGGTCATTTTCATGCTCGGAAATTAGCATCTTGTTCCCTATTAATTTTCCATTGACTTAACACAAAAACTGTGATCAAGAACAGTCTAAAGCCCATAACTTTATTAAAAATTGAGAACTGAAAGAAATTTTCAGTTATTATAGATTGAAGCATTCTGAAACAAATATTAACCAATCTTACTTGGATGACCTGAAATTAAAGCATATAATTAGTTTACCCATTGTAGCTAATCCAAAATTCAATTACTAGATCTAAACATCTATCCATTTCTTAAGGAAAGATTAACATTTTTTTAAATAGCCTAAATGTCCAAAGAACATTCACACAAGAATTCACAATAAAACATGATTTTTAAATCTCATTGATATTAATTTATAGGCCAAATGGAATGGATTTAGTGTTCAATTGCTGTAAATTAATGGCCATTTAAATCAGCTTGTGAGTGGAACGCGCTGGTTTGGAACGCTGCCATTGTGGTGAATTTGAAGCCCATATGGTATGAAAGATACTGCGGGATTGAATGGGCCCCAAGTCAGCTACTCGCAACATAAAATTTTGTATAAAGGTTTCTTAAGAAGCCCTTTTTAATGTAATAATAAACAACCTACCTTGCCTTGTCCCCTACATGAGATCTGTCCCGTTGTTGGGGTTCGCGGCTTTAGAGGATGATTTTTAATCTACTATAACAATTAAATAACCCAGCGAATTTCGCAGCGATTTTTCGTCAGCAACTAAGTAGGCTGAACAACATCGATTTCAACAGCCTAGAGAAAATTGCGTTTTAAACCCGCCCCCCTCTCAAAGGCACCAAAGTCGCACACACGGGCAGCGGCAGAACTGCAGCGCCGCTGAAGGTAAGTTTTGCAACATACCTATACCAAGTCGACACCAACCATTGTTCGCACTAGTTCTAAGTTATCCCACTTGCATCTATTTCTTACACACAAAGGGGAATTTACAGAGGCCAATTAACTTACTAACATGCCGTCTTTGGAGTGTGGGAGGAAACTCTCGTGGTCACAGGGAGAACATACAAACTCCACACAAACAGCATCCAAGGTCAGGATCTGACACTGTGAGGCAGCAATTCTACCATCTGCCATCATTTAGTAGAGTTTAATTTGCAAAACTGTAGTATTAAATTCCTACAAAGATAAGAATAACTAGTTACTGGAAGCTCTGAAAACACTCCATTGTAAACTTGCATTGCTTCGACCATTGTACCATTGTACCAAGACACAGAACAAATACTTGTAAATCTGGGATTTTTTTTAACCCAGTAAACATGTTATTTGTACCTATTAATATTTCAGCTTACAGGATTCCAAACTGTGAGAGAGTAACTTTATTTTGAGGAAGTGGTTTTGGAACTAAAATACCATACTTGCTACTCTCTTCTAAATTGTATAAATGTCTAAAGTTTAATTAACTCTCATATTGTTTTAATGTTAACTGCACAAAAGCATTTCTGTGCAAAGAAATGCACATAGCTTTGGAGTAAATGTAGGAAAGCTCATGAAAATTTGAATAGTGATGAGACTTGTCTCAGAGATAAATCCGTATTGTGTACAATTTCAGAAATATTATCAGCATGGTCGATGGCATCGTCATTCTTTATGCTTATATGACATTTCCCAGGTTTGAACATGTTGCTTAAGGCAAAGTTGCTATGGGGTTTCTCATATTTAGATTGTTGCATTTCATTGAAAGATTAACCAATATGCCTCTGAAATGTAAAATTGCTTGACACCACTAGAGCAAGAACAATATCAGGGAAGAGCTGCCACCCTGACCCGCTGAGTTACTCCAGCATTTTGTGTCTATCTTCAGTATAAACCAACATCTGCAGTTCCTTCCTACACAGATTATACAGTGCCTCAAGCAGAATTTCTCTTAGTAAAAGACTCAGACAGCACGGAAATAAGCCCTTCAGCCCAATGCATCCATGCTATCCAAAATCCCCTATCTAAGCTAGGCCTGCATTTGTTCCATAACCCCTTAAACCATTCCTATTCATCCAAGTGTCTTTTAAATGTTGTTATTACCTCATAAACAAATTTACATTTTTATGGTCATTCTGTGTATGGACCAGTGGCTCTGTTTGCAAGTCTTAACATCTACTTCTCTTTAACAAAAAAATATTTACACTGGGATTTGGCACAAGGGAGATGTGATCAAGTTTATTTTCACTGTAAATCTCTTTCATTTTCGTTGCTTTATTATCTCTGCTTTTAATGTAAAACATTAATTCTTCTCGATATTTTTTTTAACCATTTTTATTATGTTTAAGATTAGGATAAAATAATAGCAGCCACATGCAAACTGTAACAAAATCCCAAGCTTCAGTTTAACTTCCGCCCACAAAGTCTCTACTCTATTTCAATAGGACGGGAAAAGATTTTTTAACAGTTATGATTACACAATATCAGCTGGTGGGTGGAATCTGCCTGACTGAAGGGAGGGTTAACAAAAACATAGCTACGAGGAGAAATGCATCGATAGATAACAAAAAATGTGTGTGTTATTTTTTAATAGAATCATTTGATTTAATAAGAGTGGGAAAGATATTGGAAGTCCATTAAATGTTTATTCCTCTTAGAGTCATAGTGATACAGCATGCAAACAGGCCCTTTGGTTCACTTGCCCACACTGGCCAACATGTCCCAGCTACACTAGTCCCACTTGCCCATGCTTGGTCCATATCCCTCCAAACCTGTCCTATCCATGTACCTGTCTAACTGTATCTTAAACGATGGGATAGTTCCAGCCTCAACGACCTCCTCTGGAAGCTTGTTGCATACACCCACCACCCTTTGTGTGAAAAAGTTACCCCTCAGATTCCTGTTAAATCTTTTCCCCTTCACCTTAAACCTATGTTCTCTCGTCCTCGATTCACCTACTCTGGGCAAGAGACTCTGTGCATCTACCTGATCTATTCCTCTCATGATTTTATACACCTCTATAAGATCACCCCTCATCCTCCTGTGCTCCAAGGAATAGAGTCCCAGCCTACTCAGCCTCTTCCTATAGCTCTGCCTCTAGTCCTGGCAACATCCTCGTAAATCCTTGATTCAATGAATTTGGAGTCTTGCGGGACTAGTCACAGAGGGACAGACTCACAACGAGCAAAATATTGTATCGATACTGCCATTCTACTTTATAAAAAGCCATCTGATGGGCTTGAGAAGATATCTCACTAATTCTCAAAGGATATTAGATTGCATTAAAAGTAGATTGGAATCTAAATTGGAATCTACCAAAATGGTTAAGACCCACCCTTGATGATAGTAACTATTCCAAAGTTGGTGTTAAGAACAAGAAACTTAATTAGACTTAGCTGACCCAGCACCAACATAGTCACACTGTATGAAATGGACTTCCCTACCGCTGACATTTCTTTGAGGTCAATTCACTATGTCAGTTGGATGATCCACATGAGTGCCTCACTAAAACGTTGAGTTATGAGCAGTAGCAACAAATGCGGTGCAAAGCTTCTTCAAAGAAACACACCATCAACAGCTTACCTGATACCATAGAACTTAACCCAACAGGTCAGTCCTGGTGAAGAAGCGTTGCATGGATTTATTTCTATGCAAGAGATGCCCAGATTGTGGCAGGGCTTTTTCTTCAAGAATTTATATTTCTTAACCTGGTATTGGATCGCTCCCCAACACCTGGTGACAATGAGGCAACACATGAGGAGGTTGGTACTCTCTGTAATTGTGGAGAAACTGCATAGATGCTGCTCATGTTTCCAACATAGCAAAAGGATGTTGTGAGATAGTTCTACACAGGGAGGTGATGTCAAGCAGATCAATATCCATCAACAGCAAAGAAAGGGCAGATGGGTAGCTCACAAACAAATTTTTCAATTTTAACTAACTACACAACCCTCCCCCTCTCCCTTCTTTCCCCATATAAGCCACCCCACCCCCTCCCCCTCACCATGCCACCTCTCTCCACTCTCCCCTGTGCCCAACTAGACTGGCACCCACCCCCTCCCCCTCACCATGCCACCTCTCTCCACTCTCCCCTGTGCCCAACTAGACTGGCACCCACCCCTTCCACTTTCATTCCTTCCTCTAGCATCACAATCGTAACTCTTCAATCTTTTGGTCTCACGTTTTTCTCTTTTCACCTCTGTCCAACCATCTGCCTATCAAAAAAACCTCCTTACCTGTATCAACCTATTACCTTGTCGTGCCCCACCCTTTTCCAGTTTCCCCCCCCCCCTTTTCCCCCCCCCCCCCCCCCCCCCCCCCCCCCCCCCCCCCCCCCCCCCCCCCCCCCCCCCCCCCCCTCCGACCTTGTCGTGCTCCACCTATTTTCCAGTCCCCCCCTCCCACATACATACGCACACAACAGTGTCAGAAGAAGGTTCCCAACCCAAAACGTCACTCCTGTCCGTGTTCTCCAGAGATGCTGCCTGGCCCACTGAGTTACTCCAGCACTATGTGTTTTCTCAAGAGCACATGGGAACTGGTTTATTTTCTGCAGGAGCAAAAACCCACCTTCCTCCCACATCAACTAAAACTGCTCTTCATTGTGATTTGCGACCTCCGTAGGTTGTACAAGGAGCTGGCCCCATGGAGGAGAATGAAGGCAATATTGACTTGCAATCCATCATCTCTTTATGCACACATGGGCCAGCCATTAAAATCTGCATTTGGCGTGTGTGTTTGTTACTTTTCAGTAGAGTGTGGATTATATTGAAATCTGACTGCAGCCCTTCAAGTTAACTAAAAAGGACAGGTTCTGGATTGCGAAACTTGTTGAACTCAAGGCACTCAGCCTCTATATTTAATTGTCTTTGTTTAAAGTATGAAATTAGACACGTGTTGTGCAATACTTGGTTCAGATGCACATAATTTGCAGACGCTAAATGTTGAAGTTACATTGTGCAACCATTCAACGATTCCTGCCAAGGATTGTTGGGTAGAAGGTTTTTCATTTGTTCTTTCTATGAACGCTGCATTAATTGTCATGGCACCATCTCATCTTGTGATAACAATGTGATTGCCCTTCAATTCCCCTTTGAATTGAACTTGCAAGCCACTCATTTCTATCATTACTGCGATGTTGAAACAGTGAAGGAGAAAAACCAGATCAATCATCGGTCACGGCATTGAATCAGGAAGTCATGCAGCAGCTTCATAGGACTTTGGTTTGGCCAAATTCAGAGTATTGTATGCAGTTTTGGCAGCCCCATTAAAGGAAGGATGTGGAGACCTGGGAGTATGCAGAAGAAGTTCTCCAGAATGTGGTCTGGATTAGAGGGTATTTATTATCATCGTTTCTTAGTGAGCGGCACAATGGCATAGCTGGTAGATCTCTTGTCTCACAGCACCAGAAACCTGGTTAGATCCTGACATTGTGCTATCTGTGTGGGATTTGTACTCTCTCTCAAGGCCTAGTTTCCAGCATATGTGGGCCAGAGAGTTTGACCCACGGAACTTAGCTTCATCAAGTCTATGCATCTGAGTCCACAGATGACAATTCAACCTTGTATGGTATAATCTCGCCTCAATTGGAAACACGGAACTGAGGATGCTGGTTTACAAAAAAAGACACTGAGTGCTGGAGTGGCTCAGTGAGTCAGGGAGCATCTCTGGACAATATAGATAGGTGATCTTTTGGGTCAGCACCCTTCTTCTGACCTGGATTCATAATCAGAGTCTGAAGAAAGGTCCCAACCAAAACATTACCTGTCCATGTTCTCCAGGGATGCTGCCTGATCTGCTGAGTTACTCCAGTATTTTGTGTGTTTTTTTTTTAAAATCTAGCCTAGTACCTTTTTATGAATTTTGAACACCAGCTTTGGAAAACTAGACTCTAGAAATGGAACACTCTCATTAGGCATTCAGTATCGTTTATTAAGCATGTGTAATGTTGTCAAGATGACTGCATAATAAAATATTGCAAAGTGCTGGAGTAACTCAGCGGGTCAGGCAGCATCTCCAGAGAACATGAATAGATGACGTTTCGGGTCAGGATCCTCCCTCAGCTAATTGTAGGAGTGGGGAGGAGGAAGAAAGCTGGAATATAAAGGGAGCAGGACAAAGCAGGGCAGGTAATAGGCAGATGGATCAAAAACCATCAAAGATCAATAACGTCCCTTACCTGTGTTAATCTATACTGACAACGCTCCTCTCTTTCTTTCCTCCCAAGACAATCAGTCTGATGAAGATTCCTGACCTGAACTCGTCATCTTATCCATGTTCTCCAGAGATGCTGCAAATAACTTGCTGAGTTACTCCAGCACTTTGTGTTCTTTTAGTAAGCATTTGCAGTTCCTTGTTTCTCCATTTTAGCTGCATAATGTTACCTCCACCAATCTCCTCCCCCCCCCCCCCCCCCCCCCCCAAACCCCCTGCACACCTCCTCCCTATTCCTCTGAACAATATGCCACAGGAGGATATTTGGGTGCCATGGTGGAGCAGCAGTAGAGTTGTTACCCTGCAGCGCCAGAGGCCCGGGTTTGATAATGACTACAGGTACTACAGTTTTGTAGGTTAATTGACTTTGGTAAAAATATTAAATTGTCCCTAGTGTGTAGAGTAGTGCTAGTATACAGGGATCCCTGGTCGGCGGGGACTCGGTGGGTCGAAGGGTTGTATCTCTAAACTAAACTAAACTGAACTAACATCAATGTGAATAAACACAAAATGCTGTAGTAACTCAGCCGGATAGACAGCATCTCTAGAGGGAAGGTATGGGTGACGTTTCGGGTCGCGACCCATCTTCAGACTGGCATGTACCCACAACTCCTGCCCTCCATTCATTACTCTTTTAATTGAGATTCAATTGCTACTTTTGTACAAAAAAGACTGATTAAGCCAACAATAACCAGTTTTACAGCAAACTCTTGTAGCCAACCAGCACAAGAGATTTGTATCTTATGTTTGTGAATCGACAAGCGCAAAGCCAGAGTTTAACACGTTGTTTCATTCCGCCAGTCTTTGCTTCCTGTCTTGTTAACAATAAAATACCAAATTAAACTGGTGGTACAATAAGTGAACCTAATAAGTAATGTTAGATTTCCTTTGGGATTTGAGTTTGATTTTTTTTGGGGTTTGGTTTGTCTGTTCTTCAAAAGATGTAAATTTAGTGGTGAAAATATAGTAAGACCAGAAATTGCAGCTGGATTGAAAAGAGTCGTCCATTCGAAGACGGACAATCTAGCAACACGAGAGGGAAATACAAACCAACAGGTCTGGGACCTTTAATTCATTCCCAATTAATGCTCAGTCCAAAAGTTCCAGGCACTCACCATCCTCTGTGTAAAACATCTTGCAGCACACATCCCTTTTAAACTTTGCCCTCTCACCATAAAACTATGACCTCTAGTATTTGATTTTGAATGAATACTTTATTGTCACATGTGATGTCACAGTGAAATTCTTTGCTTGCATACCTAAGGTATGCAAATGGTTGCCACATAAAGAGCGCTTACAAAGTTACAAAGTAGCCTGTGCCAGGTCTACCATTGTTCTCCCCCCCCCCCCCCCCCTCCCTCACGACAGTCCCCCCCCCCCCCCCCATGCTGGGTTCTCCATTGTCCATTGTTCCTTCCCCCCTCCCCTCCCTCACGACAGTCCCCCCCCATGCTGGGTCCTCCATTGCTCCTTTCTCCGGCAGTGGAGTCCACACTCCGCATGGTCCATCTTCGCTGGGCTGAAGTGCCTATTATACTACTGTATGACTATGACTCTGTTTCAATTTGAGGAGAGGTTATACCAGAAGAGAAATCAGAAATAGAATTCAGGAAATGTTCTTTACTCGAAAATTTTTAAGATGAGGTAGCGGCTGTCAAAGAAGCCCAACAGGGAGGCCTCGGAGGGGAATTTGGACACATGCATTCAGAGGAAAAGTAGACATCTGCTGAGATTGTTCCTAACCTTATTTGTGGATGACTCAACGACAAACAAGTAGATTCCAATTGTAATCACTGATGTAATACAGGAACATGAAAAATAGGAAGGATCTGTTTCCTTTAGCAAAACATTTAAAGGCATGTACGACTTGACCCTTTTCCCAATTTGTCCACGCCAACCATTCACCTTATCTATGCCTCTCAGTCTCCCGCGCAACAAGGAATAAAGTCCCCAGCCTGCCCAACCTTTCCCTATGATCAGTCCCTAGAGTCCTGGCTACCTCCTCATAAATCTTCTCAAACCTAATTAAATCCTCCCTGTAGTTGGGTGACCAAAATTGCACATAAGTTTCCAAGTGCGGCCTCACCAATGTCTTGTAAAACTGCAATCGAACGTAACGTTGTCTGTACTCGTTTCCCATCCTAATGAAGGGCAACGTGCCAAAAGTCTTCTTCACCACCCTGTCCATTTGTGACCCCACTTTCAAAGAACTTTGGATTTGTACTAGGTCCCACTGTCCTACAACAAGCCCCGGGGGTCTCTCCGAAAGTCCTACCCTGGCTTGACTTCCCAAAGTGCAACACACCACACTTATCTCACACTTAAAAACCAAAGAGCCTATAAATCTAGACAATAGGCTATGAATTGCAGATAGAAGGATTAGAGAGGAAGAAGCAAACAGAATCACCCAGATGGTGATAGCATCTGAAATTTTTTGCTCGAAAGGGTAGTCGAAACAGAAACTGGCATCATATTCAAAAGGTATTTAGACATGCAATTGAAGAGTTGTGACCTGCAGGTCCATGGATCCAGTATTAGAAGGTGGGATTAGGTTCACTGGTAGTTTCTCAATAAGGCAATTTTTTAGCGTATGATTTCACAGCTGTGTATTTGCCCACTGGAAGATAACACAGAAATGCAATAATGAACAGAGAATTTGATTTTAGTGATATTAATTGAAGGGTAAATACTTGAGGGATAATTGAGAGCAGGGTTTTAAGGTGGGAGGTGCAAACTTTAAAGGAGATGAAGGAAGCAAGTTATTTACACAGAGGTTGGTGACTACCTGGAATGTGTAACCGGGGCCATTGGTTCAGGTCGAAACAATAATGGCATTGAAGAGTTTTTTGGATAGGCACAAGGATAAGCAGGGGGTGGAGGGATATGGATTATGTAAAGGCAGATAAAATTTGGTCTTGGAATCATGTTTGGCACAGACATTATGGGCTGAAGGGCCTATTCCTGTGCTGTACTGTTCTGTGCTCTATGTTCTATGTACACAGCAAGATGTCAAGAATTGATATTCCTGCTTTTATTATTTTGAAGACACCTGAGAGAGTAGAGTGGCTCAGAATATGCCTTCTGAAAGGCAATAACCCAGACTACAATATTTCCTTTAGTCCTGCACTCTTCCTCCACCTACAGCTTTATGCTTGAGCCTCAGTAGTTTAGATTAGTTTAGAGATATAGCATGGAAATAGGCCCTTTGGCCTACCAAGTCCACGCCAACCAGTGATTACTCGGACACTAGTTCCATCCCACACACTAGAGGCAATTTACAGAGGCTAATTAACCTACGAACCTGGAATGTGGGAGGGAACCAGAACACCCAGTAAAAACCTAGGCGATCACGGGGAGAATGTACAAACTCCATACAGACAACACCCGACCTCTGGATCGAATACACCTCTGGTGCTGTAAGGCAGCAACTCAACCGCTGTGCCACTGTGCTGCCCTGTGCGCAGTAGTCGGACTTGTACCAACAAGCCAGAGTCACAATCAAGCATTCTATGCTATTGCTATTGTCAATATGCTATTGTTATCCAATTGAGTGAGGATGCCACTTCCCCATACTTTAAAAAATTTAAGATTTATCATCTAAATTAGTTTGGTTATAGGTTTTGGCACATCAATGCCACATATCCAATAGGATTTCAAAATGTAGTTAGCATTTGGCGGGTTAAACAGAAAGTTCATCCTCCCTAGTCATCCCACTACTTTCACTGCAATCCACCTTAGTTTCACTGTTTGCATCCACTAGTTTTTACCTTCTTCACAGCCAACAATGGACCATTGTGGGCTCCACATTTCCTATATCATCATTGCTGGCTGTGATTTGTCCTTTTCATACCTTTCATTCATTTGTTCTTTGTACTCATATCTCTAGTTTTCCCCTCCGCTGACTCTAAGACTGAAGAAGGGACTCGACCCGAAAACTCACCTATTCCTTTTCTCCATTTTGGGTCTATCTTCTGTTTTTAAAAGGATGATATCTGGGAACACGTTTATACAAACACTTACAGATAGAATATGTCCTTTCACATGTGCAATGAATTATTCAGTCATTACATAAGGCAGTAATGAAAACTGATACAAACCTCCTGAGATTTATCAGAATGCAGCTTCTTCCTGGGTTGAATTAGGCTCCATTTAACATCTCAATCTCAATTCTAACTATATCAATGCAAAAACATTTTGTTGGTATATCAACTCTTCTAAGTTTCTAATAATTCTTGTAACATCTGTTCTGTTAAAAAACGTTTAACAAGTACCCAAAAGTTTGAAAAGAATTGTATGGAGACACAAGGAACTGCAGATGCTGGAACATAAAGTGCAGGAGGAACTTAACAGGTCAGGCATCACCTTTGGAGAACATGGATAGGTGACGTTTTGGATTGGGACCCTTCTTCAGACGGGACTCAACCTTCTGAAGATGGGTCCCGACCCGGAATGTCACCTTTCCATGTTGTCCAGGGATGCTGCTTGACCCACTGAGTTCCTCCAGCACATTGTGTCCTATTAGAGAAAAATTGTATGTCTGTTACAAACTTTATTAGTTTGCTGATGATTTGAATCTGCTATTCATCTCTATCCCCTAATGCTGAGGTACAGAAAATAAAAAGATGCCACAGGAAGCAAAGACTTAATAAAACTATAAATTCCTTCCCTTCAGAGATGCTGCCTGTCCCACTTAGTTACTCCAGCATTTTTGTTGTCTATCTTTGGTGTATAACCAGCATCTATCTTCATTTCTTTCCTACATACCATGGTTTTAACTTGTGTTAAACCTTACCTGAGAATTTCAGCAATTGAGATAAAGCAAAAGTCTTGGAAAATAATAAACAGCACCTAAAATCTTCCAAAGACAGAAAGAAGGATCTCAGTTTCATAACCTACCTGAAAGTTAGCGCAGGTCTCAGTGCTATATTGGAAGTGGCAAACGATACCTTGCCCTTGTATCTGAATTCGAATTCTTAAAGCTACAAAGGAACCATCAATTGGGGCGGCACGGTGGCGCCACAGTAATGTTGCTGCCTTACATGACTTGCAGGCCCGGAGACCCAGATTCGATCACAACCAAGGGTGCTGTCAGTACAGAGTTTGTCCTGCATGGGTTTTCTGTGAGATCTTCCCACACTCCAAAGACATCCAGGTGTGTAGGTTAATTGGCTTGGTATGAATGTTAAATTGTCCCTAGTGTGTGTAGGATAGTGTTAGTGTGCGGGGATCGTTGGTCGGCATGGACTCAGTGGGCCGAAAGGCCTGTTTCTGCGCTGTATCTGCATCTCCAAACTAAACTGAGTCTCAGTTGCCACAGAGTATACTTCCCTTGAGGAGTCTAAACAAACCCTCTCCTCTTTATCACACCACCGCGTGTGCCACAGGCAAGGTTTGCACTTATTGCCTATGTCAAATTCCCCCTAAACAAAATGGAGGCCAACAGTCAACCATTGCGTCATTGTCTAGAGTCACGTAGAGTTTGTGTCTCATAAGGACAACTTTATAAAGAACATTCATGAAACACCTGGAATCTAATAGTCCCGCAGTCAAAATTGCAGATACTATTCAAATGAATATTACGAAAAATTTGGGGTTATATTACATTTGTACATAACTCTTTCCCATTTGCTGCATGGTGGCATTGCGCAAGTGGAATGCCACATCTAAATAATTGGGTAGCTGACTCAGTTTTACATCTATCCCTTCAGCTGACCAGAATGTTTTCCGTGTTTTATCATAACAGCTGAACTGAGGGCCAAGTCCACTAGACAAAGAAATTCCTGCAAAAAGAAACAAAGCACAATGCAACACCTTTTAAAGAAGGTACACAAAATTGCTGGAGAAACTCAGCGGGTGCAGCAGCATCTATGGAGTGAAGAAAATAGGCGACGTTTCGGGCCGAAACCCTTCTTCAGACTCCAGTCTGAAGAAGGGTTTCGGCCCGAAACGTCGCCTATTTTCTTCGCTCCATAGATGCTGCTGCACCCACTGAGTTTCTCCAGCAATTTTGTGTACCTTCGATATTCCAGCATCTGCAGTTCCTTCTTGAACACCTTTTAAAGAAGGTTACCACATAATTGGAACGTGCTTCACCTTCAGGCAGCAGCAATTTTTTTTTAAAACAAACCCTAGCCTGATATAGAATTTGCAGTAGTCAGCATTTCATGCTCACTGAAAAACACAAGGCTTTGGATTGTTCTGTATTCTTTAAAAGTGTTGTCTTCCTGTGTTGTCTTCCAGAAATTTCTCAATAGGTCAAACAGCTGACTTTCTTAAATGTTACTCAAGATGTGTGATTTAGCCCCGTTAGCAGATTTCTGGTGCAACAGTTCATCATGGAGTGGAATATGCAAAGCTGAGAGTTTGGAATGGTTTGGACTCGACTTTTAAAGAAACAAGAGATCTGGAAATATATAAGCCACAGAGCAGTATCTGTAGTCCAGCGAGTCTACTCCGCCATTCAATCATGGCTGATCTATCTTTCCCTCTCAACCCCAATCTCCTGCTGTTACAGTCTGCCCTCTCCTCATTCTCATCCACTTCACCTCCCAGTACTTTTCCACCAGTCCCTCCTTCTCCTCACCTGCCTGCCACTCCCCTCTCATCAGCCTAACTCTCCTCACCTGTTGCACTCAGTTGCCTCTGATCACCTATTAACCCGGTATATAGACTCTCCTCACCGTTCACACAGTGCCAGATTGTTCTCAGCATTCATGCAAAACTCTCCAGCGATTTCCCGACTGCCTACACGGATTCAAACCTGCCTGCCCCTGACCATTCCGGCATGTTGTCTTCCCGGATAGCACCTCAGCCTTCTGTCCTCGACCTCCTGGTTTCTGTCTGTCTCTCTCCTGGGATGTTTGGTGTATCCCTGCAATGGCACCTCGACTACCTGCCTGGCTTTGACTCTCCTTTCATCTGTCCCTCGCTAGTTTGTTTGCATCGTGTGTTGGATCTCCTGGTTACCGGACCTTCCGCTACCCCGACTACGTCTCCTGCCTGCCCCTCTTCAGAACCCTTGCTCAATCCTGCGCCTCTGTGTGAGTACGGTGTACCCATTCCTGTGTTACAATATCGTAATAAGTTTCATTACCAATTATACCTGCCTGATTCTGTGCTGCTATTGGGTCCAAGCTATACCCATTACACCTGCCTTCTCCCCATAACCCCTGACACCCTTACTAATTAAGAATCTGCCTATCTTCGCTTTAAAAATACCCAAGACTTGGTCTTCACAGCTGCCTGTGGCAATTAATTCCAAGATTCAACACCCTCTGACTAAAAAAAATCCGCCTTGTCTCCTTTCTAAAGGTACATCCTTTTATTCTGAGGCTGTGCCCTCGGGTCTTAGACGCTCCCACCTGTGGAAACATTCTTTCCACATCCACTCTATCAAGGCCTTTCACTATTCAACAAAATTGCAATGAGGTTCCCCCCCCCACCCCCCCCACCTTTCTAAACTCACGTTCTTCCAACAATTTATTTTTTGGCTGCTTGATATAATCAACTGTTAATAGAGGGGCCATGTTGATTAAAGTGGGGAAATTAGCAGCATTAGATGAGGGCTTTCTTCTAATCCTCGGCTGGCTGTACCTTGGCTACTGAGATACTTGTCTCAAAGTCACAAGATTTTGGATGCAGGTCCTCTTCAGAATAAAATGAAGTTGAGCCCCAAAAATATATGGCTGTTGCCCCAGTGTAGTACTGGGGGACAATTCCAGAGGAAAATATTCTTGTTTTAGGGGGACACGTACCCATTAATCATTAGTACTGGATTCTGACATCTGCTATTTTCTAGAACCATATTGGGCACAAATTCGCTGAAATGTTTTCTATACTGTACCACAAGAACACTGGTGCTCTTTAGAGGATGTGGAAAGCACTAAATGAATGCAAGTTTGGCTTTGGCATGTAGTTGGATGTAGAATAAATTAGGCTAATGAGCCGCTAGCAGTGGTAGCCGCTAACCCTTAGAGACATGATGGAAAATGTTCTGCTGCTCAGTACTGAGATTGTTCACCTTGATAGACAGAAAATCTGCCCACAAAAGAAGAAGTGGGCGAAATCTAGCAATATCAGCATGAGGTATCCCATGGGAATGTGGCTGCACCCTTGTGACTGAGTGAGTAACTGCGTGTGGGTATGTGTGTGTGAATGCGTGCATGTGGGTGTGCGTGTGTGTGTGTGCATATGTGTCTCAAATTGGTTACATTTTGCTGCACAGGGGTGATGACACTCTAGGTAACACCTTTTAGATAGAAACAAATAATATAAAAGGTAGCAAACACATCTAGAAGCAATAACTTGTTCACATGGACAACACTCTGCTCCCACAGAACTGTTGAACATTTGTTCCAGACTCCCAGGTTGGTTGGTGTTGTTAGCAGTTCTCTTTCCTTAGCTTCTATACTCTCTTTCAAACCAAGTGTCATCTGTATGCCTCTCCGAACCTCAATCTTAACCCCTCCTGCCATGCTCCTTCCTTGCTTCCCTCTTCAAACTCCTCATGTGGCCATCTAGAGGCTTGGATAGAGCGGATGTGGAGAAGAGTGGGAGAGTCTAGAACTAGAGGTTTTAGCCCCAGAATTAAAGGACGTTCTTTTCAGAAGGAGAAATGTCTTTAGTCAAAGGTGAATCTGTGGAATTATTTGCTGTGGAGGCCAAGTCAGTGGATACTTTTAAAGCTGAGTAGAAAGATTTTTGATTAGTGCAGGTGTCAGAGAAGGCAGGAGAATGGGGGTTAGAGGGAGAGATAGATTAGCCATGATTAAATGGCAGAGTAGACCTGATGGCGTAATTGTACTCGTAATTTAACATTCTTAGGAGCCATTTGTTCAGGTAACCAAGTGCCCACAGTAATGCAAGTGGATCACGTGGCTAAATTGTTACATTTATTAAAAATGAACTCAATCATTTCCTGCCAGGTTTGTTAATCTGATTCTAACAGCAGCTGTCAATGTATGTAAAATAAGAATCATTTCTACAATAGAAAATAGCTGCAGGAGGAGGCCATTCGGCCTTTCGAACCAGCACCGCCATTCATTGTGATCATGGCTGATCGTCCCCAATCAATAACACGTGCCTGCCTTCTCCCCATATCCCTTGATTCCACTAGCCCCTAGAGCTCTATCTAACTATCTTAAATCCATCCAGTGATTTGGCCTTCACTGCCCTCTGTGGCAGGGAATTCCACAAATTCACAACTCACTGTGTGAATTTTTTTTTCTCATCTCAGTCTTAAATGGCTTCCCCTTTATTCTAAGACTGTGGCACCTGGTTCTGGACTCGCCCAACATTGGGAACATTTTTCCTGCATCTAGCTTGTCCAGTCCTTTTATATTTTTATATGTTTCTATAAGATCTCCGCTCATCCTTCTAAACTCCAGTGAATACAAGCCTAGTCTTTTCAATCTTTCCTCGTATGACAGTCCCGCCATCCCAGGGATCAATCTCGCAATTTTGCAAGAAAAATAGAGTTAACCCAAAAACAACACCTTTTATAACCCTGTGGACCTCCCAAAGTGCTTTCGGTAACCAGTCCATCAACCAGGCCAGACTTCCCAGTATTGAGTCCATCTGAACTTCACGCTGCCTCAGGAGAGCAGCCAATATAATCAAGGACCTTTCCCACCCCCAGTCATTCCTTTGTCTCCCTGCTCCCATCGGGCAGAAGATACAGAAACCTGAGAGTGTTAGGTTAGCATCAGACTTGGGAAGATTTTCTTCCCATCAGTTATCGGACTTCTTAACGGTCCTTCCATAAGCTAGGACATAGTCTTGATTTTCCAAACTACATAATTGCAGATATTGGACTTTTACTCTGGAACTGTTTTGCTACAATTTTGAGGAAAGATATTCTGCACTCTGGTAATTTTCTCTTTGTGCTTCCTTTAGTACTTGTGTTTGGCTGGGTTGTAATCATGTCTAACATCAGATTTAATCACATAACACACAAGCAAACACTTTTCACTGTGCCTCAGTCCACATGATGATGATAATAATAATAAACCTAAATCTAAATTATATACTTACGAAGTTTATTTCATTCTTACTGATACATTAGCTGGCTATTTTAGCCCATTGACATTATACCGGGTCACAGATTAATTCTATTTTGGCACTAACCTTCAAAGTGATCTGTGGATGCAAGGGGCAACACCCAAAATGTGAACCATCCCTTCTCCTCCATTGATACTGAGTTCCACCAGCAATCAGCTAGGTTCCTGTAAATTTAGACAGATACAGCATGGAAACAGACCTTCGGCCCACCTAGCCCACCCCAGCCATCGATCATCTATACACTAGTTCTATGTTAGACCTCTTTCGCCTCCGACACACTAGGGGCAATTTCCAGAGGCTAATAGACCAACAAACCTGCATTTCTACATTTGGAATGTAGGAGGCAACCAGAGCACCCAAAGAAAACCCGCACGGACACAGGGGAAACGTGCAAATTCCGCACACCTGTAGTCCGGATCGAACCTGGGTCTCTGGCACTGTGATGCAGCAGCTCTACCAGTGCACTGCTGTTGCAGGTTGGGTCTCATTGCTACCATGACTGTGATAGATCACAGTGGCACAGCGGTAGAGTTGCTGCCTTATAGCGCTTGCAGCGCCAGAGACCTGGGTTCGATCCCGACTACAGGTGCTGTCTGTACGGAGTTTGTACGTTCTCCCCGTGACCTGCATGGGTTTTCTCCGAGATCTTTGGTTTCCTCCCACACTCCAAAGATGTACAGGTTTGAAGGTTAATTGGCTTGGTAAATGTAAAAATTGTCCCCATGGGTGTAGGATAGTGTTAATGTGGGGGGGGGGTCGCTGGTCGGCACAAATGCGATGGGCCGAAGGGCCTGTATCTCTAAACTAAACTAAATACAGTGTTATCATCCACACTTTGAGTGCCTTTATGATGAAGAATAGGCTGTTGACGACACTGATCAACGGGCCATACTGATTTGGCATCGGGACTGCCATACCACGGGCAACACCAGCTGAGGTCCAAGCTATGAACTGACTGGCTGGACACAGAAATCATCCCAATGGGCAGAGGGCATGAAACATCCTTGTGGCTGCACGACGGAAGCCTTACATTAATCATTCAGCAACATTTCATACTACAAATTATTGAAGGGATGGGATGGGCAGTGGGTGCTGCTGGTAAATGTATCTCTTCAGTAATCTATGTACATGACCAGCCATGAAAGTTAAAAGAAAACAGCGTGTTAACCCCAACACATTTTCTATTAAGTTAATAAGCGGAAGATGAGATCAAGAACTTACTGTAAAGAGGTTGCTTCACTCAAATCGTCAAGACTAGCTCATGTACTTCCCTTTTACCTAGAAAAAGTGGAGCCTCTTGACTTATTTTAGGAAAGAGAGACTTTAGCATTGCATTCAGATAGTGACTTTAACCCTTTAAAATGTTTGTTAGCTATTATTGTGCTAATAATAATACTGAAGTTAATGGCAATAATGCTCCAAGCATGTGCTGTTGATGATGAAACTCTCCAGCCCATGTCGGGGGCTATTGTTTTCCACCAGACAAAGAGAACTTGTATTTATATAGCGACTTTCACATCCTCAAAAATCCCAAAGTCAATGAATGATTCTGAAATCACTGAATCGTATCAGTGGTGCTAATGCCATCCATTCTTCAGGTCCAACTGACCTTCATATGTGGGTCATCAAACAAACTGCTGGGTGAACTCGGTGACACAAGCAGCATTGGTAGAGTCAGCGGGAAGGTCAATGTTTTGGGTTCAGGGTCGAGACCCTTCATCTGGCCCTGATGCAGTCCATCTGTCCCAATGCAAGGTCCAGACCCAAAATATCCACCACCCCTCTGCCTCCACAGATGCTGCCGGACCCGTTCAATTCCTCCAGCAGTTTTGTGTTTTATTTGCCTCGTATTCCAGCATGTGTAGTCTATTGCATCTTCTTCATATGTGGGTGGCTAAGTGTCCTGTTGCCAGGCAATCATAGTGCTCACCTCCAGCATTCCCTTTCTCAACTTAGTTGAGTTTAGTTCATAGATACAATGCGGAAACAGGCCCTTCGGTCCATCGAATCCATACCGACCTGTGATCCTCACACACTACCACTAGCCTACACACGCTAGGGACAATTTACATTTATACCAAGCTAATTAACCTACAAACCTGTACGTCTTTGAAGGATCCACCTGTTCGAATTCGTACCTTGGCATTGCGGGGATCAAGAATGGAGTGACAAAGGAAGTTCAAGCCATATCATTCCTGGCCGCTACACAGAGGACGGCCATTCTGATGTTCATATTCTTCATGCAATAAACAAGAATTAGGGCTTATCACAATGCATGAATTCATCCCACAAACCATGTCCACAATACTAAAAAAAACAGCATTCACTAAGCTTACTCTACAGCAAATTACAATGAATCTCTGTTTACTTGATACATCCTATAACGGTATAATATCTTAAAGTGCTTCCCATCTAAAGGAATACTTTCTGTCATGTTGCAGAGAAGGTGTTTGGAAGGTGAGGAGGTGTGGGCAAGAACAGGCAGGGACCTCACCCCTAAATAATCTTCCAAGATATACACATACCGCACAAGGTTATGGAACTACATATATACGATTCATCAAATCTGAACTTCTGCAATGTCACAATCTATTGAATTGAGAACAGCAATCTCTCACATTAAGAAATGAAATAAATAACTAAACTAGGTTAGACAGCTTCTGTGGAGGGCGGGGATAGGCGATGATTCAGTTCGGGACCCTTTAGACTGAAGAAGGGTCCCAACCCGAAATGTCGCCTCGCCATGTCTTCCAGAGATGCTGCCTGATCCACTGAATTGTTCAGCACTTTGTGTCTATCTTCGGTATAAACCAACATCTGCCCTATCCATGAGTCCAGCATCTGCAGTTGTTTTTGCCTAAATAACATTAGTTGAAGGCTTATTATTGACCACGACACATGGAAAAACTATTTTCTTCCGATAATATTCTGAGATCTTATCTGCCAATCATAATGTGTTCAGTTCATAATTTTGTTCAACTCTTCAATACTGCATTGGATTGTCTACCTGGATGTTATGCCCTACACTGGAACCAGAATCGCAATCTAAAGGGGCAGCACAGTGGCACAACTGCAGAAATGCTGCCTTTACAGAGCCAGAGAGCGGGGTTTGATCCTGACTATGGCTTCAGTATGTGTGGAGTTTGCATGTTCTCCCTGTGACTGCGTGGGTTTTCTCCAGGTTCTCCTGTTTCCTCCCACATTCCAAATATGTGTGAATTTGTAGGTTACTTGGCCTCTGCAAAATGTCCCTAGTGTGTAGGATAGAATTAATGTACAGGATCATTGGTCAGCATGGACTTGGTGGGTTGAAGGGCCTGTTTCCACGTCCTATCTCTAAACTAAACTAAACTGAACTTCTGATTCAGACACAGGACTGCTACATCTTGGAGTAGAAATTAAACCACCACTGTCTGTCTTAAGTATCAAGCAGTTGGGAAATGCAATGGCTGACACTGGTATTCAGAAGTTCATATGTCCATTATTTTATTAGCTGCAGCAACATATTTCCCTTTAACAAATTAACACTTGCTAACATTTTAAAAAAGTCCACTGATTAATGGATTCAGAAAATCCCATGACCGCGTATTTCACTCACAAACAGATGTTTCCATTGCTGTGCGTACAACATTGTAGCACAGACATTATGGGCCGAAGGGCCTGTTCGAGTGCTGTACTGTTCTATGTCTGAATCCATTGCTCCTCTGGCAAACGAGACACAGACATCAGTTTCCTGTCTGAGCAATGATCATATATACGTTCAAATATGTACCTTTTCCTGTTCACTTTCTCGCGCTCTTGCCCAAGCTCAATCAACGGCAAGAAACATTCTCAAGAATAGAAAAATTCTGCAGTATCTGCAGTGGGTTGTTTTTGTTATTTTGGTTTGCTTTGCAGTTGATGAAGATTTCCTTGCCGTTGGGTTTTGTCTCACATGCAACCTTGGCCGCAACACCTGGACAAGCTACTGACCAGTAGCACCACAGAAACCTCAGTATTGGTGTGTCGCAATGATTTGCTTCTTGCCACATTGCAGACGCAGCACTATCAGTCAGGAAGAAGAGGCCCCTTCTTGTCAGCTGACCATCTTCATTTTAGTCTGAAAAATGCCGGGCCAAGTTATTTTCAGCGCAAGAGCTGCGAGGCTCCATTTAATGGCAAAAATAAATGAACATCAAGAAATTCCAAACCCCCCATGTCTCCCATCTTCCCAACCTCTGTGATTGATGTGAGGATTTATCATTAAGGAGGCAGTGGAGTTTGGAGATTACATAACGCCTAACTTTAGGAGGAAATATTGAAAGCTAAAATGCTTTAACTCCCTGTGCAAATTACTTAGTGAGCGTTAAATAAAGTCCTGCAGGTTTTACCACGGGAATTCACTGTTCAAAATGAGCTTATGTGATTTTGAGGTGGCATAGTGGTGCAGCAGGTAGAGCTGCTGTCTCGCAGCGCCAAAGATCCGGGCTCAATCCTGAACCCGGGTGCTGTCTCTGAGGAGTTTGGGGTTCCTTCGAGTTCCAGTTTCCCCCCACATCCCAAAAGCATGCGGCATTGTAGATTTGTGGACTACTGCAAACTGCCCCTAATGTGTAGTTTGCAATGTGTAGGATGCAAAAGAACAAGTGTAGTTGGGTGATTGAGGATTGATAGGAATTTAGGAGTTACTTGAAATTAGGGAAATCAACGTTTATCCTGCTGAATTGTAAACTGCCCGAGCACAATCTGAGATGCTGTTTAGCCTCACTCTGACAGTGGAGGAGGCCCTGGACAGAAAGGTCAATATGAAAATGGGAAAGGGAGTTAAAATGTTTGGCAACCGGGAGATTGCCTTGGCCAAGGCCTTTACTTGGTAATTCATTTTTGTTTTAGTTGTGGGAAGGCAGTCCAAAGAGACCATTGGTGGAAATGGATCCATTCACATGAAGGAAATCAAAAATCCAGTTGCAATATGAAGTACAGAGGTCAAAGTCTTGGATCTTGGTGATGAGTTTGGAGAGGGTGATGGTGTTCAACACCAAGTTGAAGTCAATGCACAGCAGACTGACAGAGGTGTTCCTGTAATCCAGATGGCCCAAAGCAGTGAAGAGCCAGTGATCTACTGTATTGTTGACCTGTTGTGGCCAATAGGCAACAAAGTAGATCTAGGTCATTTCTGATGTAGGCGTAGGCGATGATTCAAACCACAGCCAACCTCTCAAAGCACAACATCGGTCATTGGTCATTGACCTTCGGCTGGGTACGATTAGCAATGGTCATTGAGGCAGGGTGCAATGAATGCCCTCTTGAAGCAGGTGGGAACTTCAGACCACAGAAGCAAGAGGTTAAAGATGTCCTTGAATACTCCAGTCAATTGGTCCACACAGGTCTTTAGCATTTGGCCAGGAGTGCCACCTGGGTTGGAAGCTTTGTGTGGGGTGGTTTAAATCCAGTCTATGGTTTGGATAACTGTTTGTGCCAACCGTTTTGACTTCCTCATCAGCAGACCGCAATCAGTGCTGATAGGTGCCAACATCTTCTCCTCACTGGCCATAAACACAGGTGCAACTCAGGGTTGCATGTCTAGCCCCCTGCTCTACTCTCTTTACACCCAAGACTGCGTGCCAACGCCATCTATAAATTTGCCGACGTCACCTCCATTGTTGACCAAATCATGTTGGTGATGAATCGGTGTGCAGGAGAGATCGAACACCTGGTTGAATGATGCCACAACAACAGTCTCTCTCTCTCTCTCAATCTCTCTCAATCTCTCTCTCTCTCTCTCTCAATCTCTCTCTCTCTCTCTCTCTCAACTTTAACAAAACCAAGAAACTAATCATTGACTTCAGAAAGGGGAAGTTGAGAGAACATGTACCAGTTTTCATTAGCGGGTCAGTGGTGGAGTGTTAGCAGCTTCAAATTTGTGGGCATTAACATCTCAGATGATTTATCCTGGGCCCAGCACACAGATATAGTTAGGCCGATGCCTCTGCCCTTTGAGACATTTAACGAGATTCAGAATGTCGCCTAATATCCGAACAAACTTGCACAGATTTTCTAAAGTCAATGCATCTAAAGTATCCTGGCTAGTTTCATCGTGGCTTGGTGTGGGAATTCCAAATCACGGGAACACAAGAGACTACAGAGAGTGGTGGACCCAGCCCAGTCTCTCCAAAAAGCATTTACAGGAGTTGCTGTTATAAACAGGCAGCATCTATCATGAAGGATCCCCATCATCCCCCTCTTCTAGCTTCAACCATAGGGTAGGCAGCACAGAAGCCTAAAGACCCACATCTCTAGACTCAGGAACAGTTACTTTCCTATTTAGTTTTGTTGAGTTTAGTTTGATTAATTGTCACATGTACCTAGGAACAGTGAAAAGCTTTTGTTGCGTGCTAACTAATCAGCAGAAAGACAATACATGATTACAATTGAGCCATCTACAGTGTACATATACGTGATAAGGGAACAATGAAGTTGAGGGCAAGATAAAGCCAGCAAAGTCCGATCAAAGATAGTCCGAGGGTCACCAATAAGGTCGATAGTATTTCCGAACTAGTTGCCGTAGGATGGTTCAGTTGCCTGATAACAGCTGGGAAGAAACTGCCCCTGAATCTGATGGTGTGCATTTTCACACTTCTATACCTTTTGCCCGTGGGAGAGGGGAGAAGAGGGAGTGGCCAGGGTGCAACTGGTTCTTGATTATGCAGTTGGCCTTGCCGAGGCAGCGTGAGGTATAAATGGAATCACTGGAAGGGAGGTATGATAGTGTGGGATGCATCCACAAATCACTGCAATTTCTTGCGGTCTTGGATGGAGCTGTTCCAAAACCAAACTGTGTTGCATCCGAATAAAATCCCGATATAACTATCAGGTTGTTGAACCCACCTGCACAAGCCAAATCCTACCACGAGAATGGAATACAATGGACCACCTCTTGGATTAATATGGTTTTATTTTCTAATTGTGTTATTTGTGACTAGTGTCTTGTTTTTATGCACAATCTTATATTTTCATTGTTGCAGAATTTGTGCATAATTTATCTATAATTTATGATTTTGCTTGTGGTCAATGTACCTGTGATGTTGCTGCAAGCAAGATTTTCATTGTAGCGTACCTCACTGTACTTGTGCATATGGCAATTCTGAACTAGTGATCCAGAGATGTGAGTTCAAATCTCACCATAGTAGCTGGGAGAACTTGTAACTAAGTAAATCAATAAAACATGAAAAATACAAAAAACAGGCTTGGCATCGGAAAGTTAGTTACGGAAATGCTGGATTTAAATACAAACTATCTGGTTCACTCATATTCTTCAGCAAACCTGCCGTCCTGATGTGATCTAATAATATATGACTCCAAGTGTATGGCTGTGATTGATTCTTAATTATGCCTTGTGTTCAGGACTGTCCAACAGTGATGAAATTACCAGTAATGTCCACGTCTCATGAATGGATAAAACATTTCCTCTGTATTTATTCATTCATAATCTAACTTGACAACTTGAATGAAGGCTGGAGCTTGAAAATCGAGGCTCAAGGGTGAGGTGGGGATGATGAGGCTCAGAGTTCAGGCTTGGAGGTGTGGAGGTTGCTCGGGTGAATGACAAAGTCATCGACTTAATGTGGGAAGCCCCAAGAAAACCAGTTAACTTGCAACTAATCAATTGGAAACCGAGACAGGTCTGGTTCCAGAAATGGACAGGCATCTGCTCCAGGAAGCCCCGTTTAGAGAGCACTACTGCGATTAGTCCGGTGAGCGCCCAAGTATAGATACACATTGTACAATTTGACTACATTTCTGAGACGACACTCATTTGGGCATGATATCATTCTTCATCTTACATGCAAGGGCAATGTACAAGTGGAACTGTCTGGGGCAATTTACAGATTAGTGCTTTATGATTTGGAAATTATCACAAATGTATTCCATTCCACAAACCGGACAGAGAACATTATAGCACGGGAACAGCCCCTTCAATTCATAATGTCCATGCCAAACATTATGCAGGTTGAACTAATCCTCTGTGCCTGCAGGTTATCCAGATCCCTCCACTTACTGCACAACCAGGTACCTATCCAAAAACCTCTTAAATACCACCACCTCCGGGGGGTATAAAATATATATTTTTTTAAAACACGGTTGGTATATCCTTTTTTGCGAGTTTTGTGTTACAATAGAGCGATTGTTTTTTTTTTTTTTTCTTTTCTTTCTAGGGTCTTATTTCCTTTCTTTACTTCCTTCTCTAACTTCTTCCCTAAGGGGCTTTCTTTTCCCAACACTTTCCTGCACCTTCACGATTCTTGCTCACTTTCCTTCTTTTATTTCTATCTTTTTTAAAGCTCGAAAAACGAAGTGGTACAACAAATGTAATAAGATATATCTGATGTGTATTATTGTAATTTACTGTACTTCTAATAAAAAAATAAATAAATAAAAAAATAAAATACCACCACCTCTACCTCCACCACTACCCTTGGCAGCACATTCTGGGTACTCAACACTCTCTGCATAAAATAACTTGCCCCTTTAAATTTTGCCCTTCTCACATTAAAGCCATGCCTTCTTTCTAGTCTTTGACATTTCCACACTGAGAATAAAGTTTGGACTGTCTCTCCTATCTATGCCTATCATTATATTATATATTTCTATCAGGTCCCCCCCTCAGCCTTCGACGTTTCAGAGACAACAATCCAAAATTGACCAAGTTCACTGTATAGCTAATCCACTCTAATCCAGTCTGGTAAACCTCTTCTGCACCCTTTCCAAAGCCTTCGCATGCTTCCTGCACATCTCGTATGTGTATGCGACAAATAAACTTGACTTGACTTGACTACAGGTCACCTTCTGACAGATAGCGCTGAAAAATAGTATTGCACGCCCATATTTCAGGAAATAAACTCAATTGTCCTTAACTCACCTGTCCTGGTTTGACTCGTACTCAAAAAATGAGACTGACATTTTAAGGATTTCTGACATGCTTGACCAAAACTTTTAATTCAAGAGATGTTTTAAGCAGGAAACAAGTGCTGACCTTGCTAGTTTCATTGTGAATGAATTAGGAAAATGAAAATCAACCACGAAATCAATAGAAAGTATAACATGTCTCATCTGTGAAACAAAAACAAAAACCAATGAAACAATGTACTTCGAAGACAAAAGTTCATTTGCAGATGTGGGAGCATTGAATGAGAAGGACCTTGTTATAAAAAGTTTTCCGAGAAGTCAATACCCTTCCCATAAAAACATTATTCACGACCAAACCCAGAAAGGCATTAAATAATTGGCAAGCTTGCAACAAAATCACTGCATCTGACCCAGATCTCTGTGGTGAAAGCAATTAAAAGAGGAAATGGGGCTGAAGTTTTATTCGGAGAGGGGCCAGTGAGAAGAGGACAATACTGTAAATATGTCAAGGATATTGGTTAATTTAAATTAAGAGCGCAAACCATTCAACCGCCCATTACTGCAATGATACTGTATTATAACTATGAAAAAAACAGTATGGCGTCAACAGCTGATATCAAAGGAGATAGTGGCTTGCAAAAGTTTTCATACCCCTTGAACTTTTCCACATTTTGTCACGTTACAACCACAAACGTAAATGTATTTTATTGGGATTTTATGTGATAGACCAACACAAAGTGGTGCATAATTGTGAAGTGGAAAGAAAATGATACATGGTTTTCAAATATTTTTACAAATAAAAAACTGAAAAGTGTGGCATGCAAAAGTATTCAGCCCCCCTGAGTCAATACTTTGTAGAACCACCTTTCGCTGCAATTACAGCTGCAAGTCTTTTTGGGGTATGTCTCTACCAGCTTTGCACATCTAGAGACTGAAATGTTTGCCCATTCTTCTTTGCAAAATAGCTCAAGCTCAGTCAGATTGGATGGAGAGTGTCTGTGAACAGCAATTTTCAAGTCTTGCCAGAGATTCTCAATTGGATTTAGGTCTGGACTTTGACTGGGCCATTCTAACACATGGATATGCTTTGATCTAAACCATTCCATTGTAGCTCTGGCTGTATGTTTAGGGTCGTTGTCCTGCTGGAAGATGAACCTCCGCCCCAGTCTCAAGTCTTTTGCAGACTCTAACAGGTTTTCTTCCAAGATTGCCCTGTATTTGGCTCCATCCATCTTCCCATCAACTCTGACCAGCTTCCCTGTCCCTGCTGAAGAAAAGCATCCCCACAGCATGATGCTGCCACCACCATGTTTCACAGTGGGGATGGTGTGTTCAGGGTGATGTGCAGTGTTAGTTTTCCGCCACACATAGCGTTTTGCATTTAGGCCAAAAACTTCAATTTTGGTCTCATCTGACCAGAGCACCTTCCTCCACATGTTTGCTGTGTCCCCCACATGGCTTGTGGCAAACTGCAAACGGGACTTCTTATGGCTTTTTTTCAACAATGGCTTTCTTCTTGCCACTCTTCCATAAAGGCCCGATTTGTGGAGTGCACAACTAATAGTTGTCCTGTGGACAGATTCTCCCACCTGAGCTGTGGATCTCTGTAGCTCCTCCAGAGTTACCATGGGCCTCTTGGCGGCTTCTTTGATCAATGCTCTCCTTGCCCGACCTGTCAGTTTAGGTGGACAGCCATGTCTTGGTAGGTTTGCAGTTGTGCCATACTCTTTCCATTTTTGGATGATGGATTGAACAGTGCTCCGTGAGATGTTCAAAGCTTGGGATATTTTTTTATAACCTAACCATGCTTTAAACTTCTCCACAACTTTATCCCTGGCCTGTCTGGTGTGTTCCTTGGGCTTCAAGATGCTGTTTGTTCACTAATGTTCTCTAACAAACCTCTGAGGCCTTCACAGAACAGCTGTATTTATACTGAGATTAGATTACACACAAGTGGACTATTTACTAATTAGGTGACTTCTGAAGGCAATTGGTTGCACTGGATTTTATTTAGGCATATCAGAGTAAAGGGGGCTGAATACCTTTGCATGCCATGCTTTTCAGTTTTTTATTTGTAAATAAATCTGAAAACCATGTATCATTTTCCTTCCACTTCACAATTATGCGCCACTTTGTGTTGGTCTATCACATAAAATCCCAATAAAATACATTTACGTTTGTGGTTGTAACATAACAAAATGTGGAAAAGTTCAAGGGGTATGAAAACTTTTGCAAGCCACTGTATATAACTAAGATTTTTGAACACTGATCCTGGAAAAATGTAGGTTAATTGGAGGCTCAATTAGAGAGTTTGCGGGGGTAAATGATGGAAAATTATTCCTTCTCAGTGTCAAGGTAGATTACGGATTAATCTACCTTGTTTTATTCAATCATAGGATGTGGACATTACTGGCAATTTCAACACTGTTGGCCAGTCCTAAAGTTCGTCCTAAACTTCAGAGATAATTAGGAGTCAACCAGAACAGTGCAATTGGAGTCATATATTATCAGATTAGGTAAGGATGGCAGGTTTCCTTCACTGAAGAATATGAGTAAACCAGATAGTTTTATTATAATACAGCATTTCTATAACTAACTTTCCTATGTAAACCCTGGTTTATGCACTCACCACATTCTATTCATTTATCTATTCATTAAGTTCTTCCATTTGCTATGGTGAGATTTGAATATATTAACGCCTCTCTCCGGATAGTCCAGAATTCTTGTAGCAGGTCTTGTAACCCAACTATCAGAAGTATCAGTTAAGAAAGAACTGCAAATGCTGGAAAAATCGAAGGTAGACAAAAATGCTGGAGAAACTCAGCGGGTGAGACAGCATCTATGGAGAAAAGGAATAGGTGGCATTTCGGATCGAGATCCTTCTTCAGACTGATGTGGGGTGGGGGCGGGAAGAAGAAAGGAAGAGGTGGAGACCGTAGGCTGTGGGAGAGCTGGGGAGGGGAGGGGAAGGAGGGAGAAAGCAAGGACTACCTGAAATTGGAGGTCAATGTTCACACCGCTGGGGTGTAAACTGCCCAGGTGGGACTCACTCTGGCCATGGAGAAGGTCGGATACGGAATGGGAGGGGCAGTTGAAGTGCTGAGCCACCGGGAGATCAGGTTGGTTATTGCGAACCGAACGGAGATGTTGGGCAAAGTGAGCGCCAAGCCTGCGCTTGGTCTCACCGACGTAGAGAAGTTGACAGCTAGAGCAGCAGATGCAATAGATGATGTTGGAGGAGGTGCAGGTGAACCTCTGCCTCACCTGGAGAGACTGCTTGTGTCCGTGGATGGAGTTGAGGGGGGAGGTAAAGCGACAATTTGAGCATTTCCTGCGGTTGCAAGGGAAAGTACCGAGGGAGGGGGTGGTTTGGATGGGAAGGGACGAATTGGCCAGGGAGTTACAGAGGGAGCGGTCTCTGTGGAAAGCCTAAGGGGGAGGAGATGGGAAGATGTAGCCAGTTGTGGGATCCCGTTGGAGGTGGCAAAAATGTTGGAGGATTATCTGTTGTGTGTAATGGCTGGTGGGGTGGAAGGGAGGACAAGGAGGACCCTGTCCTTGTTACGAGTGATCAGAAGTATCATGTAATGTATTGGTCTCTTTATTTAAGAAAGAATGTTGTCGTGTTGGAAGCAGAGAAGGTTTATTAGACCGACTCCTGGAATGGGCAGGTGTGTGATGAGGAAATGTTAAGGAAACTAAGCTTGTATCCCCTGGAGTTTAGAACATTAGAGTCAACTGATTGAAGCATATAAGGCAGGTTAGCATGCAACAAAAGCTTCACTGTACCTCGGTATGCATGACAATAAACTAAACCCAAGATCCTGAGTGGTCTTGAGTAGGTGGATGCCGAGAGGATGTTTCCTCTTATGTGAAATCTGGCACTAGTAGTCATTGTTTAGTTTAGCTTAGTTCAGAGATACAGCATGGAAACAGGCCCTTAGGGCCACCGGGTCCACGCTGACCTTCGATCACCCGTTCACACTAGTTCCATGTTATCCACTTACGCCTCCACCTCTTACACAATAGGGGCAATTTACAGACAAACCTGCATGTCTTAGGGATGTAGGAGGAAAGCGGGGTGCCTGGAGGAAAGCCACATGTGTTTCTAGTCAACATTCAGGCTCAGGCAAGCAACAAGTGCCAGGCAATAGCCATTTCCACCTCTTCTTGGCGTGCAATAGCATTATCATCACTAATTCCCCAACCTTCCTAGCAGTCATTATTGTTCAACTGGGATGGACACTCAAATAAGATGGTGACAAGACCAGTCAGAGGCTACATATACTGTGCCATGTTTCAGCCCAGACTCCTCAAAGCATTTATGTCACTTGTTCACAAGTTCACAGGTTACAGAAGTAGACCTAAGACCTTCTACCGCTGCACCACGGAGAGCATATTAACATATAGCATCTCTGTGTGGTATCTCAGCTGCACGGAGGCGGAGAGGAGAGCTCTTCAGCGCATTGTCCACAGAGCGCAGAGGATTATTGGGACACCGCTACCAGCCTTGGAGGGCATCTACCACACACGGTGCCTCAAGAAGGCCGTCAGCATCCATAAATACTCCTCACACCCTTGTAATGGACTATTCGAACTACTTCCCTCCGGCAGACGTTACAAGGCCTTCTACGCCCGAACCTCCAGACTCGGGAACAGCTTCATTTCCAGAGCTATAGTGGCCCTGAACCGGCCCTGCTGAGTGCCCCCCACCCCCCCTGGACTGTCTCCCTCGGATGGTCACGTCGCACAGACACATCTGAACTTTAGTCTGTTGAACTGTTTTGACTGTTTTACTGTTCTTTTTACAATCCATGTTCTCGGGATATCTAAATCTAAATTGTATTAGTTATTTATGTTATGACATCGGATGGAAGCTGCATTCCAAATCACGTTGCACTGATGTGCAATGACAATAAAATATATTATTATTATTATGCAACACTGTCCGAGACAATGCAGCCCAATTGGTTGGCTTCACATGCACCATCCATAACATTCACTCCCTGCACCACCACAACATCAAGTGTGTATCATCTACAAAATGTACTGTAGTTATTCCCCATGGTTACTCTGACACAACTCCCTAAACTATCACTTCTCCAGCAAGAAGAATAGGGGCGGCATACACATGGGAAAATCTTTATATGCAGGTTCCCTTCCAAGTCACGCACGTGTAAATACTGTATATCGCTAACACATTTCCAAATCGGAGCACTTTTTAAAAATATTTTCCAATCTTCTGATTTATGGTCACACAGTGGTGCAGCAGTAGAGTTGATGCCTCACAGCAACTAGCTACGGTAATCCTGACTATGGTGGCTGTCTGTACAGAGTTTGTATGTTCTCCCTGTGACTGCATGGGTTTTCTCCCACATTCCACAGACGTGCAGGTTTGCAGGTTAATTGGCTTCTGTAAATTGCCCCTCGTGTGTGGGATAACATAGAGCAGGATAACATAGAGCAAGTGGTGTATGGGTGATCGGTGGTCGGCGTGGACTTGGTGGACCGCAGGGCCTGTTTCCACACTGTATTTCTAAACTAAACTAAACTAAATCCC
Organism: Leucoraja erinaceus; assembly: GCF_028641065.1. Classification (NCBI taxonomy): domain Eukaryota; kingdom Metazoa; phylum Chordata; class Chondrichthyes; order Rajiformes; family Rajidae; genus Leucoraja; species Leucoraja erinaceus. The sequence goes on along the minus strand of NC_073393.1, from coordinate 28,844,847 downwards.
TCATTGTCGCTTGGACCTGTCAACTAATCAGCTCCACGGGATGACTTTCATCAGGACTGCAGCATACTGTTATCACAACCTTCTTAATTTCTAGAGAACTATAACTAAACTTTACCATCCCTCATAGTGATCAGACCTGTCAACTAAACAGCTCCACAACATGACTTAGCAGCAAAACAGCAGGCAGAACTCATCAATTAGAGATTTTGACTATAACTACACACTTTCAACCAGCAAAACTCAAGAGGATAGTTCACAACACCTTCTTAATTTCAATTGGAGATTGACTATAACTACACACTTTACCAGCAAAACTCAGATACAAAAAAATAGTCAAAGATCCTTTAGCAAATGTTGGTTTTAATTTTGTCTACAACAGAGAATATTTCTGGCATCCTCTACATGTTGTGGAAAAATAAGAAATAGCCGAGTCAGCCGCAATTACATTGCAGGCAGAACCAAGTAAGCACATGATGGAATAATGTTTGCTGAATCAACAACTATTGTGAATTTGATCATATGCTTTCAACTCAACCAGCTGCTTGCTCAGGCATTATCTTGCATTGGGCTAAAAAAAACTGAGTTAAACTGCAATAATCATTTAGGATCACTCTTTAACTATCGGTGGGCAAATAGTTGGTCAAATCTTAATCTTGGCATGAGGTTCTTAGGCATAACATAGTGTAAACTCGCATTCATAGAAATTATGTCAAAATCCTTGTAATGTACTCTAATACTATTGAAGTGGAAATCAAAGCTAAGCTGCCTGTTGAGGAAACAAAGAACTGCAGATGCTGGTTTATACCAAAGATAGGCACAAAGTCCTGGAATAACTTAGCAGGTCAGGCAGCAACTTTGGAGAAGAAGGATGGATGATAATTTGGGTCGGGACCCTTCTTCAGATTAAAAGTTGGGGGAGGGGGCTGGTTAATAGCTGGAGGTAAGAAAAGACCAGGGCCAGTCAGGGCCAACCACAAATAACCTCAGGCATGGTGGTGTCCTGGTAGGCCCATTGTTGGCTCGGGAAGGTGTGATCTCAAGAGGAATACCATGTGGAGAACAGCAAGGGTTGTTGAAGGGGGCAAGAGGAGAGGGAGAAAGGAAGGGAGTGCACCTGTTACACATAACCTGTTAGGGAGAACTAACCATAGTCAAAGCATCACATTTGAGATATAGTCACTATTAAACCCAATAAAAAACGGTCTTTGTGACCTATTTCCAAAAGTAAACTACAAGCAGTTTTGAAAGTAAAAGCACAACTGCATGAATAAGCGCCACAATCTATAGTGAGCTGACGTCTGGCTCACAGCAGGGGGCCACTCACGAGATATGAGTTTTAGGAGATGCAAGGGACTGCAGATGTTGAGGAACTCAGCAGGTCAGACTGCATCTATGGAGGGAATGAACAGATAACATTTCAGGTCTGGATTCTTCAGCACAATATGATTTGTATGCCACATGACCATAAAGCATTCTTGTATGCAACGACAAACTAAAGACAATGAGGCAATGTTAATTGGGGAATATCAAACCAGGCATCAGACATCTCCAGCAGAAATTATTTGACAACATTGTGGCTGAGTTCAAGATGGGTTCCAGACCAGATTGATTATATTCTCACTTAGCACATCAAATATGAGTACAGACGTCTGTTTTCTGGTAGTCAATATTTGAGGTATTAATGTGCTCAGTCAACTCTCACAAGAATAATCTGGAGGGTGGGAAAAAAAGCACAACGTGCTAGAGGAGCGGATCAGCCAATATCTCTGGTGGACTTGGATAGGTGATGATTTGGGTCAGGACCCTTCTTGTCCTGATCTGAAACATTCATTTCCTCCAGAGATGCTGCCTTATTCGCTGAGTTACTCCAGCACTCTGTGAGGTTTTTTTGTAAGCCTGCATCTGCAGTTCCTTGTGCCCACTAATATTGATGATCTGTGGTTTCTGTCCTCAGAAGCTTATAGGCCAATATACGTCATCTCAGAAAAGGTGTTGAATTCAGTGATTTGACAGCAGAGATGAGCCCCCATTGTAAATACATAATTCGACACCCCTGATTGCCATAGGGATAGCTCATTACTATTTTAAATTCATGTATTTGTTTCTGGCATGTTTAAGAACAATCATAATGACTTTCACTTAATCTAGAGATTACAGCCCATGAATAATAGCAGTTTCTTGATACCCTAATGTAAAAGTTTTTAATCAAATTATTTTTTTTTTCCCCAAAACGCAGTTTTGTAGTTTGGTCTTTCATTGACATATCTAATGATAAAGGGAATGAGGTCATCTAGTTGAAATCTCAGTAAGCTTGGGGCGGCACAGTGGTGCATCGGTGGAATTGCTACCTTACAGGGATCTGGGTTCGAACCTGACAACAGGAGGTGTCTGTACGGAGTTTGTACGTTCGCCCTGTGATTGTGTGAATTTTCTCTGGGTGTTTAGTTTAGTATAGTTTCCACATGAGGATACTGGAAAAATGAAGAACTGTGCTATAACTTGAAGACTCTGAGGATGAAAAAGCAAAGAATATTGCAGCATTAGATTGGACTAGATTAAGTAAAATTACAACAAAATCTAAGGTAAATTAGATAAGCATATGCTCACTTAAAACATTTTTAGCACAGTTGCTGAGGTATAAACCCAATTAGGAAAACATGATTATGATGTTGTGGTAATAGCAAAGACCAAGCTACTAAATATTCATGGGTACAAAGGATTCAAGTAGGTTTCGGGATAGGATATAAAGGTCTGTATCTTGAAGAGGTTTTCCATTACTTTTGAATCAAAGATTGGCAAGCAAAACTCTAATTGAACAATGGGCAGCATTGAAGGATAAGATGGTTCAGTCTTAAGAGCAAACAGATAAGGCAGTTAAATGCATATTGTTTGGATAACCATTGAGAGCTGAGTAGAATAAAGTAAAAGCATAGGTTCTACAAAAGATGTGTAGGAAGAAACTACAGATGCTGGTTTATACCAAAGATAGACACAAAACACTGGAGTAACTCAGCTGGTCAGGCAGCATCTCTGGAGAAAAGAAATTAATTAATTTTCAGATCGGAACCCTTCTTCAGACTCCTGAAGATCAGCTCCGAAGAAAGGTTCGAACCTGAAACATCACCTATTCCTTTTCTCCAGATATGCTGCCTGACCCACTGAGTTACTCTAGCATTTTGTGTCTATCAGTTGTATGAAAGATGTCAGATTGAGTGCAAAACTGAGAAATGGATTGATTATAGAAATTTTACAGGTGAAGTAAAAAGGAAACACAAGAGCAAAGAGGCAGCTATGAGAAAAAGATACATGGTAAATATAAAAGCATAATCTGCATGTAAACTGCATATACGCAGTGATAGGAGAACTGTGGAGCCAATCAGGAACTAAAAAGGCATTTGGTTATTTTGGCAAGCTATTCACTAAAGACTTTTCATTTTCACTTCAACGATGAAATGAAGCTGAGGTTTCAGCAAGGGAAAGTGATGGCTAAAGAAGAGATTTTAGAATGGCTTAAATACACTATAAAGTGAACAAATAAGCCAGTCCTTCTGAGACACATCTTGTATCGCAGAGCAAAATTAGAGTAGAAATTGCAGAGAATTGGACTTTGTTCCAACATCTGCACATATATTCATGGTGTCTAACGATCAAAAAAGTCGCGGTAGGGCAGCACAGTGGCACTGCAGAAGAGTTGCTACCTTACAGTGCCAGAGACCCAGGTTCGATCCTGACTATGGGTACTGTCGCTATGAAGTTTGTACGATCTCCCTGTGACCGGGTGGGTTTTCTCTGGGTGCTCCAGTTTCCTCCCACACTCCAAAGACGTACAGGTTTGTAGGCTAATTGGCTTTGATAAAAGTGTTAATTTTCCAGAGTGTGTAGGATGGTGCAACTGTGCGGGGTGATCACTAGTCGTGTAGACTTGATGGGCCAATAGGCCAGTTTCCGCGCTGTGATCTCCAAAAAAAATTGGAAAGGTTGTATCCTTGTTCAGCAAAGGATGAATGGATAAACTGAACCACTATGGGCGAGTCGCTTTAGCGTCAATAGTCATATTAAGCTGTTGCAGTCCTTCTGATGTTAGATAAGAACTTACAAAACTTACAGAGCTTACAAAATATAGCTACAACAACCAAGATAAAGTATCAGCAATAAACCTCCAAATCCATATGCTCTACAACTTGAAGGGAAGCCTTCAGGTCATGGTGTGTCCATGTGCATGAAACCTTTCTTGGTGATAAATGTTGGGGTTTGGGAGGTGGTGTTGGACTACCCTGGGCAAGTAATTGCAGTACATTTTGTAGATGTGCACACCTCAGGAACTGGGCACTGGTGATGGAAAGAGCGTCAGCCATCTTTGGAGAGGATGGTGTTAAGCTACTTGAAAGACAAAACATAATTCGGAGGCCAAGTGAACTGTAAGGAGTATGGTAATAGACTTTAAATGGATATGGCTGGACTGGTGGAATGGGCCGACATTGCAAATTAAATTTAACATGAAAAAAATGCGAAATATTACAATTTGGTTGGAAAAAAAGAAGAAAGCCGATAACAGAGAGAACTATGATATTTGTGCATAGTTCATGGGAAGTGGCATGGCAGGTTAACAGAATGATTGAAAAAGCTTACAGATACTGGGTTTTGTAAACAGTGATGAAGAATATGAGAGTGAAAGTCACAATGTATGTTTGTAAGACAAAAGTCATAACGAGCTAGCATCACTGTCTGTGAACATGTAAAGATCTTGAAGAGAGTGTACAAGAGATTTATTGGAATGATTTCATAGATACAGGACTTCAGTTGGATGATACGATAGAACTTTATTTATCGCAGGAGGGAAATTGGTCTGCCAACAGTCATAAAACACAACAAGATACATGAAACACGGTATGTGCAAAGGTTGGTGGGGGAGGGGGAGAAGGGGCATCAGTCTATCCAATGACAGAAGGAAGAGGCGTTGTACAGTTTATGGATGGATATGAGATGCTGGACGTTCCCTTAGGGGAAGTGATGGTGGCTGATGAACATATTTGAAGACTTCTTAGGTTGGAACAAAATAAATAGAGTAAACATGCTACTGTTCTTGGAAAGGACAGATTACAGAGAGCAGAAACGAAGGAAACTAGCAAAAGAACCAAGAATGATTGGACACATTTAGCATTTTGTGTTCCGTTCTGGGCACCGTGTAATAGAAAAGACATTGCCAAGCTTGAAAAGGTTCAGAAAAGATTTATGAGGATGTTGCCAGGACTAGAAGGTGTGAGCTATAGGGAGAGATTGAGGAGGCTGGGTCTCTATTCCATGGAGCGCCGGAGGATGAAGGGAGATCTAATAGAGGTGTACAAAATCATGAGAGGAATAGATCGGGTAGATGCATAGTCTCTTGCCCAGAGTAGTGGAATAGAGGACCAAAGGACATAGGTTCAAGGTGAAGGGGAAAAGATTTAAGATGAATCTGAGGTTTACCTTTATCACACAAAGGGTGGTGGGCGTGTGGAACAAGCTGCCAAAGGAGGTAGTAGAGGCTGGGACTATCCCATCGTTTAAGAGACAGTTAGACAGGTACATGAATAGGACAGGTTTGGAGGGACATGGAGCAAGCGCAGGCAAATGGGACTAGTCTAGCTGGGACATTGTTGGCTGATGTGGGCAAGTTGGGCCAAAGATGCCTGTTTCCACACTGTATCACTCTATGACTCTATGACTAAGCTGGAACCTATAGCTAGAGGCAGTAGTGGAGGCAGCTGCAATCATGATAATCAGAAGAGTACAGGGTAAGTCCCTTGAAATGATTTTGAGTTTAAGTTTAGTTTGTCTCGTGTACCTCGGAATGGTGAAAAGCTTTTGTTGCAGTCCGCAGAAATACATTACAATCGAGCTATTCACAGTGTGCAGATACATAATAAAGGGAAATAACGTGAATAAAGTTTAGTGTAAGATAAAGCCAGTAAATTCCTATCAAAGATAGTCCGAGAGTCTCAGATGAAGTAGATACTAGTTCAGGACTGCTCTCTAGTTATGGCAAGATGGTTCATTTGCCTGGTGGAAATTATAGCTATGGGAATGGGGAGGAGAGTGAAACTAGTTTAAAAGCTCTTACATAGAGCTGATGTCAGTTTTCTCTACCTTCATTTGTTTGTGAATCAGTGAAGTCCAGGAAATAAATAATATCATTCCGGTAGAGGGGTAAAATTGTAATACCAATTACCACTCACACAGTAATATATAGAGCCACAAGGGACCAAATGGAAAGTTGTGACGTTAGTTCTGATAATAGTGCCTGTGACCTTTTTGTTGGTAGGTCAGCTACTATTTTTGAACAGTTTGTTGATTTGTAAAGTGAAGCTTTCCTGTATCGTTGTACGTAGAGTGCGCTTTTGAAATGGTCGCTAAATAATGTGACTTCCCGTTCTGAAATATAATCAGTGATGCATTCAGCCATCACCTCACAACCATTCACTTTTAATAATTTACCGTTAAACACAGTAAATCACCCCATGTGAACACAGAAATATTTCAGTTATTGCATTAAAAGTTACAACGCAAGCTAATTTAATAACGTTACTGGAGATAGCAATAAATCTAACAATTCAGCTCAAAGAGTTTTCATCAAATTCTTAAGCCTGAAACATTAACTATGTTTCTCTTCAGTTTAGTTTAGAAATACGGCATGGAAACAGGCCCTTCAGCACATCGAGTCCGCACCAACCATTGTCCACCTGTTTACAGTAATTCTACGTTTTCCCATTTCCGCAATCCACTCCCATCATGCTCGAGGCAAATTAAACCACAATCCCGCACACCTTTGGGATGTGGAAGGAAACCAAAGCACCCAGAGGAACCCCACGCGGCCACAGGGAGAATGTGCAAACTCCACACTGACAGCACCGGACATCAGGGTCTAACACATCTCTCTGGCATTGTGAGGCAGCAGCTCCACCAGCTGCACCAGCTGCACCAATGGTTACACATACCTACTGTAGGTACAGTGAATACAATTCAGTAAGGTCATAGGCATAATCAGACCCAGGTACAAAGAGTGTAGATATAGTAGATTACTGTGAGGCAGTGCCCAAGAGTGCCCAAGTATCCCCATGTTTCTGGTGCTATCTTGTATCATTCAAGTTTCAAAGCTTTCCCCAACTGTTAACACATAAAACGCAAAAGGAGGCTACATATTTTTGGTTATTGAGTAGAGCTACTCCTGGGGAAAAAAAACAGTTTTTATGTCTGGCTGTGGCAGCTTTGGCAGTCTGGAGTCGCCTTCCAGAGGGAAATGATTCAAAGAATTTGTGGACAGGGTGAGAGGGGTCAGAGATGATCTTACCCGCTCGCTTCCTGGCCCTTGCAGTGTACAATTCATCAATGCGGGGAAGGTTGCAGCCAATAACCTTCTCAGCTGATCGGACGATTCGCTGCAGCCTCCGGATGTCGTGCTTAGTGGCTAAGCCAAACCAGACCACGATGGAGAAGGTGAGAACAGACTCTACGATGGCCGTGTAGAATTGGACCATCATTGCCTGTGGCAGATTGTGCTTCCTCATCTGCCGCAGGAAATACATCCTCTGTTGTGCCTTTTTGACTGTGGAGTCAGTCGATGGTAGCCCTCCCATTTAAGGTCCTTGGAGATGATGGTTCCAGGAACTTAAAAGACTCCACAAATGTGACTGTGGTGTTGTTGATGGTGAGGGGGGTGAGGGGAGGGGGAACTCTCCTAAAGTTTACAATCAATTCCACTGTCTTAAGAGCATTGAGCTCCAGGTTGTTGCGATGGCACCAGGACACCAGCTGCGACACTTCCTGTCTGTAGGCAGATTCCTCCCCATCCTGGATCAGTTCAATCAGGGTTGTGTCGTCCGCAAACTTGAGAAGCTTGACAGAGGAGTCAGTGGAGGTGCAGTCATTGGTGTAGAGTAGAGGAGAGGGGAGAATACACAGCCTTGCTCCTATGCTAGGGGACTGCGAATCCAGATGTGCTTTCCCAACCTCACATGCTGCTCCCTGTCTGTCAGGAAGCTGGTGATCCACCGACAGAGGGGTTCAGGCACAGTCAACTTGGAAAGTTTGGAGTGTAGTAGCTCTGGCGCAATGGTGTTGAATGCAGAGCTAAAATCAACAAACAAAATCCTCGCATAGGTCCCCTGGCGCTCTAGGTGCTGGAGAATGAAGTGCAGGCTTTCAACAATGTCAACAATAATTAAATTTAGCTTTTTTTTTTACCAATATGGAACGTTTTGAGGTTAAAAGAAGTATTATTCAAATATATGTTCCATTCTTCTTCTGACCTAATGAGTCATTAAAAAGAGGTTTATTTTCTAGATTAGTTTCGCTTAGTTTAGGGAAAATAGCATGGAAACATGCCCTCCGGCCCACCGAATCTGCTTCAACCTGCAATCACCCCGTACACTAGCACCATCCTACACACTTGGGAAAATTTACAATCTTTACCGGAGAAATTTAATCAACAAACCTGCACATTTTTGGAGTGCGGGAGAAAACCGGAGCACCCGGAGAAAAATCCACGTGGTCACAGGGAGAATGTACAAACTCCGTATAGACAGCACCAGCAGCCAGGATCGAACCCAGGTCTCTGAAGCTGCAAGGTAGCAACTCTATCGCTGCACCACTCCGTCACTTGACTGAGTTGATTGTGTTTGAAAAGTAATGGTTCAGAAAGTGGCATCTGTCTGAAAATTCAGATTTTGGCAGCAACTTCTTACATTAAGACCATTATTTTATAACCATATAACAATTACAGCACGGAAACAGGCCATCTCGGCCCTGCAAGTCCGTGCCGAACAATTATTTTCCCTTAGTCCCACCTGCCTGCACTCATACCATAACCCTCCATTCCCTTCTTTGTAGGCCCTTTAACATTATCCATGGTTTTGTCAGGGCAATAAGGCCAACCTTTGCACCATGAAATGTAACTTTGAGTATGTGCCATTTATTTAAATTATTTATTTAAAACCTGCCATAAAATCTGTACATGAGAACCACACCCTAAAGTCACTGAGGCTCCAGTACCTGAAGACCAAGCGCTGAGCTTTGAAAATGATGCCAGAACCTGGCAACTCTCGCATGCGGTCTCAGCGGACTATTTACATGCTCTTTGTACTATTGGGGATTGTCCTTGGGTTTGGCAATACTTTACTGAACTGTATCCATTAAAATAATTTCACTGTACCTGTGCATGTGTGATAATAAAGAGCCATTGAGTGCCAATCATGTGATTTTCTCTGTTCATGAAAAGCGAGCAGCAATATAACATTTGCTTCATCCAAGGTCCGATATCTTTGTGTACCAGCAAAAAAATGATAAAATATTTATGAACAGCTGGTGGAAAAACTCAAATATTTTTAGGTTTTATTAATGCAATAATTTCATAGGTTTCAAGCAACCTTGGATCACATGATTTAACTCAAGGTCATACTCTAACCTCCAATCCACATGCTTTAAGGTAACATTTGTGTGAAGCATGGTCACTGTATCTGATAGACTTTTCCCAGCAAGCCATATGTGGAATTGTGCCATAGGCGATAAAATATATTTACCGAATTACAGATTAGCTAGTCAATATTTACCTCGTTTGGAATTATATTTTATAGCACTTAAATTAAGGACTGTGCCAACATCAAGCTTCCAGTACATTGCTGAATGATTACAGAGGGCAAATAATCCATTGTAAGTCCACATTGCAGACCTGCACATCTTTGGGGTGTGGGTGAAAACCAGAGATCTCGGAGGAAAACCCACGCAGGTCACAGGGAAAACGTACAAATTACGTACAGACAACACCTGTAGATAGGATCGAACCCAGGTGTCTGGTACTGTAAGGCAGAAACTCTACTGCTGCGTCATCGTGATGTCACCTACCAATGTTCTCCAGAGATGTCACCTTACCCGCTGAGTTATTTCAACACTGTGATCTGTATCAAAGATGGTAGGTTGTGACATTCAATCAAAATGACAGTAAATAAACCTATTACAGTAAATAAAGTCAATCAGTTATAAAGGCTCTAATTAGACTGCAGTTATTGGCTTGGTTACATTTGCTGCCTTTTATTGCTCTTGAAATTCATTCCCTCTCCTTGAGTTTCCCTCTAAATTAGATGTGAAATTTCCTGTACGATTACCTTCTACAACTCCATACAGGTGGCAGCACAGGTAGATAGTATGATTGGAAATGGAAATGGCATACTTGCCTTAATTGATTGGAATGGCGAGTTGGAAAGTTATAATGCAGCTGTATAAAACTTTAGTTAGAACTCATTTGAAGTATTGTGTGCAGTTCTGTTTGATGCATTACAGGAAGGATGTAGAGCATTTGGAGATGGTGCAGAAGAGGTGCCTGGATTAGAGAGCATTAGCTATAAGAAGAAGTTAAACAATGTTAGATTGTTTTTTCTGGAAGGTCAGAGGCTGATGGGGCGCGCTGAAAAAAGTACACAAGGTTATGAGCGGCATAACCAGGGTAGGTAGTCTTTTTTCCACGATGGAAAATCAAATACCAAAGGGCATAACTTTAAGGTGATAGGGGTAAAGTTTAAAGGAGATTTACATAGCAATTTTTTTACACAGAGCGTGGTTGGTGCCTGGGGCATATTGCCAGGAGAAGTGGTGGAAGCAGATAAAACAACAGCTTTTAAGAAGCATTTAGACAAACATGTGAACATGGAGGGTATATAGGCCATGTGCAGGCATATGTGCAGTTTAAATTGGCATCATGGTTGGCAGCAACATAGTGTGCTGAAGGGCCAGTTTGTGTGTGCTGTACTGTTCTATGTACCTCGGCACCAAAAATTTGAGACTGAAGAAGGATCTCGACTCGAAATGTCACCTATCCATTTGCTCCAGAAATGTTGCCTAACCTGTCTTACTCCAGCATTCTGTGTCTCTCTCTGGTGTAAAGCAGCATCTGCAGTACCTTTTTATTACCCCAAAAAATTGGAATAGTTTCCTACAATTGGTATGCTAGCCTTTATAAATCAGAGCATTGAGTATAGAAACTGGGATGTAATGTTAAAATTGTACAAGGCATTGGTGAGACCAAATCTGGAGTATGGTGTACAATTTCGGTCGCCCAATTATAGGAAGGATGTCAACAAAATAGAGAGAGTACAGAGGAGATTTACTAGAATGTTGCCTGGGTTTCAACAACTAAGTTACAGAGATAGGTTGAATAAGTTAGGTCTTTATTCTCTGGAGCGCAGAAGGTTAAGGGGGGACTTGATAGAGGTCTTTAAAATGATGAGAGGGATAGACAGAGTTGATGTGGACAAGATTTTCCCTTTGAGAATAGGGAAGATTCAAACAAGAGGACATGACTTCAGAATTAAGGGACAGAAGTTTAGGGGTAATATGAGGGGGAACTTCTTTACTCAGAGAGTGGTAGCGGTGTGGAATGAGCTTCCAGTGGAAGTGGTGGAGGCAGGTTCATTGGTATCATTTAAAAATAAATTGGATAGGCATATGGATGAGAAGGGAATGGAGGGTTATGGTATGAGTGCAGGCAGGTGGGACTAAGGGGGAAAAAAATTTTGTTCGGCACGGACTTGTAGGGCCGAGATGGCCTGTTTCCGTGCTGTAATTGTTACATGGTTATATGGTTACAAGTAAAACATGGCTTGAGTGTGTGCATTAAACCAGTTGATTGCATGCAAAACAAAAATCTACACGAATACACCACAAAATAGTAAGATTAAACGAGAACTTACCAGTTTGAAGTTTGATCTTTATTTTATGAGGAGTTACGATGAGGGATTACGTGACGACCCCGTCCAGCACGCATGCGCGACATACTTCAAAGCAGAGGTGTGGAATCATAGAAACAACACAATAATTGAAATAAACATAGTAAAGATAAAGAGAACTAAGTTACCAGTTGATCTCTATAATTGAGGGTGGGAGCGGAGGGCACGTAATCCCTCATCGTAACTCCTCATAAAATAAAGATTAAACTTCAAACTGGTAAGTTCTCGTTTAATCTTACTATTTTACTTCGGAGTCACGTGAGTGACTACGTGAAGATTTTACAGCTCTGTGATTTCAAACCGTGTAACAGTTCATACTTCACTCGCTGCCGAAGTCATCCAAGGGAGGAAGTATGTTATCGTAATCAAACATGAATCTGTTTATAAAACAAAAATGGTATTTATTTGAAAACAATAACAAAGAAAATAATGCTCCCCCGGACTTAAATTATATATTTGCAGAGTCTAAAATTCTCTCTGCAAATAAAACAGGTTCTGCTAATGGCTTGTTGTAGAACGTTTGAAAAGTTCTTTCCAAGGACCACCCCGCTGTTGCCAGGATGTGGTCTAATGGCACGTCCATTCTTTTAGCTGCCGACGTGGATGCTGCCCTGGTGGAGTGAGATGTGTAAATATCAGTATCCACTCCAGCAGCTCCCAGTACCTGTTTGAGCCATCTAGACTTTGGTTTGACTCGACACCCGACCATGTGGTTTTTTGTGGCTGCCCCATTGTGCTTTTTCTCTCCCTCGGGAATCTTTGGTTGTGTTGATGTATAGTAGAAGGTGAGTCATGACACATAAACGGGGGTCAGGTGGGTACGCCCGAAATTCCATAATAGGACCTGAAGTTCCTGGTCTGCTCTGTTTTACCAGCTCCTTAATGGTGAATGTTATTTGGTCTGGTGTTATGACCATATTGTCCAGTCTGAGTAAGTAAAGGGACTGGACCCTTTGTGCTGAAACTAACGCCATCAGCATGGCCGTTTTCAAGGTTAGCTGTTCCAGAGTGAGGGATCTGGCTGGTGACCATCCCCTTAGGTATGTCAGGACAACACTGACATCCCAGATCTTGGTGTACCTAGGTCTAGGGGGGTTTGAATTGAAGATCCCTCTCATTAATTTGGCCACCAGCGGATGAGACCCTATGGCCTGTTGTCCTGGTGCGTGTCTAAGGTAGGCTGACAGTGTACTTCTAGCACTATTGATAGCGCTATAGCTCAGACCTTCATCATGGTGACGGCTGGCCAGGAACTCCAGTACATTTGTTATGGTGGTTGATGTGTAGGTTGTCCCTGTTCTCGAGCAGTATGTTTCCCATTTTCTTATACTTGAGAGGTATTGTTTCTTGGTGGAAAGTCGGTGAGATGCTGTCATCGTGTCCATGGTCCTGTTTGACAATCCCAGGTCCAGCAAAGGTCTTTTTAGAATCTGCAACCCAGTAGGTTTATTCTGTCATGGCATGGGTGACTTTCGCCTGACACAGGGTGAATCAGTAGATCTGGTCCGCTGGGAATGGTCATTGGTGTTTCAACGACCCTGTCAAGGACCACTGGGAACCATGGCTGTGTAGGCCAGTCAGGTACTACCAAAATGCCTGAAGCAGAGTCCATCTGTATTTTGCATAGTACCCGACTGATGAGGCAGAAGGGGGGAAAAACATAGAAAAAATAGTTCCCCCAGTTCAGCGCGAATGCATCCATCGCCACTGCCTCAGGGTCTGGTTCCCAAGCAACATACATCGGTACCTGGTGATTCAGTCGGGACGCAAAGAGATCAATATCTGGTGCTCCATATTGCTTTGTAATTTCAGCAAATACTTTGGGGTTTCACATCCATTCGATGTTATCATTGAACTTGCATGACCTGGTGTCTGCCACTGTACTTAGCTTACCTGGTAGGTAAGTTGCTGATAGCCAAATATGTTTGTCGACACACCATTGCCAGATTGTGTTGAGCAAATTATCACATGATATCAATTTTATCCCGCCCATATGGTTAATATAGGCCACCACTGTGGTATTGTCAATCTGCAAACGAATATGCAAATGGTGCATATTTGTACAATATGCTTTTAAACCATAGAACACACCCAACATTTCCAAATAATTTATGCCCAGTGTCTGTAGTAACGATGATTCTAGATTAGTCCATCTACCACCTGTACTGGATATGGTATTAGTTGCTCCCCAGCCTTGAGCACTGGCATCTGTTTGTATTGTTAACGTTGGGTTATTGATAATGATGGGACTGGAACTATGCCAAATGTTCTCTATCCACCATTGTAACTCTGATATTGCTTCAATGGGCAATTTCATGGTTTGGTCAAAGTGACCTGCATGTTATTTTAACGCTTGCACCTTTGCTCTTTGTAAGTTTTGATAATGCAAAGGTCCAAACTGGGTAGCTGGAAATGCTGCTACCAATTTACCAATTACTCTTGCCACTTGTCGGATGGTTGGTCGATTGTTAACCATTAATTTGTTACACGTTTGTGCCAATTCTGCTGATTTTTCTTTTGGCAACGTTACAGACATGTGGACTGAGTTAATTGTGAATCCCAATAGTCCATAGTTGTGGATGGAGTCAACTTAGATTTATCTGGATGTATGACAAAACCCAAGGTTTCAAATAAATGTCTAGTAGCTAATACTGCTGAATTAGCTCATTCCATGGTTTTGCCTATTATCAAAATATCATCAAGATATGCCATGACAATATGTTTTTGTTTTCTTAATATTGCCAAGGCTGGTTTTAATATCTTGGTAAACAGTCTTGGGGCTGATGTTAGATCATTAGGCAACGATTTGTCCTGCCATTGTTGCCCCATCCAGGTAAATTTTAGGTATCTATGATGATCCTTATGAATAGGCACTGACTAGTATGCATCTTTTATATCGATGCTTGCCATAAAGTATCCTTTGGAAAGTGTATATACTTAACGAAAGTATTCAATGTAGTTAAGTCAATGATGATGCGACATCCACCATAATTTTTGGTTTTAGTAAATATATTTGATACAAATTCAAAGGTTCATGTTCAGATTTCTCTATGATATCCTTTGTATGTAACCTCACCAGTTCTGCTTGTCCCTCCCGTTTTTCTTTTAGTGAGAGGGTAAAACCCCTTTGGGATGCATGCTGAACTGTTGGCATGTTTTCTTGAATGAATTCAATTTTATATCCTCAAATACTGTTAAGTATATAACTATCAAGTGTGATAGTCCTCCATGCTTCCATAAACAGGTGTAGTCTCCCCCCTGTTAGCACAATCCCCCCACCTTTTATGTACTGGTAGGAACCAGACCCACCTACCTCCATTGTTATTGGTGGTGTATTAATTTCTTCGGTTTCTGGTTCCTTGTCTGTCGGGGTGGTGCTGTTGGGTGGTGGCGCATTTTCCATGGGGCCCGCTCTGGGCCCTGTCCTAAAAAAGACTTCCGGGGATGGTATGCGGGCCCCGAGCAGTCACCAGTCCCATGAAGTTGACGCCTACTGGTGGATGCGATGGTGTACTGCTGTCTGGGTTGCATGGTTCTGCTCGTTCCGGGTCCTGCCCTCATGAGGCCAAATGCTTTGGATTCTTCGTCCAAGTCTTTGACTTGCTTATAGCAGGATCTATGGTTCTGAGGTCGGTGTTCTACACAGTCCTACAAATTTTGGATTGAAGGCAGGTCTTATTGCTTCCTTACGGAGGTTGTTAATCTCATACTGTGTGTTGCACAGTAGAACCAGGGTGTCTTGTTGGTTAGTTGTCATGTCTACCCCGTCCATGGAATGAGCATACGAGGTGATAGCCGACGTCAGGAGCTTCAATATTTTCTGCAGTTTTAATTATTGGGTTCTGATACCCTGCCCAATGTACCCCCAGATTTGACTATTGACGGCAGGCACATTGAGCGAAATGCAGTTTTCAGGAGGCGTGTAGAGAGAGGTCCAATGCCTCATTGACTACCTGTTCTTGCAGTGGTTTAAAGGACAGGTAGTCAATGCTGGCCGCCAGTTTAGGCTGTAGGCTGCAGCGGTTCACCACTCCCAGCAGCTCTTCCTGTCCCTGTACCCCAAGCATACTCCTGGTATCTTCAGCCAGTGACCCCTGTTCTTGACCAGCCCAGTCCTGGTCGCCAACGCTCCCCTCTGCTGAGGGAGATAGTGCTTGATAGTGCACTGGAGCGGGAGTGCTTGTGCTCCCTTGGTGAGCTTGCCCCATCTCCCGGAGCAAGTCTCGCTGGAGCATTTGCTCCATGAGCCTTTCCATTCAGCTCAAACGGCCACCTTTGCCGGTCTCGGGCAGTGAGTCCTCCGCACCGGACTCGTCCGACTTCCGTTTTGCCTTACCTCCAGCCCGCTGCTGTTGTTCAGGCTGTGCCTGAACAACATGCTTGACTAATCTTTTGGAATTTTTTGAGAATGTAACAAGTAGAATGAATGGAGAGCCAGTGGATGTGGTGTATCTGGACTTTCAACAAACCTTTGACAAGTCCCAAACAAGAGATTAGTGGGTAAAATTAGACCACATGGTATTGGGGTAGGGTATTGAATAGAGAACTGGTTGGCACACAGGAAGCTAAGTGTACAAATTAACGGGTCCTTTTCAGAATGGCAGGCAGTGACTAGTGGGGTGCCGCAAGGCTCGGTGCTGGGACTCCAATTGTTTACAATATACAAGGGAATTAAATGTAACATTTCTACGTTTGAGGATGACACAAAGCTGGGTGGTAGTGTGAGCTGCGAGTAGGACGCTATGAGGCTGCAGAGTGACTTGGATAGGTTTGGTGAGTGGGCAAAAGCATGGCAGATGCAGTATAATGTGGATAAATGTGAAGTTACCCACTTTGGTGGCAAGAGCAGGAGGCAGATTATTATCTGAATGGTGTCGGATTAAGAAAAGGTGAGGTATAACGAGACCTGGGTGTGCTTGTACATAAATCACTGAAAGTAAACATGCAATTATAGCAGGCAATGAAGAAAGCCAATGGCATGTTAGCCTTCATTGCGAGAGGATTTGAGTTTAGGAGCAAGAAGGTCCTACTGCAGTTGTACAGGGCCCTGGTGAGACCGCACCTGGAATATTGTGTGCAATTTTGGTCTCCTAATTTGAGAAAGGACATTATTGCTATTGAGGGAGTGCAGCGCCGGTTCACCAGGTTAATTCCCGGGATGAAGGGACTAACATACGATGAAAGAATGGGTCGACTGGGCTTGTATTCGCTGGAATTTAGAAGGATGAGAGGATATCTTATAGAAACATATAAAA